>NC_091665.1:33400000-34022500 GCF_042453785.1 Malus domestica
CTCGCTTTTAAAACATAGTTAATTAAGGTTTCATGTTACAGTTTCGGGTTTAAGGTTTAAGGTTTGTGATGTATATTTAAAAGGGGAGACTTTGGATGCGGTCCCTAGTTATGAACAATCTTTGACTGAAACCTTATTGGTTTTCAATTTTTGATCCAAGTCCCTGAAATTAATTGATAATTTATTTCTATGTACGTTACTATATTTTTTTAATTAAAAATTAAAATTTATAGTTGTTTATAGTAATGAGATTTTAAATAAAAAACCATAATTTGTGGGATTAAAAATATTAAAATATAAATATACTATTGTGTGTGTGTGTGTGTGTGTAAACATGGGTACATTCATAAAAATAACCAAAAAATTATTGTATCAAAACATGGATACATTCTTCAAAATGGGTACATTTAGCAAAAAAAAAAAATGGGTACAAATAAATAAAAAAATATGGGTACAATACAAATAAAACTTTAAAAAATATGGGCACAAAAAGAATTTAATATATGGGTACAAATTAAAACTGAAAGGAAAATTGGTACAAATTAAAAAAGGGTTGCAAATTAAAAATGGGTACAAACTAAAAATAAAAATATATGATAAAAAATTTAGCCATAAGTATAAATATACTAATTGTAACATTTTTAATATTAAATGAATATATTTAGAAATAAAAAATATTTTATTATTGAAATAATTAATGATATTATTAATACAAAGGACCTTGATCAAAAATTGAAAAGTAATAAGGTTTTAATCAATAGAGTAGTAAAAATAAGGATGAAAACCTAATTACTCCATTTAAAAGATATCAGCGGAAGATCTGAACTTGCTCAAAACAATGTATATTAATTTCCCTGAATTTTTGGGGATGTGAAATGCAGATGTATGAGATTGGGAGGAAGCTTTGGGCAACCAAAGGAGAAGAACAGGATGCAGCAAAAAAAGAATTTCTCGACTGCATTGGCGTGTTAGAAAGAGAGCTTGGAGACAAGCCTTTCTTTGGGGGGAATACCCTCGGATTCGTGGACGTGACGCTTATTCCGTACTATAGCTGGTTTCTTGTGTATGAAAAATTTGGCAACTTTAGTGTTGAGGCAGAGCACCCAGAATTTATTGCCTGGGTTAAGAGGTGCATGGAGAAGGAGAGCGTGTCCAAGTCGCTTCCCGAGCAGGAAAAGGTCTACGATTACGCCATGCTTATAAGGAAAAAGCTTGGAATTGCATAGATTTTGGTGGAAGCCTGCAAGAAGCTAGTGATGATCAGTGTCATTCCAACTTGTTTGGTCGTGTGGTTGTTCTGTCTTTCAAGATTCAACCCGTTTTGGGTTGATGAATTAGAATAAAAGGGCACTTGACAAGCTTTGTACTGTAAGAGACACTTTATTGTGCCTCTGGTCGTATGTTTATTTTACTTCTGTAGTCAACTTATCACACGTGTCAACTTGTTATGTAAGGGATCTAAATCTACTTGATCAAGTTTCTTATTTTGTAACCACTTCATATCCCACGATGGATTATTGGTTGTCACCAATTGTGTTTAATTATGTGTCTCTCTCTTATCAGGTAACAAAGACCTAAATTTATTGGTCAATTCTTGTTTCATAACCGTACAGAATCAACCAGTAATATCTTCTACATATACATTTATGTTACTGTAATTTGATTCATAAATCATTTGTGTCAATACAGTGCACACTTGGTCAACAAGTGACTTGTCCGTACCTATATGAACGTACTTCATGAGATCCCCGTGCACATAAGTTTAAGTTTATGCATAATTTGATACAATCTTGGGCAATTAGCCACAATAGACATGTTGCGATATTTGGTTGCACTTTTGATTACGCTCCCTAAAAATTGCTCTTTTGATGAATTCTGCCTGTGAAAAGTTCATAGTGCCCTTCATTAATCGAAAAGGGTACAACAATACGACCCCCCTCCTCGCCTTTTGTGACGTTGAACCACCACTTAGACAACACCACAATGATGCCACAACTACACCCCAATAATTTAAAAAAAAAAAACAACCAAAAACTCAATTTCGAAGAACCTGATTTAACCAAAAAGGACTTACATTTTAATTTGATTTAAACAAAAAGTCTCAGGATTTTGAACAACCACTGCAACAACAATAATCTGAGAAGCTACAACGACACTACAACGATACTCCCCATTTTATGATTTTGAAACCAACATAACCATAACAACAATCCAATGACACCACAATGATGCTCCTCCTTTTATGAATTTGAACCAACATAATCACAACAACAATCTAATGACGTCCAAATGATACATCCCCATTTTTTTATTTTGAACCACCTCAGCCGTAATAATTCATTGAAGAACCCTCACCTTCTTCATTCCCCAACCACCAAAACAAAATTTCGAACCCAAAAATCGAATATGAGCTAAGGCAAGATGTGAGAGAGAGAGAGAGAGAGAGAGAGAGAGAGAGAGAGAGAGAGAAGAATAAGAAGAAGAACGGATCAGAGAGGTGGAGTAATGAGAAACTGAGTCTTGTTGGGTGTTGTTGGTTTTTTCATCAATGAAGGGCAGTATGGGCTTTTCACATGCAAAATTGATCAAAAGAGCAATTTTTAAAAAATGGGATAAAAAGTGCAACCACATATCAAAACTTGTCTAACGTGGCTAATTGCAATATAATCTTCTAAGGTCATAATTGAATCCAACCTCTTAACAAAACCACTAAAGCTAGTGATGGTAACTCATAAGTTATATTGGCCAATACATCGACCGACGACTTATTACTATAAAAACAGTTAAGCATGATAGTAACTGACACGCCCTGATCTTGATGTCCGAGGGACATTAGGATGGTCACGTGCTGGTCGACACCCGAGGGTGACGAAAGCCATTTAATGAATGCATGTGCTAAGAACATGTAAAACATGTGTATAAATTTTGTGCGTGACTATGCAAGTAATACTCAAATATACGTCTTACAAAATACCGTAGTAATATTCAATTGCCAACAATGAATATAATGCTAATGCTTGACATGTTCAGAGCATACATGTAATTCATAGTACAAGCGGAAGATAAAATAGAGAGGTGTTATTACAATAGAAGTCAAAGTAGAGAGAATGATGCGGTATCACTGGTAGGGGAATGTGTCGTATGTCGGATCGTATTCCTCGTTCCTATGTCCTGATGGGGTGCAAAACAACCATGAGTGGACTAAGCTGATATATATGTAATAAAATAGTTATTCAACATACTAACCCCCAAAGTTTTAGGAAAACTAATAGCATAATAGGTGATAGATTTGCCGAAAACCCTAGCTTGCCATAAGACCTTTCATAAAACATATATCGTATATGGTATGCTAACTAGTGGTATCAGTATCGCCCGAAGGCATATAGAACTCTTCCTTCACAAGTATCAATCACCAGTAGGCTCATACAGCACCCAACCCGAAGGTCAATATAAGTATCATCGGCCGTAGGCAGGACAGTGACCACTAGATATGCACAAAAGCAGTGAATATACTCTTTCCAAACATAGGTACATATATCTCAAAATCATCTTCAGAGTATAAAGTCATCCATCATCTATACTATAAAGAAGTGAGTGAAAGCATGTTTTAAATAGTATATAGTCATCCATCATATACACTACAAAGAACATCAGTTCAATAAAATATGATATTTCAAAATATTCGCAGTAAGCATAATATCTCATAAAATGTTTCATAAAATGTAATCATTAAATCATGCTTTTCATGTATGTATTTATACTATTAAAACATGCATTTTAGAAGGAGTCTACTCACAGATACTTTGTTGTCATAGAGCCGTAAGAAATAAGAAAGATGAAATCGCTGTTAATAATTGCACCTAAGCATATAAAGGGTACAATTAATAAAACTATACTCAAAAGATTGAATTTCAAAAAAACGGACGTCATAAAACCTAAAAGGGGACCTCGGGTACCCCTACGTGCCTCACGCGCCGCCGTGGGTCGCTGAAAAATTCGTCGGCACCGGTGCCCCTTCACACACAGGCCCACACGCCTTCACTCGTTGCCTGGGGTTCCTAGGTTCTCTGGTTTTGGGCCTGAGCTTTGGGCTTGGGTCGAACGGTTTCTAAGCTTAAAAGATTGGGCCTTATGGGCCGAAGGCCTAAGGGCTTGGAGTCCAAGGGTTTTCAAAAGGGTTGGGGTCTTAGGGTTAACGGGCCAGAGGCCCAATTTCCACTCGGTCTCAGCGCCGGTTCTTTGGGGTTTTTGGGTTAGGGTTTCAAGGGAATTGGGCTCAAATGCAACAACCCAAAGACACAAATCTACACAACCCTAAGGGCCTGGGTTTGGTGGGTTAATGGGTTGGGCTTTAAGGCCCGACCCAAAGCTTTTGGCTAAAGGACTTAGGCTTGGGGTTTTGGGTCTAGTCGACCCAATAGCCTGGTTTCGACGGAAAAAGGAAGCCGGAGCTTCCAAAGCTTCGATCGGCCTCGATCTTCTACTCTAGATGCAATATACCATCAAATGGTGGCCGGAGTTGGCCGGAATCTGTGTTCAAAGGTCACGGGCTCGCCGAGGAGTTTTTGGGTGGACTTTGGGTGTCTCGTGCTTCACAGAGACGAGGGAGAGAGAGAGGGAGAGGGAGCCAACAATGGTGATGGTGGTGTACACGTTGGGGATGTTTTGGGGTGTGTGAGTGTTTCTGTGTCTCGTCGGAGAGAAGAGAGGGTGAACTGTGAGAGAGATCCAAGACTGAGATAGAGAGTGAAAGTGAGAGAGAGAGCTTGGGGAGAGGAGAGAGAAAGAGGTAGTGGGTGAGTAGTTGCCACGTGGCAAGCAGAGAGAGGTGGAGAAGTTTAGAAAATCTGAAAAATAGGATTTTGATTGGGTAAGGATAGGGGACTAGAATGTAAATTTCAATAAATCTTTAGGGAAATTGTGAAATTTACAATAATTTGGGGGTGGGGTTTAATAGTAACCCATATTGCGAGATAAATTTATTCTTATAGTTGAGGTCATAAATTTATTCTTATAGTCGAGGTCATATCTACTCCTCGTCTAGGCTTCTTGCCGAACTTGATTTTCTTATGCTATTAATTGTCCATACTTTTGTTATTATTATGGTGTGACTGTTCTCACTTACTTTTACTGGGTTAGAGACCTATGAGTTGATTGGTGAATATAATTTAAATTTGTGTTTTTCACCAATGTAATATATATATATAAAGGTTCTAAAAAACGCTAGGCGTTAGTCGGGTGCCGGGCTGGCGCCTAGGCAAGTTTAAGTAAACTTCTTGTATATCTTCTAAATAAGTGCATATTGACACTGCATTGAACTTGTATATCATGCATCCAAATGTAAAAACAAAGTGTTAAATGACATAACAAGTTCAATATGGCATCACTATACACGTGTTAAATGATATAACAACTTTCTAAAGATGTGCCATATTTTGTATATCTTGTTTATCACTAGGCAGATTTAGGTAATCCTCCCAACCTTCATATTTAGTTGACTAATACATCAACTCTTTATTAATTAAAATACTAAATAACATAACTTAAATGAACAACAACTAAAAAAAAAAGAAAAGCAAAATACAAGAAGTAAAATACATATTAACGTAAGATAATAACTAATATTAAACCCTTGAAAATGGATAAACATATTTAACACCAGACTCTCGATACCATTGCTACAATAACTCTTGGGTATGAATATTATATTAATATTTAGAAAATAGATTACTTTAGTCTAAATAAGGCTTTTCAATTGCACTATACAAACGAACAGTGTTTTGAACCACATTTCAGTTTATTTACAAGATTGCCACTCGAATGCTTTTAACCACCTTTCACTTAATTTACAAAATTGCCACTTAGGCTTAAAAACCTATTTTCAGCCGTTGTTTGCATTTAATGTTTGACTCAATAACAGAGAGGGGAGGGGTACATCACGCCTGACAAATTGGAGAGAGACAATCGCTTCCATTTTTTACTCGAAGATAGCTGGGTGTGCCTCTGGCGAGCGGAGAGAGGGGGATAGAGCGACTACAGAGGAGGGAGACACAGAGCCTGACAAATTGGAGATAGATGAGAGCTACGGGTATGGACTGAGTGAGAGAGATATTTAGGTAGGTGCTCTGCCAGGCTCTTTCTGCCGCTAATCTTGATGCACACGTGTTGATGATCGTGGGAAGGGAAGAACGGTGGTAAAGTTGGCATTTTCCATTTCCTTCTCAAACCCTCATTGCCTCTTCCGTCTCGTAGACCTTGCGAGAATGACGGTCTCGCCTCCATCCTATCCTCGAGTTGTCGCCGTCTCTCTTCTTTAGGTAGGGTGTTGTGCGTGTGCGGTCATGCTTGATGATCATGGAAGCCAGTGATTTAGCTTTTCTATGACATAGCCTCGACTCTGCTTCCATCTCCATTTTCTCTCCTCGCCTTGTCTCTCAGAAATCACCAACAAGCTTAAAAACCACCAAGCCGTTAGAAATCTCTTTGATTCTCTCTCAGAAACTACGAAGCACAACGACCTCTTGTTGAAAAACCGTGAAATTAGTCCCACTTCGAAGGAAATTTTAAGCCCGTAAAAGCCTTGGTTTCCTGGTGAGTTCTCCAGCCGATTTGGAGTGGGTAATTTTGTGATTTGCAGTTTATTTTGGGAAATGATTGACGGGTTTGCAGTTCATTTTACCATTTCTAGAATATTTGCAGTTTATTTTGGGGGTTTACACTAAAATTAAGGAAGCATATATGAACGCAAAGGCTCGAGGATGTACGACAACTTGGATATGATAGGGTACAAGCTATGACATTTTTGCAAATTCAGTTTTTTTTTTCTTTTCATTTTAGGGGTTTTTTTTTTTACTATTTAGTTTTTGGGTTTTGTCTAATTTTTGTGGTCTGCTTTATAGATTGTTCTCTTTGGAAGCTTCTTTCCAGCCTTGCGCTTCTTCTTGCCTGGTGCCTTCTCATTGAATATTGGAGAATTAAACCACATGTGTGTGTGTTTTGTCGATGTAAGAGGAGAACGACATAAGAACATTCATCTTTATATATATATATTGTGCTTTTTCTAACCCATCAATTTCTTTTGAGTCAACCAAATAGTCCCAACTTACAATTTATGTTGTGAAGTATAATTGTTTGAAAAATTAAGTATGCATGTATATTTTATGTAAGCATAAATTTAATGATTTACAAAAACTTTTAATTGTTCCATCCTAAATATCTTCCTTTATTCTTGATGCCATGCTACTTGCTCGACCCTTTCTTGCATCAGTTGTGTCACCTAAAATTAAAATGAAATGAAATAGTTTCCCTAAATGCTTAATGTTGTGAATGCTCTATACTCATGTGTTTTACAGACGCTCAGTTCAAAAGAACTAGTTGCTGCTTGGGTGAGAGGTGTATAATTTCATTAAAAAAAAAAAAAACTTTTTTGGTTGTTGGTGGTGGTTTATCTGTATTTGATTGGTAATTTCAACATTTGATGATTCAATAATATTTTGAACTTCCATTTCTATTGTCAGAAGATAACGTCTCCATCTCGATTCTGCATGATCAAAATGTACGTTTGGCTAAGACATCCATGCTTTTACAAGTAGAGAGGAAGCTGCAATTAGAAACAACGTTGAGTGACATTTAAGTCTTCATTTGACAAAAAAATAAAAAAAATAAAAAAATAAAACATAAAAACTTGGATTCTGATATCTATATTTGTTGTTTTATTCTATTGACAATTCGTTGTTTGATTGGTTTTGTTGCTTTCCTCCACTTCTTAACTCATATTCATTAATCTACCTATTTTATTTGGGTGATAAGTTCACTCTTTTAATCTTATTAGCTAAATGAAGATATAGGGTGTGGTTTTGTTAATGGCGGTGGATGATCTGGATGAAAGTATGTATCTTGGAGATTTTTTTGCTTACATATGTTTAGGCCCGGATTGAAGAAGTTTTGTGGAATGAGATTCTTATCAGATTCTTATACAAAATTGTTTCTCTGTTTATGGCAGGTAATAAATGTGGTCCAACCAATGGCTGATAAAATGTCATTGTATATATGCTTTTGTCGATTTCTGCTACGATAATGAGGGAATCCAGCGGATCGAGGCCAGTCGATCTGAGGTTTGTGCTCCTCTATCCCTTTCTTTCTCTCTTTCTGTGAATTTCTTGAAATTGACGACGCACGTTCTGATTCTTGATGTGTTTGGGAGAGGAGAAAGCTCTAGATTAGCTTTGATCACTTGAATTTTTTCTTATTTAGTTCAGCACAGTCGGACTACATAATCCTACCATTGGGCTATTTCTAGGGAGGGTTTATGTTTACTTTTGTTAGTATGTTGACAGTTTGGTATGTCTATCATATTGATGGAACTAAATTGTGAGTTAATTATCGTTTAGGTTGTTAATAGTGTTTGTACAGTTAAGACAACATGTGTGCTTTATGCAGAAAGTTCAAAGGTTTCTGTTCCTGGCTTTAGTTTTAATGTCGAATAATCATTGTTTGATTACATTGTAGTATTAGTATGTTATCTTAATGATTTCATATGCTTCTCTTTACGTTAATTGTGTTGGATTTCTACATTTTTGGCTTTTGTTTTCTTTAATTAAATGAAGTTTGTAATGTATTTGGACAGGTACCAATCTTCTTAATGAAGATTAGAGCAATCAAATGGAGCTTCATAGGATAAGTTTGTGAGGGTGAGTTTTTTTTTTTTTTTTTTTTTTGTTACTGTATTTTTCTCCTTCGTGGCATGCTTCTTGATGGTTTTACTTTTACTTAAGTCTTCATTTCGGTTCCTTGCCCAGGTTATACAAAACTCAGTTGGTGTAAACCTTGCTGTAGATGTATGGAGTCTTGGGTGCATTGTCTTGGACATGGCTACGACAAAAACCACATTGGAGCCAGTATAAAGGGGTATGAATTTAAATCTGAAACGAATACTTTTGTATATTTGGTTTTGTAGTTAATTTCACCTTCTGGGTTTATGCTGGGTTTTAGTACAATTTTAAAGGGAGATATAATCCGGTGAGGTTTCTCAAGTCCATGCAGAAGGCAGGGCTCTATGCTCACCTTCGCATTGGCCCTTATGTTTGTGTTGAGTGGAACTTTGGGTAATTCTTTTTCTCTAGATCTATAATTTTGGCTTTTTTTCTTTCTTATTTTTTAGGATTTTCCACTCTCATTCTATTTTCCTCTCCTAATTTTAGAAAAAAAGTATTTAATTTCTCTGATTGTGTGGTTTGTAGGGGTTTTCCTATTTGGCATAGGCAAGTTTTGATTTTTACTTTTCTTTTTTCTCACAGGGGGCTCTCGGAGAAGCATGTAATGGAGACACCACTTCTGTCATTATCTTTGGAAGTATTTGATGGTCGACTGGATGATCCTATTAGCGTGTCCATCCGAGGAGGTTTGTATTCATCTTTCCACTTTTTTGGGAAAAATGTTTAGAAATCATAAAGATGCTTTTGAAGATAGGTAAGCAACAATTTCTAAAATTTTAGTGTAATCTTTTTTCATTATGAAGTTCTTCTAATGGTAATTAGTGATTTCAAACAAATTCTGTGAAGTGAAAAGTGAAATTTTGTATGTTTATCATTCCAATTTATCTTTATGCAGACTTTTTCTGTTGAATGGAAAACATACGTTTTTTTGTCTTTGTTTTTTTATTTTTTAGTTTATTGGTTGATTCATTTTATGATTGTTGATATGCAAGATGCAAAGATAATTTCTTTGTTTCTATATATTGTTACTATAAGGGGTGGTTTGGGAGTGAGGTGCTTAAAAAAAATGCACCCATGAAAAAAAGTTGTTAGGGTTTTAGGTGTTTGGTAAACTAAAAAAAAAGGGCTTATTTTGGAAGCTGTTGTGAGAATAAGCTGAAATCCAAAGGAAAAGCTGAAGCATCTATTTGCAGCTTTGGAAAACTGGTTTTTTTTTCAAAGCACACAAAGCTACATTGCTCCTTTAATGAAAAGACCCACTATCAGACTGTTTTTTTTTTCCAAAAGCACTTTTACAAAAAAGTTTACCAAACACTCTGCTGATTTATTTCACAGCCGCTTATTCTTACAGCACAGCTGCTTATTCTCATAACAGTTTTTTTTCAAAGCACAGCAATACCAAATCAGCCCTAATTCTACCAATAGAAACCGGTACTGTGATTGTGGCAGTAAATGAACCTAGTCATTGTGGCAGTAGATGAACCATAACCATGCCAGTTTGTAGCCTGCGATTCTACTTGTGGTGGTTTAATTTAGTTCTGTTTTCAGTTTCAGGAGATCCTGATTTTTCGTTCTTTGGGCCTTTGTTTGCAGCCTTCAAAGCCGTCTCTGCTCACGCCTTATGATTGTAGTGGTAAGCTTCCCTTTCAAAAATTCCTTCCTTCCAGTATTTAGGGATTATGAAGTGATTTCTCTGCTTAATATGGGATTAGGGTTACATTTTTCTTATAATAAAAATCTTTGTATGCTACCCGGAAGCTTCCTTTTCAAAGATTCTTTCTTTCCAGTATTTAGGGATTATAAACTGATTTCTCTGCTTAATTTGTTCCAAAGTATAATGTAGAGATTGCTTTAATATATTGGCTTATTGGCTGTATGTCGAGTGTCTGAGATAAGATTTAGGAGATCTAGTTTAGGTTTTGCAAAGAGAGAGAGAGATAGGGGGTGTCCGAAAGAAATGTGAGAGGGTTTAGGCGAGGGATTTCAGGGATTTGTTTAAGGTTCCTTTTCTGCAATTTGCAGACAGAGAAATGGGACAAGGGGGATAGAGAGATGTGAGGATTTTCTGTGAGGGTAAATGGGCATTTCGTTTTCCAGTTGCTTCTTGAAACCCGAGAGATTTCTACGATTGTAGAGAGAGATGGGGGTGTCCGTTAGGTGCCCTTTAATTGTCACTTTTGTGATTTGTCCATCCTTGATTGTTGTGTGATTCATTCTCATGAATGTTCTATGCACAAGGTTTCATATTATTCCTTCCTTTTGATTTTGATATTGTTGTGCTTAATTTCTGTTATGTTTTATTGGGTGATTAGATTAACAGACATTGGATATTTTGGTACAATAATTTCACATCATGTGTTACCCTTTTGCATCACCTTAATTGTTCGTCACATGCTAACTTTTAATTATGTTTTCTTTGGGTCAGTCTCTATCTGGTAAATTTGTCCATCCTTCTGGAGTGGAGCACTATCTTTCTGACAACATAACTGCTCTGAGAAACTGCTATGGAGACAAACAGTTGTTTACTCCGTTGTAGGTATGTTTTTCTTAAGTATTTTAGAAGGATTCTTAACGCTTCCCCATTATAATCTTAACCTTTGTATCTATCTCTCTCAAAAGACGATGAGAGTAACAACTGTTGAAAAGCAAATTCTCAAATGTATCTAAGCTTATGCATACATTGGATAAAAACTGAATCTTAAATTAGGGCAGTGAGTTTTGCAACATCCTGGTGCTGCATATATTGTCACACTTTTAAAAGTTGTATATCTCAGATATATTGGGAATTTAATTAGTTTTATGTCATTTTCGTAGGGCAATTTAGTAGAGATTTAGCACATAAAAGAAGATGTGGGAATCAGTACAATTAACCTAATAGTGATTTGGTTCAATGTAAAGACTACTGCTAGGGCACTCAAGTCATTTTCTTAATTTATGCGCATATATATTATACGTAACCAACACATGTTTTCAAATGATGTTAGTGTTCAAGCTCTGCTGATATTTTATTCTGTTCATTTTGATTTTGTTTTTCAGTTGTGGTTATAGGATTGTTTTGTCTATTTTTTTTTCTTTTTTTTTTCCCCTATGTACAACTTTTCTAAAATTCAACTGTTCTCAATTTGGTTATTTGAACTGAGGCCTGTTAGGCTGTGCCTTTGGAAGGTCTCATTGCTTTTAAAGTTGAATGGTGCTAACTGAATATAATGCGTTCATTCTTCAGTGTGTGTGAGCGTATGTGTATGCAGTGTATGTGAGTGCATGCCGTGTGTGCAGTGTGTCACTTGGGCTGTTGGCTTTTTGAGGTATGTTCATTTATAGAGATTTTGTAACTGTATTGTTGAATTTTTAATGTATGCTTGGATTTTAAAGGGGCACCATATTTATGGGTTGTTGTACGATTCTAGGGAGATATAGGGGATTGAGAGGTCATGCTAAGGAGAATATATTACTTGCCACAAAGGAATATACTTCATATAATAGCAATGTGATGATGTGTGGCATGCTTTAACTAAGGGATATTTTTGTGTAGTAAGAAAGCCATATAGAGTCACATTTTTGTTTTTTCTTTTTTTTTTGGATTTGGTAACTGAAATTTTGTGTGAACTAATGTTTCTTCTGTTTCTTAAGGAAACATAACTTTTTTGGAAACCATCTCTTTCTAATCAAAGACGTTTAGTTTCTTCCCATTCATTGTACAATGTATTTATATGCCAGCTCACTTGAATGTATATAAAAAAAACTATTTGTTCATAATTGTGTTGAATTTATTCAACTTAAATGTGTTTTATTCATCCGATTACACCTGAAACAACAGGTTCCCGCAGCAACGCGCGGACATATTTTCTCGTCAATTCTAAAGTTGGTGGGCAATTGGCCTGTTCATGGCTACAGTCAAGAAAATGCCACTCGATTTCACTCTACTTAAAAAAAGGCCAGCCAAATTAGGCTGGGTTGGGAGGGTAATTCTCAAAAATTCAGAAGGTGATTTTGTCTGTATGGTTTAGCACGGAGCCACTCGATTTCATGCTATTTACAACAATACCAGCCGAATGGAGCTGGATTGGGAATGTAATTCTCAAAAGTTCCAGAGGGTAATTTTGTTCGTTTGGTTTAGCACGGATTGCTAGGTTACACGCGTGCGCTCCCTCTTCCTCTCTCTCCTACGTGAGCCCTCTCTCATCTCTCACTTTTCCTGTTTCTGTCCTCCTCAATCCCTAGCAGCCACAATTCCATCTCTTCCGTTTCTTTCATCCCAAAACGGAAGAAATATGGAAAATCAGGGTGTTCGTCACTGGAATTTCCAATGGGGAAGTTTCCTGGCCGACGAGCACACAGCTCCCCGAGAGGTTGGCGCCGGTTGATACTTCCTGTCGGGCTTCTGCTTGTTGGGGGGCTTGTCGGGCAAGACTTGTCAGGCAAGGCTGAAAGAGAAAGACAAAGTTAACTCTGAAAAGTGCCTTTGTGGGGCCTTAGGTGTAGGCCTTGAGGCTCACAATCAAAATTAACTTTAGGTGCTCAGGCATGCCACTGCCATCTTTAGCATGGTAGATGTAAAACATATGTTGAGTTTAATTATATTTGCCCGAGCCACCAAGTTTAGCTATGAAATGTGCCTTTTTAGGGCCTTAGGTATAGGCCTTGAGGCTCGCAATCAAAACCAACCAAGTACTCGAACATATAGAGGTTGTTTCATTGTTGCAGAAGTATTATGACTGTTATACTTTAATCACCCGAGCCCGACGAACAGAATGAACCCAAATAGGTGCATTTGTAGGGCCTTAGGTATAGGCCTTGAGGCTTCCCATCAGAATTAATTCAATACTCAAACGTTCTATGACAATCATAATATAACAGAGATAAAACTAAGAAATAGGTCGATTACTTGCGCCCCAAGTAACTTCGGACTTTTTATTATCAAAAACTGTCGTGGATGGGTTAAGTCCACATAAGGTTCTTTTTTATGCCTTGAGATCAAGGACTTTTGAATAATTAATCTTGTATGCCTGAGAGGTTAGAACTTAGATATTCCAACTTATCTTTTGCATGGTTGGGCACTGTTAACCCGATCGGATTCAAGAACTGAGAAGTCTTTTAATCATAAACTTGCTAGAAATAACTTGGATACAAATGGAAGTATACAACATATTACTAGATCTATGAATGAAAAAGACAGAACAAAGAGGGTCGTGCAAGGTTTCACCTTGTCGGGCAAGGCTGATCGTCTTGCAACTTCCTATCTTTTGTGATTTACAAAGGGTTTGAGAGCTAAAAAAGGGAGATTGGGAGATGATTTTACAGGAAAGAATCGATACTACAACAAGATTTAGACAAGGTAGCAGAGCTTTTACAAAGGCTTTTAGTGAAGGTTGATCCCGAAAGGGATGAAGGCTTGATGCTGACTACAACTTCGTTTGCAAATCTAGCTTTGAGCAGAATTTGTGTATTTGTTTGTTTGTTTGAGTGTCCTTATCTTTGATTTCTCTTTCTTCTTTTATAGACGATTTGGCTTGGCCTCATGTAACATTTAATCTTGTCCGAATGTAACTTGAAGGGTAGTGACTCATCAGCTATTTACTTGTACTGTCATTGTAAAGTACTTTTGGGTTGATTAGCTGGCTGGTCTACACCACTTGACTTCTAGGTAGGTGAGCAAGTGGCTCAAATGATCTGCACTTAATCGAAAAAGGGCATTTTCTGCCTTCTGGGCTTCGGCTGAACTTCAGGTTTCTTTTCTTCTAGACCTTCTTTTGGGCTTAACTACATTTTGAGCCCAAAGTTAAGTTTTAACCTGACATAGGGCTCTTCCATTTGCTTCCACGGATTTCTCGAGCTCCAGATTGCTAGCCTCCGTATGAAGGTTCGTCTCTCTCTCTCACTTTTTTTTTTCAATTCGTGATCGAATTTTCTTTCCAAGAATGTTTGATCTATTGCCTTCGGAAAGAATGCCCTGCATTTTTCTGCCTTTTTCTTTTTAGTGATTTTTTTTCCTGATGAGAATGCAAGTTTTGGATTTATTGATCTTCGATTCCGCCTCCCCTCTCCTCTACCTGACCCTCCTCTTCTCCCTCCTCCTCTTCCTCTCCTACTTCTTCTTTCTCACTCCCAATTCCCTCTTCCTCCAGACCTCACTTTCCATTTCCCCAAAAGTTCCTTCGGTTCTGCATCAACACGCGGTTGCTCTCGGCAGTTGCCCAAAGTTTCGAATTTTGAGCCCTGATGAGATCAAGATTTCGGTCTGGAATCATACAGTTAACTCATTCGTAGTGGGAGGTATGTGGGTTTTCCCCTGTTTCTCATCCTTTTGCTCTAATTTGGGGCAAAACTGTAGAATTCTATGCATCTCTGTGTGTGTCTTGGTGTAATTTATGTGTAGTCTATCAATTTTTGGTGGAGATACTGAACATTTCGGCTTTGTTTCTATAGTTTGTATTCTAGATTTGCAATTTATATGATATGTTGGTGATTTGTTTGCTTTTCATCCTTCCGGAGCAATAACATTACAATTTCGATTTTTGGCATCGGATATCATAGGAGTTTACTTACATGAATTTGTTTTTAGCAGTTGTTAATTAGAATTGGCTAATTCTTTTACTAAGAATTTTTTTTTACTCACTCTGTTGGTTCTTCTTCATATAAGTACATAGAAAACGCATCAAAGACTGATTAGAATTAGTTAGCTTATGGGTGTGTTAACATGTTTAAGTAGTAGTACTTAAACTCAAAAGATGCTGGAGTGTTTCTTTCATTAATAATTTGTATTGAACTCAGCATTTCATAAGAGTCGAACCTGAGAGCTTTGTGGAAAGGAATAAAACAAGATCGTACCATTTTATGTATGTTTGATTACATTGCTTATAATTAGTAATAATTACATTTTATGGACATTGTAGCTTTCATGGAGTTCCTTGCTCAAGCATGTGTGAAGAGGCTATTTTTTTTCCTTCTGGTTTGTTCACTGTTCAGTTGTGGTTCAGTTCTCCACCTTTTGGTTGGAGTACAACAGATGCTTTTAAATTATTAAATTAGGAGAGCTAAGAAGATATTTTGTGCTAATTGCTATTTGATAACTCTGGTTTTCTCTTTTGGCTACCACCTTGCTCTCTCTCCATTTCTCTTTTTCCTCCTGCTCTGCTGGTTTTTCTGTGTTACAACCTCTCTGCAAAAACCAGACTGTATGTGTTTTGCATGTATTTGTTCATGCTTCTATTGTTTGTTGTTGTGGTGGTGACCCTGTGAATGGAATTCTCAGTTATCTATTCCTCTAGAATTATACATGATGCATCTGATTTTTGTTCATCGACAGATGATGCCACATGCTTGAGATTTTTATGCCATCACTCTGTTGGTTCTTTTGTGATTGTTATTGATTGTTTTAAAATGTGTATGATGTGTGTGATGCGCAAATTAGAGCAGAGGTTTCTACATGTGGTTTTAAATTGAGCAGAGGCGATAATTTTTTTTATTAGAGAAGGAATCATTGAGGTCACTTTAGAAAATGGATGGGTGTCTGGTTATTTTGTCATTTGAGTGGTGTAGCTTTGTTATGATCTCTGTTCCGGCACTGTGTGATTAGTGTTAATGGTTTTTCAACACTGTTTGTAACCTATTATTTTCGTTGTTGTCATGTAACTTAGTGTTGATGGCTGTGTTTGTGATTTTCAGAAATTTGGATCGTTAGAGGGAGTCTTAGTATCACCGTTCTGCGACGGATTAAGTTTATGTCACGGCCTCAATACATTTTATGGGTGGAGATGAGTGGTACAATTTTTTGGTTTTAGCACATTTTTGTGTTTGTTGGAAGGTCTCAATTACTTTTTTTAGATAATCTATGGTCTCAGATGGAAGAGTTGAATGCAAAACAGGTCATGATGACAAATGATACGTTCCCGTTATTAGTTGCTTTTCTTTCGTGAAATGTAATTTTGTCGTAGATTAAGTTTGTTGCACCATCACAGATTAAGTTCATTGCACTGTCACAGATTGAGTTCATTGCACTGTTACAGATTGAGGTACTTTTCCTGTGTCCGTTTGTTTGCGCTTTGAATTCTTACTCTGAATCTCATTTTTGCAGTTTAGATTGGACTAGCATTGCAACATTGTGATCTACTCTTGCTGCTGCCTTTGATCTTGGGGTTCGGAGCGATTGCACTTGAATCAAGGCTCTGGTAGTGAACTTTCTCATTCTTCCCGAAGTGCTTTAATATGTGTTGTTGATAACTGCGCTCTCTCAATGAACCAGAAATATTTTTAGACAAATCACAACTTCCATATTTAAGAAAATGAGTGGCTTTTTAACAATGCATGAATGTAGCTTACATGTTCAGAAAAATTCATGGATATTTACATTCAACCCGCAAGTATCATTAACTCATAAAAAATTAAGTTTAATTCATGGATGTTTACATTGAACCCACAAGAATATCATAAAAAATTATGTTTTGTATTTTCTTTATCGCGTGTCGCTTCAAATTTTTATCTAAAACATTGTCGAAATGCTTATTGGTTACTTTTTATGTCCTTCTGTTCATTCATGATTGTGTTGAATTTACTTAGGTCCCGCCGCAACGCGCGGGCCTATTTTCTAGTTTAAACTAAAGTAAAGAAAAGTTAGAAAACTGATTAACAGGAAGAAAGGAAAATACTTCAGACTTCGGACTCTTCACAGTTAGCGGTAAGAAGACGAAGCAACACAGACTCGACCTCCTTATAAATGTCAAATCTGTTCTTCCAATCTCTTATTTTTGGATCAGGTTCTCCGGTCTGCTAAAAGGCTCTTCGATTTATTCAATTAGTCACTCATGTGTTTGGACGACGGCGATGTTGCTGTGCAGAGACAGTGAGTTGTGACAGAGCAGGAGAGTTTCAGGTACCAACTAGCTGCCCAACGCCCATCTAGGCCGCCCAAGTACCTGCCTAGGCCGACCAACGACCGCCTAATTCTTTTTCCGATTTTTCTTTCGATTTTGGTTAAATCCCAACGGCTAACCATCACCCAGCACCTAGGTGCCGCCTAGGTCGATTTTTTAAAACACTGATATATATATATATATATATATATATATATATATATATATATAGATTTTTCCTCGCGTTACACTATAAAAAAATAAAATAAAACAACAACAACAACAACAATGCTAAGTTCTAGGTAAATGACTCAAAAGAATTATAAGTATGAGATTGAGGTGGGTCCTGACACAAAGACTACTTCCCTGTCATGTTCATCTACCTAAATTTGAAATCTTTTTGTAGTGGCGTTTAAAAATTCCCTCAGAGTGAGAGCTTTTCTCTTCTTGAGAGTTTCCCATCTTAAAACTTCTTCCTTTCTTCAGAAAGGATTTGACCAAACAAAAGAAAAGTGATATCTTTTCCACCAAGAATTTAGAATTATTATAAAGGAATAGATTCATATGTTGTCGTCAGACAAATAAAAATACGTTTTTCTTTTTAATACATCGATATTTTTACACTAAGAGATCGATAGCCACACATAATTGATAACTTAATTTGGTATCGAATTTGCCATCCACGAATTCGAACCTAAGAACTGTCACTTCCAAGTAAAAAGGAATATCATTAAACTGTAGTACTGAGTAGCATAAAAACACGAACGCGTATTATATATTATTAAATACAAAAGTCCAACCACATGTCAAATGTCGCTAGTTGCAATATAATCTTCTAAGGTCATAATTGATTAAAGTATCAAATGTGGCTGCTAAAATGACTCAAAAGAAATTAAAGTATCAGCTCGAGGTGGGTCCTGACACAAAGACTACCTCCTTGTCCTTGAACAAGTTCGTCGACCTAAAATTGATATCTTTTACACCAAGAAATTAGAATTATTATAAAGGAATATATTCATACGCTATAGTCCGACTAATAAAAACACGTATTATATATTATTACAAATCAACGTGCATTAACAAAGAAATATAAAAGGAAATGCCGGATTTGTCAACTTGATGTCGAGAGCAGTGACATAATCGCCGTCCAATTGGAAGATTCTCGAATCAATATGTACAAGAAAGGAAGAGAAGTTGAATATCTCCATGTCCGGAGTCTTTGACGACTGCTTCTCCTCTGCATTTTCTGTCTATAAATACTCAATCTGCTAGTCTGCTTCTTCACCCACTATTCACACTCACACTCACCGCTTTTTGTAACCTTAGAAACTTTGTTCAAATCTGATCAGCCTTCAATGGCGGATGAGGTGGTGTTGTTGGGTTTCTGGTCAAGCCCATTTGGGATAAGACTGAGGATTGCTCTGGCTGAGAAGGGCATTGTGTATGAGTACAAAGAAGAGGATATTTGGAACAAGAGCCCACTGTTGCTGCAGATGAACCCGGTTCACAAGAAGATCCCGGTTCTCATTCACAATGGAAAACCGGTCTCCGAGTCCCTCATTGCGCTTCAGTACATTGACGAAGTTTGGAATGATAAGGCTCCACTCTTGCCCTCTGACTCTTACCTCAGAGCCCAGGCCAGGTTCTGGGCTGACTTCGTCGACAAGAAGGTGATTTTTACTCATTAATTTACTTATTTGCAGTATTTTTGTTTTGCTTTGAATATTTTTGGTTTGAAACAATTGAAAACATGGGAAATAGATCATCTGGTTATATTTTTTATGTTTAAATGTTGAGAGTATCTGGCATAAGTGCTTAAAACCACACACGTTGCTAATTGGTTTTAGGTTAAATGCTTACGGATATTTGAGCTGGTAATTAAACAATGTTGTTTCAGAATTTTAAGATTAAAAGTGTTTAGGGTGTAACGGTTTTACCATTTAGGATTTGTATTAGAAGGAAAACTAAATGGAAATTAGATCTCTGTTTATGTTTTCATGGTTAATATTACGCTCGCTTTTAAAACATGGTTGATTAAGGTTTCATGTTACAGTTTCGGGTTTAAGGTTTAAGGTTTGTGATGTATATTTGAAAGATATCAGCAGAAGATCTGAACTTGCTCAAAACAATGTATATTAATTTCCCTGAATTTTTGGGGATGTGAAATGCAGATATTTGAGTTTGGGAGGAAGCTTTGGGCAACCAAAGGAGAAGAACAAAATGCAGCAATAAAAGAATTTCTCGACTTCATTGGCGTGTTAGAAAGAGAGCTTGGAGACAAGCCTTTCTTTGGGGGGGACACCCTCGGATTCGTGGACGTGACGCTTATTTCATACTATAGCTGGTTTCTTGAGTATGAGAAATTTGGCAACTTTAGTGTTGAGGCAGAGCACCCAGAATTTATTGCCTGGGTTAAGAGGTGCATGGAGAAGGAGAGCGTGTCCAAGTCACTTCCCGAGCAGGAAAAGGTCTACGATTACGCAATGTTTTTAAGGAAAAAGTTTGGAATTGAGTAGATTTTGGTCGAAGCCTGCAAGAAGCTATTGATGATCAGTGTCATTCCAACTTGTTTGGTCGTGTGGTTGTTCTGTCTTTCAAGATTCAACCCGTTTTGGGTTGTTGAACTAGAATAAAAGGGCACTTGACAAGCCTTGTACTGTAAGAGGCACTGTATTGTGCCTCAGGTCGTATGTTTATTTTGCTTATGTAGTCGGCTTATCACACCTGTCAACTTGTTATGTAAGGGATCTAAATCTACTTGATCAAATTTCTTATTTTGTAACCACTTCATATCCAACAATGGATTATTGGTTGCCACTAATTGTGTTTAATTATGAGTCTATCTCTCTTATCAGGTAACAAAGACCAAAATTTATTGGCCAATTCTTGTTTCATAACCGTATAGAATCAACCAGTAATATCTTCTACATATACATTTATGTTCTTGTAATTTGATTCATAAATCATTTTTGTCAATATAGTGCACATCCGGTCAACAAGTGACTTGTCCGTACCTATATGAACCTACTTCATGAGATCCCCATGCACATAAGTTTAAGTTTATGCATTAATTTGATATAATCTTGGCCAATTAGCCGCAATAGACATGTTGTGATATTTGGTTGCACTTTTGATTACACTTCCTAAAAATTGCTCTTTTGATGAATTTTGCCTGTGAAAAGTTCATAGTGCCCTTCATTAATAAAAAAGGGTGCGACAATATAGACACCCAACTTCCAACGACACCCCCCACCCCTCCTTCGTTTTTGATGATTAACTACCACTTAGACAACACCACAACGATACCACAACTACACTCTAATAATTTAAAAAAAAGAAAAATTAATGAAAAAGACTTGAAAACTTTGCGTTTTAACGATAAGGACAAAATAAAGGGTAAAGTGAATAGTACCAAGATTGACTTTTTAATGTTAAAATGTGGTTTTTCGTTAAAGTGAACAGTACCGGGAGCTTTTCGTTAAAGTTCCCTTAAAAAAAAACGACCAAAAACTCATTTTCAAAGAACCTCATTTAACCAAAAAGGACTTACATTTCGATTTGATTTAAACCAAAAGCCTCATGATTTAGAACAACCACTGCAACAACAATAATCTGAGAAGCTACAAACTCCAACGATACTCCTCATTTTATGATTTTAAACCCAGCACAACCATAACAACAATCTAATGACACCACAACGCTGCTCCTACTTTTATGATTTTGAACCAACACAATCACAACAACAATCTAATGATGTCCAAATGATACACCCCCGTTTTTATTTTATTTTGAACAACCTCAGCCGCAATAATTCATTGAAGGAACCCTCACCTTCTTCATTCCCCAACCACCAAAACCAAATTTCAAATCCAAAAATCGAATAATGAGCTAAAGCAAGATGAGAGACAGAGAGACAGAGAGAGAAGAAGAAGAAGAATGGATCAGAGAGGTGGAGTAATAAGAAGCTTACCTACTTCCATGGTGTCCTAGATGTTATTCGCCGCTCCAAATTTGATTAGTCAAAGAGGAGCAACCAAAGAAGGGATTTGACGGTGTTGTTGGGTGTTGCTGGTTTTTTTTTTATCAATGAAGGGCAGTATGGGCTTTTCACATGCAAAATTGATCAAAAGAGCGATTTTTAAAAAGTGTGATAAAAAGTTCAACCACATATCAAAACTTGTCTAATGTGCCTAATTGCAATATAATCTTCTAAGGTCATAATTGAATCTAACCTCTTAACAAAACCACTAAAGCTAGTGATGGTAACTCATAAGTTATATTGGCCAATACATTGTCCGACGACTTATTACTATAAAAGCAGTTAAGCATGATAGTAACTGACACGCCCCGATCCTGATGTCCGAGGGACATTGGGATGGCCACGTGCTGGACGACACTCGAGGATGACGAAAGCCATTTAATGAATGCATGTGCTAAGAACATGTAAAACATGTGTATAAATTTTGTGCGTGACTACGCAAGTAATACTCAAATATACGTTTTACAAAATACCATAATAATATTCAACTACCAACAATGAATATAATGCTAATGTTTGACATGTCCAGAGAATACATCTAATTCAGAGTACAAGCGACAGATAAAATAGAGAGGTGCTATTACAATAGAAGTCAAAGCAAAGGGAATGACGCAGTATCACTGGTATGGGAATGCCTCGTACGTTACGTTAGATCGTATTCCTCGTTCCTATGTCCTGAGGGGGCGTAAAACAAACATGAGTGGACCAAGTTGATATATATATATATATATATAATAAAACAGTTATTCAACATATTAACTCCCAAAGTTTTATGAAAACTAATAGCATAATAGGTGATAGATTTGCCGAAAACCCTAGCATGCCATAAAACCTTTCATAAAACATATATCGTAGATAGTGTGATAACTAGTGGTATCAGTATCACCCGAAGGCATATAGAACTTTTCCTTCATAACACTTCATTCACAAGTATTAATCGCCTGTAGGCTCTTACAGCACCCAACTTGAAGGTCAATATAAGTATCAATTGCCCGTAGGCTCCTACAGCACCTAACCCAAAGGTCAATATAAGTATCATCGCCCGTAGGCAGGACCTAACCCAAAGGTCAATATAAGTATCATCACCCAAAGGTCAATATACTCTTTCCAAACATAGGTACATATATCTCAAAATCATCTTCATAGTATAAAGTCATGCGTCATCTATACTATAAAGAAGTGTGTAAAAGCATGTTCTAAATAGTATATAGTCATCCATCATATCTACTACAAAGAACATCAGTTCGACAGAATATGATATTCCAAAATATTCGCAGTAAGCATAATATCTCATAAAACGTAATCATTAAACCATGTTTTTCATGTAACGACCCGCCCCTAAAAATTATAGTTTTTATAATTTTAAAATGTGAATATACAAAAATGCCTTTCGAGGCAAATATGTTGACTTTTGTTGCCACTTTGTTGTGTCAAGTAAGAATCATTTTCTTGGTGTATTTGGATAGTACTCGTCGCTACGAATGCGAAGGCATAAACGGAACATGATTTGAAGTTATAACGAAGAAGTTATGGGCGAGTAAAAATAGGGACAAAATAGTCATTTAAATATTTTTTGAAAGGCTCTAGATTTTTGGAGAAAAATCTGGAAAGCCACATGTGTGGCCCAGATTGAAAGAAATGAGAAACAGATGGATGGAAGAGAAAATAAATGAGAGAAAAGAGGGAGGGTGAGGACCAATCAGGAGAAGGGAGAGGGTGAGTGACCAATTAGAGAGGAGAGAAAGGAAGGGAAAGGAGAAAGAGGAGGAGCACCAGATCACCCTTGACCCGGTTCCTCCCCGTCGACCCAACCCGATTTCTACACACCCCGATGCCAATTCTGGCATTTTCCTGGCAAATTGACCGTCGCCACCACCTACACACGAGTACACAACACTTCTTTTTCAACTTCCATCCCAAGCCCAATGGTTTTTGGTCTTGTTTTCGTGGAGATGGCATTGGCGGCACCGTGGGGGGAGATCGGTAGAAATCTGCCATTTCTGAAGGTAAACCCTGCGACTACTATCACCATTAGCCTTTCCTTGAACCCAGGAACAATTTCCAATCATTGGTTAGAGCATCGGAGTCAATTTGAGGACGAATTAAGAAACACCCTTTATAGGGTTTCCGACCTGTTTTAGTGAAATTGGGGCTTTTCCCGGCCAAATTGGCCTTAGTCACATGTATGAAAGTTGCTCCATTCATCGAGATCTTCATTTCTATAAAATTTTGGAATTTTTGGAGTTGTTTGATTCTCCGGCGAGTCGGGGCGGGTGGCCACCACATGTGGCGGCGCGTGGAGGAAAAACCTGAGGTTCCTCGATGTGCCGAATCCGAATCCGCCATCCGTTTTCCCAAATTCTAACATTTAAGTAAAGTTTTAGTAAAAGGTCCTTAATTGTGTTTAGACGCGTTGATGGGAAACAACGTCATTCTCAATAGTTCGAGCGGCTTTCGGGCGATGGAAAACTTGTGAGTGGACCCCTTATTAACTATATATTTTTATAAATTATTAACCTAGCATGCATTTCATATTTCATGCTTTGAATATGCTTTATATTATGTTTTTTGGGATTTTCTATAATTATGGTTTATATAGAATTCATGATTTAATTGCTTTACGGAATATTTATAATTTATCGAATTTATGTTTAATAGTGGTGATGAATTATTGGTTTTGGATATATGAAACCCTTGGTTTTACGAATATGTTTTATATACGATTTATGCGACGAGATTTTGGTACTTACCTAATGGGTTATCATACGGCACATCCGCACATCACGGGCATTATGTCTATGGCCATAGGTCACAAATGATGGAGGAGTGAGATATGATATATTATATACCCCCAGCTTCACCACCGAAAGCAGTGTCGGACTGCTTCACTAGCCACGGCTAGTGTCGGTGTGGATGTATGCTATTTTATACAGCATCACCTTCGGGTGATGGACATGTTATACAACTTCACCTTTGGGTGATGAACATATTCTTCAGCTTCACCTTCGAGTGACGGACAAGTACTGCCTTCGGGCGACTATGATACCCCTCGTTGAGTAAAACATGAATATGATTTACGATGTTTCACAAATGTTTTACACTACATGCTAGGGTTTTTCATAAAACCTACTATGTAGAATTATATATTTGTTTTCAAAACAGGGGGTTATTATGTTCAAAAATAAAATATTTTCCTATTATTAGTATTATTATTATAAACTCTGGTCCACTCACCTTTTTTGTTTTGCGTCCCCTTTAGGATTTAAATTCGAGGCACATAATCCCGACGTCAGGACACTTCTACATATGTATTCTAGAGTCTTCTCAGTATAGGTATCATTCATTTGTTCGTATATTTTCCTAGTAATTCTTCCATATTATTCTTAGTAGTTGTATGCTCTGAACACGTTCTTGCCATGATATTTTACGTTTTAATTGCATATCTTTTACTTAAATACATGTTTAAAATGGCTTCGTCACCCTCAGGTGTCGACCATCACGTGTCTACCCTGATATTTAGGGATATCGGGGTTGGGGCGTGTCATTTCATGTATGCATTGTACTATTAAAACATGCATTTTAGAAGGGGTCCACTCACAGATACTCCATCATCGAAGAGCCGTAAGAAATAGGAATGACGAAATCGCTGCTAATAATTGCACCTAAGCACATAAAGGGTACAATTAATAAAACTATACTCAAACGATTGAATTTCGAAAAATGGAAGTCATAAACGAATTCAAGATGTCGAAAAACATAAAAAGGGACCTCAGGTACCCCCACACACCATCACACGCCTCCGCAAGGTGGTAGCTCCGGCACTCATGCACCGCCGTGGGTCGCCGAAAAATTCGTCGACTAGACTGTGGCTCCACGCGTCGGCACCAGTGCCCCTTCATGCGCAGGCCCACGCGCCTTCACGCGCAGCCTGGGGTTCCTGGGTTCTCTGGTTTTGGGCCTGGGCTTTGAGCTTGAGCCGAAGGGTTTCTGGGCTTAAATGGTTGGGCCTCACGGGCCTAGGGTCAACAAGTCAAAGGCCCAAGTTGCTCAGCTTAAGGGCCTGGGGTCCAAGGTTTTCAGAAGGGTTGGGGTCTTGGGGTTAACGGGCAGGAGGCCCAAGTTCCACTCGGTCCCAAGGTCGGTTCTTTGGGGTTTTTGGGTTAGGGTTTCAAGGGAATTCGGCTCAGATGCAACGACCCAAAGGCCCAAATCTACATGGCCTTATGGGCCTGGGTTTGGTGGGTTAAAGGGTTGGGCTTTAAGGCCAGGCCCAAGGCTCTGGGCTAAAGGACCTAGGCTTGGGGTTTTGGGTCTAGCCGACCTAAAAGCCTGGTTTCGACGGAAAAAGGAAGCTGGAGCTTCCCAAGCTCCAATCGGCCTCAATCTTCTACTCTAGCATGCAATCTACCTATCAAATTGAAGCTTAGGAGAAGAGGAAGAGATTCATACCTTTGGCACAATGAATGGTGGCCGAAGTTGGTCGAAATCTGTGTTCGAAGGTCATGGGCTCGTCAAGGAGTTTTTGGGTAGACTATGGGTGTCCCGTGCTTCACAAAGATGAGGGAGAGGGAGAGGGAGAAGGAGTCCACGATGGTGGTGGTGGTGTCGACGTTGAGGATGTTTTGGGGTGTGTGGGTGTTTGTGTGTCTCACCGGAGAGAAGAGGGAGGGTGAATTGTGAGAGAGATCCGAGAGTGAGATAGATAGTGGAAGTGAGTGAAAGAGCTCGGGGAGAAGAGAGAGAAGGAGGTAGTGGGTGAGTACTTGCCATGTGACAAGCAGAGAGAGGTGGAGAAGTTTAGAAAATCTGAAAATGAGGATTTTGATTGGGTGAGGATAGGGGACTAAAATGTAAATTTCAAAAAATCTTTAGGGAAATTGTGAAATTTACAATAATTTGGGGGTGGGGTTTAACAATAACCCATATTGCTAGATAACTTTATTCTTATAGTCAAGGTCATATCTACTCCTTGTCGAGGCTTCTTACCGAACTCGACTTCCTCATGCTATTAATTGTCCACACTTTCGTTATTATTATGGTGTGACTGTTCTCACTTACTTTTACTGGGTTAGAGACCTATGAATTGATTGGTGAATATAATTTAAATGTGTGTTTTCACCAATGTAATATATATATATATATATATATATATATATATATATAGAGAGAGAGAGAGAGAGAAAGAAAGAAAGAGAGAGAGAAAGAGAAAGAGAGAGAGAGTTTTTCTAGCGTTACACTTAAAATTCAAATAAAAAAAATAAAAAACAATGCTGAGTTCTAGGTAAAATGACTCAAAAGAATTAAAGTATGAGATCTAGGTGGGTCCTGACACAAAGACTACTTCCCTGTCATGTTCGTCTACCTAAAATTGATATCTTTTCGTAATGGCATTTAAAAACTCTCTCCGAGTGTGAGAGCTTTTCTCTTTTCTTGAGAGTCTTTCCCACCTTTAGTGTGTGTAGCTTCCAACTCGTCGATTTTGTTGTCACCGACCCTCTCTGAGGTGAGGGTTGGTGGTTGCTCTGGCCGTTTTCTTTCTCCTTTCTCCTTTCGTTCCTTTTGCTTCCTCTCTCCCCATATTTCCTCCCCGTTTTATCCAGTCTGGTATACCTTTTGGGCGTCCATCTTCTTCGCTTCCGTTCCGGTCTGCTATCAGGTTTCAACCCATTTTGTTGCACTCTTCCGAGAAGGTGTGTCAAGTTACGGTTACGCCGGCTCAAGTGTTTACAACACCACCTCTTTCTTTTTGTCTGCCTTTGTTGGCAGTGTTATCCATGGTATTCCCATGGGCTTCTTTCGTTTTTTGGCTGGGACCGGTGAATCGTTCGTGGTTGGGAGATAAGATATCTCTTTGTTTCATCTCTACGGTGTTGCTTGGTGGAAGATGTGGTGTCGATTTGGGTAATTGGTTTTGGATGATTGGGAAGCACTGTTGCAGCAGTGGAAGCAAACTGGAATGTTCCGGAGCTCTGTATCAGAATGTAGGCTTTGGGTTGGGCTTTTGTAAGATAGTTCGGGTACCCCTTTTTGTATTGTTAATATTTGTTTGTGGGAATTTGTCTTGTAATTAACTTTTATAATAAAACATCTTCCTTTCTTCGGAAAGGATTTGACAAAAAAAAAAAAGAAAATTGATATCTTTTCCACCAAGAATTTAGAATTATTATAAAGGAATAGATTCATATGCTGTCAAACAAATAAAAATACGTTTTTTTTTTTAATACATCGATACTTTTTGTACTAAGAGATTGATAGTCACACAATAGGCAACTTAATTTGATATTGAATTTGTCATCCATGTGATTCAAACCTAAAACATGTCACTTCCAAGTGAAGAGGAATACACCAGACCGTAGTACTGAGTCACATAAAAACACGAACACGTATTATATATTATTAAATACAAAAGGAAAAATGCCGGATTTGATGTCGAAGGCAGTCACATAATCGCCATCCAGTTGGAAGATTCCGGAATATATACGTACAAAAAATAGGAAGAGAAGTAGAATCTTTTCATGTCCGGAGTCTTTGATGATTGCTTCCCCTTCGATTTTGTCTATAAATAAACAATCTGCTCGTCTGCTTATACACCCACTACTCACTCAGAGTCTCCGCTTTTTTGTAACCTTAGAAACTTTGTTCAAATCTGATCAACCTTCAATGGCGGATGAGGTGGTGTTGTTGGATTTCTGGCCAAGCCCATTTGGGATGAGACTGAGGATTGCTCTGGCTGAGAAGGGCATCGAGTATGAGTACAAAGATGAGGACTTGTGGAACAAGAGCCCACTGTTGCTGCAGATGAACCCGGTTCTCATTCACAATGGAAAACCGGTTTCTGAGTCCCTCATTGCGCTTCAGTACATTGGTTTGGAATGACTCCACTCTTGCCCTCTGACTCTTACCTCAGAGCCCAGGCCAGGTTCTGGGCTGACTACGTCCACATGAAGGTGATTTTTACTCATTAATTTACTTATTTGTACTATTTTAATTTGTTTTGAATATGTTTGGTTTGAAACAATTGAAAACATGGGAAATAGATTATCTGGTTATATTTTTTATGTGTAAATGTTGAGAGTGTCTAGCATAAGTGCTTAAAATCTCACGTGTTGCTAACAATGGCGGATCCAAGAAATATTATTAGGGAGGTCAGTAAGAATAGCAAGCGCGGCGCGCAATTTTTTTTTTATAACAAAACTAGCATGCATATTGCTATTTCATTGGGTCTTGGTAGACTTGAAGTCATTTGTAAAGGTATACTGCACACCTGTTAATGCCTCATTTGCGTGGGTAACTAACATGTTCCAAGGCTACTCTCACATGAATGTTTAACAAAGGAATAACAAATTAATTGATAACATTGCATCCCATTAATATGTTAGTCCAAGAATGATGATGCTTTGTTCATTCTTTGAGATTACCATTTCATTTACTTTGCATTTTTGGATAGTCTTTTACTTGGTTCTTTTTTTTCTTCCTACAATTGTAATCACAACCAACAAACAAGTCAGAGGTAAATAATATTAGGACTAGACTGTAAAGGGGCATCACCTCTCTAATGCATTTATCAAGCAGTTGGAAAGCATATATGAAGGGCAACTCCAACCTTCACAGGGGCAGCATCCAAGTCATCAATTGAGATTCA
Organism: Malus domestica; assembly: GCF_042453785.1. Taxonomy (NCBI): domain Eukaryota; kingdom Viridiplantae; phylum Streptophyta; class Magnoliopsida; order Rosales; family Rosaceae; genus Malus; species Malus domestica. The sequence goes on from NC_091665.1 coordinate 33,429,245, forward strand.
CCGAAGTTCGAAGGGTCAGCTGACCCCCCTTGTCCCTAAGTCGTTCCGCCATTGGTTGCTAATTGGTTTTAGGTACGGATATTTGAGCTGGTAAATAAGAGAATGTTGTTTTAGAACTTTAAGATTAAAAGTGTTTAGGGTGTAACGGTTTTACCATTTAGGATTCGTATTAGAAGGACAACTAAATGGAAACTGGATCTCCGTTCATGTTTTCAGGGTTAATATTATGTTCTCTTTTAAAACATAGTTGATTAAGGTTTCATGTTACGGTTTCGGGTTTAAGGTTTAAGGTTTGTGATGCATATTTAAAAGATATAAGCAGATCTGAACTTGCTCAAAACAATGTATATTAATTTCCCTGAAATTTAAGGGATGTGAAATGCAGATGTATGATATTGGGAAGAAGCTGTGGACAACCAAAGGAGAAGAACATATTGAATATTATTGAATATTCTTTAAACCCTAATAGCAGTAAAGCTGTGTTTAGCTAGGGTTTAGTGAGCTGTGTTATTCCCTCTTCGGTGTAAAGCTTGTTAATAAGCTGTAAAGCATGTGTTAGAGAGTGTGGAGGTCATCATACTCTCATGCTTGCTTAGCTGACTTGCTTAGCTGCCATTGTCCCCTACTCTCCTCTCTCTTTCCCGATTATTCTTCTATTTATGCTTAATCTTGTAAACTGTTTGATACAATGAAATATACATTAAGGTTTTCTATATGGTATCAGAGCAGTGATCCCTCGTGGACCTGCATCTGTGTTCTTCCGAAATCCTACCAAATTCAAACCAGTTAAAGCCATTATGGCAACATCATCAGAGAAAGTTTCAAAAAACGAAACTATGGATACCAACCTAATTCAACGTTTGAGCTCAGTGCTCCTAAACGAATTCAACTATCTGCCTTGGTCACGAGCTATTTCTCTCGCTCTTGGAGGACGTGGAAAGCTCCAGTTCATTCAAAAGGATGATATCATGCCCGAAACAACTTCACAAGATTATGCAGCATGGGTGTCCCAAGATCAACTTATCATGTCTTGGCTGTTGAATTCTATGGAACCAAAGATGGCTGAGATTTTCAGTTATTCAGTATCATTTCACCACCTTTGGATTTCTGTACGAGACATGTATGGAGATCTAAACAATGCTGCGCGAGTCTTCCAGCTGAAGAAAGATCTTACAGAATTACAACAGGGAAATCTCTCTTTTGTTCAACATCTTGGCAACTTGAAGGCCAAATGGAATGAATTGGATCTCTACAGACCTCATACCACGGACACAACCATTCTTTTAAAGCGTGCTGAAGAAGACAAAGTGTTCCAGTTGCTTGCCAGCATCGGACCAGAATATGAGGACCTTAAAAGTCATCTCCTGATGACACCTGAACTTCCCACCTTCCAGATGGTCTGCAACGTTATTCAACGCGAAGAAATAAGGAAGAAGGTCATGAATGCAGTCGTTGTCGTTGGAGAATCAGATCTTAGGCCATCAGAAGCAAGAGCCTTCACCTTTTTCAGACCATACAAGGGAAAACGACCAGACTTAAAGTGTTCTCACTGTGTGAAAATAGGTCGTCCAGGCATTGGACACATAAAAGAAAAGTGTTGGATTCTTCATCCAGAACTTAAACCCAAGTTCAATGATGATGGAAGAGCACCAAGAAACCAAATGAAGCCTGTCTACACTCCTCAAGGAAACCTTGTTTGCGACAATGTCTTCAAAAATGTGATGAACTCTTCTTCTAGTCCCATTACTCTCATAAATGAATTTGCTAACTTCTTGCAACAGAAACAAGGGACAACAAATCATGAAAATCCTGCAGCCATGCTCGGCAAGTTTGCTGGCTTCCTCGAACAATCAAGCTCAGTGTCATAAAATGATGTGCTAGGTATTGTTGCAACTATTTCCACTGCATTGGATCTTAGTAGTAGCCGTGGTTTTTGGATAGTCGACTCAGGAGCTTCTGATCACATGACTAACAATGCATCTTTACTAAATGATTTTCAAAACTTCTCCACTCCTTCTTTTGTCTCCGTAGCTAATGGCACCAAAGTTAGTATAGTAGGCATAGGAAAACTCAAAATCTTCTCAAGTAAAAAGGAATCCCTTGTCATGCATGTCCTTTCCTTTCCTTTCAAGTTGCTGTCAGTAGGAAGAATAACACAATTGCTAAATTGTCTTGCAATTTTTTCCACTCACTGTGTGATTTTCCAGGACCGAGTTTCGAAGGAAACGATTGGTAAAGGTTTCTTCCTCAATGGACTGTACTATGTCAACTTCTCTTCAAGTTTTCCAAAAGGTTTCTACGTAAACTCAAACACAGTAAACAAGGAGCAGCTGTGGCACATGAGATTAGCTCATCCTTCTTCCCATGTTATGTCTTTTATTTTTCCTAGTTTCTGTAAAGAGATTTCAGATTGTGAAGTTTGTCAAAAATCTAAGTCCACCAGGTTACCCTTTCCCCATTCTCTCTCTAGAGCTACCAAAGTTTTTGAAATTGTCCATTCCGACATTTGGGGACCTGCAACCTTAGAGTCTTTTGATGGCTACAGATTCTTTATATCTTTCATTGATGATTTCTCTAGAACTACCTTTGTGTATTTACTTAAATTCAAGCACGAAGCTTTCCAGTGTTTCAAAAATTTTCATAACTTAGTTCAAAATCATTTTAACTCTAATATTGGCATCTTAAGGTCTGATAATGGCTCTGAGTATACTTCCAAAATCATGACAACTTACTTAAGTGAGCATGGAATCTTGCAACAAACTAGTTGTGTAGGAACACCGCAACAAAATGGCATTTCAGAAAGGAAGAACCGAGATTTGCTTGAGAAAACACGATCATTAATGTTACAAGCAAACCTTCCAAAGAAGTTCTGGTCTCAAGCTATACAAACCGCTGCATACATCATAAATCGACTTCCTAGCAGAATCTTGAAGTTTAAATCTCCTTGTCAAATTCTCAAGGGGAGAGATATTGACATAAGTCATCTCCGTGTGTTTGGATGTGTGTGCTATGTGCATATTCAAACTATTCACCGAGATAAACTTGATCCAAGGGCTATCAAGTGTGCATTCGTAGGCTACTCAACTTCCCAAAAGGGATACAAATGCTATGATTCTAAAACCAGAAAGGTGTTTGTATCCAGGGATGTACGGTTCGATGAGACATACTTCTTCAAGCATGATGATGAACCTCAGGGGGAGCTCTCATATGAAGTGTTTCCCACTCCTCTCGTCCTTGATGATCCAAGACTGTCAACACCGCACAATGAAGCAATTGAGATAGAGCCAGCTCATGAAAATATGGAAGCAAATAATGAAGAAGTCCTCCACGAAAGGAGAGAGCCCCTTGAACAACCTACTCCTCCACGAAGGAATCCTTCTCGAAACAGACAACCTCCAGCCAGGCTTGATGATTTTGAAATCTACATGCCTAGATATCCTATTGGACAAATGGTTTACCATAGCAAGACCTCCCCATCTCATGAAGCATTTGTCACTAAGTTATCTCAACACTCGGAGCCTCGATCCTTCGAAGAGGCAAACCAATCTCCTGTATGGAGATGTGCTATGCTTGAGGAACTGAAGGCACTCGAAGAAACTAAAACTTGGAGCATTGTTTCTCTGCCAAAAGATCAACGTGTGGTTGGGGCAAGATGGATTTACAAGACAAAATTTAACTCAGATGGAACCATCCAGCGGCACAAGGCAAGGTTAGTTGCAAGGGGCTTCACGCAAACCTACGGGGTAGATTACAAAGAAACCTTTGCCCCGGTGGCAAAGATGAACACAGTGAGAGTTCTTCTTTCGGTGGCTATCAATTCACAATGGTCTCTACATCAAATGGATGTAAAAAACGCTTTTCTTCATGGAGAGTTGGAAGAAGAAGTGTACATGCGCCTACCACCTGGTCATGAACGAGAGAAGGAACAAGGAGTAGTATGCAAGTTTCACAAGGCCATTTACGGTCTCAAGCAATCTCCAAGGGCTTGGTACTCAAAACTAAGCTCTGTCCTTATGTCATCCGGTTTTAAACGAAGCAATGCAGATTCTTCAATGTTCACTAGGCTTGGCACACATGGAAGATTGGTGGTACTTGTTTATGTTGATGATCTCATTGTCACAGGAGATAATCCAGAAGAAATCAATGCTCTCAAAGCCACCTTACATTCAACATTCTCAATCAAAGATCTCGGTAGACTTAGATACTTTCTCGGAATCGAAATGGATCAATCTCCAACGGGGTTGTTTCTAAATCAACAAAAGTACGTTCTCGATCTTTTAGAAGAAGCCAATATGATGCATTGCAAACCTGCTAAAACACCTCTACCAACAAATTTCAAGCATGAAACCTTAGGCATCCAGCTTGAAAATGCATCGGAGTATCAAAGGTTGGTAGGAAAACTTATCTATTTGACTATAACTCGACCTGACATTGCTTATGCTGTTAGCTTTGTCAGCCAGTTCATGCATTCTCCCACATCTCATCATCTGCAACTAGTTAAAAGGATCATTCGATACTTAAAAAGCTCAATGTCTACCGGGATTTTCATGCAAAACAATGGACACTTCACCATTGAAGGATACACAGACTCTGATTGGGCAGGCAACGTCCTTGATCGCAAGTCCACAACTGGTTACTGCACTCTTGTAGGTGGTAACCTCGTCACGTGGAAGAGCAAAAAGCAATTTGTTGTAGCTCGGTCCAGCGCAGAAGCTGAGTACCGTGCAATGGCATCTACTGCATGCGAACTAATTTGGCTAAAGAGTTTGCTACATGATCTTGACATCATCTCTTCCAAGCCAATTCTCCTCCACTGTGACAATCAAGCAGCGATGCATATTGCTGCCAACCCCGTCTTTCATGAACGAACAAAGCATATCGAGGTTGACTGTCATTTCGTCCGCAACCAAGTCCAGTCCAAGCTGTTACAAACTGCATTTGTTCGCTCCAGTGATCAACTAGCCGATGTGTTCACCAAGCCCCTTCCTTCTTCTCAACTTGATCGTATTCTCTTCAAGCTTGGATCCAGAAAATCTCTCGATCCAGCTTGAGGGGGAGTATTGAATATTATTGAATATTCTTTAAACCCTAATAGCTGTAAAGCTGTGTTTAGCTAGGGTTTAGTGAGCTGTGTTATTCCCTCTTCGGTGTAAAGCTTGTTAATAAGCTGTAAAGCATGTGTTAGAGAGTGTGGAGGTCATCATACTCTCATGCTTGCTTAGCTGACTTGCTTAGCTACCATTGTCCCCTACTCTCCTCTCTCTTTCCCGATTATTCTTCTATTTATGCTTAATCTTGTAAACTGTTTGATACAATGAAATATATGTTGATGCACAAAATCAGCGAGGGCTTTGGTACAACAGAAAGTGTCAGGTTTTGTGACCTTCGCTTGGTTGCTTCGGTCACTAGTGAGGATAAGTACGTAAATGAATAGAGACAGAGAAGCAAACACAGGATGTACGTGGTTCACCCAGATTGGCTACGTCCACGGAGTAGAGGAGTTCTCATTAATTGTGAAGGGTTTACACAAATACATAGGTTCAAGCTCTGGTTTAGTGAGTTCTAGTGAATAGTTTAGTACAAAATGACATTAGAGATTATTGTGGGAGAATGATCCCTATTTATAGAAGAGAGTTTCTAGTTTTGTTCTAATATTGACACGTGTCGTGTTGTGATTGGCCTCTGATGTTGACACGTGTCACGCTGTGATTGGCTTCTGATGTCGACACGTGTCGCATTGTGATTGGCCTCCTGGTTGAAGGGAAACTCTTCTGGGTTCTTGATGGTATAACGTTGACCGGTGCTCAGTAGTTTCGGGATTGGTCAAGTATGGTACAAACAGTGCTCCCCTAAGTTCCCGAGTGAGGGAAGCTCCTCGGTTGGGGACTTGCAAGATCCAAGCCGCTGAGTAATCACAAAACTTCTAAGTACCGAGGTATGGTATCATTTTCACTTGCCTTATCTGTCTCATATGTAGATGTGGCATCTTCTCTGGAAGTACTTTTCCTCCATCCAGGGGTGGTATCTTTAACCGATGAAGATGCACAAGGTAATGTATCAATTTCACTTGAAGCTTACTTGTAGTTTCGGGCTTGGTCAAGTGCGATACAAACACTATAGTAGGAGTCCCCCAAGTCGCCGAGCTAGGAGATCTGCCGAAAGAGGTGACAGACAAGGTAAGCAGTCAAACTTCCAAGCAAGCAACCCAGGATCAGAGGTTTGACTTCGGCTTCCGGTTGATTGTTCTCCTTCTCCTTGTCTCTCATTCAACTGCCAGGATAAGGAGAAGCAAATGGATAAGATATGATATGAGATACTTTTGCTTTTGAAGAAGTAACTTTCCACAGGCTTATTCTTGAACTGTGCTGGAGGGTTTTCTGGTTCCCTCCAGAGTATAAGGCCGACTCAAGAATTTGAGGGTCAAAACAAGTCCATCAAATCTAGAGTACGTTCGACCTTGATGATATGGGATACTTTTGTTGTTGACGGAATAGTGAATGTGGTATGGAAAGGTGTCGTGATGTAGTGATCTGTTTCAGCTCATCGTTGACCCTTCTGCTTCAATCTTTTGCATGGCAGAAATGGTGTGCAACCTTTGCATTTAAATGGTCCTTCAGAACATTCCTTCATAGTGACTCATCCACGCTTGGCAACTTCAGTGTAAAGAGCCAATATCTGATCAACTGTCATGAGGTATTTGCCGGTGGAATTCGTGACCTTGACAGCAGTTGAGGATGAGTACTCGAGAGCAATACTAAGTAAGCAACCAGGCAAAGGTTCCAGGCAGTCAGTTCCAGATTGGAGGTTTGATTTCAGGTTCCAACTGACTGCTCTCTTTCTCCTTGTCCTGCAGGTGTGGACAAGGACAAAGACAAAGATAGGGAGAAAGCATGATATGGGATACTCTTGCTTTTGACCCTGATGATATGAGATACTCTTGTTCTTGGTGTGGCTTATTTGCTGAGGTATTATCAGGGGGAAATAAAGCTGAGTATTTCGAGAGGTTATGTTGAGGGTGCATTCTCGAATGCGAGAAAAGGTTGAGCATTTTTGTAGGTTTGCCTGTCCGTTGAGGAGGGAGGTCGATGTATATAGGGATTTCCCAATAACAAGTAGTAATGCTATTCCTTTACCCTTCTTGGTCACATCAATGTAGTGGGAGCTGCCAGCTTCACGTGTTTTAACTTTGTCAGAGCACTTTGAAAAAGTGGTATGTGGTATCTGGAAAGCTGATGTTACGTGTGAAGATTACAGACAAGTTTTATCTAAGGAAATCTAGCTCTCGAAGTTCTGAGAGTTGTGCCTCTTCGGTTTTCGAACAAGCAATCCCGTCGAAGATCTGACTCTCGAGATTCGGAAAGTGGTGCTATTTCGGTTTTTGAGAAAGTAATTATGTTGGGAGTCTTTGCTCGAATGTGAGTAAAAGTTGGACGTTCTTGCCAACCTGTCTTGCCGCAAACCAAGGTTCTAAAAAACGCTAGGCGCTAGTCGGGCGGCCGGCTAGCGCCTAGCGCCTAGGCGGCTAGGCGGCGTCTAGGCGGGCGCCTAGGCGGCCTAGGCGGATTTAGGTAAATTTCTTGTATATCTTGTAAATAAGTGCATATTGACACCTAAAAAAAAACTATACTTGTATGGATAATAAAATAATGATAAAATGCAAATTAGGTACACTATTTCCATAAGTATTGGATGAACTTGTAGTAAATCCATCATTTGCAAATTAGATACACCATTTCCATAAGTATACCACCATGAAACCAAAAAAGAAAAAAGCACGCAATTAATAAAAAATAAAAAATAAAAAAAAACCTCCTAGGACCGCCTAGGACCGCCTAGGGCCGCCTAGGACCGCCTAGCCCGCCTAACCCGCCTAGCCGCCCAGCCCGCCTAGACCGCCTAGGCACCGCCTAGCCCGCCTAGGCCCAACCCGATTTTTCCTCCCGATTTGCCCAAAAACGCCTCGGTTGCTAGGCGCCCAGCGCCTAGGCGGCCGCCTAGGCCGTTTTTTAGAACACTGCGCAAAACAAGGAGGTTGACACACATAGGGACTTTCCAGTTGTCAAGCAGTGGTGCTGTTCCTTTACCCTTGTGGGTAATAGTAGGGTAGCTGGAACTTCGAAATTCTCGTGCCTAAACTTTGTCAGAGATATTTGACAAAGTTATATGTGGTACCCGAGGAGTTGATGGTGCATGTGGAGAGTGGTGATTGAACAGTAAGATTCACGTGCTTTCTACTTCACCAGAAATCTTCGACAGATTGCCCGTAATTTCCGCAAAGCTGAGTGTGCATGTGACAGGTGCTGACGAGGCTGAAAAAGCAGGTGCTTCTTCAATTTTTGAGATCGGCCCTCGTGGTCTTTGAGCAGCCTAGCTTTTGAGAAAGCAAACACCTTTTCGATTTCTAAAGCTCCGTCGAGTGCAAATTTTTATAGAGGCTGACATTAAGTTCCACAGCACACTTAAATCTCCACCAGTAGAAGCTCCCTTCTTACACTTCTAAGATCTTGATTTGTCTGACCTCTTCCCTCTTCAACACCTTTGAAAATGTCTGGCCCCTCCGACCGTCGTTTTGACTTGAACCTTGGAGAAAAGACAGCCACGCCTTCTCCAGACAACATATGGCGGCCATCCTTCATATCCCCTACTGGTCCTCTTACCGTTGGGGATTCTGTGATGAAGAATGATATGACCGCTGCGGTGGTGGCCAGGAACCTTCTCACTCCCAAAGATAACAGACTACTTTCCAAACGGTCTGATGAGTTGGCTGTTAAGGATTCTCTGGCTCTTAGTGTTTAGTGTGCAGCTTCTGTGTCTAATATGGCCCAACGCTTATTTGCTAGAACCCGCCAAGTTGAATCATTGGCTGCTGAAGTGATGAGTCTCAAACAGGAGATTAGAGGGCTCAAGCATAAGAATAAACAGTTGCACCGGCTCGCCCATGACTATGCTACAAACATGAAGAGGAAGCTTGACCAGATGAATGAATCTGATGGTAAGGTTTTACTTGATCATCAGCGGTTTGTGGGTTTGTTCCAAAGGCATTTATTGCCTTCGTCTTCTGGGGCTGTACCTGGTAATGAAGCTTCAAATGATGAACCTCCAATGCCTTCTCCTTCTGGGGTTTTGTCAAGTACTGAGGCTCCGGATAACCACCCTCCGGTGCTTTCTCTTTCTCGGGCTCTACCGACTGCTGAGACTTTCCCTAAGCAACCTTTGTGAAGGTTCCCTTTTGTTTATTTATTTTGACTCATGTATATGTACATATTTGTGGCTTTATCGAAAATATTAATAAATAAGCTTTGCTTCATTTCAACATATTGTGTTAAATACACCAAAGCCTTCTTCAGAAAGTTCTTTGAATTTTTTCTTTTGTTGAAACTTGTATTGTTAAAGCTTTGTGAGTGAAGCATGTAGTTTGAGGTAGTGTTCCCTTAATTTCCCGAGTGAGGAAAACTTCTCGGTTGGAGACTTGAAAAATCCAAGTCACTGAGTGGTTGTGAGACTGCCGAGTATCAAGGTGCAGTAGCATATGGTGGGAGTCCCCCAAGTCTTCAGGCGAAGAGAGTTGCCGAATGAGGTGTCTCGCTTTTTACTAATTTGTCAGAGTAACGAATCCTTGTTTCGATGTCACACATTCGTATATGCCTTATCTAAAAATATTTCCAACTTTTGTGTGTTTGATGCTGCATGCTATTGACTAGACAAGATCAAGTGCAATTAGTAGCTTTTCTCTCTTTTTCATCTTTTCTTTGGTGGAATTGCTTTTCGTTTCCACTAATCAGCCTGAGTGGATGCAAGATAACACCATTCTCTATGGCTCAGATTGCAAAGTCGTCTTCATAAAAGTTGTTCCTTATCTTGTGAACTACAACATATCCAAATTTGAGATCCATCGGAGTAGTACAACTTCAGAAATTCAGGTATGATGAGTAACTGTTCATCAATTTTCTGTTAACCCGTTAGACTTGTTGTGAGCTCCGAAACTCCATTTTCTCTTGTTCAGATCAACATACTTTCTTCATCGATGTTGTTCCGCACCTTGTCAGCTACAACATATCCAAATTTGAGACCTATCGGAGCAGTACAAATCCAGAAATTCAGGTATGATGAGTGACTGTTCATCATTTTTCTGTCAACCTGTCAGACTTGTTGTGTGCTTTGAAACTCCATTTTCTCTTGTTCAGATCAACATACTTTCTTCATAGAAGTTGTTCCTTATCATCTCTTTCATGACATATCAAAAATTCAGAAGGAACTAACGGTTAAATATTTCCAGATCTTCGAAACATCACAGCAGTCTTTAAATGTGCGGGAATCCGACTGTCGTGTTTGGAGCCTCAACACTTTAATTTCCGTCGCTCAAACAGAAACGATTCCTTCTTGAAAATTGTTCATCTGCGCAAGAACTATAGGGTGTCCAAAATTCAGCTCAACTGGAGAAGAGCAAAGGTTGCAGAAATTTGATAGATGAAAGGAGGCGGAAGAGGAAGACAGGGAAAGAAGTTGCTTGGGTTGGATTTCTAGTTAAACTTGGGATTTTGGTTTGTTGTTTGATTTATTATAATATGTTTGGAAACATATACATAATTTCTTGTTTGTTTATGACAGGGATGTTGTGGGTGTAGAACAAAACAAATGTTTGTGTTGACCTATGTTTTTGTACAAGTTCAAGGGAATCTTGGTTTTGTGAACAAAATTTGTTTATTTGTCACAAGGTTTTGTGTTTGGGAAATAGTTTAATAGGTAAGGTTTATTGACTATAGATTTTTGCTTGGGTATATAGCGTGACTAGTTGAAGCTATTTTTAGGATACAAAACTTGAATTAGCTTCGCACTATCTTGATGAAGAGTGTGCGAAGCTTTTATATGTTTTGGTGTTGAAATTTTGTATTGTAGGTGAAGCATTGGGGTTGAAGCTTGATATGTGAAGCTTTATAGGTGAAGCTTTGGTGTTGAAGCTTTATAGGTGAAGCTTTGGGGTTGAAGCTTGATATGTGAAGCTTTATAGGTGAAGCTTTGGGGTTGAAGCTTTAGAGGTGAAGCTTTGGTGGTGAAGCTTTATAGGTGAAGCTTTGGTGTTGAAGCTTTAGAGGTGAAGCTTTGGTGGTGAAGCTTTATAGGTGAAGCTTTGGTGTTGAAGCTTTATAGGTGAAGCTTTAGAGGTGAAGCTTTGGTGGTGAAGCTTTATAGGTGAAGCTTTGGTGTTGAAGCTTTATAGGTGAAGCTTTGGTGGTGAAGCTTTATAGGTGAAGCTTTGGTGGTGAAGCTTTATAGGTGAAGCTTTGGTGTTGACACCATAAATTGATTGTGTTTCGCACTATCTTGATGAACATAGTGCGAAGCCTTTGAGATTGATATTTGTCCTCCATTGATGAAGCTTTTGTTGGCACCATAAATTGATTATGCTTCGCACTATCTTGATGAACATAGTGCGAAGCCTTTGAGATTGATATTTGTCCTCCATTGATGAAGCTTTTGTTGGCACCATAAATTGATTGTGCTTCGCACTATCTTGATGAACATAGTGCGAAGCTTTTGAGATTGGGAGTTGAATCCCATTGATGAAGCTGCTGTGTTCCCCCTTCCCCTTTTTTCGGATTTTTTGTTTGTTTTTTTTTGTTTTTGTTTTTTTTTCGGTTTTTTTTTTTTTTTGTTGGAGGGGGGGAACTGAAACATTTGAAATTTGAAACTCCTTAATGTTAGAAGTTTGAAGATTCTCCATGTGGGGCTTTCTCATGGTTTGAATTTGAATTTTGAATGTTAATAGCCATGTTGAACTATATATAAAAAGGATAAGTTTCCATTCTTTACCTTACCTTCATTTGCTCATCTTGTAGTGATTTTTGAAGACATAGTGCTTTTTACTTGAGAGGGATTCTAGCATTGCTTTGCTGCACCATCTTCAGGTTGGTAGTCTTCTCCACTACATTGGATGTTTTCCTTTTTGTTGAATTGTTGGAATGTTCATGTATTTTGTGACGAACATAATGAACTGGTTGAGCTGTTCTTCATGCCCTGTGAGCTTCCTTATGTTTTGATCCTTCATGTAGTAATAGAGTTTGTTTCTGTTTGTTGTAGATGTCGGAGTCTGGAAGTCTTAGTGATGAGGGCTCCCCTAGCTCGGGCTCTAGGTTTGAGCCTGCAATGTCGGGGTCTTCATGGCCTTTGTTAGAGTCTTGTACAAAAGAAACGTTGGATGATCCTCACAATTGTCAAACCTTAGCCAATATTGGTTCTTCCTCCATGTTAGTGGGTGAGGGGGTTGTTTGTGACGCCATACCCATATGTCGTTCTGATCCTCACAATTGTCAAACCTTAGCCGAGATTGGTTCTTCCTCCATACGAGTGGGTGAGGGGGTTGTTTGTGATGCCATACCCATATTTCGCTCTGAGTTCACAGCGGACCATTTAGAAAATAACTTGTTAGATAGCGAAAAGCAGCTTGAGGCCCTAAGGCAATCATGTAGTATCCCCCGTAGTGTAGGAATACGTTTGGTGCGTTGTGAAGAATTGCCTTCGGAGCCGCCCAAGGGTCATGTTATGTTCTATACCGAGACATTAGTGACCTTGGGGGTAAATTTACCTTTGCATCCGTGGTTGCAACGAATGCTGGCTTTTATTGGTTATGCACCTGGGCAACTCAACCCTGGTTTCTGGGATACCTTGATCGGGTTTTATATTATTTGAATGGAGTGTGGATTAGGTGAGCCTTCCTTCCATCAATGGCGCTACTGTTATAAGATGCGCCCGGTGAAAGCATGTACTGGTTATGCTGAATGTGCATGTCGGAGCGAGAGAGAGCGTGTTGTCTGTAATAAGAGAAAGTCGTACTGCACATGGAAGAAACGTTGGTGCTTTCTTTATAATGATTGGGAGCATGCTAAGGGTGTCACGCCTGAGCGACGTGTTCCTACTCACTTCCAAACTGTAGGTTGTAATGTATCCATTTTCTCATTATTTGCTATTGTTGTGATTTTCTCTTGCTTCTAAGATTTTTCTTCATGCAGTGACACGAGGCACCATCAAACTCTCCGGACAGGAGCTAGCTGATGTAGAGAAAGTGCTGAGGGTGCCTAAAGAAGATAGATACTTGGGTAAGCTACGTCCCTTGTTTCGAAAGTACGGTTTCCAGCCCTTAGTTTCCGAGTGCCAGAGACGAGCGAGTAAGTTGTATCCTCACTTGATCCTTGTTCTTCCCTTTTTTTTTTATAGATATATAATATGGTATTCCTTACTTTGATTTTCCTTGTTCAGTGGAGAAGGTGGGCAAGAAAGTGGAGACTAGCACCAAGAAACGGAGAGTTCCCATGTTAGTTCCTTCAGAAGACATCCTGTTTCACAAGGAAGCTCGCAAGCATTGAGTGAGACCAATTATTAAAACTAAGTCTCGAGAAGAAGTCATCAAGGTTGCTACCTCGAAGAAAGCTGAAGCTGAGGCCATTGGATGTGCTGCTGCCATAGTTGCCGGGGAAGATAGGCGATTGCTGCCTCCTCTTCCTACTATTAATCCCATCTTTCCTCCAGTTAGGGAACACATTGGGCAGGAAGGTGATCCTAGTTCTAGCAGCAAGGGTAAAGATAAGGAAGAGGTTGACAGTGTCCCTTAGAAGGATTTGAAGGTTGCCATGCGGCCAAAGGACTTTGGGTATATCAACAATTGCCTGGCAGGTTCGATGAGCTCAGAGAACCCTTAGCTAAAGATGAATCGGATTGCGACCGGATGTTGAAACTGTCTTCATATGTGAGTGTTACTTTGTCATTCCCTTGTTTTCTCCTCTTTATTAGCATTATTTTAGTAGTGATGATCGTCTTGTCATGCAGGTCATGGTTGAGTATCACGACAGACTGCGAGAGGCTGAACGGTGCAAGGTGAAATTGGAAGAGAATAAGCAGCTTGTGAATGATGCCAGGAAGACGAGCAAAGCTTTAGCTGAGGCCATCCAAGTCAAGGATCAACATTTTGAAAGTTTGAAGAGGCGGAATAGTGAGAACTTGAGACTCAAGGTACAGTTGGAAGCGACTAAGAAACAGTTGGAGACAACTATGCTCGAGGTTTCCAAGGTTAAAGGGGAGTTGGATAGTGCCTTGGTTGAGGTTTCTGAGCTGAAGAGTAGTATCCCGGCTGAGAAGGAAGCTGCTGTGAATGAGTTCTTGGGTTCCCAAGCCTTTCTCCATGTCCTTATACCTCGCTGTACCCGGGAAGTGCACTTTGAAAAAAGAAAGTGGATGGCTGTCCTTGATCGTTATGATGATGGAAGTGTTCTTCGAAAATACCGTGAAGAAATAGATGAGCATCATCGAAAAGGTGAAACCTTCGACCTTGCAGTTTATTCGAGCAGTGCAGATGAGTCTGGCGATGATGCTAGTGCTGATGAGCAGAGTCATCAGGGTGATGATAAGGTTGGAGATGCAGAAAATGGCGGTAGGACTCAGAGTGATATGATCAGGGGTTCAACCTCAGAGGAGGATGACTAGAAATGCTTTCACTTTCTGCATGTACTCTGCCTGCACTAGTTTGTTGTTTGTATGGCATATGCCATGTTATAAGCTCGAGGGGTTTTTTTTTTTTTTTTTGTATGTTTATGAGTGTTTGCATTATCAAGCAAGTGTTTGTATTATCAAGCTTCAATTGTTTGCCCTATCATTGATGAATGTTTGGCTATGTTTGCATAGATCCTTTGTATAGTCTTGTTGACATATACCTAGATTTTATTTTGTATTGGAAACATGTGCGTTGAAGCTTCAACACTTGAGTGTTTCATTGCTCAGAATGTAAAAGAGTTTAGGGCTGAGTTGGCTAAATCACCTCTTTATTGAATTCATACCAAATGGTCTTTGTTACATAGGATGCCGAACGGCTGTAGCTTAACACTTATACAATGTGAGTCTATTTGTAATAGTACTTCAAGTGGTCAGCATTCCATGGATGGCCAAAGGTCTTGCCGTCTGAGCTTCTGAGCTTGTAGGAGCCAGGGCGGCTAATGCCGACGACCTCGAACGGTCCGTCCCAGTTAGGACTGAGTGTTCCTTCACTCGGGACTCTATCACAGAGTAATCTTTTCTTCAGTACCCAGTCTCCCACTTTAAAAGAGCGAGGTTTGACCCTTGAGTCGTAGTAGTTGGAGATGCGCTGCTTGTAGGCGACATTCCTCAGGTGAGCCTGATTTCTGTGTTCCTCGACTAGATCCAGGTTGAGGGTGAGTTGCTTGTCGTTCTCACTCTGTATGTAGTTCTGGATTCGGTATGTTGCTTGCTTAAGCTCAATCGGGATAACTGCTTCTGTACCAAAAGCAAGTGAGAATGGAGTTTCTCCTGTGGAAGTCCGATATGAAGTGCGATATGACCAAAGAACTTGGGGTACGAATTTTGGCCAACAACCTTTAGCTTTGTCCAAGCTAGTTTTCAGAGTGCGCTTGATTATTTTGTTAACGGCCTCGACTTGTCCGTTAGATTGAGGATGGGCTGGAGAGGCAAAACATAAGTTGATGTTGAACTTAGAGCAGAACATCTTGAACTTCTTGTTGTCGAACTGCCGCCCATTGTCCGTGACTATCGCATTGGGAATGCCGAATCTGCAGAGGATGTTCTTCCATACGAAGTCTTCTATTTTTCCCTTAGTAATGGTTGCCAAGGGTTCTACTTCAGCCCACTTTGTGAAGTAGTCAACTGCAACGATTGCATAGCGGACCTTGCCTTTCCCTGCAGGCATTGGGCCTATCAAATCAAGTCCCCATTGGGCAAAGGGCCAAGGGCTGATCATAGGAGTGAGCGGCTCGGGAGGGGAGTGAGGGATAGTTGCGTAGCGTTGACACTTATCACATGAGCGTGATATTCTGATGGCATCCTGGTGGAGTGTTGGCCAATAGTATCCTTGGCGAAAAGTCTTGTGTGCTAGGGATCGAGACCCAGCATGATCTCCGCAGACTCCTTCATGTATTTCCCGAAGGATAATTTCCGCCTCCGCAGGTGTAAGGCATCTTAGGTATGGCAGGGTAAAACTGTACTTGTAGAGTTGGTCATTAATGATCAGGTATCGGGCAGACTTGTATCGAATCTGCTTAGCTTGGACTTTGTCAATTGGGAGGCTGCCATGAGCAAGGAATTTATAAATTGGGGTGATCCAATTATCTCCTTGCTGTAAATTGCACACTTCCATGACCATGGTGCTTGGTGCTGCCAACAATTCGACATGAATTTTTCTCCCAATCTTGTCTTCCACTGCCGAGGCGAGGCGAGCCAAAACGTCTGCATGACTGTTTGCCGCTCGAGGAACTTGGGTGATTTGGTAGTGGAAGTGCTTGAGCAAAAGTCGCGTTTGCGCAAGATATGCTGCCATGGAGCTATCCTTAGCATCAAAGTTGTTCGTGACTTGGTTGACCACTAATTGGGAGTCACTGAAGTTATCAATTCGTTTAACCCCGAGGTGCTTGGCCAAACGTAAGCCTGCTAGAAGGGCTTCGTATTCGGCCTCATTGTTCGATGCCTTGAATTTGAAACGAATAACATATTCCATCACCACTTTGTCGGGGGTAGTGAGGACTAATCCTGCTCCGCAGCCCTGTTGGTTGGATGAGCCATCAACATACAGACTCCATGCTGGGGTTGTTGATTCTATCTTCTGAGCTTCCGATGGTAATGAAGCTATTGCTTCAGGTGTAGAAGCAATGTCAACAGGATGTGTGAAGTCGGCTATGAAATCTGCTACAGCCTGACCTTTTTCGGCTGGTTTTGGTTGGTAGGAGATGTCAAACTCACCCAATGATATCGCCCATTTGATCATTCACCCAGACGTGTCAGGACTCTGGAGTATCTGTCGAAGAGGGTGATTGGTAAGCACGATAATGGCGTGTGCTTGGAAATAAGGGCGAAGTTTTCGAGCAGACATGACCAATGCTAAAGCTAATTTCTCAATGTTGGAGTATCATGTCTCCGCATCTTGTAGGGCCTTGCTAGCGTAGTAAATAGGCCTTTCGACCCCACTGTCCTTTCGAATAAGAACAGAACTAACTGCTGAAGCCGAAACCGATAGATAGATAATGAGAGTGTCACCAACTTCTAGTTTGGAGAGCAGAGGGGCTTTACTCATGTACTCTTTGAGGTTCCTGAATGCCTTGGCACATTCCTCCGTCCATGTAATGTACTTCTTATTTCCCTTGAGTGCTTTAAAGAAATGAGCACATTTGTCTGTGGCCTTAGAGATGAATCTGGTTAAGGCTGCCACTTTGCCAGTAAAGCTTTGGATGTCTTTTGAAGTTACTGGCTCTTTCATGTCGAGGATTGCTTTGATCTTTTCGGGGTTAGCTTCAATGCCTCGTTGGCTAATCATGAAGCCTAAGAATTTGCCAGAGCCCACACCGAAGGCACATTTGTTGGGGTTCAACCTCATTCGATACCTCTTTAGAATGGTGAAAGTTTCAGATAGGTTGATGATGTGTTGGTCAGCATGTTTGCTCTTGACTAACATATCATCAACGTAAACTTCCATGTTCTTCCCAATCTGTTCGGCGAACATTGAATTGACTAGTCTCTGATAAGTTGCTCCTGCATTCTTTAGGCCGAAAGGCATGACTTTGTAGCAATATAGTCCCCTGTCAGTAGTGAAGGTTGTGTGTTCTTGGTCTGAGGGGTTCATGAGGATTTGGTTGTATCCTAAATAAGCGTCCATGAAGCTCAAGAGCTCACACCCTGCCGTAGAGTCTATAAGTCTATCAATGAGAGGAAGGGGGAAATTATCCTTCGGGCATCCTTTGTTTAGGTCGGTGTAGTCGACACATATTCTCCACAAGACCTTTTGAAGCAGGAGACTTTCCTTGGTCGGATTTTTCTTAACAAGGACAACATTTGCTACCCATGTTGGGTAATTGACTTCACAGACGAAGCCTATGTCCTTGAGTTTTTCAACTTTTGCTTTCATCGCCTTGTATCGTTCAACATCATAAGATCTTCGCTTCTGTTTTACTGGTTTGGTCTTGGGATCAATACTCAAGTGGTGACAAATGATATCGGGAGAGTTGCCCGGCATATCTTTATATGACCAAGCGAAAACCTCAGCGTTCTCTTGCAAAAATGAGATCAGTGACAACCGAATGGGTGGTGACAAAGTAGTGCCAATCTTCACCATGCGGTCTGGATGGTCTTTGGAGATAGAGACCTTCTCTAACTCTTCAGCGGGTTGTGCTTGCTGGGTGAATGAGTCATCTCGAGGGTCGTCGGGTTGACTGTTGCCATCCTGAAGACCCGAGTTGGATTCATCTAGACTGGTCTTTACGACTTGGTTATGTATAGAGAGAGTCTCCTTGGGGACAGACAGGTGTTGTTGTTTGACTGAAGTGTTGTAACATGATCGAGCACTAAGTTGATCTCCCCTGATGTACCCATTGCCGAAAAGGGTTGGAAACTTCATCAACAACATATGTGTGGATACCATGGCCTTGAGATCATTGATGCCTGTGCGCCCAAAGATGACATTGTATGCCGTCGGGCAGTTGACCACTAGGAAGTTAGTGGTAATAGTAGCTGTGTAGGGGCCTGTACCAATGGTGAAGGGTAAGTGTATACTCCCTAAAGGTTGCACGATATTGCCAGAGAAGCTTATCAGAGGAGAAATCGAGCGATCGAGCAAGTGTTCCGCTACATTAAGTGCCTTGAAAGCTTCAGCAAACATGATATTGACTGAAGCACCTGTGTCTATCAGGATTCGTTTCACATCAAAATTTGCTATGTGAGCTTCCACGATCAGCGGGTCATTGTGAGGGTAGATGACACCTCTTTCTTCCTCAGGGTAGAAACATATTGGATCCCAGTTAGGCTTTTGATACTTGCCTCCTCTGATGTCTTCCACGTGAAACACTTGATGGCCAGGTCTCAAAGTTCGTTCACTGCTTTTCATGGCCCTATTGGAAGATTCAGACATGGGTGTGCCGCCGCTTATGGAATATATCACATTCACCTGGCGTTGGTTACGGTTATCCCTTAGAGGGTGAAGGAGAAACTGATCAATTTTTCCTTCACGTGCCAGAGCTTCAATATGGTCACGGAGGATAATGCACTTTTCACTATCATGGCCATTATACCCGTGGTAGCAGCAAAACATTCCCGTGTTCTTCATGGACTTGTAATCTGGCTGTCTTGGCTTTGGCTTTGGTATCAGGTGAGCTATACTAGGGTAGATGGCAACACATGTAGCATTCAAAGAGGTGTATGTCTCATACCTCGGGGTAGGGCCTGTCTTGACACGTGATTGGCCCACTGCGTTGACTGCCTGGGGGCGGGCATTATTGTGACGATATCCTGAGTTATCGCGATAGTGCCCCTTATTCTTTTTATTAAAATGAGATTGGTGAGGATGGAAGTCTTTCCTTTTGCCCTGAGATTGATATGTCTGCTGACTTGGCGAAGCATTAAATGAGGCAGGTGGTGTGCTGCTACCATTTGGAAGGTTGAGGTCTTTTCATTCGGTTGGATCTGGCCTCCACTCCCTACTTGCTGATAAGGGGTGACTGTAGGGGGTTTCCCTTGATATGTCCTTGCCTCGGCGGAGGCATGGTTGTAAGCTTGTGTCATCACCTCAGAGTAAGTCTTCCAAGTGTTGGCATTGATCATGTACTTGAAGAAACAGTCACATAAGCCTGCCGTGAAAGCCTTGAGGGTGGTCTTGTCATCTGCCTCAGCGCAGCGAGAATACTCATGGCTGAAGCGGCCAACGTACTTTCGTAATGACTCGTCCGGCTTCTGGCGAATAGTGTACAAGTCATCTGCGGAATGCAAGCGATCGGTTTGGAAGATGTGTTGAGAGACAAACAGCTTCCTCAACTCTTCAAATGAGTCTACTATCTCAGGTGGAAGACGACAATACCAGTTTAAAGCTCCGCCAGAGAGGGTGGAGGGGAAGAGAAGGCACCGTTCTTCGTCGGTGTGTCCCCGGTATACCATGGTGGACTCAAAGAGGTTAAGGTGTTCAATCGGGTCTTCCTTTCCAGTATAGAGCTGTAAGTCAAGCTTCTGCTTTGTCTTCGCTTGGAGGGGAGTGTTGAGGATCCTTCTTGTGAGAGGGCCAGGCCTGGGTTGGTTCCAATCAGGTATCTCGGCTTGACGTTCAGCCTTCAGCTTGTTTACTTCCTCAAGGAGCTGCATGACAAGGGGGTCCTGAGCGGAGTCGTGCACCACCGAAGTTTTCTTCTTTAAGCCCCCATCGCCTCTTGGAAGTAGGAAAGTTTGATCAAGATAGCGTGATCTTTCTTTGGACTCGCCACACTGACTTCTAGAGTGAGTATGTTGGAATGTTTCCGAGTCCCCAGTACCTTCGTATTCTTCTGGGACTTGTTGCCCATTCTCTAGATTGGCGGCTGGCCTGGGTCGTGGAAGAGGACCGAGTCTTTCAGAAACCCTTGGGTCATGGATCTTCGAGCTTATGTGGATGGGATTCTCTCGACGTTGCTTTAGGAAGTCTCGACAATCGCGATAGACAGCTTTTGATCCTTCCACTCCCTCTGTGAGGAGGTGTTTTCCTCTACTTCTCCTGCTTTGGGTTGAATCAGCTGGGTTGAGAGAAGTCTCATGTTGATTATCACATTGATGTGTAGCTCGATCCCTATCAGGGATGTCCGTGTCGGATATCGGCGACCCTCCGTGTTGGGGGGCATTCAGTTGATTGTTAACCTCAACAGGGGCGACGAGCTTATGTGTTTGAGCCTGCCTAGCCTCGTGAAGCATCTCGAAAAGTTTTTCATATTGTTCCTGGAGGACTTCATTCTTCATTGCTATATTGTTGTTCTGAACCTCCAGCTCATCGACTTTAGCTTGAAGAGTAACTCTATTTCCTTCCTGCTTTCGTTGCTTCATACTAGGTCCAGCGGGGGTGTCATTCTGTGTGATGTGGCTTCTTTCGCTCCCCATGTCGGAGAGAGATGCTTGGCCAAAAGAAAGTGTACGAATGGTGGAAACCAGCTTGACAGAGCTGTAGAGAGTAGGAATAAGTGTGTTTCCTACAGACGGCGCCAAATGTTGATGCACAAAATCAGCGAGGACTTTGGTACAACAGAAAGTGTCAGGTTTTGTGACCTTCGCTTGGTTGCTTCGGTCACTAGTGAGGATAAGTACGTAAATGAATAGAGACAGAGAAGCAACCACAGGATGTACGTGGTTCACCCAGATTGGCTACGTCCACGGAGTAAAGGAGTTCTCATTAATTGTGAAGGGTTTACACAAATACATAGGTTCAAGCTCTGGTTTAGTGAGTTCTAGTGAATAGTTTAGTACAAAATGACATTAGAGATTATTGTGGGAGAATGATCCCTATTTATAGAAGAGAGTTTCTAGTTTTGTTCTAATATTGACACGTGTCGTGTTGTGATTGGCCTCTGATGTTGACACGTGTCGCGCTGTGATTGGCTTCTGATGTCGACACGTGTCGCATTGTGATTGGCCTCCTGGTTGAAGGGAAACTCTTCTGGGTTCTTGATGGTATAACGTTGACCGGTGCTCAGTAGTTTCGGGATTGGTCAAGTATGGTACAAACAATATACATTAAGGTTTTCTATAGAACAGGATGTCTTACCCAGTGCACAAGGCTCCCGCTTTACGCAGGGTCTGGGAGAGGTCAATGTCTCGGCTCAAAACAATGTATATTAATTTCCCTGAAATTTAAGGGATGTGAAATGCAGATGTATGATATTGGGAAGAAGCTGTGGACAACCAAATGAGAAGAACAGGATGTCGTACCCAGTGCACAAGGCTCCCGCTTTACGCAGGATGCAGCAAAAAAATGATTTCTCGGCTGCCTCGGCGTGCTAGAATGAGAGCTCGGAGGCAAGCCCTTCTTTGGGGGGGAGACCCTCGGATTCGTGGACGTGGCGCTGATTCCATTATAGTCGGTTTTTTGTGTATGAAAAACTTGGCAACTTCAGTGTTGAGGCAGAGCACCCAAAGTTTATTGTCTGGGCTAAAAGGTGCTTGGAGAAGGAGAGCGTGTCAAAGTCGCTCCCCGAGAAGGAAAAGGTCTACGATTTCGTCATGCTTTTTAGGAAAAAGCTTGGAATTGAGTAGATTTTGGTGGCAGCCTGGCAAGAAGCTATTGATGATCAGTGTCATTCCAACTTGTTAGGTCGTGTGGTTGTTTTGTCTTTCAAGATTCTGTTGGAATGTATTAAGATATATACTTTAGACTAACAGGAAATCCTAGAACACCATTTTGACAATTATATCTCAGTTTCTAACCTGCAGTAGACGTGGTAGTGATTCAAGAAGATTCTTCTACTACTGGGAGACCAGTATACTCTTATGGTGATAGTCCCAAAAGCGAAGAGTGTTTTTCTTTGTGCGCAGGGAATCCAATATATAAAGCAAGGTTTACACAACTTCCATCTATCGTGGGAGTTAGTTACATACCCTATTGCTTTCAGTCCCAATCGTGGATGAGTCGTGGATGAGTGGGATTAAGTACGTGCTTTAGTTTGAAACACTATGGAGTAACTCCTCAATTATAGGGAATGGTTTTACATGTATACAAAACTCATACTGATTTATAATTAAAACATCCTGACTCATCTTTATCACAACTAGTTGAGTCCAATAAGGATTCTTACAGATTCAACCTGTTTTGGGTTGTTGAATTAGAATAAAAAGGCACTTGACCAATCCTTCTCGAGGTTTAAATACAGCAATGCCCTAACAACACCGAACGACACCCCCCCTCCCCTTTCGATGTTGAATCACCACTAGACAACAATACCCTTAATGGTGCCACAATTACACTCCAATGGTTTTAAAAACAACCAAAAACCCATTTTCAAATAACTCCATTTAACAAAAAAGGACTTAAAACTAAAATTCTTAGGATTTTAAACCACCAATTTAACAACAATCTGATGACGCCACAACAACACTCCAACAACATTCCAACGATACTCCCGACTTCATGATTTGAACCAACACAACTACAATAACAGTTTGATGACGCCACAACGACACTCCAACGATACTCCCCCTTTTATGATTTTGGACCAACACAATCACAACAACAATATGATGATGCCCCAATGATACACCCACTGATTTTGAACCACCTCAGCCGCAACACTTTATTCAAGAAACCCTATCCTTCTTTATTCCCAACCACCACAACCTAATTTCAAATCCAAAAAATGGAATAATTGAGCCAAAGCAAGATGAAAGAGAGAGAGGAAGAAGAAGAATGGATTTGGGAGGTGGAGCAATAAGAAGCTTACCTCCTTCATGGTGTTCAAGATATTTTTCACTGCTCCAAATTTGATTAGTCAAGACGGAGCAACCAAAGAATGAGTCTGAAAATGGATTTGATCAATGAAGGACATGTTGACCAATATAAAGATTAACAAAGGGCAATATGGACTTTTCACAAGTAAAATTGATCAAAAGAACAATTTTTAAAAAGTGTAATCAAAAGTGCAATCAAATTTCAAAACATGTCTATTGTGGCTAATTACCCTGTTATCTTTTGAGATCATAATTGGATCTAGCCTCTAACAAAACCACTAAATAAAAGCTAGTAATGGTAACCCCATAAGTTATATTGGCCAATACGTCCACGAGTGAGACTTAGGGCTGGTTTGGTATTGCTGTGCTTTGAAAAAAAGCTGTTGTGAGAATAAGCGGTTGTGCTGTGAGAATAAGTGGCTGTGAAATAAATCAGCAGAGTGTTTGGTAAACTTTTTTGTAAAAGTGCTTTTGGAAAAAAAAGTAGTCTGATAGTGAGTCTTTTCATTAAAGGAGCACTGTAGCTCTGTGTGCTTTGAAAAAAAGCCAGTTTTCTAAAGCTGCAAATAGTAGCTTCAGCTTTTTCTTTTGATTTCAGCTTATTCTCACAGCAGCTTCCAAAATAAGCTTTTTTTTTTCAGTTTACCAAACACCTAAAACCTTCACAGTTTTTTTTCATATGTGCTTTTTTTTTAAGCACCTCACTCCCAAACCCAACCTTATTACTATAAAAGTGGTCAAGAGTGACAGTAACCCATATGCGCGATAAATTTATACTTATGGTCGTGGTCAAATCTGCTCCATGTCGAAGCTCCTTACCGAACTTGACTTTCTCGTGCTATTAATTGTAAAAACTTTTGTTATTATTATGATGTGATTGTTATCATTGGCCTTTAATGGGCCAGAGACCTATCCGTTGATTGGTTAATATGGTTTAGGAGTGTGATTTCATCAATAAAATATAAATATACAGTTTTTCTAGCATTACTTTATAAAAAACCTATGCCAAGTTATGAGTAAAAGAGTAATGCTAGAGAGACTAAATTTGTAGATAAAATTTGTAAACCACATAACATGAAAGTTGATGATTGAATTATTACTTAAGCCTTGAGAAATATGTTTATTTCCTATTGGTGACATATCATTCAGTTTGCAAATTTTGTCTACAAATTTAATCTCCTTATGATTACCTTAAGTAAAATAACTCAAAAGAATTAAAGTATGAGCTCGAGGTGGGTCCTGACACAAAACTACCCTGCTTGTTCAAGTTTGTCTACCAAAAATTGATATCTTTCCCACCAAGAAAATAGAATTACTATAAAGAAATAGATTCAAATGCTATAGTCCGACTAGAAAAATACGTGTTATATAAATTATTACAAATCAACATACATTAACAAAGAAAATGAAGGATTTGATGCCGAAAGCAGTGACATAATCGTTATCCAGTTAGAAAATCTCGAATATATATGTACAAGAAAGGAAGAGAAGTAGAATCTCTCCATGTCCGGAGGTCTTAAGACTCCTTTTTCTCCTTTGAATTTTTGTCTATAAATACACAATCTGTTAGTCTGCTTCTACCACCACTGCTCAGTCACAGTCAGCTTTTTGTATCCTTTGAAACTTTGTTAAATCTGATCAACCTTCTATGGCGGATGAGGTGGTGTTGTTGGATTTCTGGGCAAGCCCATTTGCGATGAGGCTGAGGATTGCACTGCCTGAGAAGGGCATTGAGTACAAGCATAAAGATGAGGACTTGTGGAACAAAAGCCCACTGTTGCTGCAGATGAACCCGATTCACAAGAAGATCCCGGTTATCGTTCACAATGGAAAACCGGTCTACGAGTCCTTGGTTGCACTTCAGTACATTGATGAGGTTTGCAAGGATAAAGCTCCTCTGTTGCCTTCTGACTCTTACCTTAGAGCCAAAGCCAGGTTCTGGGCTGACTTCGTCGACAAGAAGGTATTTTTTTATAAGAACATGCAAGATCTTTTTGCAAATAAAATAATGTTGTTTTCAACTTACAATTCAGGTTTAGGATTTATAAAAGAATGAACCTTTTGTTTGAGTTTAAAACATAGTTGTTTCAAATTTCATGTTAAGGTTTTGGGTTATGGTTTAGGTCTGCGATATATACTAGCAAGATGATTAGATTAAAGTCTCAACTCATGCAGTTTCGATAGTGTATACATGAGTTCCAACTTACACATTAAATTTTTTACAATTATGGTGATGTAGGATTTATCTTATGGGATAAATAAATATCAAAGGATATTCCACCCACATGAGGATATTACCCTCCTAATTAGAATATACTTGGGATTTTCATGGGCTTTTTAGTCTTGGTACACTCTTCCCAACCACTATATAAGGAGGCTTTGGGGAAGAGAGAATATATAAGAAACACAAGCTTTTCCACAGTTTAAATATTCTAGTTAGGTCTTTAGAGCCATCACTTTCAGCTCTAGGTCTTAGGAGGCGAAAATCAAGGGGCAACTCGACATACCGTAGCCAACCCGATGACTTGCGAGGTCCTAGACGTGCATGGAGGGTCAGAGTAGTTGTTCGTGTTTGTAGGAGCGTGTTGAGATTCAAGCTTCTGCATAAAAAGTACACATGTCCTTTTGAATTTATTTATAGTCTTCCAACAGTGGTATCAAAGCCACTCACACACTCCTCGCATGAAAGCATATATATATATATATATATGCTTGTCTTTAAAATTTTCGTTTTTACCATGCTTTTTTTTTTCTGGGTTTTAACGCTTAGGTTATATTCTTTACATTAATATGAGACTATGTTTAAAATTTGGTAAAGAAAAACCAAGTGGTTAGAGAGATAATTGAAACCCTAGTTTCCTAGCATGAAAAACGAATTTTTTTAAAGTTTTTTGCAACCCTTTTTGTTGGAATTTATTAGGTTTATTTAGGAAATTAATTAAGATTTGATTTGATTTTGTAGTAGGGTATTTTTGGCATTTAAGCATTAGGGTTTCTTAGGTTTATTGCTCTATAAATAGAGCTTGTAATTTAGTTTGAGAATAAGTCAGTCACAATGTAGTCTCTAGGGTTTTTGTAGCCGTCTCGGCATTCTCAATTTGTTCAATAAAATTCCTATTATTTTGTAGTTTTGTTTGTTCCGCACTCTGATATTCAACTTGGTATCAGAGCAGGTTTGATCCTTTGGGATTTAATCTGCCCTTGATTCGTATCAGTTTGTTTGTCCGTCTTGTTCGTTGTTTAGATTGTAGTTGGTCTTGTTTTAAAAAAAAAAAAAAAAAAAAAAAGGTGGAATCTACCATCACCTCCGCTGCGCCTACCCCATCTGGATCTGCAGAACCATCCACCCACCATGTGCTTGAACTCGCACGGTACCCGGACTCGATTCCTATGAGTTGGATCTGTCGCAACTCGTATGGAGTCCTTCTGCAATTGCATTGGAGTTGTTCTGTTGGCTGCAATCCATTTTCTTTCCCTCGACTTGGTTGCTGCATGAAGAAAGCAGAAGTAAAAAAAAAAAAAAAAAAGGGTTAGGTTTTTTAGGCCCATGCGGGCAAAAGAGAAAAAAAAAATTGTTGGATTTTTTTTTTGTTTGTTTGTTTGGCATCGGCATCGACATTTGCATTGGCACTGGCATTTGAATCTTGTACTGGCACTAGCATGGAAATCTTGCACTGGCACTGGCATTGAAATCTTGCACTTGCACCGATGGAATTTTGTATTGAAATTGGCATCGGAAGTTAGCATAACAAAGCTTGCATCCACATCGTCTGTTGGCAAACTCATGTCGTATACGGCCATGAGTTTGACGGGGGGTGTTGGAATTTATTAGGTTTATTTAGGAAATTAATTAAGATTTGATTTGATTTTGTAGTAGGGTATTTTTGGCATTTAAGCATTAGGGTTTCTTAGGTTTATTGCTCTATAAATAGAGCTTGTAATTTAGTTTGAGAATAAGTCAGTCACAATGTAGTCTCTAGGGTTTTTGTAGCCGTCTCGGCATTCTCAATTTGTTCAATAAAATTCCTATTATTTTGTAGTTTTGTTTGTTCCGCACTCTGATATTCAACTCTTTTTTCATGAGGTTAGAGTTGTTTTTGGATTTCACCAAAGAAGACTTAATTGTAGATGGTAATATGATCTTTCTAACGACATACAATACACATAAAACGGATGTATATTTGCTAAGTTATGGCCTCTATAAATAGGCCTTATGAGAGTAAAAAATATGGAAATTCCATTTTTTTTGGAAGAAGATGATGAACAGTGGTTCATCTCTTCCACTCTCGACCTAAGCAAGTACGAGGACATCGCTAGGCTTTCGTGGATGTTAGCTACACCGTTGGATTCATCTCAGGGAGTTTAATCCAACGGAGGTCAAAAGAACGGCATCAAACCGCCAAAAGGCGGCCTATGTGTGTCACACACAACCCACGGCGAGTGGGTTCGCGCAATATTAAATTAATTATTAAAAATAAATAAAATTTTGCACCGCCGCTTTGGGCGGTGCGTGGGCCGTGTTTTTGGGACACGACTGGTGAGTGAATCATTGTGGTTCACTGACCTACGTAAGTGTATGTTTAGGTTTGGTATTGCAGACGTTTTTAATTTACTAAAATTAAGGAAACGTTCTTAATTAACCTTTAAAAAATATCCAACACATGCCAAGATTTTAGGAAAATCAAAAAGAGATAATGTCGATCAAATTTGCTCATGTTGATTGAGCATTTTAAATTAGAAAGGAATGTTCTTTAGGATAACATTTAAAAAAGATTACCTAATTAATAAAAAAATAATGAAATTAGACTGGGGTTCACTAATGGTCACCTCTTATTTGATGTGGTGTCTAGGAAAAATCTTTAAGGAGACACTTTGGGTGTCAAAGAGGTTCGGTTTTTAAAAGCTTCACGATGCCACCCCTCCCGGATTTGACCTGGCCGCACTTACAGAGGCCCACATGTCGAGCCTATTGTCTAAAAACCCTAATTGTTGTGCACTCAATTGGATGTTGCATGAAAAATGGATAAGCTTAACACATAATAATGTTTAAATTAGATTTATTTCGAAAATAATTAGAAAATATGATCTTGACTCTTAGAATTGAATGGTAATTACGAGCAACTTAGCGGATTTTTCAATTTCAACCTAGGAGAAAAAGTGAAATATTTTCTAATGAGTTTTTGAAATAAATAAATGTAAGATGTGTAATTAATAATGTCAAAATTATTTCACCCTTGTCGAAAGAAATGGCTGCCAAAAATGTTGTTGCTGATTTGACCAAAAGAGAAAAGCTGCTTGGAACCAACTATGATATTTGACATATGAAGATCCAATATCTTCTCAATGAACAAAAGCTCTTGGAGCCTTTGGACGCCTCAGTGGATGAGCCTGATCTTGAGAGAGATGGAATCACTGCAGCTCAGCATACGACTAGAGTAAGGTCTTATGAATCTTGGTTCAAGAAAGATCGAAGTGCGCACTTTACTATGTTAAACAGCTTGCATGATGATCTTATTGGTGAGTATGAAAGGTACTCGACCGCCAAGGAGATATAGGACCAGCTGAAATTTGTTTTTGATGGAACCTCAACTACTAGGCTGAGAAGTCTAGTGTTAAAGTTTGAGGTTTACAGGATGGATCCTAAGCACTATGTATTTGAACATCTTAGGAAGATGTCAGGCATGATACGAGATTTGAAAGTTGCTGGAGTATCATTACCGATGAACAGCAAGTCCAAGCTGCGATTAGGTCCCTCCCAAATTCATGGAATGCCCTTAAACAAATCATGACACACAATGATCAGATTAAGAACTTTCATGACATCTCGCGTCATGTTGAACTGAAAGGTGAATGCCGAGTGGCGACCGAGAGTACTGCCTTTTTGACTCAATGTGGGTCCAAAAAGGGTAACCAGTTCAAAGGAAAGGGTAAGACCAAGTTTGAGAAAAATGACGCAAAGCTTGCTCCTAATTCTAATAAGATCAAGGCCCACAGAGGTAAACATGGCAAGAAAGACGAATCCAAGTCAACGTTCTTTAATTGTAAAAAGAAAGGACATTTCGCTCGTAATTGCACTGAGCCGAATAAAAAGGTAATCTCTAACCATAAATCTGTCATTGTTTGTGTATGTTCGCATATACATGTTGCTCACACATCCGACAATTGGATTGTAGACTCAAGAGCAACCAAGCATGTGACGTAAGATAAAATGGGGTTCGAAAATTATCAACGCTTTTCAGCAAAATCACACTAGTTGTACGTGGGTGAAGGAAGTCGTACAGAAGCTTTGGAAGTTAGTTCGTATCGACTTCAACTAAGCACTGGGTGTCAACTACTTCTGCATGATGTCTTGCACACTCCTGGAACTTTCAATTACTGCACTTTTATATGAAGGATATTGTTTTTATTTAAGCCCATCTAGACTTGTGATCTATTTGGATCAAGTTGAAATTGGATATGGTTCAATAAAGAATGATTTTGTTTGCTTGGATTTGATTTATTCATGTTCTTCTACTTCTTTAGTAACTGTTATTAAACATGTTAATTCTGAAACATGGCATGCTAGACTAGGGCATATAGGGCAAGATAGAATGACAAGGTTAGTTAGAGAAGGCCTGTTGGGGTCACTCACTAATATCAATCTACTTGTATGTGAGCCTTGTTTAGCTGGCAAAGTAGTTAGAAAGCCTTTTGGAAAGGTTGTTCGAGCTACTCAACCGTTAGAGTTAATCTACTCAGACATTTGTGGACCAATGAGTATGAAGGCCCCTCATGACGCCTCTTATTTTCTGACTTTGATTGACGATTACACGCGATATGCTTATGTGTACTTGATTGCCTATCGCTATGAAGCTTTAGATTTTCGTAGATGAGGTTGAGAATAAAAAAGGGAAGAATGTAAAAGCTCTTCGCACTGATCGTGGACGCTAGTATTTGTCTAACCAATTTAAGGTTTTTTGTGAAAGTAAGGAGATACGTAGGCAACTTTATGTTCCTTACACGCCACAACAAAATAGTGTTGCTGAAAAGAGAAACAAAACTTTATTAGACATGGTCAGGTCTATGATGGTGTAGACAAATCTCCCCATATCTTTCTGGGGTGATGCATTATTAACTGCGATGTATATACTTAACTGTGTGCCTTTAAAGATGGTTCCCTCAACCCCATACGAACTTTGGAATGATGTAAAACCCAATCTGGGTAATTTGCGTACTTGGGGTTATGCTGGATTTGTTCATAACCAATCACATAAGTTTGGAAAGTTTGGTCCTATAGCAAATGAACATATCTTTATAAGATATTGTGAAAACTCAAAAGGTTATGTGATGTATGGTGAACATCCAGATAGAGGGAGAACCGAGATTGATTCACGTGATGTGGAATTCATAGAGAATGACTTACCAAAACTTGGCGATATTGTCAAAAACCTTGATCTCCATGAGTTGGAAAATGATGAAGAACTCGTAACATCTTCAAGTGAAGGAGTGGAATTAATTTTCAATCTGTTGGTCACTGAATATGATGTAGGAGGACTTGATCCAAATGGGAGTAATGTATCCATAAACACTCAAGAGAATACGCCCAATGATGGGAGCGTACCCTCTAAAATTCAAGGTCACACAGTTCGAAGAAGCAAAAGAAGCCATATTCCCAAACGTCATTTTGAGGTTGATAGGGAGGCCTAAATTTGCATACCTTCAGAGGAAGACGAACCTTTTTCTTACAAAGAAATGTTGTCTTCAACAGCCAAAGAAAAGTAGATAACTGCAATGGAGGAAGAGATAAGCTCCATGGACAAAAATATTGTTTGGGAGTTAGTTGACCTTCCGCTTGGGCGTAAAACCATTGGATACAAGTGGGTTTTAAAAATCAAATTCCACCCTTATGCCCTTTGAACTAAAGTCTATGTTAGAAAGATGAGGTTTAATGATCGCTACTTTAGCACGTTTATCTAAGACGGTCAAGTTAGCTACTGTCCTAAGAGGCGTGTCTAGGCAAGCAGTTAAATCAATTAGACTGACATGAGAGCTTAAGGAAGACAGTTCGAAGAAAACACCATTTCGTGTGATTCATTAGCTTTTTGATATTTGTTATCAAACATAAGACATGGATACATGATACTTGTGAGACATGACATTGTTTTATTTTTTTTCTTTCATAACGAGGGATAAAGAATGTCAAGTTTGGTGTGTGACGAACAGTATGGGGCATAAAATGATGCACTTCCGAGTGATGCACTATTGTTAATTTAGTGATAGCTTAATGGCAGTGCTCTTGGTTATGTACGTTCTTTCTCACGAGGTCGCGCGTCCCATTTCCTGTATGAGGAGATAGACTAGAATGGATGTGAACTAAGTGTATTGATTGAGACTATGCCACACCTTATGTGGGTGAGTGGGAGATGTAGGATTTATCTTATGGGATAAATAAATATCAAAGGATACTCCACCCACATGAGGATATTAACCTCCTAATTATCTATGTGATAATTAGATGAAAATCAAGAGATATTCATATTAGAATATACTTGGGATTTTCATGGGCTTTTCAGTCTTTGTACACTTTTCCCAACCACTATATAAGGAGGCTTTGGGGAAGAGAGAATAGATAAGAAACACAAGCTTTTCCACAGTTCAAATATTCGAGTTAGGTCTTTAGAGCTATCACTTTTGGCTCTAGGTCTTGGAAAGCGAAAACCAAGGGGCAACTCAACATACCATAGCCAACCTGGCGACCTGCGAGGTTCTAGACATGCACGGAGGGTCAGAGCAGTTGTTCGTGTTTGTAAGAGCGTGTTGAGATTCAAGCTTCCGCATAAAAGGTACACACGTCATTTCAAATTTATTTATAGTCATCCAACATGTGATATGAAATGCAGATACATGAAATTGGGAGGAATGTATGGACAAGCACAAGAAAAGAACAGGATGCAGCAAAGAAGAAATTTCTTGACTGCATTAGCGTGTTAGAATGAGAGCTCGGAGATAAGCCTTACTTTGGGGGTGAAACCTTCGGATTTGTGGATGTGGCGGTTATGCCATTTTATAGCTGGTTTTCTATCTATGAGAAATTTGGAAACTTCAGTGTAGAGATAGATCACCCAAAGTTTATTGCCTGGGTTAAAAGGTGTTTGGAGAAGAAGAGTGTATCCAAGTCGCTTGCCAACCCAAAAAAGGTCTACGATTTCCTCTTGCAAATGTGGAACAAACTCGAAATGGAGTAGATTTTGGAGCAAGCGTGGGAAGAAGCTAGTGATTATCAATGTAATTTCAATGTTTAACCTGTTTTTGGTTGTTTTGAATTAGAATAAAAGGGCACTTGATGAAGGTTTCTACTATATTTGGCACTTTGTTTTGCCTCTGGTCCTATGTTGTTATCTTTGTTATTTGCTTTTGTAATTAAATTATCATATTGTTGTTAACTTGTTATAGTAAGCAATATTATGTGACCAAGTCTTCATATTGAATGTTGGATTATTGGGTGTCACCAGTTGCATACAACCATTAGTTCATCTCTCTTATTAGAACAATATTATGTGACCAAGTCTTCATATTGAATGTTGGATTATTGGGTGTCACCAGTTGCATACAACCATGAGTTCATCTCTCTTGTATTCAACAGATGACGGGGCAGATTTTCTCTTTATTATCCAACTTTTGTTGCAAGTTATATATTAGTTAAAGTGTAAATAGTATTTTGTTGTCCCACATTGACGAAGTGCATATGTAATACCAATTGTAACTCCTATATATACTCCACTTTGGAGATTAATGAATATATAAGAAATTCTCAAATATTGTCATATATATTTTTGGTATTTACCATATTTAGTTTGACATGGCATTAGAGCAGTTTGACATGGCATCAGAGCAGTGTCGCGATACAGTATAAAGAACAGTGCCCTCCTACATTGTGTGAACAGTGATCTGCTACAGTGTTCTGGTAAATTGTTTTCATTCTGCTGCGTATCTTTTGTGCCTTTATTGTTCGTGATTTACTTCAATGGCTCATAATAATCATAATGTTGTTATGCATCTTGTTGGAACAAATATATGGATAATTGACACTGGGGCCACTGATCATGTGACTAGTGACCTTAGAGTGTTTAATGAGTTATGTGACTATGTTCGTGATCCGTATATTACTAGTGCAAATGGAGCACATTCCCCTTTGAAGGGTGACGACACTATCTCTCTTACTTCAACCTTATCACTGATCTATGCTTTACTTGTTTCTGATGTTAAGTGCAATCTTTTGTCGGTAGGAAAACTACTTGATACCTTATATTGTTCTGCTCACTTCTAACCTACGTATTGTTATTTTCAAGAGATTCAAACTTTGAAGATAATTGGTCATGGTAAAAGAATAGGGGGTTTGTACATCTTGACTATGGAGGATACTGTTGTTTCGGGTTCAAATAATCATCAAGTTTTAAGTGCTAAAGTTGATGACAGACATCAAATTTGGTTGTGGCATCGACGATTGGGACATCCATCATTCAGTTATATGAAGCATCTATTCCTTTCTTTGTTTCGCACTTGTAGTGATTCATAGTTCAAGTGTGAAACATGTGTCATGGCTAAGAATCATCGTGCTTCCTTTCCCATAAGTGATTCTAAAGCTACTTTGCCATTTGATTTAATACATTTTGATGTGTAGGGTCTGGCGAATGTTACTTCTAATGGATTTCATTGGTTTGTTACTTTTATTGATGATTGTACTCAATTAACTTTGGTGTTCTTGATGAAAAATAAGAGTGTTGTTCCGTTTCTTCTTCAAGAATTTTGTGCATGGTGTCTACTCAGTTTCAGAACAAAGTTAAGGTCTTCAGGTCTGATATCGGAGGAGAATATGTGAATCACACTTTGGGATGCTTTTTTTGTGATCAGGGTATTATTCACTAGACGACTACTCCGTTTACACCCCAACAAAATGGTGTGTCCGAATGAAAGAATTGTCAAATAATGGAGGTTGCTCACTCCTTGATGTTGGATAAATGTGTTCTTAATCATTTGTGGGTTCATGCTTTTTTTGTTGCTGTGTATTTGATAAATCGTGTTCCAAGTAGGGTTCTTGATTTTCAAACATCGCTTGATGTGCTACAAAAACATGTTTCTCTTGTTTCTGTATCAAAACTTCCTCCGAATGTGTTTGGGTGTATTGCGTATGTGCATGTCTACTCTCATCAACGGAGTAAACTTGATGCATGTGTTCTTCGATGTGTCTTTATTAGGTATGCTAACAATCAGAAAGGCTATAAGTGTTATGATCCTCCAACTCAAAAAACTTATATTACCATGGACATCATTTTCTAGGAGGAAGTTTCGTATTTTGTGAAGCCATCTTCCGTCTCTCCACTTCAGGAGGAGAAAGGGAGTGAAGTGCAGATTCGAAGAGATGGTATGGATGATGTGTTACAGTCAGAGTTGGGGACATAACCTATTATGTTGCGTGATACTGATCAGTCGACTATAAATAGTGATCGGTTAACTGTCATTCCCGAAACTGTTTCTACTGACGACGGATTAAATGTGCCCAACGAATTACCTATTAATGTGTCTGACGAATTACCTTCTGATGACCCGTTGCCTGCTGCTGGTATGTCTAATGAGTTGCCTGATGATGGTTCGTCCAGTGATGATTTTTCTACTTATCAGTTGCCTCCACAAGCTAATCGTGGAAAACCTAAAGTACAATATGAGCCTGATATGCATGCCAAAGCCAAATATCCTATCAACAATTATGTGTCTACTCATCGTTTGTCCAAACCATATGCATCTTACATATGTCAGCTATCTAGTGTATCAATTCCAACAAAATTGCACGATGCCTTGTTTGACCCTAAGTGGGTTAATGCCATAAGAGTTGAGATGGAAGCTTTGGAAAAGAATTCCACTTGGGATTTGGTTCCCTTACTAAACGAGAAGAAATCTGTTCAATGTAGATGGGTGTTCATTATTAAGCACAAAGCAAATGGTTTCATTGACCGGTATAAAGCCATATTAGTTGATAAAGGTTATACTCAAACCTATGGGGTGGACTATCAGGAGACTTTTGCTCCTGTTGTCAAACTTAATATTGTGTGTGTTCTTCTGTCCTTATTAGCAAACCAAGATTGACCTCTGTTGTGGTTTGATGTTAAGAATGCTTTCCTTCATGGTGATCTTAAGGAGGAAGTTTATGTGGATCTCCCACCTGGTATCAGAACATCTCCTGGAAAATGTGTTGTATACAGGTTGCAAAAGGCTTCGTATGGTTTGAAACAATCTCCTAGAGCGTGGTTTGCGAGGTTTACTAGTTCAATGAAGAAGTTTGGGTATGTCCACAGTTATTCAAATCATACTTTGTTCTAAAGCGACAAAATGGTAAGCTAACTACATTGATTATTTATGTTGATGACTGGTGATGATCAGAATAAGATACAACGCCTTCAAAAGCACCTAGCTACTGAATTTGAGATGAAAGAATTGGGTGAATTGAAGTATTTTCTTGGAATCGAGGTTGCACGATCCAAGCATGGTATTTTTCTGTCTCAACGGAAGTATGTTCTTGATTTGTTAGCTGAAACAGGTATGTTAGATTGCAAACCTGTTGATACTCCGATCGAGCAGAATCATCGTCAGGGCTTATTTCCGGATCAAGTTCCTACTCATAAGGAACGGTATCAAAGGCTTATGGGGAGATTAATATATTTGTCTCACACTTGTCCTAACATTGCTTATGCATTTAGTGTGGTTAGTCAGTTTATGCACTCACCTAATGAAGCTCATATGGATGCAGTAATCCGTATTTTGAGGTACTTGAAGATGACTCGTGGCAGAGGCTTGGGTTTCTCCAAGAATGGTCATTTGAATGTCGAAGGGTATACAAATGTAAATTGGGTAGGTTCTATCACTGATCGGCAATCTACATCTGGATACTTTACATTTGTGGGTGGTAATCTAGTTATTTGGAGAAGCAAGAAACAAAAAGTGATGGCTAGGTCAAGTGTTGAAGCTGAGTTTCGTAGTATGTCTCATGGTGTATGTGAGTTATTGTGGTCGAAAAAATTGTTGAGAGATCTTGGATTTAAACCCAAGGGTGCTATGAAACTCCATTATGATAACAAGGCTGCTATTAAGATTGCTCATAATCCAGTGCAACATGATCGAACAAAACATGTGGAGATTGATCGAGATTTCATCAAGGAAAAACTAGATGCTGGAATTATTATGTTTCCGTTTGTGGGATCTGAAGATCAACTCGCTGATGTACTTACTAAGGCTGTGTCTAATAGTGTGTTTTCCAACTCGCTTGACAAGTTGAGCGTGCGTGACATCTTTGCTCCAACTTGAGGGGGAGTGTTGCGAGTTATATATTAGTTAAAGTGTAAATCAGAGCCGACTTTTAAGGGGTGTGACCGGTTCCACTGCACAGGGCCCCAAATTTTAGGGGCCCCCAAAAATAATTTTTTATTGAATATAATAATATATAAAATAATATTATATAAAAATAATACATAAAAATATTAATCAAATAAATAAATATATATATATATATATATATCTGATGGGGCCAAAAGCCATCAGATACATGCCCCCCAAAAATAATTTTTTACTGAATATAATAATATACAAAATAATATTATATAAAAATAATATATAAAAATACTAATCCAATCAAGAAATATGTATATAAAAATCTGATGGCTGATTCCCAATAGTGCTGTTGAGTCCCATCACTGCTGCTTCCTAGTTTTCTTTTCTCACGCCCAAATCCCATCGCTACTCCCACTTTTCTTCTTTCAGAATTCACACCACAGTTCCAGACTCCAGTGTCAAATTCCCATCACTGCCGCTGCAGTCTACTTTACTTCTCTCTTCCTATTGTTCTTTTTTCCCACAAATTAGTAAACCCTAATTTATAAGTTCATGAAATTGAAGAGAAATTTCCAAATATGAAGACAATTCAACTGATCAGAATGATGTAGACTTCGATTAAAGTAAGATATTTACTAATTCAAGTATATTGACTTGGAATTTGAAGATTTGGGTATTTCTCATTTATAATAATTTTTTTTCTTTTGTACTTTTCAGGGCAAAATCAAGAGGAGAGCAGTCACAAAAAATCACTAGACGCACACGTATTGCGAACTATCAGGTTTCATTGTTTATACTTACTATAATTTTATTGTGATATTGTTTGAGATATAAAAGATGGCACCTACTAGAAAATATCCATCTGGCTACTTCAAGCGTCAAAGAAAAAGAAAAATTGAACAATTGACTCAGTCTCAAAAAGGAGCTATTGATAGGTTCTTTCTGAAAGAAAAAGAACCACAAAGTTCAGTGGATGATTTAATTATGGAACAACAGGATGACAATGAGCAATTAGCTAATGATTTGGGCAATGATGAAATTGATGATGACCTTGATGAGAAAGATAATCATGAGGATGCTCCTATTGTCAGTGGTCAACCGAGTGAGTTCAATCCCTCAAACATTTATGATCCTCAAATTTGGGATAGTCTTGATCCCAAATGGATTGATTTCTTGGCAGAAAAAGGTCCTGCAAGAGATCTATCAATTGAGAAATGTCCTAAAGATCAGTTTAATAGGCGTTTTAATGCAGCCTTTTATACTCGATACTTATCCAATGGAGAGAAACATGATAGAGATTAGCTAGTCTATTCAAATGATGTTGATAAAGTGTTCTGTTTTTGTTGCAAATTGTTCAAGAAAGGGCCTCTTAAAGGTCAATTAGCAAATGATGGCTACAGAGATTGGACATATCTCAATGTGAGGTTTAAAGAGCATGAAAACGGTTTTGATCACATCTCGAACATGACCACTTGGATTGATTTGCATCTTAGATTGCAGAAAAACGAAACAATTGACAAAGTTGTACAAGACCAGATCAAGAAAGAAAAAAAGCATTGGAGGGAGTTACTACGAAGGTTGATCTCCATTGTGAAATATCTAGCTAAATACACACTAGCTTTTCGTGGAAATAACGATAGGCTTTATCAAGAAAACAACGGAAATTTTATGGGCCTAGTTCAAATGATGGCTGAATCTGATCCATTGATAAAGAATCATCTTCAACGCTTCCAAAATAATGAGATTCGTTATCATTATCTTAGTCATACCATCCAGAATGAGTTGATATTGTTGATATCTTGTGAAATCAAAGCTGCAATCATTCAAAAAGTCAAAGAAGCTAAATATTTTGCCGTGATACTTGATTGTACTCCTGATTTTAGCCACCAAGAACAGATGACCTTGATCATAAGATGTGTGGATATGAACAGTACTCCAGTAAAAGTTGAAGAATACTTTTTGCAATATCTGATTGTGAATAACACGTCACGAGAAGGACTGTTTGAAGAGTTGCAAAATGTATTAAAAGTTCTTAATCTTGATATTGATGATGTGAGAGGGCAAGGTTATGATAATGGATCAAATATGAAAGGGAGACACCAAGGTGTACAAAAGAGGCTTTTGGATATAAATCCTAGGGCAATGTACACTCCATGTGGTTGCCATAGTCTTAACTTAACACTTTGTGATATGGCAAACTCTTGTGGCAAAGCGAAAGACTTCTTTGGAACAGTACAACGTATTTACAGCTTGTTCGCAAATTCTACAAAACGATGGCTGATTCTAAAAGAAAATATAAAAGGACTGACTCTCAAATCATTGTCGACCACACGATGGGAGAGCCGTGTTGCGAGTGTTAAAGCAATTCAATCTCAACC
Source organism: Malus domestica (assembly GCF_042453785.1). Taxonomy (NCBI): domain Eukaryota; kingdom Viridiplantae; phylum Streptophyta; class Magnoliopsida; order Rosales; family Rosaceae; genus Malus; species Malus domestica. The sequence continues at coordinate 33,468,214 of NC_091665.1, forward strand.
TCTACAAATAAAAAAAGCTCTACTCCAATTAGCAGAAAGTGACAATGACTTAGTAACAAGAAGTGCAGCTAAATCTTTGGCAACATATGACATTGGGAATTTTGAGTTTTTATTGGGCATGACTATTTGGTATGATATATTGGCTGCTGTTAATGAGGTTAGCAAAGATTTGCAATCTAAAGACATGCTTATTGATGTTGCTATAGAACAAGTACAAGGATTGATCGCTTATTTTGAAAAGTACAGAGAAACTGGGTTTGCAGAGGCGATGATTAATGCTAAAAAACTTGCTATTGAAATGGAAATTGATCCCGTGTTTCCAGAAAAGCGTCAAGTTCGTAGAAAAAGACATTTTGATGAGAATGAAGGTGAATCATCCCAACCAACGGAACAATCAGCGGAGGAATCTTTTAGGGTTCATTACTTCTTGTATATAATAGATCAAGCTATTGGTTCACTGAAGAGAAGGTTTGAAAAATATCAAGCGTATGATGATATATTTGGGTTTTTGTTCACTTCAGAACGGTTGAATTCGATGGACAACAATAAATTGAAAGATTCTTGTGATCGGCTTCAAAACTTTCTCAAGAAAGATGAGCTCTTTGATGTTGATGGGGATGCATTATTAGTAGAGTTGAAGCTTTTACGAGAGCGTTTGCCAAAAGAAATAAAGACATCCATTGACATATTGAACTACTTGAAGAGGATGCGTTGTTTCCCGACTGCAAGCGTTGCATACAGAATTTTGTTGACTATACCTATTACTGTTGCATCTGCAGAAAAGAGTTTCTCAAAGTTAAAGTTATTAAAATCATACTTGCGGTCAACTATGTTGCAGGAAAGGTTAAATGGACTTGCTTTGATATCAATTGAAAGTGATTTTTTAGACAAAATTGACTATGAAGTTTTAATTGATGATTTTGCAGCAAAGAATGCATGAAGAGCCATCTTTAAGTGAAACTTCGGTGCTAGACTTTTTTAAGTTTTGTTTATTTGGTTTCCTTAGATTGAACTTATTGTTAGTTATTAGTACTATGGTTACTTTGTAGCTTTTTATACATTTAATAATATTTAGAAATAGATGGTTAGTGAGTTTTAAAGTTTATTTCGATATTGCTTTTTAACATCAATACATTGTTCAATTTTTTTTAAGATGTCTTATAAGAAGGGCCCCTTTTATGAATTTCGCACAGGGCCCTCAAAATCTCAGAGACGGCCCTGGTGTAAATAGTAGTATGTTGTCCCACATTGATGAAGTGTATATGTAATACCAATTGTAACTCCTATATATACTCCACTTTGGAGATTAATGAATATATAAGAAAATCTCAAATATTGTCATATATATTTTTGGTATTTGTCATGTTTAGTTTGACAACTTTGAGTTAACTTTTCCCAGGCATACGAGATCTTACATTTTGCATGCAGGATTTCCAGCATTATATCTCCAACAATGCTTTTTGCACCAAAAGTTTAGGTTTCAATTGTATAGTAATTTTATGAAGAATGGTAACAACATCATCATTAACAGAATTTGGTTTATTTAATAAAATTTAAAAAAAAATCCCAAAAAGCATGGAATCCAGAAGATTACATGCAGAATGCAACATCCTGGCTTATTTTATAAACAAGTACAATTACATGCAGTGCAGGTGAGTTGTAGCTCTCTTTATCTAAACCATCTCATTGGTCTATATGGTAAAAGATAATAGTGTCCAAGTTCAAAGGCCCTATAAGAATTTTTATTTATTTTCCATTTGACCTCTCAGTTGAATTTAAGAGATCCCACTAAGCCACTCAAAGCATTTCAAGTCTCGAGAGAAATCATTACACCCCAAAACACACACACAGTCCCCCAATAGTGCCAGCAACAATGGCAGAGATTGCAATCTCAATCTCTCAGAAACTCACATGACCAGTCTCTCTCAATCCGCCATGTTTTGCAAAAATCAAGGCACATCAAGTTCACAATGATGGGTAACAAGAAGCATAAACTTGGTGGTGGATTCCATGGAGGAGAAGAAGAAGAGGAAGAGGCAGATGAAGAAGAAAACTGAGGCAAGAATTTGCTGTAAAGTTTGGTTTAGAGTTGACTCGTTTATTTTATTTTCTTTTCATTTCACTGCTTAAGATTGTGACTTTCACGGTCTCCCTCCACTTTCTTGCCTTGATCATTCAATCTTTTCTTCCATTTTTGTTGTTCGCCTCTCGTTTTTTCTCTGTAAAGTTCTCTCTCTCTCTCTCTCTCTCTCTCTCTCTCTCTCTTCCTTATCTTTGACAGTCTGACTCTATTCATTGCATTGTGGGCTTTTTTGTGTGGTTTTCTTGTTCAGTGGCTTTAAAACTTAGTTGGGTTTCGGTCCCTTTAAGTTAATGCCACCGTTGAGACCATATTTTCATTTAGTTTTCCACAAACGTAGTTGTCCTCGCCTAACCCCCTATTTCCTTCGCTATTTTTTATTTATTTTTTTTTTTAAATTGCATTTTTGGATACCATGCATGGAGCACTACCTCCCCTTGTATTCCAATTTCAGTTTCAATCTTGTATCCCAATTTCAGTTTTCAGTATTGCCTCTGAGTCTCTTTTGTTCTGAAATTTGCTTTGATATATCAGCTTTTTAATCTCCTCCACAGCTTTCACTGATCATCATATTCTTGTTCCATTGAGATGTTCTAATAAAAAAATTTCCCTAATTGTTACCCAATTGGAGGATTTGAAGTGCATATTTCCTTCAAAAAAATTCTCATGCCACAAAACTTGCTGAGCAAACAATGTAATTTTCTTAATTTGTGTACGTAGAAATGGCTTGGCAGGTTAGTCATCTCCTACAAATGTTGTTCCACATAGCACTCATATTTTCTCTCACTTCTGCCTCCATTAACTCTTTAGACCAAGAGGCTCTTTCCCTTTTGGAGTTCAAAAGATCACTTTCTGATCCAAGCAACAATCTTGAAACCTGGAATTCAGCATATTCAAATCCTTGCAATTGGACCGGAGTTCGTTGTTCTGATTTCAAGGTAACTTCTATAAATCTCAATGGACTTAATTTGTCTGGCACTTTGTCTCCAAGCATTTGTAATCTTCCTTACTTAACTGAATTCAACGTGTCCAAGAACTTCTTCTCTGGTCCTTTCCCTAAGGGTTTGGCAAATTGTCACAATCTTGAGATTCTAGACTTGTGCACAAATAGGTTTCATGGAGAAATGTTGACCCCTTTCTGCAAAATGACCAACCTTAGAAAGCTTAACCTCTGTGAGAATTATGTGTTTGGTGAAATGCCTGAGGAGATAGGGAATTTAGCTTCACTTGAAGAGCTTTTCATTTACAGTAATAATCTTACCGGTGTCATTCCCACATCTATTAGTAAGTTGAAAAGGCTCAAGGTCATCAGGGCGGGTAAAAACTCGCTTTCAGGGCCAATACCAACTGCTATTGGTGAGTGTGAGAGCTTAGAAGTTCTTGGGTTGGCACAGAATCAGTTAGAAGGATCGCTTCCGAGGGAGCTGCACAAGCTCCAAAATCTGACTGATTTGATCCTCTGGCAAAACCAATTAAGTGGTGAGATTCCTCCTGAGATTGGTAATATAAGTAGGCTGCAGTTGCTTGCCGTGCATGTCAATTCTTTCAGTGGATCGCCCCCGATAGAACTTGGGAGGTTATCCCAGCTCAAAAGATTGTATATCTATACCAACCAGCTGAACGGAACTATTCCAAGCGAGCTAGGGAATTGTACCAATGCTGTTGAGATAGACCTTTCTGAAAATCAGTTAAATGGACTCATCCCCCGGGAGTTGGGTTACATCCCTAATCTCCACCTGCTTCACCTTTTCGAGAACCTGCTTCAAGGAAATATTCCTAGAGAGCTTGGGCAGTTGAAGATGCTGCAGAGGTTAGATTTATCGATAAATCATTTGACAGGCACAATTCCATCAGAGTTTCAGAATCTCACTTGCATGGATGATTTGCAACTGTTTGATAATCATCTTGAGGGTAGAATTCCGCCTAACCTCGGAGCTAACAGTAACCTCACAATACTTGACATTTCTGCAAATAAGCTTGCTGGTAGAATACCTCCACACCTTTGTAAGTATCAGAGGTTAGTGTTTCTAAGCCTAGGTTCCAATAGGTTTTCCGGAAATATTCCATACGGTCTTAAGACATGCAAGTCTCTGATGCAGCTAATGCTAGGAGATAACCAGCTTACAGGAAGCCTCCCTATGGAGTTATATAACCTTTCTGCTCTTGAAGTCTATCAAAACCGGTTCTCAGGACCAATACCTCCAGAGGTAGGCAGGCTTACAAGTTTAGAAAGGCTGCTCTTGTCAGATAATTACTTTGTTGGGTACATTCCTCCTGAGATTGTGAATCTATCACAGCTTGTGACCTTCAACGTTTCCTCTAACAGACTCTCGGGTAGCATTCCTCATGAACTTGGAAATTTAACAAAATTACAAAGGCTTGATCTTAGTAGGAACCACTTCACTGGAAATCTCCCAGAAGAACTTGGAAAGCTAGTGAATCTAGAACTTTTGAAACTATCTGATAACAGTTTGATGGGAGGAATACCAGGGACTCTAGGGAGCCTGGCCCGACTGACGGAGTTGCAGATGGGAGGAAATCACTTTTCTGGTAGCATCCCTGTTGAGCTGGGCCAACTTATTGCTTTACAGATTTCCCTCAACATTAGTCATAACAATCTTTCGAGTACAATTCCTGAAAACTTGGGGAACTTGCAGATGTTGGAATCTCTCTACTTGAATGACAATCAGCTTGTTGGTGAAATTCCTGCCTCAATTGGTGAGTTGCTTAGCCTTTTGGTGTGCAACCTTTCTAACAATAACCTAGTGGGAACCGTGCCGAACACCTCTGTATTTCAAAGGATGGATTCTACGAATTTTGCAGGAAACAATGGCTTGTGCAGATCAGTTTCTAGTAGTTGTCACTCTGCAGCTCCATCTACTACTCCGAAGAGAAGCTGGATAAAGGACGGTTCATCTAGAGAGAAAATAGTGACCATTATATCCGTTATAATTGGATTAATCTCCTTGTCTTTTATAGTGGGTTTCTGTTGGGCAATGAATTGCCGAAAGCCTACTTTTGTTTCACTTGACGATCACACAAAGCCTGCAGAAGTGTTCGATAACTATTACTTTCCTAAGGAAGGTTTCAAATACCAAGACCTTGTTGAAGCTACCAGCAGTTTTTCAGACAGTGCAATTCTTGGAAAAGGAGCCTGTGGTATTGTGTACAAAGCTGTAATGTCTGACGGTGAGGTCATTGCGGTAAAGAAGCTAAAGGCACAAGGAGAAGGAGTAAGTGTTGATAGCAGCTTCCGCGCTGAGATATCAACCCTTGGCAAGATCAGGCATTGTAACATTGTGAAGCTCTATGGCTTCTGCTGCCACCAAGACTCAAATCTTCTCTTGTATGAGTACATGGAAAATGGAAGTCTAGGAGAACATCTCCATGGAAATGAACAAAGATGTTTTCTAGACTGGAACGCTCGATATAAGATTGCTCTTGGAGCAGCAGAGGGTTTGTGCTATCTTCATTACGACTGTAAGCCCCAAATCATCCACCGCGACATAAAGTCAAATAACATTTTATTGGATCAAGTTCTTCAAGCACACGTAGGAGACTTTGGCTTGGCTAAATTGATTGAGCTCCCATACTCAAAATCCATGTCCGCTGTTGCAGGTTCATATGGCTACATTGCCCCAGGTAACTAAAGAGTTAATAGTATTCTTTTGTTTTCACTCATTCTTCTCATATATTCTCTTCACTAGATAGTACCACGTCACAGTTGCTTGAACACAGCTCTCCCATAATATGCATATCCTAATTTATATCGATGTTAGTCTATTTAATGATTTACTTAACACACCTTCTTTATGTTCCAATTTTTAACTGCAAACTGCTAATGTTGTAAACCTCATTCGAGTTATTCCAATTTACTTGATATCAAGGATTAAGTTATGATTTCAAGCATTACTCAAAATTGTCCAACATTTCAAGGGAGATGAAATTACCATCTCAAACCTGAATCCCGTACCTTCTTATGCAATTTAGAAATGTTTGAAGTGAAGAAAGATTGACTGTTCATTTCTGAGTTGTTGTTGCTCAGTTGTTTATCAGATGGCGTATGAACTTACAATACTGAAATCTTGTTGGTACTTCTAACGGTATATTTTTCTTGGAATTCATTTTAGAGTATGCATACACGATGAAAGTGACTGAGAAATGTGACATATATAGCTTTGGGGTTGTACTGCTGGAACTAGTAACCGGGAAGTCACCTGTTCAACGGCTGGAGCTGGGAGGAGACCTCGTCACTTGGGTGAGAAGGGCAATACATAATGGAGTGGTAACAGCTGAAATATTTGACAAGAGGGTAGATCTGACAGTGAAAAGGACAGTTGAGGAAATGACTCTATTTCTCAAGATTGCATTGTTCTGCACTAGTACATCCCCAGTTAACAGGCCAACAATGAGGGAGGTGATCGCAATGATGATTGATGCTAGGGCGTCTGTGAGCAATTTCTCATCATCACCGACATCCGAGAGTCCTTTAGATGAAGGCACTTCAAGAGGTGAGAAAAAAGATCAACTTATTTCTCCGTTGTGGAAGTTGTGACTGCTTTATGCTTTTTAAGGTTCTTCACAAATGCTTCCTCTCAAAATCCGTTTCATAGTAAAAAAATACCTAAACCCCCGTTTCAAAGAAAATAAACCCATGATCCCAACTGCTACCGCACCAGTTTGTTAGTGCACCATTGAAGCGTAACTTTTTTCTGTAGTTCGAGTATTTAAGTGTTTCTCGTTAACATTATCATTTTTTGGCGTTCCTGATGCTCTAATGCCCCAATTATTCTGATTAAAAGTGATGAACTGCTTAACCAAACTACATTATCTTCCAATTTCCACCGAAGGGAAACTTGTTATTTTTGTCCTATTTCGTGTAATTAAAGATTTCTCAGAGACTGACGCTTGCATAATTATGAAAATTTTCAGATTCCATGGGATTATAGACTCACTCCATCTCCATGAAAGGGTGCTAAGATTCTGCATGTCCTCCCATACTACTACACACTGAACGAGTGATCTGCATTCGCACTCGGATTGCTCGAGAAAATAAAGATTTTATCAGCAACGATCTGCATTTGTACTAACCATGTGCTCTAGCTCGATCAATTGTACTAAGATTTAAGAGAGGTTTTAGAAGCATAATAATTTCTCTGTAAACAAAACTCTCCTTTTCGACCTAATCCCAAAATCTATCAAGCATCACTCTATAGTTTCTCTTTTATCACGTATGTCACTGTTTCTAATTGGGATGTCGGAGAATAGAGTCTTATCATAAAAAAGTCTCAGTGCAACTAAGAGTGGAACTATTCAATATAAGGTATGAACCATTCACTGATTAACCAAACAGCAGGAAGCAATTATTTTGCAACTTCTTTTAGCTGAGTACTACATTGGTTAAATACTGTTGAATTCTATAACACACAATATATGTAAATAATGCAGAATACAAGAGGATCCTATGAGCCAGCTGATGTGGCCATGCATATATGCAATGCAAGGATGGATCAGTCTAGATGTCTATGGTGTAGGTCTGCAAAACCTAATTCCTGATAACCAACAATTTATGAATCTTGTAGCTTTTTCTCCTCTTCCCGCTTGAAATATGTAGTTAATTAGAGTTGTTGGAAAAGCTAGCAAAAGGGTTTAAAGGAAAAATAAGAAGGATGAGCAAGAAAACAACATGTGACACAATGATACACCCTGGTACGAATTTTATTAATCGTTGAGCAGAATTTAACTTATTACTGATTTTTCAATCTTTTAGCGGTTCTTGGTTTGTTTATTCATTTACTAAAAAATTAGAGGCCAATTGTAGAAGAAAAAACTGGATTAGAATGGTTCTTTATAGCAAATAGAAAAGAGAGATATTTGGTCAGTAAGTTCATCAAAATTAAGAGGAGCAATTCAAATTTGGGTGTGTTAGTACCATATTATATTGGGCCTCATTACTTGGGCTTCCAGACATTGAGTTCATGATCTATGTAAAAGGGGAGGAGCCCTTAGTCTATAAAAGGGATTCCTCACCCTCACAATCCTCAAGCCTCACATCCCCAAACAGAGGCTCTCATATTCAGAGCAAAGCTCTCTCAAACTCTCTCTTTCTCTGAGGGACTCCCCCTCACACTTATAATCCATACATACAGTTACAGAGAAATACAATCAACATCAGTGTAAACATTAGGGTGAACCATGATACATCTTGTGTTCTTTACTTTCTTGCAGATTCACGGTTGGATTTACGTTGTTCTAAGACTCTTTGGTTTTGTGCATCAACAGGGTGTAATTGAGAGAGCGTATTGCTCTAGCCAATTTGACATTGTGACATCTATGCGATATGTGAGTAACAATACAACGAATCTGTATACAGTATGAGACACATCAACAACGGAATACCTAGGTCGCAAGGCAAGGGAGGACGGAACCTCGCGTGAAGTATGAGCGACTATCCGTTGCACAACTCTCAAAGTAAGTGAAAAACAATACAGATATACGAGATATGTTTCCATAAACTGATTGAAAACATATCATCATGAATAGATTATAGATATGTACCAAAACCAGAGACATTTCCAATTAAAAAAAAAAAACTTAGTGACTGAATTAGACAAGAATCAAAGCTTAAAAAAGACTTAAATATAAATCTTCTATTTTATTTTAGAAATTAAAATATAATCGTGACTGTATAACGCCGATTCATATACATTAAAATTCACACAAAAAATCCCTCACAAAATCACATCTCTCGCCGAGACTGCTGCTGCTGCACTACCTATTTATACAAACTCTTCACTGGATTTTCACCTTTTACCCCACAACAAAAAGGGGTATTCATCTCACCACTTTATTACTGACATACTGATAGTAATTACTGTTACTGTGTCTATTGTTCTTGTAATTAGATGATGATCTAGTCTTCACAAATTGACCTAGTGCCTTCCACCAAGACTTCCTTCTCTTCTGTGTGGGCCCAACCAGTATGTTCCCGTGGGGCTTACTAGGCTTCCTTCTGAGCCCAGTAACCTCGGGTGGCCTGTAAGTCCGGATCAAGGCCCAATTAATCCCACCGAAAAACGGGTGCTGTTTAATTTCTGTGGCCCCCTTGGCGCACCCCAGCCTCCTCCGTGGATCCCTCACCAGCAGCCTCTCAATCAAATCCCTCGCCTCCTTCATTCCCTCCTCTTCTTCCTCCGCCACGCGGAACCTCACCCCGCTGCTCGAAGCAATATTACGCAGGGTATTTTCTTTAGTCACGCCCTTAAACGGCGTCGTTCCGTGGAGAAGCTCGTAGATAAACACTCCGAAAGCCCACCAGTCAACGCCGTTACCGTGGCCGTTACCTGATATCAACTCCGGGGCTAGATACTCGTGAGTCCCAACGCAGGATTTTGAAAACGCGGTTGTCGGCTCCGCCACGAACTCCGCCACCATTTCCTCTTGCTGCTCCCTCCTCGATCCAAAACAGGAATAAGTACCTTTTCTTTTAGTAGGCCTCGTCTTCTGAACACGGCGGTGTTGCAAGGTGGGGTTCACGTCTCCTTTGAAGCAAAGATCGAAGTCTGACAACATAACATGTCCATCCTCGCGCAGGAGTATGTTTTCGGGTTTCAGGTCCCGATAGACGACTCCCAGCGCGTGGAGGTACTCAAGGGCGATGAGGACTTCTGCCGCGAAGAAGCGAACGGCGGAGACAGGGAGACGGTTTAGTGGCTGTCTGAGGAGGAGGTTGTGGAGGTCGCCGTTCGGGCAGTAGTCGATGAGGAGGCAGGTGTAGTGGGAGACGTCGATGCGGGCGTAGAGCGTAGGGAGGAAAGGGTGGTCGAGCATGGAGAGGATCTCGGCCTCGGTGCTTACGTGGCCGAGTTTTTTCGGGGTGAGTAAATCTTTATCGACGACTTTTAGGGCGAAGGTGGCGGCGTCAGGGTTGTCGTGGTCGTCTCGGAGGCGGCATAGGAAGACGCGGCCAAGGTTTCCTGTGCCAACATGGCGGAGTAGCTTGAGGTGGCGAAGGTGGAGGGTGCGATCGGAAGAGATAGCGGTGGCAGCCTTGATAGCCGTCCAGCGCGGGTCCGACTTGTGGTGGTGGAGGGGATTTGTTGTTGTGGTGGTAGTGGTGGAAGTGGTGGAGAGGCGGTCGTTGAAACTGAGGGTCAGGCTGCTGCGGGCTAAGCTGGAGCGAGCACTTGAGCAGGAAGTGGCGAAGGTGCGATCGGTGAGGGCGGTGGAGGTGGAGGTGCAGCTAGTGAAGCTGAGGTCCAGATCTGCGTAGTCGGATGGGAAACAGGCCAAATGGGTTTCTTTGTCCATGGCGGTTGGATGAGGAGGTTGCGGTGGCGCATGCGCTCTGATGACTGAATATTTTGGATGGACAGATGCAATGGAAATATACAAGTTGATATTTGGGGGGTTTGGGGGCTTATAAAAGAACAGAGAGGAAGAGAGAGGGGGAAGGGAAGGTATGTGGGACGTGGTGGGGACTATTAAATAAGGTGTTTGGTTGACCCAAGACTGAGCATTTTTGCATGTAAGTATGCAGTGGTGGTGGAAAATGGAAGAGAGAGAAAGATGGTAACAGTTAAAAGAAGATTAAGAAAGTGTGCTGGTTGACCAAACCGAAAAGAGATCCTCTTTTCCACAAAACAACCGGATTAATTGATTCGGATCTTTGAGTTTTTATCCAACGATCTACTTGTTTTAATTACCTAAAAGTTATAATAATTTTTTGCCGTTAAATAAAAATTCAAAAGTTCGGATCACTTGATCCGATAATCTTGATGGAAGAGATCCGGAGAGGATCTTGGTGGAAGAGATCCGAAGAGGATCTCTTTCCGACCAAACCGACCATTTGCATGTTAATGACAGAGATAAAAAAAAGGGAGAAAATGAAGGAATACAAGGAATGAGATGACTCAGATGAGGCATCAGGCATATATAAGATTCTGGTCCGCTGCATTTACCATATATGCAGTTTTTTCTGCATTTTAAAGCAAGTCTGATCCGTCCAACCAGTCAAATGAAATTGTATATTATTCCATATCAACATCAGCTTTAAAAGGAAAACAAAACTAATATGGAAGGAATGATCGAACAGTCGACGAAGAAGAAAAAGGAGGAAATCTGATATAAAAAGGGGTGCTAAATTAATTTTGATTCTAGTTCGCCAGTTATAGCAATCTGAGCATGCAGTTCTTCCAAATCAGAAAAATGCACCCACATTTATATATAGAGACTTCATTGGATTCTATGGCACATCCAATTAACCTATTAATTGGCAGAATAATACGTACAATTAATGAAGAAATTCTATGGTGAAAAAAATATCAATAAACTCCATTCATATGATTATTCTCTTCGTAATAGCATTTACAAACATTATTAATTATATGGTACACAACAATATATAGGATAAATTGATAAAAGACGAAGGCCTCTAGAGAAAACCCTAGAGAGAAACCTCCCAAGAGGCTCCTCCTACCCTTTCATCGTTTTTTAGACGAACGATAGCAGTTTAATTATAATATTAAAAATTTATACAAATAGAGGACATTCTAGATACCACTTTGTCTACTTTTTTTTTTTTTTTAAATTTCTCTTACTTTATTCTTACACTCAATTTGAAGGACGTCGTTGTGATTTGCACAAAGTACTTTGGGCGAACTTTGTCTAGTGATGACTCTTAGTGGTTATAATGCAACTATTATCCACTACATATTATGTGCTGTTGGATAATTGGAGGTTGATTTGTCCTCAAATATCCTTTGTGTTATAGTATGTTTTTCTTGGCTAATGCGGTGAGATCTGCAACAGCACGATTTTGACTCATGGCGGTAGTTATGATTTAGGGTTTTGATTGTTTTGGACTATTGCGTTGTTTGTGTGAATTTTGTCCGCTCCAGTTTAGTCATTTGAGGTTGTTATTTGTCAATTATATTGAGATTTGTGTCAAATGTAGATCTTTAATTCATTGTTAAAGTTGTAATATATAGGTGCTATAAGTAATAACAGGGAAACCACATGCTTATAGAATAACTTTTTATTTCTCGCTTATTGTGATACGAAGAGTTTAATGTCGTCGTTGAATTAGTTGGGTGGCTAAGATTGTTTTAAATACAGAAACCACTCCCTTGTTGTAATTGTAGAGGAAAATTAACTTTAATTAATTAAATCCCATGCAGGAGGGCGACCAGGATAGTGGTTTGAAGATTTGAAGGCGCTGCCAAAGGGTTAGGAGCCGCGTTTATACCGAAGGACGTGAATCAAGTTAAACAATTGAACTTAGCACTGAGTCTGAGATGAACGGCTACATATATAATTAATTTATATACTATATAGTCTAGTCCTCTCATTCTCTGTGGATAAATATTTGCATGTAATAGTTTGTCGTGGTTGTAGCGTTTCGAAAAACTATTACTATAAAGTTACATGCAAGAATCTTTCGATATAAGTTTATACTAGCGATCCACCTAAAACGTTACGAATAATATATAGTGAATGCGTTCCGTAAGAGTCTCTCCATGTGTGTGTGATATAAGTACGTACGTAAGCAATGCACTTAAATTCGGTATTGAGAGCAGCCGGTCATGACTTTGGTAGTACGATTCCGTTTACTAGGTGAAGTGTGAAAATTTTGTACTTTGTGATCTGTTCTGATTATTTATTTGTTGAACCTGTGAGGGGTAGGTCGGTTTCCACCAATGGTGTTATTACAACACTAAATGTGCTGCTTCAAAAGTCGGATCTTTATAATTATGTTCAAGAGTAATTTTAGGAAAATTAAATTTATAGAGAAAATTTTGTAAATTTAGTCTCTCCAACATTACTCTTCTGTTCGAAGTTACTACACGTCCCTTTGGCCTTAGGATGCTACAGCTCTAGATTTTGGGTGTTGAAATGGATAAGAACTAGCTAGCTAGGGTTTTAAGTCTTTAATATATAGCACGGCATGCACATCGATACAAATATCCCCGTAAGTGTTTATCTTTGATAAATACACAAATATGTATACCAATAGGAAAATCTTCAAGAGTGCTTACAAGATCATACATATACAACCGAACATATAACTATTAATTCTTGAGATGAGTTGCAAATATTGATTACAAACATGCAAGAAAGTTATACATTTTCACTCTCTAAGTTATATTTGTTGTATTATTGGTTCATTTGTAGTAACGTATATGTAGTTTGAACCTTTGTTTACCTATAAATCTTATTTGACATTTATTTATACGACGATATATTTACAATAAGAGGTTGCAAGAATAAATTAGTATCAAATTCGTCATTAACAAGATTTGAACTTAAAACCTCTAATTTACAAGTGGATAGAAATATCTCTAGACCGTCATACTAAGTGATCATCCCTACCTAACACTTATACATGCAAATCTGACCTTGATTATATTACACATACAAAATTGTAATTCAAATTTGAAATTTCTTTAAATCAACCAATATAAATAATATTTTAAAAATATCAAGTTTTTAAAATTTTTATTGAATATATTAAACCATATATTCAACATTAACTTAAATTATAAAGAGATTTCAAATGAATCACCTAATTGTTAATTAACAAATAATTAGTAAAACCAATTTCATGAACATTTTCGATCATGTGCATCTCCACTCAAACTATTGTGTTTGAGTTTCGAAATCAATTATTTAGCATGCATTCATGTCATCCACGTACTTTATTGTTCATTACGTTAACATTGCATTGCATCTGAAATTAAAAATAAAGAGCTGTGTATGTTTGTTCATGTGAAATTTTAAGAATAAAAGTTAAATTCAACGTGTATACTGCAGCCGACCTTTGGCTTTGTGAGTAAAATAACGATAATATAACTGGAACCTTCTAATCTCTGCTAATCTAAAACTAATTAATTAATCACTCGATGATTAACTAATGCCCTTTTAAACAAGGCAAAGTACGTACCAAACATATATAGAAATGGTCAATGGGAGGCCATGGATGTGGCCCCATGTGATGGGCCAAGGTCACTTCTTCACTCTTAGGGCTAGGACCCACGTGGAAAATGAAGAGAGGATGCTGTCTGCCACGTGCTCAACACTGGCCCTACAATGTCGCTCACACCACCCAATAATAACTCGTTCACATTTGACTCTTTTATTCAATCCCATATTTAATTAGAGAGAGTTAACACCCTTTGTATTTTGTCATTTAATACTACGATCTAATGTTGTTTTTCTTTAATTGTAAATGAGAATTTTTAGATTCGATTATCGCTAAAGGCGAATTTGAACTACATTATTACTAAGTTATTATGAGGTTTTGCCCAATCCTCCGCCTCCTTAGTGTTGTTAATATCATTGGTTAAAAAAAAAACCAAACTTTTTATTAAATGCCACACTTCAAATTTGTTACGTGAGAAGGTCCAAATGCAAAGATTGCTTGTATTTTTTTATTTAATTTTCTGAAGCATATACAAAATAATGATATTTATTAATTATATATAATAATTCATCAATAATGTAATTCACCTTCCGAACTAGTATTTAAGTGATGATAATAATAATGTAGGCAGAGAAATAATGTTCCTGTCCTATCTCTACAAATCAGAGAGATGGAGCTGCTGCTGCGGCCCTTGTAGTTGTGGGTCGATCTGCTGAAGAGGATCGATATAACTGATCCCTTACCCCCACTGCAAGCAAAAGGGGCGGGTCGATATGTTTAGAGAGTTTAGTTTATCTGTAACTATTTTAGTTGTATTATTTGTTAGTTTAGGGATTGAGATATTCTGATTTTCATATGTGTCATTTTGTATCTATTACATTCATCACATGATTATGTTGTTAAAATAATGAGATATATTCTCAGTTTTAGCACGAATTGTATCGTTCAATGATACAAATTATTAGTCGTGTGATAATGCATAAATTATGAACGTGATTGACTCATAATTACTTACTAGACTCTTTTTTAGAAAGAATCCTAGAGTCATTTGGGGAATGGTTGAAGAACATGCAATGTGGTATATGTAGTAGCTAGGTCAGTGTTATATAAAACTGTGGTTAAGTTGACTTAATTTTGTCTAAAACACAAGTTAATTAGAAGAAATATAAGTTGGTGTCACGTCACAACACTACTTACAAATCCAGCTACTAAGTTACCGTTATTCGAATAACGAATCACTCATTTAACATATTAGCACAGAAAAATAATATCTCAAGACGCCATCAATAAAAAAATGTATCAAAATACAGAATATCTCCAAGTTGGAAAGAAGCTAGTTTTATTTCCTAATCACCCTAGTGCATGGAATCATGTTCATGAGAGGAGTCTTTCTTTTGTTTTTGAGAAATAATTTTAGCACAATCATTTTTCTTAGGCGTCTTAAGCCAAAATAGTCCCTAAGATTTGGCATAACTCCTAACTTTGGTCTCTGAGATTTGAAATCACTAGTACAAAAACATGTTTGCGCGACGAAAACTTGCGCGACGCATAAAATTACGTCGCGCAAAGCCGTTTTGAGCGACGTAGGTGTACGTACGTCGCGCAAAACGGCTTTGCGCGACGTAGTCCTTCGTCGCGCAAACTTTTGGCGCCAAACCCTAAGAATTTACCGCTTTTTCCCACCTTTGCGCGACGCATGCCCACCTACGTCGCGCAAAACAACTTTGCGCGACGTAGGTGGGCATGCGTCGCGCAAAGTCACCAACTTTTTTTTCTTTTCATTTGATCTATTTGGGAGGCAGAAACTACATACCCAGTTGCAGCAGCTACCTCCATCGCCCATCTCTCTCTTCAAAACAAGTTTGACGGTTGGATCGTTGAAACTAGTTTCGTACAATGCGTATCTCAATAAAATGTTAGATTCCCTAACACTTCGATTTTATTTATATTTTCATCAAGTATAACATAAGATTTTGTGGTATCCACTTGTGTAAATATTTTAAATTGACAATCGAATTAGTTCCTTGTATTCATATAGGATCCAGGAGTGTAGCTGTAAAAAATCATCAAAATCAGAGTTAAAATAACCGTTAAATTGTGATTTTTTCGTTTATAACCGTCGAAAAGTTTTGTCCCGTTACATGATCTCTGAAGGTTTGTTTTTTGCGATTTTTTTCGTATGCGATCTCGATGCATATACAAACAAGTTTGACGGTTGGATCGTTGAAACTAGTTTCGTACAATGCGTATCTCAATAAAACGTTAGATTCCATAACACTTCGATTTTATTTATACTTTCATCAAGTATAACATAAGATTTTGTGGTATCCACTTGTGTAAATATTTTAAATTGACAATCGAATTAGTTCCTTGTATTCATATAGGATTCAGGAGTGTAGCTGTAAAAAATCATCAAAATCGGAGTTAAAATAACCGTTAAATTGTGATTTTTTCGTTTATAACCGTCGAAAAGTTTTGTCCTGTTACATGATCTCTGAAGGTTTGTTTTTTGCGATTTTTTTCGTATGCGATCTCGATGCATATACAAACAAGTTTGACGGTTGGATCATTGAAACTAGTTTCGTACAATGCGTATCTCAATAAAACGTTAGATTCCCTAACACTTCGATTTTATTTATACTTTCATCAAGTATAACATAAGATTTTGTGGTATCCACTTGTGTAAATATTTTAAATTGACGATCGAATTAGTTCCTTGTATTCATATAGGATCCAGGAGTGTAGCTGTAAAAAATCATCAAAATCGGAGTTAAAATAACCGTTAAATTGTGATTTTTTCGTTTATAACCGTCGAAAAGTTTTGTCCCGTTACATGATCTCTGAAGGTTTGTTTTTTGCGATTTTTTTCGTATGCGATCTCGATGCATATACAAACAAGTTTGACGGTTGGATCGTTGAAACTAGTTTCGTACAATGCGTATCTCAATAAAACGTTAGATTCCCTAACACTTCGATTTTATTTATACTTTCATCAAGTATAACATAAGATTTTGTGATATCCACTTGTGTAAAATATTTTAAATTGACGATCGAATCAATTCGTTGTATTCATGTAGGATCAAGGGGTGTAACTGTAAAAAATCATCAAAATCGGAGTTTAAACTACCGTTAAATCGTGATTTTTCGTTTATAACCGTCGAAAAGTTTTGTCCCATTACTTGATCTATGAACCTTTTTTTTTTCGATTTTTTGTATGTGTGATCTCGAAGCATATACAAACAAGTTTGACGGTTGGATCGTTGAAATTAGTTTCGTACAATGCGTATCGCATCAAGTTAAATGGTATATATATTTATTAAGTAAATTTAAATTTAAATTTTTTTTACGTATAACACTTAAGAAATTAAATGATATGTATATTTATTAAGTAGCTACCAATTTATTAGTCAGGTTTTTATTAGAAAAATATATTATTGTGAGTTTTATGTAAAAAAAAAAAAAATTTAAATGAGTAAAGCCACATTTTCAGTAATTTTTATAATTATTTTTTTAAATTAAAAATACCTTGCGCGACGTGAATTGTATACCTTCGTCGCGCAAGTTTTGATAATTTTGGCGCAAGTATTAAAAATAAGCGCCAGTTTTGATAATTTTGGACTAAATATTCCCACGCCCTTCTATTCCCAGACCCCTTCTCTCTCTCTCTCTCTCTCACTCGGTCTCTCTCTTCCGTAGCCTTCCTCCTCTTCCCAGACCCCTTTTCTCACTCTATAATTTCCCTCAAATCTGCTTTCTTTGCTGAAAAGGTAGCTAATATGCTTTCTTTGCTGAAAGGGTAGCTATCGTATTGTTCTGCACCGTCGCCTGCACCACCGTCTCAGAAAAGTGAGCCAAAATCTCGCGAGAATCAGGCTGCACACGAGCGGATCCAAAGGCCAAACCTCCGATCTTGAAGTCGACACACCCAGAGGTAAAAATTTCTCATCCTCTCTCTTCGATTTCAGAATACTGTTATGGTTGGAGCCCCGACCCTCATTTTGAAATTAATCACTGAGATTTGATGAAAAAAGGAATATTAATTCATATGTATAAGTAGTTGAAAATTTTACATATTTGGTGGTTGAAATGATAAAAATGATCGATTGTGGTGTTTAGTTATGTCATTTTTAGTAGCAAAGTTTTGGACTTCTGAATGCAATAATGTTACTTGTTTCTCAAAATAGAATCACTGAGATTAGATGAAAAGGTGGTTTAGTTAGAAGAGTTGGATTATAGAAGCGAATCTGCTTTCTTTGCTGAAAGGGTAGCTATCGTATTGTTCTACACTCTAGTAGTTTTAACTTTTAACTTTTAATTCCTTTATTTTCTCCAATTAATCCATGGATTTGCATAAAGGATTCAAAATTTTGTATCCGAAGTTTGTTTAGTTTTTGTTAGTCTTATTATTGCAGGCACTATTATGGTCTTGCCTAACTATTGAATTTTAGTATTCAAAGTGGAGCAGTTGGTTCATTATGCCTCTTCCATGTCATTGCTTGGATCCTAAATCTTCCAATTTGTTGCAGCGTCCTTCTACCAGAATAGTTTTCCCGGTGTTCTCAATTACTGACCTTTTTTTTGGCTTTGCAGGATCATATCATATGGACGCCTGGCTTTTGGTTGGTCTTGATCCTAACTTTCTTTAGCAAGCTAGGAGTAACTTTTTCTTTTTTTTTTTCCTATTCCATTTTCAATGACCCTAATTTTTGCCTACTTTGCTTAAAGAAGACTATACAATTGTTTGTCCTAAATCCTGAAAGGTCGCTAAAATTTAAATACCCGTCTACATTTCTTAAAACATGATTTAATGGATGGAAGGTTAGAGGTGGTAAAAGGTGCAAAATAGTAGTTTTAATTCATTCTTGTGTTTCCAGATTGCAGCAGTCTCCTAATCTATTGGCTTTCGGTTCGCTGGTAATGTGATGTTGTCTCTGTCTTGGCTTGAAGTATCTCACTCATATGTATTCAATCTGAAAAGGTAATCCTAACTCTTGTTATTGTTTTCAACAACCCAACTTTTGCCAATTTTTGCTTTAGAGTGCTGCTTCTGTATTGTATTGGTATTAAGCTGTTAAAGTTTATTTATTTGAACTGAGGTATTCTATTTTGTTCTTTGAACCTCCATTATTTACTGAAGGATTATGCATCTTTTTTTGCTTTCTTGTTTAGTACATACACTTGCTCATAAGTTGTTTTTTCTCTGTTCTGAATTTATCTCCTCCATGCATCTCTTCTCTCATTGCATTTGCATGGGTGGTGACCTTTAAGTACCTTTTCGTATGCATTTAGTAATAAAAAGGAATTGGGTTTTTTTAGTTTATGGGATTGTGTAGGTACATTCTTGGACTTTAGAATTGGTTTTAGTGAATTGGGTTTTATTTGGTTTTGTGCAGGGAGAGCTTGTGCGTGCTTTAGGAGGAGTTGTGGCATCCACATCTCTTCTTGGAGTTCCTCTTGGACATAACTCCTCGTTTCTTCAAGGGCCGACCTTTGCACCTCCAAGGATTAGAGAGGCTATCTGGTGTGGGAGCACCAACTCAACAACTGAAGAAGGTATCTAATTATCTCAATTAGTAGCAAACTTTTGCTTCTCAAAACATTCAGTTTCGAGAAGATTGGCTACCCTGCTCGTGTTCTCATTATAATTTTTGTCCACAGGAGAGGTCAATTCCTTGAAGGAGGAAGTGACAACCCTAAGAGGTCAGGTTGCGGCCCAGGGCGAGAGGATGAATATAATTCTTCAGGCCTTAGCGATGTCCGGCCTCCAAATCCCGACGATGCCAGCACCTAATGTTGCTCCACCTTCGACTTCCCAGCCATTTCACCCAGACGATACCGAGTAGCATGATGTATTAAACTTAGAAGACTTGTAGTTTTTTATTTTTTTGTTCGGACAAACGTACATTTTCATATATTCTATAATTAATTACTTTTTCTTGGTTTATTAATTATTGTTTAGCATTTAATTATAATATTCAATAATTTAATTATAATATTTATTAAAAATTAAATAAAAAATATAAATGACACAAAAAAAAAAAAACTTTGCGCGACGCAGGACCTCCCTACGTCGCGCAAAGTAGCTTTGCGCGACGTAGATCCTGCGTCGCGCAAAGCTACTTTGCGCGACGTAGGGATGTCCTGCGTCGCGCAAACCCTTCATTCACTGCCTTCGTGCGACGGTTCTTGCGCGACGAAGGTTCGTTTCGCTAATTTTTGGGCGACGTATTTTTTACTTTGCGCGACGACGGTCCTACGTCGCACAAAGTCTTTTTTGTACTAGTGAATTGATATAAGTGGTCCCTGAATTTGTCCACCATCAATCATTTTGGTCATTCTGTGAAAAATCTCTGTTAAACAAGGACCAAAATGATAAAAAATACTTTCAATTTAATAAACAATGGGCCAAAATAATTTGACAAAACTTGAGTCATTTGGCAGTGTTCTAAAAATCAGCCTAGGTGGCACCTAATCGCTAGGGGATGAAGGCCTGCTGCGATTTAGTGCAAATCGTTTCGAAAAATCAGTCTAGAGGTAGACAGCCCTAGGCAGGCTAGGCAGCTAGGCGGTTTGGGTTTTTTTTATTTTTTCTTCTTTATTTTATTTTATTGATTGTGTGTTTTTTGTCTTCTTTAGTTTCATGGTTGTATACTTATGAAAATGATGTACCTAATTTGCAAAGGATGACTATAAAGATTCTCTCATTGACTACAAGTTCATTAGATTGTGAGAGGAATTAGAGCACTTTTGAGGGGATACATACAAAGAAAAGGAATAGACTAGATACAATTTAGTCTATGTCTAATTAAATGCAAGGATTATGAACAAGAAGAATTTAGTCTATCATCTAAGAATACTCCTCATTATGATTATATGCTTAATGTTTTTTGAATGTTGAATTTGTTGGATACATTTACTTTATGTATTCTTCTACTTCTATTTTTGCATTTTATCGTTATTTTATTATCCATACAAGTATAGTTTTTTTTTAAGTGTAAATAGATACTTATTTACAAGATATACAATAAATTTACATAAATCCGCCTAGGCACTAGGCCTCTGCCCATGGCCCAACTAACACCTAGCGTCTTTTAGAATCTTGTATTTTGGTCTTATTTGACAGAGAGTTTTCACGAAATGGCCAAATGACTGACAGTGGACAAATTCAAGGACCACTGTTATTGAATTTAAATCTCAATAACCAAAATAAGGAGTTATGCCGATCTAATGAATCATTTTAGCTAAAAAGTCTTTTCCTTATGCGTGCATATTTATTTATCTTCTTATATTCATATTAGACTTATTCAATTCAAAATTCAAAATTAAATTAACAAGAACACATAAGAAGAGAAAATCAACGAGAGCGAAATAAAGTTCTTTCTTCTTTTTGTTTTTGTATTTGTTTTTGTTTTTTTTTGAAAAGGTTAAGGTATCCTTCAACCTAGAACTCTGACCAACAAAATGGCATCACTGAGGTGTAGGTCCAGGATTCTTTGGGAGTTTACATATTGGATTAGTTTCACTAAAGAAAACTAAGTGCCAATTAGTAGGGCCATGTGGCAATTGCATGTGCCAACACATGGCAAATCGATTGTATTTATTTCTCATTTCATTTAGTTTAGTGACTTAGACATGGCACAATGAGTGTCCATTAGTCCATATACAGGATCTTCTTGAGTTTGACACACACACATGTATGTGTCTATACATGAGTGTGAAAATATTGAGGTGTTGCCTCAGAAACTGTTGTTTTGCAATAAAACAATGAATGAGGATCCTCTTCGGAACCTCGGAACCTCTTTGTAAGGATCATGGAGATCCTCACATCGTGTCTGTTTATCGTATACCATGCAGTTAGTTTTTGTCAAGTATTGTTTGTGTTTAATTTTAAATAAAAATATTTAAAATGATTCATAATTGCATGATATATAATAAACGGACACAATACGAAAATTCCCGGGATCCTCACAAAGAGGGTCTGGAGAGAATCCTCATTCTAAAATAATTACGGAGGACTACATAATGACTGTTGTATAGTGCAGATAACTGTTCTTGGTCCAATATTTTGAAGGTTGAAAATGGATCGACGTAATATAATATATTGTTTTTTTTTAACAAAAATATAATATATTGTTAGACTATGTTATACAAGAACATTTTCTGTTAAGTATCTCTACCCTTCAAGTTAATATAGTTTGTATTAATCATAGGGATGAACTAACTATGGGGCTCGTTTGGCTTTTAGAATGATTGAAAGCACTTTCATCAAAAATACTTTTGGAACCAATCTTTAGTAAAAATACAAATGAATCATTGCTACAAGAAGCACATATAAAGCACTAAAAGTCCTTTTGGAACCCAAAAATAAGTTCACTAAAACCGCTTTCAACCATTTTAAAGTCACTTCCAAACGAACCCTATAAATTCTTTTGTCACATAATATTCCAGTTTTTATACCTCTAACCAACCTCTAAATTCATTGTTCCTTTTAATTCATTTCGTCAACCAAATAAATTAAACAAAGCACAAGCTTTTCATATGTTGGTTGCTCTCATGATGCGAACACTTAATTTTCGAATTTTATAAACGACAGGTGCATGCACATACAGCAAATATGGAAGAGAAAAAAGGAAATTTTCGAAGCAAACATACTCTCTGTGTTTCTCTCTCCTTTTCAGATACAATGTATCAACAAAATTGGCCCCATATCTTCATATAGTTATGCTACTTCTTTATTATATAACTATATAATATTGTATGTAACCTTATAATATGCATGATGATAATACCCAAGCTTCCTGGCTCGTATATATTTTTCTCAGTTGAGTCTTTTTTTTGCTGCATCACATAATTTTGTCACTCCTAAACATAGTTTTGTCACATGCATGTTTCAACTTCCATTGTTTATCATACTTACAAACTCCTAATGATTAACTCAGATTGTATAAATAAATTAGAGAGAGAAAGAGAGAGTAACTACATACATGGGATCATCAACTTCTAATCCAATAATCGAGAACCCCAACTAGAAAGATGCTTAATTAAGTATTTTAAAATGATAGATTATTTCCAAACTTCATTTCTTCCTGATATAACAATGTTTTTGCCGGAGATTTTTGACCTAGCTAGACGTCCCGACAATACGAATTTAACATAGATGAAAATGTATTCTGTGCAAGAATCCGAGTTAATAATAATATTGAAAGAATTCTTGGTTTGAATAGGGTTTCCAGTGACTCGAGATGCAATTGCAAGTGCTCATCAAATCATGAGTTATCTTTTGCTTAATGCTGAACTGAGTATAAATAAAGTAAAAGTGAACCAGATGACAATATTTAAGCAGGAATTTGAGAAAAAAAAACATCGGTATGTAAAAATCTTATTTTCTTTATAAAAATTCACAAGAATATATATATATATATATATATAAATAATATATTTTTATACCAGAAATACTTCTACTCTAAATAATTACTTAAGGGGAAAGGGGATGTTTAACCTGAAACGCAGCGGGTTGAAGAGAAAACCCCTAACCATCAGGGCAATTCACCTCTTACAAAACTTGGAACCAATTAAGTAGTGGAATAATAATCATGTACATTATTTTTTTTCAATCCATGTTAGTGCAGTTGGCTGTGTATATGCATGGGTTTCTGTTATATATAATACATGGGTTTCTGTTTGTCTGGTGCTTCACCAAATTTGGTTGATCAAGTTAAGGTGCCATTATTATTAGTAGGAGAAGATGCCCAGATCGTCAAATTAGGAACATGATATGATAAGTCCAAGAATTATCGATCTAATACACCTGCAGATAACCCTGCAGGCCAACTTGGTTTTTAGTTATTTCAGTTGCAAAACTTATTAATCTACCTTAACTAGCATGGAAGAGATAAAGTTTCACAAAATAAAATAATTTTTGAGGAAAAAATACCTAAATTTAAATGCCATTTTTGCAGGTGTAGTTGAAATAAAAGAAACCAATTTGCCATTGAATATTATGGATAAGTAATACCGCAGGCAAAGAGGTAAAGTCGCTTAGCTGGTATTCTCTGCAAATGCTGTTGATATGAAATAAATTTTATTATAGCAGTACTAAAACATGATCGAGATAGGATTAACTCGGTAGATACCGTTTTAAAGAAAAGACGATTCTACGGTATTATTAAAGGAAAGAGTATATATTGGTACCCTTTATTTTGATCAAATTACATGAAAATTGTCAATGTTTATTGTCTAACGTTACATAATAATAGTGGTAAGAGACTAAAAACAGCGTGTAAAAATTCTCGATTTCCAGTTTGCAACTTGGGCTGCTACTTGTATATAAACCTAAAAGCCAGATTCTAAATGGTTCTACATCCAAAGTAATCAACCATATGTCGCTTAATGAAATTATAGCTAAGGAAAACTTAGTAGAAGTAAAACATATATACTTAACATGATTTCCGTACCAAATTAAAAACTACGGAACGGATGTTTAATTTTGTTTGGGACCCTTGTTGTTGGATGATCATGATACTTCCTAAAAATCTAAAAACTTGAGTATGAAGAGATCAAATCTTCTGCACCTAAAATCTTTGTGATTGACCAAATCGAAGTAACAGGACAACATCGAATCAACTCTTCAATTATTTGGGTATGCCCTGCTTATGTCGCCATGTCTGAGATGTAACAAGTTGAGTTGGAATTTTGAATCAGTAGATGAGCTGCTTTAAAGTTCCCTCTCAATGACGCGCAGTGTAAAGGAGTCAGGCCACCCTATTTCATCAACTTCTTTTATTATCCCAGGATTTTTGGAAACAATAGATTGCACAATTCCTAAAATATTGATATAGAAAAAAATAAAGCCTGTTTGGTATCCTATTTGAAAATTTTTATCATTTCTCAAAATATTTCTTGAAAACAATTTTTTTTAAGACTAAAAAACTTGATTGGTTTTGCGATTTAAAATTTTTAAATCTTACGACTTAAACTAAATAAAGAGGTCTAAAAAGAGGGGGCCATAGTAAAGGGAGAAAGAGGAGAGAGGAGAAAAGAAAGTAAGAGATAATTGAAGGAAAGAGAAAGAAGAGAGAGGATCGGACGAGATAGAGAGGAAGATGAGAGAGAGAACCGAGAGAATGAAGAGAGCAGATCGGAGGAGAGACGAAAAAGGTAAAAAAAAAAAAGAAAGAGAGAAGAAGAAAAGAGAGAGATAGATTTGGAGTGAGAGGGGAGAAGGGAGAAAAAAGAAAAGAGTGAGTTTAAGTTTAAAAACTCTAAAAACTCACTTTTTATGTTTTTAGATAATAGATTATGTTTTTAAGTTAGTCTTGAGTCCAGTTTTTGAAAATAGTCATACCAAACAAATTTTTAATGCCTAAAACTTGAAAATTGCTTTTGAGTTTAAAAAATTGAATTCAAGTATAATACCAAACAGGCCTTTAAAAATTTTGTTGTGGGAATCAAGTATACATACGAAAATAAGGCATACCAAGTAACAAGTCGCTTAAGAAGGATCTTGCTCAACGGTAGCTGGACTGGGATTCATATCTCAGTTAAGGATATTGATATATTATCGACTGTCAATATGTCATACTCAATAACTAAGTTGATTATACAGTCGATATGGATCATGCTACAGTTATATGTTGATGGGATTCCGTGCATAAGAAGGGTCTAGTACCAAGCAATGTCATGAAGTTAATTACCTTTGTCGGTGAAGTATTTTCGAGTGGCTGCGGCGTGCAAAGCTGTCACACCATTTGTTCGCTGAAAAGGAGATATATGAACGGGAGTCTCGTTCAAAATATAACCAGCAATGCTGGTAGACTTGGCTCTAGCAGCTAGGAACAAGGATGACTCCTTGGTGCTATAACATGAACAACACAATTCAGGATCAAAAACTTCAATACTCCAGCATGATAGTATCGAACAACAACATGCAGTGCTGTATAAATTAGTCATTCGGAGTAGCTTTTTGTAAGCTTCACCATCAATTGGTTGCTCTTCTGGATCAACTCCTTCAATAGGTAGCGATATTGTGCGGTCAATGAGGAACGTTAGTACTTTATCACATCCTACTCTCGCAGCAACATGTAGAGGAGTTTCACCATTCTTGTTGGTTGCCCAATACCGGGGAGATTCATGATTTATTTTCTCTTTTTTGAAGAAGTTTATTTGCTTTAATTCAGCTGCGATATGAAGAATATTGTTCTCTTTAGACGTTTTCCGAAAGAGATCAGCTGTTAGACGACCGTGTCCAATGTTTTCCAAGAAGCCAACTTCACCAGTTGCAGCTGCTTCATACAGAGAATATCATGCCTTCCATCTCTCTCTCAGATTTCCTATGAAGTTTTAGAACCAATCAAATATGGATTATATAATATGTATAACAATTACACAGTTTATATAGAAATCTAATTCAGCTATATAATTAAACCACAATATGAATAATTAAATGAAGTTGAAAATGAAATCACAATAGATATCACTGACTTGTTTTCGGAATATAGAGGCTTACAGTAGCAATCTCTTGAGACAGAAATATATCCCACACTTGTGCAGTAGTTCTTGGACGTCTATCTTGCAGAATACAACTATCTAATCTAAGTTCTTGCACTTGAACTTGGATACTTGCCGAGTTGATGTGTATTTCTTAGTGAAAGAATAGGAAGAGAACGTTGGAATTGAATGATATGCTTAATCCTACGACAATATTTATAATGGCTTAAACCAATAGTTATGACTGTTTGAATTCAATCTTATCCTTTCAAAACAGTTGTAACTGTTTCGTAAACAATTGTATCATTTCGTAAAAAACTGAATAGTAAAAACAATAATGTAAATACAATACTTTAGTTTTTAGCCCAAAAGCAACAAGGTGCCCATCTTTGACAGATAATATGCACTCAAATCTAAGGCCCAAGATCCATGACTTTGACTCAATTCTTTTCAAGCAATAAGTGAGAGGACTCACTAATGGTATTGTACATCGTCTAGCACGCCATGCTCTTCACATGGCATTGAACGCTCCTCTCTCAACTTTTAATAATCAAATTAGACACCAGTTAATGGACAAGAATGAAGGACCACAAAGTACGTGCTCTGTAATTAAGTATGAATCCGTGGTTTACTCTCTCACTCTCAGCTTGTCTTGTCTTGCAGTTAAGTCAATTAATCAAATTAAGAAGTAGCCAAAGAAACCCGCGGTTATGTTAAAAATCTCACACGGTTTGTGACCTTTAACTTCAATTTCCTATGACCTTCAACTTCAATTTCATGCATTGACGTTAGGAAAAATAAGATAAAAAACTTACTGGTTATGAAAGTTTAGAATCTTTCATAACTCACACGGTATGTCCTCCTTAACAACAATTATACAGCTTAATATGAAGGTATTTAGTAGGTGTTTTCTGATGGAAAAGATCGCACCATTGGGTGATTTTCCTCTTGTTGCCCGATGTACCCCAAGAAAACAGCTCACGTGGACGGCACATTGTCTTTTAAGACCGAAAGTTTGACGGCGTTGATCAAACAGACCAATGGTGAACGTTTTGTTACATTTAAGGATGTAAATTGACGAAATTTTAGTTCATAAATGATTCTAAACACGGTTACAAATTTAGGAAGGAATCCTGAAGTTTACTCTAATGAGTAATGTTAGACTCCAAGTATTTCCCAACCCTTTTGCATAGTATCGTTTCTACATTTCTCAATATAATTCATTTCATGCAGAAGCACTTCCAATGTGCTTAAGTGATTATAATTTATAACCCTCCCATAATTACTTGACCATAGACAGATCTCATGTGCAAGTGGTGTAAGACTTGGGACGAGACAAACGCCACTAGTAGAATAATGTAAATAGATGATACTAGCAATAATGTATGCGCGTTGCTGTGGGTGTTAAAACTACTGGATGTAAAAATGTATAAAAAACATGAGAATATGGTGTAAAATGATATGTAAGCCAATTTTGTACTGAGAAGGCAGGCACATATCTTAATGAAAGTGAGAAATGATGTCTGAGGATTACATTTAGCATATTTCAGCCATGTTGCAAACTTGGCTAATTGAAAAGCTTCTGAATTTATGGCCTAAATCAGCATCACATCATTAAACCACATTATTAAATTGGAATTAAAACATTGAAAAACATATGAAGTCATGCCCAACAACATGAAAAGTTTTTAAAATGTAATCTAAACTAATGTTTTCTTTCTTCCTCTCCCTGTTTGTAAGACAGAAGGACAAAGCTTTGCAAAATTCCAACGAATTGTCTCATTTCTTCCCAATAATTATAAATCTATTTTAATCCAACAATTATCAATGCATTTCAAAACTGGAAAAAAGCAGGACATAAAACTTACCGAAAATATAAGAGCAGCGTCACAGGTGCTAGCAAATGTCAGATTTATTA
The DNA here is from genome assembly GCF_042453785.1 of Malus domestica. Lineage (NCBI taxonomy): Eukaryota > Viridiplantae > Streptophyta > Magnoliopsida > Rosales > Rosaceae > Malus > Malus domestica. The sequence continues at coordinate 33,496,618 of NC_091665.1, forward strand.
ACTGAGCAACCAAAATGCAAAATACTCTTTTAGCCGGGAAAGGTCGAACAGAAAGTATAATCACAGTGAATTCTTGGTCCATTGATTGCAACTTTGGAAATCTTGGAAACCAATTTTATGAGTCTCCTAAAAAAACTCTAGGTTTAAATAGATGCAGAACGGTCGTCGAAGCAGAGAGCACAAAGAAAATTCACGAAATCAGGAATTCTTCTTTGTTTTGGCATTGTTTAGGTTTTTAATCAGATGAAAACGATGTGATCTGTGACATACCTGCAGCTACGTCTGTGTGGTCAATTTTAGTTATGAACATTGGTAAACAAAATATGAGACACTAATCATAAAATTGGGTTAAAAGTGTTATGATATCAATGTAAACTTGTGGTGGAGAATCATGAATAAGAGGGTAAAATGATTGTCAAATTTCAAGCAAAGCATTATTAAATGAGTAGAATAGAAGGTGAAAAAGATTCAAAAGTTGCATTCAAAATGGATAAAAAAAATGGGAGTAGAGTGGAAGAAGACATGCAACGCAGTCTTATGGTGATTTTTGTTGTAATAATGGGGATAAAGAATGTTGAAAGATGGATAAGATAGAACTCACTTGGTGTAGATAAACAATCATCATTTCCATCTTTCCTTATAAGAGAAATTGGCTGTTACAAATTTATACACAAAGACTTTCTTTGTTTGATGTGCTATTGATGCATGTCAAATTACTTGGTTAACCACTAAAGGGTTTAAGATGGACATCCAAAAATATAAATGTAGATATTTTAAGTAAATATATATTGTCTCCACATGATTTAATTGAAATAAAGGACATGTTAGGAACAACAGAATTCGAAAAAAAATTCATTGTTTGAATGTTGTTTGGGTTAATTAAGGCATGTGGAATGGGTGCATTTTTGGTGACAGTATGTTCACCAATGCTTTGGATGTCCTGGTTAACTCATTAGTGGGGAAAAAGGTAATTGGACATGCGTTCAGAGCAAATGAAATGAAGATAGTGTGTGCATACATTGGTAAAAGCCAATTTCCCTGAAGAGAAGCATTAGTGAAGGTAGAACTTAAACCTAAAACATTAAAAAAGGTCGTACCCAGTGCACAAGGCTCCCGCTTTACGCAGGGTCTGGGAGAGGTGAATGTCGGCTAGTCTTACCCCCATTTATGGAGAGGCTGCATAAAACATTAACGAAAAAAAATTGAAATTTCTGAGTATTTTGAGATACCGTTGGTAGTTATACAAATGTGTCGACAGAAGAAACAGAGCAGATGATTGGCTATCAAAACCTAATTTTTAGCAATAAGGAGATTTATATTAATATGTTTTATAAGTATAGACGATCTTTTCATGCATATGTTTTTATGAAGTATTAGATAGATGGCAAATCATTTGTTAAAGCTGTTTTTTTTTTTTTTAAATGTTATGCAGCAAGAATGTATGCAGATTATGGAATATGAAATTGGAAAAATGTTGAATCCAATAACGAAGAGAATTTTCTCAGTGCAGAAAAAATAAAAGATTGTTTTAAGAAAAAATGTAAAAGAAAATGGTGAAATTGCGTACCTGAGCTGGAAACGGTTTTAAAGCATGCAGAGCAAAGATGCAAAAAAGGAAGAGGATTGTATGCTGAAACAAAAAGAAAACCAAATTGTTTACATAAAGGAGCAGGCAAAAACTAAAAGAAACGAAATTTTGAAAATTTTGTGAGGGTGGCTTCCAAATGTTTCAAAATGTCAAAAAGCTGCATCATAATTGGTTAATTTATTATGCAAGCAACAAAAACACTTGGATTGAAACTGATGCAAGGGTTTTATTGCAATGGGGAATAAACGCTGTTCTTTATGTAATTTTGGCATTAATCACATTGTTTTTTTTGGGTATGGGAAACGTAAATCAAACAGATTTTAAGCAGTTAAATAAGCATCTGGTTAGAAAGGAACTTGTTTAGGGCTTAGATTAAGTAGATGTGTTTAGATGGGAACAATGGTAGGACAGAGTTTATTATTGTGTAGAGATTAGTTGAACATTAATTTTGAACCAAATGAGAAAGAACAGAAAAAGCAAATCATTGTTATGCTAAAATTTTGGCACTGTTAGTTGTCGTAAATATATAGATTAAGGGAATGGAAATGAAAACAAACCAACTCAGTTAGATATGACCATGGTTCTCATAGGTTTTTATTAAGCTGTAAGTTAAAGGCATATGATATTAGTGTAATAAATTTTGGAGCAAGAAATGAGAATGACAAATAAGTGCTATAATGAGCAAGATTACGTGGCTACTAAAATTTTGGACCGAAAGAAATATAGAATGCAGGTAAAGAAAATGGTCCATCTTGAATACACCATATGTAGTGGATGATAAATTAAGAAAGTAGGAAAGGAAAAATGAAATGGTATGAACTATATGCTGAATGATGACAGAATTGAATCCATTTGATTCTTAGCTTGTGATCATCGGTCCAGTTAATTACCACGCACCTTAAGGTTTGCTCCATAAATGTTCCTTGCAAGCAATAGAGATGGAGTGGTCTCTTTTTCCAAAGACTGCACGTGCGGTTCTTTCTCAGCAGCAAATGCATGCACCATTATTTTGTCCTGATTGAATAGCTGATAAGAAAGCAAAAATAAAAAAAGGAAAAGAATTGGTAAAACGGTTGGTATAGTACTCGCAGAGAGAATATGGTTCATTTTGAACAACGTATATGCAGTGGATGACACAATTTGATCACAAATTTTGCAGGACATCTTTAAAAACTATGTTTGGAGAATAGTTGTTTACATTATTTTCTTCATCTGGAATCAAAATTTTGAGACCTTCTTTTAATGTAACTCTAGATAACGCCACATAAGTGAAAACAGGTTCTGGAAGGTATAAACCAACTTGTTTCAAAGATTGTCCTTGGCTCTTGTTAATAGTCATTGCATAACATGGTCTAATTGGGAATTGACGCCTTTTAAAAATAAAATGCCACTTATTTTTTGTTGCTGTAAGAGTGATCCTCGGAATAAATACTTTGTGGCCATTATTGTTTCCAACAAGTATTTTAGCTTCTATAATTCTGCTAAATAACTGAGTGACAACTAATCTAGTTCCATTACACAAACCCAAAGATTGATTTAAATTTTGTAACAGCATAATTGACATTCCTATCTTCAAAATTAGGTTATGTGTAGGTAAACCATTGAAATCCAATTTATTCAAAAATTCAACAGGATATAATGTTCCCAAATTTTCAATATTTCCATTTGAAGAACACAAAGAATCATAGCTTAGAAACACATGTTGTTCACCAGGTAACAAATCTATAACATAATTGTTTATATCTGTAATAGTTGTGTTTCGAGGTGTTATAATAGCACGTTCTCTCAAATAGGCAAAATTTTCAAAACAATTTTCAAAATCAGGATAAGTTGCAAGAAAAATTGATAAAAACAGATTTCCAAAAGAGTGAACTATCTAATCTTTAGGTATTTCAATCAAAGATGTGTCCTTATCATCTAAACTACTTTCAACAATTTTTCCATCACCTATTTGTAAAATCCAATTTGCAAAATCATTTATTTTTATCTTTTCATCAATGCTTAATCCATTTTTTGATAATCTCATGTTTTCTTTTAGATAAAATATTTTAAAATGCAACCACAAATAAGAACTATTCAAAGAAGCATTTATTATAGGGAACTTTAACAAAAAGTTTCCGGTACTGTTCACTTTAACGAAAAACCACATTTTTACACTAAAAAGTCAATCATGGTACTATTCACTTTATCCTTTATTTTGTCATTGCAAAGTTATACCGGGAGAGAGCTTGACTAATCAACATCGCTTGTTGGTGATGGATGTACATATCAAAAGAGTGAGGAAAAAAAACAAGACTTGGAAGTGCCCAAGGACTAGATGGTGGAATCTAAAAGGAGAAAAACAAGCCATTTTCAAAGAGAAAGTAATCACCCAGTGTGGGTGGGATAGAGAGGGGGAAGCTAGCCAAAGGTGGGATTCCATGGCTAGTTGTATCCGAAAAGTAGCAAAAGAGGTATTAGGAGAGTCCAAGGGCTTTGCTCCACATCAAAAGGAATCTTGGTGGTGGAATGAGGAGGTACAAACAAAGGTGAAGGCTAAGAAGGAATGTTGTAAAGCCTTATACAAGGACATGACCGATGAAAATGGTGAAAGGTATAGAAGAGCAAAGCAAGAGGCGAAGAAAGCTGTGAGAGAAACTAAATTAGCGGCTTATGACGACATGTATAAGAGACTAGATACCAAAGAATGAGAGTTGGATATCTATAAACTAGCTAGAGTAAGGGAAAAGAAGATAAAGGACCTAAACCAAGTGAGGTGCATCAAGGATGAGGATGGAAATGTTCTTGCTACAGAGAATGCGGTCAAAGACAGATGGAGTGGTTATTTTCATAATCTTTTCAATGAATGACATGAAAGAAGTACTTCTTTAGGGGAGTTAAGTAACTCAGAAGAGTGTAGAAACTACTCATTTTATCGTCGAATCAGGAAGGAAGAAGTGGTTGTAGCTTTGAAGAAGATGAAGCATAGAAAAGCAGTGGGCCCAGACGATATACCGATCGAAGTATGGAAACTCTTGGGAGAGATAGGTATAGTATGGCTCACTGACCTTTTCAATAGGATTTTGAAAACGAAGAAGATGCCAAATGAGTGGTGAAAGAGCACTGTGGTGCCTATCTACAAAAATAAGGGCGACGTACAAAATTGCATGAACTATAAGGATATTAAGCTAATGAGTCATACAATGAAGCTCTGGGAGAGAGTCATTGAGCATAGATTGAGGTAAGAGACACGAGTTTCGGACAACCAATTCAGGTTCATGCGAGGCCGCTCAATCATGGAGGCAATCTATCTCTTACGAAGATTGATGGAAAGATATAGAGATGGGAAAAAGGATTTACACATGGTCTTTATAGATTTGGAAAAAGTGTATGATAGGGTCCCAAGAGACATTCTTTGGAGGATTTTAGAGAAGAAAGGAGTACGAGTAGCATATATCCAAGCTATAAATGATATGTATGAAGGAGCAAAGACTGCCGTAAGAACTCATGAAGGACAAACCGAAAGCTTTCCCATAACTGTAGGATTACATCAAGGCTCATCCTTAAGTCATTACCTTTTTGCGTTGGTAATGGATGAGTTAACAGGACATATTCAAGATGATATTCCTTGGTGTATGCTTTTCGCAGACGATATAGTATTGATAGATGAAACTCAGGAAGAGGTAAATGCGAAGCTTAACCTTTGGAAAGAAGTGTTGGAATCTAAAGGTCTTCGCCTAAGCCAATCAAAGACAGAATATATGGAGTGCAAGTTCAGTGCAAATGGAGGCCAAAATGAGTTAGGGGTGAGGATCGGAGATCGGGAAATACCAAAGAGCGATCGTTTTCGCTACTTAGGATCTATATTGCAAAAGAACGGAGAATTAGATGGAGATCTCAACCATAGAATACAAGCTGGATGGATGAAGTGGAAGAGTGCATCCGGCGTGTTGTGTGACCACCGTATGCCACTGAAGCTCAAGGGAAAATTTTATAGGACGGCAATAAGGCCGGCGATGCTGTATGGCACAAAATGTTGGACGGTGAAGCATCAACACGTACACAAAATGGGTGTAACGGAGATGAGGATGCTTCGTTGGATGTGTGGGCACACGAGAAAGGATAAGATTAGGAATAAGGATATCCGAGGTAAAGTAGGAGTAGCCGAAATTGTAGGAAAATTGAGAGAAAATCGGTTACGGTGGTTTGGACATGTGCAAAGAAGGCCTACTAACGCTCCGGTTAGAAGATGCGACTACGGGACAGAGGTTCAAGGCCGAAGAGGTAGAGGAAGACCTAGGAAAACTTTGGAAGAGACTCTAAGAAAAGACTTAGAGTATTGGGATCTAACAGATGACATGACACAGGACCGAGCACAATGGCGTTCTAAGATTCATATAGCCGACCCCACTCAGTGAAGAAAGCTTTGGTGTATTTAACATAATACGTTGAAATGAAGCAAGCTTATTTATTGATATCTCCGATAAGTTACAAATATGTACATATACATGAGTCAAAATAATCAAACAAGAGGGAGCCTTCACAAAGGTTGCTTAGGAGAAGTCTCAACAGTCGGTAGAGCCTTAGAAAGAGAAGGCACCGGAGAGGGATCATTCGAAGCCTCAGTACTGGACAGAACCCTAGAAGGAGGAGGCATCAGAGGTTGATCATTTGGAGCTTCATTACGCGATACAACCTCAGGAGACGAAGGCAATAAATGCCTTTGGAACAAACTCACAAACCGCTGATGATTAAGTAAAACCTCATCATCAGATTCCTTCATCTGGTCAAGCTTCCTCTTTATGTTTGTAGCATAGTCATGTGTGAACCAGTGCAACTATTTATTCTCATGCTTGAGCCCTCTAATTTCCTGTTTGAGACTCATCACTTCAGCCGCCAATGATTCAACTTGGCGGGTTCGAGCAAATAGGCGTTGGGCCATATTAGACACAGAACCTGCACACTGAACACTTAGAGCCAGAGAATCCTTAACAGCCAACTCATCAGACCGTTTGGAAAGTAGTCTGTTATCTTTGGGAGTGAGAAGGTTCCTGGCCACCACTGCAGCAGTCATATCATTCTTCATCACGAAATCCTCAACGGTAAGAGGACCAGTAGGGGATAAGAAGGATGGGCGCCATATGTTGTCTGGACAAGGCGTGGCTTCCTCTTCAACAAGGTTCAAGTCAAAACGACGGTCGGAAGGGCCAGACATTTTCAAAGGTGTTGAAGAGAGAAGAGGTCAGACAAATCAAGATCTTAGAATTGCAATAAGGGAGCTTCTACAGGTGAAGATTCAAGTGTGCTTTGGAACTTAATGCCAGCCTCCATAAAAATCTGCACTTGACGGAGCTTCAGAAATCGAATAGGCGTCTGCCCAGAAATCGAAGAGGCGTTTGCTTTCTCAAAAGCTGGGCTGCTTAGAGACCACGAGGGCCGATCTCAGAAATCGAAGAGGCGTTTGCTTTCTCAAAAGCTGGGCTGCTCAAAGACCACGAAGGCTAATCTCAGAAATCGAAGAGGCGCTTGCTTTCTCAAAACCTAGGCTGCTCAGAGACTACGAGAACCGATCTCAGAAATCGAAGAGGCACCTGCTTTTTTCAGCCTTGTCAGAACCTGTCACATGCACACTCAGCTTTGCTGAAATTACGGGCATTCTGTTGAAGATTTCTGGTGAAGTAGAAAGCACGTGAATCTTACTGTTCAATCATCCACTTTCCACACGCACCATCAGCTCATGGGTACCACAGATAACTTTGCCAAAGATCTTTGACAAAGTTTAGACACATGAAGCTTGCAGCTTCCACTACATCGCTATGACCAAGAAGGGTAAAAGAATTGCAAAGAAACAGCATTAACAAAGTTTAGACACATAAATTTTGAAGGTCTAACTACCATATTATTACCCACAAGGGTAAAGGAACAGCACCACTGCTGGATAATTGGAAAGTCCCTGTGTGTCATCCTCTGTACTCCGTGCCAAGGTAGACTAGCAAACATGCCCAACCTTTACTCACATTCTAGAAAACACTCCCAACAAGATTGCTTGCTCCAAAATCGAAGAGGCACCGTCCTCCGAATCTCAAGAGCCAGACTCCCAATATGATTACTTTCTCAAAAATAAAAAAGACATCGCTCTCCGAATCTCGAGAGCCAGACTCCCAGCAGGATTGCTCTCTCAAAAATAGAAAAGGCACCGTTCTCCGAATCTCGAGAGCCAGTTCCCCGACAGGATTGCTTGTACGAAAACCGAAGAGGCACCGATTTCTCAACTTCGAGAGCCAGATCTCATTGGATAAAGTTTGTCTGTAATCTTCACACGCAACATCAGCTTTCCAGATACCACAGACCACTTTTTCAAAGTGCTCTGACACACGTGAAGCTGGCAGCTCCCACTACCGTGCTATGACCAAGCAGGGTAAAGGAATAGCATTACTACTTGTTGTTAGGGAAACTCCTATATACGTTGACCTCCATCCTCAACGGACAGGCAAACCTGCAAAAATGCTCAACCCTTCCTCATATCTGAGATGGCACTCCCAACGAAGCCTCTCGAAATACTCAGCTTTCTTTCCCCCCGATAATACCTTTGCAAACAAGCTACACCAGAGCAAGAATATCTCATATCATCAGGGTTAAAAGCAAGAGTATCCCATATCATGCTTTTTCCCTATCTTTTCCTTTGGCCTTGTTCTTACCTGCAAGACAAGGAGAAAGAGAGTAATCAGTCAGCACTTGGAATCAAGCTCCTAGTCAGGAACTGACTGCCTGGAACCCCTTACCTGATTACTTACCTGGCATTGCTCTCGAGTACTCATCTTCAACATCTTATGCTTCTAGAGAAGATACCACATCTGCCTGATGAACAGATAGGGAAAGTGAGAAGGATACAAGAAAGCATGTGGAGACAAGCGTAACAGAACACATGCCGATACATCCACTACTTTGTCAATAGCAAAAGTATCCCATATCAGCAGGGTCGAACGTACTCTAGATTTGATGGACTTGTTTTGACCCTCAAATTCTTCAGTCGGCCTTATACTCTGGAGGAAACCAGAAAATCCTTTAGCCCAGTTCAAGAATAAGCTTGTGGAAAGTTACTTCTTCAAAAGCAAAAGTATCTCATATCATGTATTCTCCTTTTCTTCTCTTTATCATTCATGCTGCCTGCAAGATAGGGAGAATGAGAACAATCAGCCGGAACTCGAAATCAAACTTCTGATCTGGGACTAATTGCTTGGAGCTCTGATTGCTTACCTTGTCTGTCACCTCTTTCAGCAGATCCCCTAGCTCGGCGACTTGGGGGACTCCTACTACATGGTTTGTATCGCGCTTGACCAAGCCTCAAACTACAAGTAAGCTTCAAGTGAAATTGATACATTACCTTGTGCATCTCCACCAGTTAAAGATACCACCCCTGGATGGAGTAAGAGTACTTCCAGAGAAGATGTCACATTTACCTATGAGACAGATACGGCAAGTGAAGACGAGAGCTTGAACCTATGTCATTTGTACTAAATCATTCACTTGTACTCACTAAAGAAGAGCTTGAACCTATGTACTTGTGTAAACCCTTCACAATTAATGAGAACTCATCTACTCCGTAGACGTAGCCAATCTGGGTGAACCACGTACATCTTGTGTTTGCTTTCCTATCTCTATCCATTTACATACTTATCCACACTAATGACCAGAGCAATCTAGTGAAGATCACAAACTTAATACTTTCTGTTGTACCAAAGTCCTCACTGATTTTGTGCATCAACAATCCTTAAGTCCTTACCTTTTTGCGTTGGTAATGGATGAATTAACAGGACATATTCAAGATGATATTCCTTGGTGTATGCTTTTCGCAAACGATATAGTGTTGATAGATGAAACTCATGAGGGGTAAATGCGAAGCTCAACCTTTAGAGAGAAGTGTTGGAATCTAAAGGTCTTCGCCTAAGCCGATCAAAGACAGAATATATGGAGTGCAAGTTCAATGCAAATGGAGGCCAAAATTAGTTAGGGATGAGGATCGGAGATCAGAAAATACCAAAGAGCGACCGTTTTCGCTACCTAGGATCTATCTTGCAAAAGAACGGAGAATTAGATGGAGATCTCAACCATAGAATACAAGCTGGATGGATGAAGTGGAATAGTGCATCCGACGTGTTGTGTGACCGTCGTAGGCCACTAAAGCTCAAGGAAAATTTTTATAGGACGGCAATAAAGCCGACGATGCTGTATGGCACAGAATGTTGGACGGTGAAGCATCAACACGTACACAAAATGGGTTTGGACATGTGCAAATAAGGCTTATTGACGTTCCGGTTCGAATATGTGACTACGGGATAGAGGTTCAGAGCCGAAGGGGTAGAGGAAGACCTAGGAAAACTTTGAAAGAGACCCTAAGAAAAGACTTAGAGTACTTGGATCTAATGGAGGACATGACACAAAATCGAGCGCAATGGCCTTCTAGGATTCATATAGCCGACCCCACTTAGTGGGAAAAGGCTTTGTTGTTGTTGTTGTTGTTGTATCGTTAAAACTCAAAGTTTTCAAACATTTTTCATTAGTTTTCCTTTTATTATATCCTCTTTGCTTCCTCCGAGTATAACAGGTAATATTAGCCGAAAAACACCACCTAATAAAAGAGGTTTACCACCAAAAGAAACATTACTTTCTAAACCATTTAAATGGGACATAATATCTGAAAGAGATTTATCTAATGCCTCAAAACAATGTTTGTGATTCATAGGTGCTTCATCCCATATAATTAGATCTGTTTTTTTTTTCAATTAATGTAGCAAGATGAGTTTTCTTTTTTATTACACAAATTGAAGAATCAGTAAGGACCAAAGAAATTTTAAACCTGGAATGCGCTGTTCTACCAGCTGGTAATAACAACGAAGCTATTCCTAATGATGTCACGGCTAAAACAATTTTTCTCTCAGATCTAAGCTTACTTATAATAGCATCCCATAAGAAAGTTTTTCCAGTGCCTCCATGACCGTAAACGAAAAAATAGACCACCTTTTTTTTTATCTACAACATCTATAACAGAATCATATATAAATTTTTGACCTTCATTAAGTTGCAATTTTAAAAATGTGTGTTTTTTTTGACAATTCTTCACAATCATAATTTAATTCTTCTCTTAAAAGTTTATTTTTAATTTCCAACATTTTTGTTGCATCATGCATTGGTAAATGATATTTGGCCAAAGAACCTGATGCATTATTAAAAAGTAATTCTAACTCAAACAATACAAAATTTTTTAATTCATCCTGTGGTATGATCATATCAGGAATCGCAAAATTTTTTCGCAAATTGTACAAAATGTCATCATACATGTTTTGCCAATGAGTGTCGAAAAGAATTTGAGGATTTCCCACATCACAAAACAAAATTATTGTAACAAACAATTGTCGCAATTGATGAGACGACGCTACATTTACAACACTTGATAAGGCTTCAATCCATTCTTTATCATCTCCTAATAATCCTAATGATTGACATGCAGCATGATATCAAGGATGTATAACACCATTAATAGTTCTTAAATCATCAAAGCTTAATGCACATTTTTTCAAATTCAAAAGCATTCGTAAATAATATAATTCACCAAATGAAGGATGCACATATGCTATTCTGCCTATTGAACCTTTTTGTTTTCTAGGTATCCAAATTTTTTTCCGCGTGTCATAAAAATTTGGAAGGAAATTGTGCATAAGTGAGTGAGTGCGCTTCGTTATAAATTTTGTTAGTTTCAAACCAACTTGTTAACATTGTATGGTTAGAAGCATTTTGTTTGATAATTGAATGGAGCGATTGATCCCCACTAAAAACAATATTTTGTTCTAATGGTAAATGCACTGGCAATCGCTCCACAGAAAGTTCCCTATGGTGTGTAGAATATTGAAACAATCTCCAAACAGCTTCGTAAGGCGATATGTATCTACAGTTTAGATATGTTAATATTTCATCATTTGGATCCTATTGAAGAACTAACCGTGCTCTATCTGAACCTTTATTTACATATTTGAACAAATATTTTATAAGCATTGATTGACAATATGATTCAACATTTATGTGAGCATTATATCTTAAAAGCAATTTAGCATTATAAGGAACAACAAAACTGTTATCAATTTTGATCCCATTTTTTATAACATATTTTGTATCATCATCACGACGCTTATAAACTGGAAAACCCTGCTCTTCAAAAATTGTCTCATTTTTATATGGTTTAGGAAAGTTTTTTTAACACTTATTTTCCTGCATGCAAGGATAATTTTGATTAATATGCCCAAATGGACCATGAATCATAAATTATTAACAATTTCATAAAGCTGAGGGTTGAGAAATTTGTCTGGTAACTCAACAGAAATAATTGAATCATATCCAACGCCATGTAACACTTGAAATTCGATTTTAACCATATTAACATATGAGAATGAGGCAAACCTCTTTTTTGAAATTCAATCGTACAAACATCTGTTTGCAAAGACAATTGAAAGAGACAAAAACCCCAAACAAAATAAAAGAAAAGAGTTAGTTTAATGAATCAAAAAAAGGGAAAAAATTAAGATAAGAGAAGGAATAAGTTTTTGGAAACTTACTTGCCTCAACCTCTCCGAAAGGCTTTCCAAATTTGATGAAATCAAGTATATCATCAAGCTTCATTTTAAATATTCTAGAAATTATATCAGGTCTGTCCTCAGGTTTGTAGCTTGGTTTTTTTTTCGAATTCTCTTACAATTTCTGGCCACTTTACGTTACATGTAAATGTTATGAACAAATCAGGATGACCATATTCTCTACAAGTAGTCATGGCATCTTGATAGTTATTAATCATATATCTAGGACTTCCTGTGTACGAAGCAGGTAACACAATTTTTTGCCCTAAATTATTTGCATCATTGTCACCTCTCAACATTGCATCGTATATTCCCTTGTAAATTTCACTTTTAATTTTTTTTGATTTTGACTAATGTAATCCAATCTATCTTCTTCAAGTGTTGCATAAGAATATACCAAATACTGTTGAAAAAGTCTACTTCCTTTTAACAATGTAGTTAAGGACGGATCTCTTTCTTGAATTTGATAAGCTATATAAGCTCTAATAGGTATTCTTTGTCTTTTTGTTGTTGGACCATTATAATTTTCATTCCATTTCAAATCTGGTCTATACCAATCTTCACCATACAGAAAAAGAATAGGATACTAAAGAGCCATAAATTTCGGATTTAATTTTGTAACACATTTTAAACCTTCACTTTTACAGTCTATAATAATATCTCTATTTGAATCAGACAAACCTATGTCACCAACTATTAATCCACCAATTTCATCGCTTGTTGGTTGATCGTATTGCTTGCTATCATTTGGTTGTCTTCCTAACAATGTGAATTTTAAATTGACTAATCCAACGGTTTCAAATTTGTCCCTCACTGTTCGAAAAAGTTTGACCAACCCATTTGACTCGTCAAACATTTTAATCAAATTTTCTACAATTTTTGAATCAAACCTTTCGTTTCTTTCACCACAATTAACAGCTCTTAGTCGATTCTGTGTTTCGTTATATGTGTCATAAACATATAATTGAGCAAATTTTGGAGCTTCAATATCAACAGGTCAAAGAGACCCCATCAGATAACAAACTTGACCACTAACTTTAAAAATGTAAGGACTTAATCCGTCATTAATTGAATTATCAACTTTTGCTCCCATTGAAGTAAATGAAAACATGGAGTTGTAAGCTCGGATATTTTCTCGAAATAATAGACTTTTTTGACCTCCATTTGGATCAAGCAAGGAATCCAAAAAAATGGGTGTTGGTTTTGGAGCTGAAAATTTTATTTTTACTTGTTGACAACAAAGAGTAAAAATGGGTTCCTTTTTTTTCCAGCTTCATTTAAGAGACTCTTTTAACCAAAAGTATGCACCACAATAAACACATTTATAAGTTTTATCACCCTAACTTCATGTAAGAAAATTATTTATTTTCAAGCATAAGACATCGAAAAAATTATACTTAGAAAAACACTTCAAACTCAATAATTTAGAAACACAGGAAGACTAATTTATTTTGTATTGAGAGAGGGAAACAAAAAAACTTCAGGCTTACAAGTAGATAGATGATGAGTTTTGTTTTCCATTTGAACTTTGAATGTGTTTTTGAATAAATCGTGAGGTGTTTTTTTCTTATTTACTAACCTTGTCAATATGGGACTAAAAAATAATGAAGTTTTCGAGTCTTTAATTGATATGTATTATTAATGAATGGGCACTAAATTAAACATTTTGATGACACGTCATATAATTTGCAAATTTGGTCTACGTATTATTCTTTGTTGAAGATTAGACTTGAATTAAAACGAATATTTAAAAATAACAACCCACATAGCTACTAGATAGTAACTAAAAATAAATTAACAACCAAACAAAAATTTGTAAAAATTGAAAAGAATAAACATGCACATAGCATTTCGAACTTAGGACCTCTTGTTAATTTTAAACAACAAAAATCATTGTTTCTAATTAAACTTCTTGATCCTTTAACCAAATTTTATATATTTATACTCTTATAAAAAGAAATTTGTAAAAATGGAAAGTAAATAAGCACATATGATGTTTTGAACCCAAGACCTCCTCATTATTTTCAAATGACAAACCACCACTTCTAGTTAAATTTGTGTGTCATTGAACCAAATTTTATAAATTTATACTCTTATAAAAACATATATAAATATACCACCCTAATAATTTTGGTGCCCCTAATTTTTTTGGGCCCTGGACGGTCACCCTGCTTGCACTGGGCCTGGGCCGGCCCTGCATATAACGTTCAACAACCCCTACAAAAACAACACATAAAAAAATCACTATACGGGAGCAGCAAAATGTTAAAAGATCTACCCAAACGAAATAATAAATGCAGAAATTTTAACACGCACCGTTTCTGTTTTTCTGAAAAAATGCTTGACCCTTATTGATGGCAATACGATTATCAGCAACTAAGGTTTTTTGAACTGTGTTTTCAGAGCTGCTCAAGAAACTAACAACATTTTTCCCTTTTTGGTCAGAAACAGAATTTTCTTTTTTAAACGGAATGGTATCCAAGATTTCTTCATTATTTACACACCTAATAACAAACTGGTCAGCAGAAGATGCACTGGAGCAACACTGATATTTAATGGATGAATTTTCACAAATAAATGTGTTAGCGGAGGATGCAACAACATTTTCAGAATTATGCAGATAACTTCCTCTACGTAATCTTTTTCGCTGGTCATTATGGTCAACCAATGTATTATATTCACTATCTGCGACACTTTTACCTCGTTTTAAACCATTATTTGTTTCATCATTTGTACATTTTTTAGGCATCAAGGAAACAGAAGGTCACACGTATTTCAAAATGAAACAACTGCAAAACAAAAGGGAAATAAAGAACAAATCAATAAAAAGCTAACACATGCATAAAAACAATAATCATGACACTGAAATGAATGACAGGACCACAACGACAACAACAAAGCCTTTGAAATGAATGACAGGACCAAATCAAAATTTTAATTTCAATCTAACAAAATGCAAACAACATGTCCAAATTCATTCCAATCATAAGAAAAATCAAAAGAAAACGTTTGGCTAAACTTTTAATAAGTAAATGCAGGAGTTGAATTAATTACCTTGAGGACAAAGCACCTTGAAAGCAAAGAACAAAGAGGGCAAAATCTAGAATAACCAAGATTTTTGAAACCCTTTATAAAAAAAAAAAGAACATCAACCATGATCAAACATAATTCGATTCAAGTTGACACTAAACTGACAAACATACTTTAAAGTCAGCAGATGCATAATTGATTTAAAAATATTTAGTAAATTAGATCAAAAAAGCAGTCAAAATATAGTAAAAAATAATAAAAATGAACTGCTCATACTCAGTTATCTTAGTCGGTCAACCATCACAAACCATGAAATTAACATCAAATGACCAAATTAGTGAATCTCAACAAAACAGTACACCTCACTAACCAAGCTTAATAACTTTCACAGCATCTCTTTAGTTTCTCCATTACTTTCACACAACAGGCTCATTGATGACCAATGAACTCACATTTTAGACAAAGATAGATGACATCTCATTCGGTTTAATCCTTAACATGTAAGCAAGCTCAAATACAAATGTTGCTGAAATTAAATGAATCATAACTTTTTCTCTCATCATTTTTTCTCCAAATCATTGTCACCCAAGCAGTGCAATGAAAAAAACCCAAAGAAATGACTACACACAAATAAATCACTCCATCAGTCAAAATTTACAATGATGTATGAAGGAAGCTCAATTAATCGTAGGAGTTTAAATCAGCTACCTTTATATACCCGTCTATCAATTGAAGCAACAAAAGTTGTAAAACTGAAATCATAATTTAAGCATTCTATATCACTGCGCATCATTTTTTTGTCAGTTTCTTTTAAATTAAATCTAAACGAATCACAATGAAAAAATATACCAAACAACATTTATTATCCCGCTCTCCAATTTAATCCATATGGCACAACGCCAAATCAAATAAGTAAACAAAGCAAATACACCAAACTGGTCACAGATATTTAATCAGCAAGCAAAGTTAATAATAGTGTTAATTTATAAATGTCATGTACTCACAGACAAATAACGATCTTGGTATTTGCAAATTGTGGATAAGTTGATCTGGAAGCAGAATTTGTAGTATTAGTTTTGAAAGCTGCAAGTGAACAACAATATGTCAGAATAATACTATTTTGTTTTTGCATTAATCCATATGAATAAGACAGAACGGATGCAAAGTTAGTCATGTACTCACAGATAAATAACGATCTTGGTATTTGTAAATTGTGGATAAGTTGATCTGGAAGCAGAATTTGTAGTATTAGTTTTGAAAGCTCCAAGTCAACAACAATATGTCAGGATAATGCTATTTTGATTTTGCATTAATCCATATGAATAAGACAGAACGGATCCATAGGCTTAACAAATCAAACACCCATCTAATCCACATGAGATGAAACTCAAACATGTCAACAAAATGTATGTCTTTCAAACCAACTGATATATGGTTTTATCCACTGACATTCACTTTAAGACTCAAAGAGGTTTTTGAGCTGTAAAAAAGGATTAGCACAAATAAAACAGACAGCGATACTTAACTTTAACAAACGAAATAGACATCCAACCCCACATGAGAACAAAATGAACATGTAAAAAAAAAGAATTTTGGCCCCTGTTTGGGTACTATTGGAAACCATATTTTTCTTCTCACCAGGTAGCTAATTGATAGGGTTTGAGGGGTCTAACTCTTAAGGATATACACACACACACACATGCACATATACATATATATATTGAACAGCAAGCTGTATGTTACTCTCAACCAATCCAAATTATATCTGTAAAGTAAAACATGCAAGTCTATTTCTCTCCAATAATTCATCCAATTCAAAAACCCTCACCAAGCCTTCTATAAAAAAATGATGAATAGCTAGCCACTGTGAAAACATGCAACTATAAGATAACGATTAGGGTGTTGGTTCATCAGTCACCATCATCTGCGTGTTGTTTTCTTCAGTACTATATGTAGACTGCTCTCTGAGTCCAGAATCACCTAAACCTAATCATCTTATACTAAGAAGACAACATTCAATAAGAATGGATTTCTTACACTGCAAACTGTGTATCTACAATTTGATAGTCTTTTTACCGGATACATACCAAATCGCATTAATGATTATTAAACTTGAGCCTACACTACTTACGAAAATTTACCCATCACTCTCACAAATCCAAAATAACGTAGATATCACTCTTCCAATTTTATCACCACTACCTCAAATCTTATGAATCAAGCATAACCATCACAGCAAGTCAAATAAAAAGAAGAAGCTATGGATTTAAATAAAATTGCTACCACAAAAATCAGCACGAAAATATGCATCACCAATTAACAACCCAAACACGCTCAGAAAAAGTCCCAACTCACCTAAACAAAACCAAAAAAAAAATATTCAGCAGCAATGAAAACAAAGGGAAAAACAAATAATACATTTATGTACCCTCAGCACAGAGAGTTCCAAGAATCAGAATCGAAAATCCAAAAATCTGAAAGGGACCGTTTCCCGAATCTAGATAACAAAACGCATCAGACACGCACAACAACGATCCAGCGAAAAACAGAAGATCAAAACCATATAAGCTGATAAACATGCACAACTCACCTGCAAACGCCGGATTAGATCGGTCGCAACCAAGTTCGAAGCGAACCCAAGATAGGCACAAAATTTCTGAAATAAAAAAGCAAAGGCCATGAGATATTAACAAAAAGCATCCAAAAAAACATGGAAAATCGAAAGCCCGTGCGGTAATATACATGTAAAACTCACTTGGAAAACCCGGATCCAACGAACCAAAAACCCAAAAAAATTATTGGAATCGAACCAAAAAGGCAGAGAAATTAATTGTGACCACTAATCGAAGAACAACTAAGCAAAATGGTCCACGTTTTGAACAACGAAGCAACACGATGAAGATAACAGAAGCGAAAGCGGAGAAAAAAGGACAGCCAGAAACAAAGCAAATGGAGATATGCGAGAGAGAATAGGCGAAAGCAAAAGAAAGATCCAGAGTAACCAAAGCCAAAACATCCACGGATGATGGACACGTGGAATCAAAAGGGCAAAACAGACCTTTCACTGTACAGAAGCCGAGAGAAACACAGCTGAGACAATTATTTTGAGGGCATTTCCGTCCCGGCATTATTAATGAACAGTGCCGTTCCCAACCCAGTTTTAGTATATACTAGAAATTAGGCCCGCGCATAGCCGCGAGAACCAACTGGTTCAAGCGTAATCAGATGAATAAAACACATTTAAGTTGAATAAATTCAACACAATTATGAACAAACAAAGGGATACATGAGTGAATAAGGTCGATAAGATAAACAGTTTTGCTTTTATATACATTCAAGTGAGTTGGCATATAAACACATTGTACAATGAGTGGGAAGAAACTGAATGTCTTTGATTAGAAAGAGATGGTTTCCCAAAAAGTTATGTTTCCTTAAGAAACATAAGAAACATTTAGTTCACATATAATATGTGTCATGCAGTGTAAGCAGCCATTTGAACAGGTAATTAAAAATAGAAAGTGTTGAGGACTTGTTTAAGTAGCTAATTTTGTAACCACAACTGTTCAAAGGCAAAAAAATTTAGAAGGTTTGTTTGCATACGAAACTGAAGAAACAGAAGCAAGCTGCAGTACACATATTTTGCCGCTGCAGTTAAGACGACAAAATATATGCCCTGCAGCACATACCTCACTTGTGCAACATATGCCTTACACTGGAAAAACATCAACAATCGAATACAAATTTGTAAATCATGGACGGATTTTGTTTTACATTTTTATAATCAAATCAAGTGGCAGTGTAGCACATAAAATTACAAACTTGAAGCAACCAGAGAGAGCATAAATTAAGATGTAGAGATATTCTCAAACTTGCAACATACTGTATGAAAGCTAACCGTAGAGGTTTGTGAAGCAAACTGCAGAATGAGTTGTAGTCAATTGAACAAAAACACAGTAGTTTAACTTTGTAGTAAAAACTGTAGGCAAATGAAGAACAAGGTTCTCTTTCATAATGAAAAATTTATCTTAATCACTATCCTCATTAGCCAAATCGTTTCACAAATCCAAAAACACAGAATTATATCTTGAACAATGCCAATTAATGATTTCCCATTTACTTAAGCTCAACATCAAAGCCAATGAACTAATGAAAGAGCGAAAAAGAGAAACAACAAACCTCAATTAGCAATTAAATGGAGTATTACTTGATAGAGCTGGAAAATTACCCAATTCTTCAGAAATAGGATCACGAATGACTGATGAGAGTGCAGAGAAACGAACGATTGAGAAATTCAAGCTCTGAGCTCAAAAGTTGGGGCTTCCACTTTCCAACTGGGGGAGAAATAACAGAGAAAACACAAAGAACCACAACAACAAAGCTTTTTCCTACCAAGTGGGGTCGGCTATATGAATCCTAGAACGCCATTGCGCTCGGTTTTGTGTCATGTCCTCCGTTAGATCCAAGTACTCTAAGTCTTTTCTTAGGGTCTCTTCCAAAGTTTTCCTAGGTCTTCCTCTACCCCTTCGGCCCTGAACCTCTGTCCCGTAGTCACATCTTCGAACCGGAGCGTCAGTAGGCCTTCTTTGCACATGTCCAAACCACCGTAACCGATTTTCTCTCATCTTTCCTTCCAATTCGGCTACTCCTACTTTACCTCGGATATCCTCATTCCTAATCTCATCCTTTCTCGTGTGCCCACACATCCAACGAAGCATCCTCATCTCCGCTACACCTACGTGTTGATGCTTCACCGCCCAACATTGTGTGCCATACAGCATCGCTGACCTTATTGCCGTCCTATAAAATTTTCCCTTGAGCTTTAGTGGCCTACGACGGTCACACAACACGCCGGATACACTCTTCCACTTCATCCATCCAGCTTGTATTCTATGATTGAGATCTCCATCAAATTCTCCGTTCTTTTGCAAGATAGATCCTAGGCATTGAAAACGGTCGCTCTTTGGTATTTCCTGATCTCTGATCCTCACCCCAAACTCATTTTGGCCTCCGTTTGCACTGAACTTGCACTCCATATATTCTGTCTTTGATCGGCTTAGGCGAAGACCTTTAGATTCCAACACTTCTCTCCAAAGGTTAAGCTTCACATTTACCCCTTCCTGAGTTTCATCTATCAACACTATATCGTTTGCGAAAAGCATACACCAAGGAATATCATCTTAAATATGTCCTGTTAACTCATCCATTACCAACGCAAAAAGGTAAGGACTTACGGATTTTTGATGCACAAAAGCAGTGAGGACTTTGGTACAACAGAAAGTATTAAGTTTGTGATCTTCGCTAGATTGCTCCGGTCATTAGTGTGGATAAGTATGTAAATTAATAGAGACAGGAAAGCAAACACAAGATGTACGTGGTTCACCCAGATTGGCTACGTCCACAGAGTAGAGGAGTTCTCATTAATTGTGAAAAGATGTACGTGGTTCACCCAGATTGGCTACGTCCACAGAGTAGAGGAGTTCTCATTAATTGTGAAAAGTTTACACAGTACCTAGGTTCAAACTCTCCTTTAGTGAGTACAAGTGAATGATTTAGTACAAATGACATTAGGAAATATTATGGGAGAGTGATCTCGTAATCACGAAACTTCTAAGTACCGAAGTGTGGTATCGTCTTCACTTGCCTTATCTGTCTCACAGGTAAATGTGGCATCTTCTCTGGAAGTACTCTTCCTCCATCCAGGGGTGGTATCTTTAACTGTTGGAGATGCACAAGGTAATGTATCAATTTCACTTGAAGCTTACTTGTAGTTTCAAGCTTGGTCAAGCGCGATACAAACCATGTAGTAGAAGTCCCCCAAGTCGCCGAGCTAGGGGATCTGCTGAAAGAGGTGACAGACAAGGTAAGCAATCAGAGCTCCAAGCAATCAGTCCCAGATCAGAAGTTTGATTTCGAGTTCCGGCTGATTGTTCTCATTCTCCTTATCTTACAGGCAGCATGAAGGATAAAAAGAAGAAAAGAAGAATAGGTGATATGAGATACTTTTGCTTTTGAAGAAGTAACTTTCCACAGGCTTATTCTTGAACTGGGCATGAAGGTTTTCTGGTTTCCTCCAGAGTATAAGGCCGACTGAAGAATTTGAGGGTCAAAACAAGTCCATCAAATCTAGAGTACGTTCGACCCTGCTGATATAGGATACTTTTGCTATTGAAAAAGTAGTGGATGTATCGGCACGTGTTCTGTTACGCTTGTCTCCACATGCTTCCTTGTATTCTTCTCACTTGCCCTATCTGTTCCTCAAGCAGATGTGGTATCTTCTCTGGAAGCATAAGATGTTGAAGATGAGTACTCGAGAGCAATGCCAGGTAAGTAATCAGGTAAGGGGTTCCAGGCAGTCAGTTCCGAACTGGAAGCTTGATTCCAAGTGCTGACTGATTGCTCTCTTTCTCCTTGTCTTGCAGGTAAGAACAAGGCCAAAGGAAAAGACAGGGAAAAAGCATGATATGGGATACTCTTGCTTTTAACCCTGATGATATGAGATATTCTTGCTTTGGTGTAGCTTGTTTGCAAAGGTATTCTCGGGGGGAAAGAAAGCTGAGTATTTTGAGAGGCTTCGTTGGGAGTGCCCTCTCAGATATGAGGAAGGGTTGAGCATTTTTGCAGGTCTGCCTGTCCGTTGAGGATGGAGGTCGACATATATAGGAGTCTCCCTAACAACAAGTAGTAATCCTATTCCTTTACCCTGCTTGGTCATAGCACGGTAGTGGCAGCTGCCAGCTTCACGTGTTTTAACTCTGTCATAGCACTTTTAAAAAAGTGATCTGTGGTATCTGGAAAGCTGATGTTGCGTGTGAAGATTACAGATAAGCTTTATCCAAGGAGATCTGGCTCTTGAAGTTGAGAAAGCGGTGTGAAGATTACAGACAAGCTTTATCCAAGGAGATTTGGCTCTCGAAGTTGAGCATGTTTGCTAGTCTACCTTGGCACGGAGTACAGAGGATGACACACAGGGACTTTCCAATTATCCAGCAGTGGTGCTGTTCCTTTACCCTTGTGGGTAATAATATGGTAGTTAGACCTTCAAAATTTATGTGTCTAAACTTTGTTAATGCTGTTTCTTTGCAATTCTTTTACCCTTCTTGGTCATAGCGATGTAATGGAAGCTGCAAGCTTCACGTGTCTAAACTTTGTCAGAGATCTTTGGCAAAGTTATCTGTGGTACCCGTGAACTGATGTTGCGTGTAGAAAGTGGATGATTGAACAGTAACATTCACGTGCTTTCTATTTCACCAGAAATCTTCGACAGAATGCCCGTAATTTACGCAAAGTTGAGTGTGCATGTAACAGGTGCTGATAAGGCTGAAAAAGCAGGTGCCTCTTCGATTTCTAAGATCGGCCCGCGTGGTTTCTAAGCAGCCCAGCTTTTGAGAAAGCAAGCGCCTCTTCGATTTCTGAGATTGGCCTTCGTGGTCTTTGAGCAGCCCAGCTTTTGAGAAAGCAAACGCCTCTTCGATTTTTGAGATCGGCCCTCATGGTCTCTGAGCAGCCCAGCTTTTGAGAAAGCAAACGCCTTTTCGATTTCTGAGTAGGCGCCTCTTCGATTTCTGAAGCTCCGTCGAGTGCAGATTTTTATAGAGGCTAGCATTAAGTTCCAAAGCACACTTGAATCTCCACCAGTAGAAGCTCCCTTCTTACATTTCTAAGATCTTGATTTGTCCGACCTCTTCTCTCTTCAACACCTTTGAAAATGTCTGGCCCCTCCGACCGTCGTTTTGACTTGAACCTTGTTGAAGAGGCAACCACGCCTTCTCCAGACAACATATGGCGCTCATCCTTCTTATCCCCTACTAGTCCTCTTACCGTTGGGTGTGATAACAGACTACATATGGCGCTCATCTTTCTCACTCCCAAAGATAACAGACTACTTTCTAAACGGTCTGATGAGTTGGCTGTTAAGGATTCTCTGGCTCTCAGTGTTCAGTGTGCAGGTTCTGTGTCTAATATGGCACAACGCCTATTTGCTCGAACCCGCCAAGTTGAATCATTGGCGGCTGAAGTGATGAGTCTTAAATAGGAGATTAGAAGGCTCAAGCATGAGAATAAACAGTTGTACCGGCTCGCACATGACTATGCTACAAACATGAAGAGGAAGCTTGACCAGATGAAGGAATCTGATGGTCAGATTTTACATGATCATCAGAGGTTTGTGGGTTTGTTCTAAAGGCATTTATTGCCTTCGTCTTATGGGGCTGTACCGCGTAATGAAGCTCCAAATGATTAACCTCTGATGCCTCTTCCTTCTAGGGTTCTGTCCAGTACTAAGATTCCGAATGATCCCCCTCTGGTGTTTTCTCTTTTTGGGGCTCTACCGACTGCTGAGACTTCTCCTAAGCAACCTTTGTAAAGGCTCCCTCTTGTTTGTTTATTTTGACTCATGTATATGTACATATTTGTAACTTATCGAAGATATCAATAAATAAGCTTTGTTTCATTTCAACGTATTGTGTTAAATACACCAAAATCTTCTTCACTAAGTTCTTTGAATTTTTCTTTTGTTGAAGCTTGTATGTTGAAGCTTCGTGAGTGAAGCATGTAGGATGAGGTAGTGTTCCCTTAATTTTCCGAGTGAGGAAAACTTCTTGGTTGAAGACTTGAAAAATCCAAGTCACCGAGTGAGGAAAACTTCTCCGTTCTTTTGCAAGATAGATCCTAGGTAGCGAAAACGGTCACTCTTTGGTATTTCCTGATCTCCGATCCTCACCCCTAACTCATTTTGGCCTCCATTTGCACTGAACTTGCACTCCATATATTATGTCTTTGATCGGCTTAGGCGAAGACCTTTAGATTCCAACACTTCTCTCCACAGGTTAAGCTTCGCATTTACCCCTTCCTGAGTTTCATTTATCAACACTATATCGTCTGCGAAAAGCATACACCAAGGAATATCATCTTGAATATGTCCCGTTAACTCATCCATTACCAACGCAAAAAGGTAAAGACTTAATTTGAGCCTTGATGTAATCCTACAGTTATGGGGAAGCTTTCGGTTTGTCCTTCATGAGTTCTTACGACAGTCTTTGCTCCTTCATACATATCCTTTATAGCTTGGATATATGTTATTCGTACTCCTTTCTTTTCTAAAATCCTCCAAAGAATGTCTCTTGGGACCTATCATACGCTTTTTCCAAATCTATAAAGACCATGTGTAAATCCTTTTTTCCATCTCTATATCTTTCCATCAATATTCGTAAGAGATAGATTGCCTCCATGGTTGAGCACCTTGGCATGAACCCGAATTGGTTGTCCACAACCCGTGTCTCTTGCCTCAATCTATGCTCAATGACTCTCTCCTAGAGCTTCATTGTATGACTCATTAGCTTAATACCCTTATAGTTCATGCAATTTTGTACGTCGCCCTTATTCTTGTAAATAGGCACCAAAGTGCTCTTTCGCCACTCGTTTGGCATCTTCTTCGTTTTCAAAATCCTATTGAAAAGGTCAGTGAGTCATGCTATACCTGTCTCTCCCAAGGCTTTCCACACTTCAATCGGTATATTGTCTGGGCCCACTGCTTTTCTATGCTTCATCTACTTCAAAGCTACAACCACTTCTTCCTTCCTGATTCAACGATAAAATGAGTAGTTTCTACACTCTTCTGAGTTACTCAACTCCCCTAAAGAAGTACTCCTTTCATGTCCTTCATTGAAAAGATTATGAAAATAACCTCTCCATCTGTCTTTGACCGCGTTCTCTGTAGCAAGAACCTTTCCATCCTCATCCTTGATGCACCTCACTTGGTTTAGGTCCCTTCTCTTCTTTTCCCTTGCTCTAGCTAGTTTATAGATATCAAACTCTCCTTCTTTGGTATCTAGTCGCTTATACATATCGTCATAAGCCGCTAACTTAGCTTCTCTCACAGCTTTCTTCGCCTCTTGCTTCGCTCTTTTATACCTTTCACCATTTTTATCGGTCCTATCCTTGTATAAGGCTTTACAACATTCCTTCTTAGCCTTCACCTTTGTTTGTACCTCCTCATTCCACCACCAAGATTCCTTTTGGTGTGGAGCAAAGCCCTTGGACTCTCCTAATACCTCTTTTGCTACTTTTCGGATACAGCTAGCCATGGAATCCTACATTTGGCTAGTTTCCCCCTCTCTATCCCACACACTGGTGATTACTTTCTCTTTGAAAATGGCTTGTTTTTCTCCTTTTAGATTCCACCATCTAATCCTTGGGTACTTCCAAGTCTTATTCTTTTTTCTCACTCTTTTGATATGTACATCCATCACCAACAAGCGATGTTGATTAGCCAAGCTCTCCCCCAGAATAACTTTGCAATCCTTACAAGTTATACGATCCCCTTTCCTCATTAGAAGAAATCTATTTGTGTTTTTGACGACCCACTCTTGTAGGTGATCACATGTTCTTCTCTCTTCTTAAAGAAGGTGTTGGCTAAGAAGAGATCATATGCCATTGCAAAATCCAAAATAGCTTCCCCATCCTCGTTTCTCTCCCCAAAACCATGGCCATCATGGAAACCTCCATAGTTGCCTGTCTCCCTATCCACGTGTCCATTTAAATCTCCTCCTATAAATAACTTCTCCGTCTGAGCAATTCCTTGCACCAAGTCTCCAAGGTCTTCCCAAAATTTCTCCTTCGAACTCGTATCCAACCCTATTTAAGGTGCGTACGCACTAATCACATTGATGAGTTCTTGTCCTATTACAATCTTGATTGCCATGATTCTATCTCCTACCCTCTTGACATCTACAACATCTTGTGTCAAGGTCTTGTCCACGATGATGCCAACACCGTTTCTCGTTCTATTTGTGCCCGAATACCAGAGCTTAAACCCTGAGTTTTCTAGATCCTTTGCCTTAAGACCAGCCCACTTAGTTTCTTGTAGGCACATAATATTTATCCTTCTCCTCACCATAACTTCCACTACTTCCATAGATTTTCCCGTTAAGGTTCCTATATTCCACGTTCCTAAACGCATTCTACTCTCTTGAACTTTATCCTTCTATCCTAGCTTCTTCACCTTCCCCTGTCTGATAGGATCAAAGTACTTCTTTTGTGTGTCCTGTGTAAAGTTGATAGGAGCATATGCTCCCAAACAACTTTGAGTGGAGTCGTTCGAAAAGAAGTTTCTATGGCCCCCTTGCTCATTTAACACTGCATCCAAGTGCCGATGGAGATACAGCGACCCTTGCTCATTTATCACTATGCTCGGACCACACAGCGCGCCACTTACGGGTGACGTCCTAGCTTTAGCGTGATTTCGTTCTGGATTCATTTTCATAAGGATTCGACGTAACCGAGGAGTGCCAGCTGTCGACTACCTGACGCCCTCCCCCTCCTCCTTTATCCGGGCTTGGGACCGGTAATGTAAGATAAACTTACATAGACGGAGTTAGAAAACACAGAGAACCAATCCACCAAAAATATTAATCAAATGGGTTTCTTCTAATTCAAAATTTGGGTCAGCCAAATTCTGATGAAGCAATAACCATTCAAAATTCCAACAGATTGAAGCCCTCACAGACTACAAATTACCAATACCCAGCAATAAAAATTTTGAAAACAGTAATAATGAAGGAAAAAGAAAATAAAGCTGCGAGCCATTCTCTAAATCTCAGGCACCAATCCAAATTGCCAGTAATTTGCACATAATGATAAGAATCTAGCAGTATTTCCATTGTTTAAAACCCAAATTCAAGGAATCATGAAAAATGTAAACCTTATATGGTAATTGAAGTTTTACCTACAGATCAGCAGCAGCAAACGGAATCTAATGGCATGTATCTCAAAAGTGAGAAAGAGAGCTGAGAGCTGAGTGAGAGAATCGATAAACAAAACCCCCAAAATCACAAAAGGAAATTGAAAAGAAAACAAATTTGCAAATCCAAAATCACAAAACATTGAGAAAGCTGTAAAACTCACCAGGAAACACTGGCTTTTCTAGGTAAAAAAATAATTCGAATTAAATTGAAGAACTGAGGCATCCGTCTCAGCCTCTCCAACAGCCTTTCCCTGGCGAGCAGACAGACCCAGGAAGTCTCTCGCTCCCGCTCAAAGTGCCACTGCTTCTGGCGACCCTATTTCCAGAACCCTGGTGGATCCCACCCTGCTTGAGCCCAATCGTTGCCCGCTCCTGCAAACAAACCCAAACGCAAGATAAGCCTAAACCCAAACACACGATTCGATCAATTACCAAATTGAATTGCAAATTACGAAATTACCGGGAGGTAGGTGTGGTGGCAGCGACTATGATTAAGGTTGTGACTGGCAACTGTCGGAGGAGGAGGGAGGGAGTCGAACCCTAGATTGGTGGCGGTTCGGCTGTTGTAGCAAGACCTCCGGTCGTAGAAAACCTCTGAAGCGCACATCATACACACCAATCGCCTTGTTTTTTTTTCTTCACCTTGTCCTCCTCAAAACGTGTCTATTTGTTTCAGATTTTTTGACGAATTTACAGTGCTTTTTCGCAGAAACGGTTGGAACGTAATAGGAATGTACTGCTGAGAAAATGGAGGGATGAGGGGATTTGACGGATGGTTGCAGAGAGAGTCGAGAGAGGAAAAGAGGGAAAGAAAAGGGGATGGAAACGGAGTTGAAGCAATCCACGATCATTGACGCATGGGCGCCCTACATGGATAGCTGAAGCAGAACTGCCATTGTATCCAACATATAACAAATTCGCCAAACTTCAGTTTGGATTTAACAGTGTCATGAGGGCCCACTGGAATCACAAAAAAAAAAACAAAGATATAGTTACAATTTACAATTGGCTTAAGGAGATTCTTTAAACAAAGAATATCATCCAAAATAAATGGAAAAAAAAAATCATGAAGAGCATATGTAAGCTAATTTAAACAGGGTAGCAATGAAAACGAAGATACCTCAGACAAAAATGCATTAAGAGGTAAATTCCCACATGCCGTTCTCTTTGCAGCATCCTTATAAGGAGCTTCACTCCAAGGACTGAAAATTCAGTAAACAGCATATTAAAATCTATTTTTGGAGAATAAAAAGAAACCATGATAGGAACATAAATTATTTTATCCACAAATAACAAAAGGGTAAAAGGAACATACTTTATTTTACCCTCACCAGTCATTTATAAGTCAATCCATACCCGTGGCATTTTGTACTCTTCTGGAGGTATCTCCGTAATTTGCTTACTCTGCTTCTCATTTACCAGCTACGACTCATTTCCACATAAAGATACAAAATCTGGATAACAGCAACTAATGCCAAACCACCCAGCTGTCCCTTTACAAACAAAACTGTTTACAATAAGCATATATAACATGATTTGGTCTGCAGTGCTTTCACCAATAGTTATAAAAACAAAGATTCTAAAGATATGAATGCAATAGAATGACTATTACCTCCAAGTAAGCAGTTGCACGGTTGCAATCATAAGTTGCACACATCATGTTCAATCTGATAGCTTCAGTATAACACTCGACAACATTATTTCAGGCTTTTCCTTAAATGTAGTATTTCCTTGGGAAAAGATGAGTAAACATAGAAATTGAAACAGTACCCATTAGTACATTGGTATCACAGTTCTTTTGCTGATAGAAAATGAAATTAAACAGATATAAGCATAATATTTGACAAACAAAGCAAAGGGAAAGTAATTTTCTGATATTTCATTTAATTACGGGGATGTAAATTTCTCTTATTTTCCCTCTCTTTCTCAACAACCAAACAGCAATCGAAAATTACCAAAAACTGAAAAGATTGAAGCACCTGGGCAAGTTGGAATGCCTGGGTTGCCATCACCACTTGGTGTAAAAAAATTAGGGTGGGCATCTTCAAGAGCACCTAAACCTTTCATCCACAAACGTATGTATAAAAATCAACAAAATAATCTTGTGATTACATTAATCCGTAGAAAAAAATATGCTAAAATTCAAAGTTGGGGTGTAAAAACCTAATTTTCAGCAATCCAGAGTCACAGATCCGAGGCATTCAAGCACACAACAGAGAAGAGAGTATATTTTGAGGCACAAACCGAGTCTCCACTCCTATCAATCAAACCCTCAACCTTACAATGTCTTATAACTATGTGATTGATTCAAGCATTTCTTTTCTTTTCTTTTCTTTTCAGATACAACCAAATTATGAAAACAAATCATTGTGATGCAAATTAGATCAGTTTTAGTTGCCTTAAAGCATTCGAGTATATATTCTCTTTGGATCCGGTAAAAAGTGCGCATAAACAACTTTCACCACTTTGATCATATAGATTATTATAGAAATGTAACAGAACAATCAACCTTTTCTTTTTCTTCACTAAAGAACATATTCTCCTTAAAATAAACATATACAGATCTAATCCAATCTATGAACATTATAAATTAGTTTAAATCAACTTTGCCTAATTTACTATTTAGCTACAAAAAATAATAAAACAGAAAATTCATCCGCTGTGAATGCGGTATCTTTCACAGTTCTTAAAATCTCACAGGAAAAGGCTCTGTTTGCATAGTTCGTATATGAACGTACAGATCTGTGGAATGAATTCCCTTTATTTCCAAAACACACACCTAATTTTATCTTAGGGCAACACAACAACTACCCATTGATGCTGCTTCCATTTGTATGTCTGTCAAAGAGGAAGGTTTCTACTGAGAAACTTGTTTGAGAGGAAGGAGACTGATCAGGTTTTATTCATTGTTAACATCACTAATTACTGTGTGAAGCTTAATTACCTTACTACTCCTTATATGAGTCCATATATATATATATTAGAGTGATGTTCACAGATAACTCACCAGGCATGATACAGACCTAGAGGTTATTGATGCACTGTTCAGTTTAGAGATTCGAACAAAATACATCTCAAACATAAACAGACTTTATATAAGCTGATCAAATTAGTAGTCTTTAATTGAAATCAAGCAAGATGGTATCTTCTCGAATATTCAATCACATATTCAATCCAAACAACATGGCTAATATTCAAGAACATGTGCAATCTTTAAGCACATTTACAAAACAGATTTAGAACATTTTAAAATCCTCTTAGCAGCAGAACATAAACATAAAAATCCCACAGAAAGATAAAGCAGCATACCAGTTCTCTATCTTCTATGCTGTTTTCATGTGGATCTTCCTAACTCGTCCCAAAAAACCGTGCACCTAGTTCACCTGCAAGCATCATCCCACAACCAAAAATTAGACAAAACCAACAAATACATAAGGAACCAAGAAATGGGAAAAAAAAATCAACCAACAGAAGAATGAGAAGCAAACACCAGAAATTTTTGAAGAAGCACAGAAATAAGGACAGTGAAACCCAAAAATCGAATGATGGTTCTAACAAAGCAAAAGGAAAACAAAACAACAAATCATTATTGTCAAACAGTGCATAACCTATTGAATCAGAAGGAAAAACCGAAAGGCCATAACCTGCCATACACCCATCTCTGACTCTCTTCTCACCGACCCTGCGCACTAACCCATTAATTAATCCCAACAAATGCACACAGCCATGCTTTCTCCTCTCTCTGTCTATCTCTATCTCCCTATCCATCTCTCTCTAGAAAATGACAAATCTCCCAAAACCAGACCTAACATACTAAAAAAATCAGAAAATCCAAGGCAACATTAAAGAATACAATTAGAAAAAAGAAACTTATCTTTGGATTTGAGACATGCAGCGCAAGATCCTGCACACCCCACTCTTAGTAGGGTTTATTGATGACCCCTACCCCGTCTCACTGAAATCCCGACAACCCATATGGTCTTCTCTGACCATACTGACCCTCCCATCTGCATCAACAGTGCCGAGACCCCTACCCTTCCCCCTCGCTCTCCTTCCATCGCCATCTCTCTCTCTCTCTCTGCCTCTATCTCCCTCTCTCTCCCGCCCCCCTTCTCTCTCTCTCGCAAACCCTCCCCGAAACCCTAATTGAACGGCATCAAATGATAGCTGCCCGTTGACCCTCTATCTCACCCAAAACAGAGAGGACAAAATTGCCCTTCTTAATAGACCATCCCCACCATCGGATTGTAATCTTAGATGGGAAAAAATGTAGTTAAATAATTTGGGCCTCACTGAGAGCCGGGCTTCCCAGCCAAAACCAACACATTTGGGCCTGTTTCCTTAAGAAACAGAAGAAACATGTAGTTCACACACATAATATGTGTCTTGCAGTGAAGGTAGCCATTTCAACAGGTAATTAAAAACAGAAAGTGTTGAGGACTAACAGAGGGACACATGAGTGAATGAGGTCAATAAGATAAGCAGCTTGGCTTTTATATACATTCAACTAACATCTTTTATTGTCGTAGTCTCCAATATATACGTAAGGTATGTAAGCTGAACACGGAAAGAGAGGAAATGACACAAACGATGTTTTGAGGGGAATGCCAGAACTGAACCATGAGGGGAAACTTACACAGAAAATGACCAGATTTGCTGCAATAGAAATTAAATTAATTTATGGTAAAGTCCAAGTTGTTCATTATACACAGGTAAGGAATTATTATTTTTTTTAGAAGAAACAATTTTATTAAAGAATATAGTAATACACAGAAGTGAATAAGAAGTCCAACTATATTAGAAAGGAAAATCCCAATAGGATTTGGCTACAGCAGCCATTTCTAGACCTAGCTCACTTAACTGCTGCTAACAAATCCCACAATATTTGAGATAGAGAGCAATTATTAAACTCTTTAGTGACCGAAGCCCAAAAAGCTGCCCAATATTTTACTCTCCCCAAAAGTACTTCTGCCCCCACTCCGGTATAGTCTTCAAAAATCCTTTTGTTGCGTTCCAGCCATATATTCCAAAAAATTGCCGATACCAGGCAACCCCACAAAGCTTTGGATTTTTTCCCTTTTCCAAGTGCCTTAAAATTTGTACCTAGTAGCTCGAAACACCCTTTAGGAATGACCCAACTTACTTTAACCTCCTGAAACAGTTTCCACCACAATTGGATCGAGTAGGAGCAATGAAGAAAGATGTGATTTACACTCTCTTCCTTAGCTTTGCACAAACTACAACAATGTGGGGATAAACACATAAGAGGGTTTCTCCTTTGAATTTTGTCGCGAGTGTTGAGATTCCCTTTGGCCACAAGCCATACAAGTATTTTGACCTTTGGAGGAGCTTTTGATTTCCAAATCTAAGAGTAGGGTGGATAATAGTGCACAATCCCATTGTTGCTCAGTAATGAACGATAAGATTTGCATGTGAACAAACCTAAAGCTTCCAGATTCCACCTTCTGTTATCCATTTTTGATGGAGACAAGCGAACCTCTTCCACTTTTTGTAATAATGTGGCCGCCTCTTCTATCTCCATCTCATTCAGATTTCTCCTAAAGTCAAAGTTCCAACTCAAGGAATTTGACGAAACTTCTACGAAGCTCGAGATGTTATGACTGTGCTTCCTCGATAGTAGGAATAATCTGGGGAATTGCTCCTTCAGTGGTCCCCCTGCTAACCACCCATCCTCCCAAAACCTCACCCTCTCTCCGTTGCCCACCTCAAACTTGCAACATCTAAGAATGATTTGTAGTTTTACATATTCCTAAAGCGAAGTGTTACCGTGTCACTCCAAAAAGTTCATCATAAACTCCTCGATGTGCAGTTTTGTTCTTATATTTTTATACAAAAACTTAGAAATCTTGGACAACCAAAATGCAAATTGAAAAAAGACCCAGATCATGAAAACATAACAAATTACCTATATCAAAGAATGGAAAAGCATCAAGAAAACACATGAAATCAGATAAAAAACATAATATTGGACAAAACATGAAGAGGGTGAGAAAAGGGAACTGACATGTATGAAGATATTCGCCTATGGTAGTGGCCTCGCTTGTCGCAGAGATTGGAACATATCCATGTGTCTGAGTTGTGTGCAAAGAAATGTTGTTGGTAGACTGAATGTACGTAAACTTGTAATCACATTTCGAGAACCATTGACACATTTGAACTATCGTCTGCACAAAACGGAAACACATAGAATACAGATGATGAGGTCTCAAGAAGCCGTAACAATATGCAAAATCCACAAAGCGCCAACATTGAAATTATTTTGCTACCAAATTTGTTAGATAACCAGCTCTGGAATGCCATTAGTACGTTATTGCTAAAAAATTAATATATAACTACTCAATCAAACCAACTAATCAATAATAACACACCAACAAATTAAAAATGCAAGCTTTATTAATTTCTCACATGAGATTGTATCAATACATGAAATTAATAATTTACCCAATTAAACCAAGCAAGAAGAACCAACCAATGATCTAGGAAGTGAAGGGAGGATGCTCATATCTACTGTGAAGCAAAGAAAGGAATTAACATTGTGACCACGTTAACAAACTGGGCATTAGCAAATACTTCAATCGAAACATAAAATAACCACCAAACATTAGAATTCCAAAAACCTAAAAGACAAAGCAAACAATTACAGTTAAATTAATATTTAGCAAAATCAAATTAACAAACACTGTATACAAATTCCTTTTCCTATTCTCTCTATTTCCTCTCGGATTCTCTCTTATCTTGCGGCACATATGCTCATCTCAAACGTTAACTCAACCTATTCATTTATAGTAACTACTAATATCAAAGAAGAGCTACCAATTTTCTTAAGTATACAACTGTCCTTTAGTAGTTAAAATTTGCTATAAAACCTGAGTAAGTACTCCAATGAACGTTTTATATTCAACAAAAATGATATAGACAGAGCCACGGTTTCACCATTGGTTTTTTTTTTTTCAATAATCATGAAAGTTGAGGTGCATAGCGGTGAGCACAAATAGGGTGATACCTTTAGAAATTCCCTCTGTTCTGCATATTTCCTGAGAATAGTTTCCCCAATAGCATTGGTTTCTTCAAGCATGTGAGCAGAGTTACGAACTGAGTCCCCTGCTTGCGCCTCCTTGTCGAAGATTCTCATAACATGAGCACCATCTCCATTCTACATCACAATAATATAGGCATATATAAAACAAAAGGCATACATGATACTGAAGCAGTAAACAGAAAGTTCAAAGCGATTTCTGGTTTAATACGGCTCTTCCAAGCAACTCTGCCCTCTCTCTCACTTCGTCACCCTCTTCTGATTCCTCGCATCATACCTATCCAAACTCTCCTTCAAAGACTGAGCCTCTTCCGCTATGTGTTCCACTTTTCTGCATAACAAAAAGCAAATCAGGATCCAATTTAAATAATCCCAATCACAATTACAACCACCATATACAAAATTGACAAAATCCTACCTCAACTTTCAAGAATTAATGAACAAAAAACCCCATTCCAATTACAATTACAATTACAATTACAATGTCCAAAAATAACAAAAACCCAACTCAAAGATCATAGTAATTAACGAAATTTAAAGAAACCAAGTCGAATTCCAATTACAAAATGCAAAAATGACAAAAAACCACGTAAAGGTTAAAGGGATCAATGCAAGAAAACCAACCTTTTCCAGAGATCGTGTTGGGATTTGGCGCCAACAGATTGCCCTTTCTCTCTCTCGAGTTTGGGTACAGAGCTTATCCCTAATCTTCCTACCAGAAAAGAAGAACATGAAAAAATTAATCGGAGTTTTCAAAAAATACAATACCTAATTACCTGCTATTGGAAACAAATAATAAATATACAGGGAGTTTTATAGAAAATTACAAAATAGTTCAATTGCAAGCAATTTAATCGAAATTTGCAGAGGAAAAAAAAAACTCAAAATCTTAGTAAAATTAAGAACAAAATTTACTAAACACTTCTCATGATTTCATCCAAAACCATCCAACCAACTGTTCTTAAGTAATCATTTGAATGTCTCCATAATTTTTCTCAGCAACCAATCATAAGGTAATTTTGTGAAGAAAGACTGTAAATTTGACTGTAAATTTGGCTAACCTTCCACATGAGGCTCTCCATGGTTGAACTCTCCCACAACCAATTGCTTATCCAATACAATGAAAGTCTGCTCTGCAAAAACCATTTTCAAATCTTCAATCATTCACCAAACCACTAATACAATCACACAAAAAATCCTCAATCATTTGTCAAAACTAAATTGAACCCTTTTTATAATTTTCCTGATAGATCAAACCTTCAATATCAGATTCCACAATTACCACTTTTTTGTCAAACCCAGAAAACCCAATTCAGTTTTTGTTATGAAAAAGCAAAGGAATCTACCAAAACCCACACAAACACATGTAAGAGAGAGAAAGAGAGTACTGTTGGGGTCTTGGGTCCAGGTAAGCTGCATCTAGTATTCCTGGTCGAGGGTGAGGGGCTCGGAGCCGGTGGCTTGGAGGAGAGCTGGGTCTTTCATCCACTCATGGTATTTTGGAACGTGTTCGTTCATGTACGGCACCAGAATCACTCTCCCTCCCTCCAAGCTCACTCTCTCTTTCTCTCGCTCCATCGCTGGTTCCCTTGCTCTCTCTCTCTCACAGTCGCACGCACAAACTGACAGTCACAATTAAATTACTGAAATAAAAACCCAAATTCCAGAAATGAAGAAAGATGGAACCCCAATATGGAAATTGAAGCTTTACCTGTAGATCGGCAACAGCACATGGAATCCAACAGCAGGTATCTCAAGAGTGAAAGAGACAGAGCTGAAGATGGGTTACACAACGACATGCACCTCACCATTGATTCGAGTTCTGGTAAGGAGTGTGACGAAGAGAAGGCGAGGTGCGCGACACGGAGAAGCCAAGGAGGGCTTGAGAAGGAAACGGAAAAGACCTGCTTTACCATTGTTATTCCGTTCCCGCGATCATCAACGTGTGTGCAAATCAGCGGCAGAGAGAGCATGTGGCAAATTTGTAAATAAGTTGAAATTCACCCCAAAACACTGTTCATTTCTACCGTGCCAATTCCAATGCTTTATTTAGACTAAAGTAATAATGTGCTACGCACTAATTAATTTAGTACTTATAGGACACCTTTAAGCTAAATGCCGTCGTCTAACACCATACCAAACGTTATAAAGTGATGAATATATGTAATACACGATAATAATACACAAAGGTTGTTTGGTAATAGCCGTTGTCGGATACAAGTATGTATGATGGTGAAAAACCGTTGTGGATTAACTTTAAATTATGACACACTTAAGCACAACAATATTGTGAACGATCATTTTTTACATTCGTCTAGCTATTTTTTTTAGGATTATAATTCTTGATTCCACTAATTTTGGAATGGTAACGACGGTCAATGTAATAGAAAATTGGAAAGTAATATAGTTACATTCATTATTGTTGAAAAGTATAAATTATTTTTAAATTGAAACCAAACAACTCCCCAACATTTCCATAAATACCAATTACTTGTAACTTCCAGGAGCCATTAAATTACGTGGTTCCGGAAGTCGTGGATCCTTCTTTTCCGCATGATTATTTGAAATAGAGGCTTCGCAACCGAGATGCCAACTAGTGCGCCTACAATTCCACCAATAAGCTGGAGCGTATTAGAAACAACGGTTCCGTCGCCGTACAAAACATATTTGACCGTACTTTGCGCGGGCCGCTTGGGCTCCACTGCCATCAGGGCTGCAATAAATGCTATCACCATTCCAGCAATGGAAAAATTAATAAGAGACGCGGGAGTTGGTAGGACAGATATCGGATTGGATTCAATATATATCGCAGACACTGAGAGTGCGAAGGATAGCCCGTTAAAACCCGAAAATACTTTGTAAGCTGCTTTTTATCTTAAAACTGATGTTCCATCTTCTTTAAACCCTCCAGGCGGGTTGATAAGGGCTGTAAATGTAACGGTTGCAATGAAGGTCGCTACCATAAGTTTCGCATCATTTCTATTGAAGGTCGGACCCGAATAAGCCTGCAAGTTTTCTCTCGTATTTGTAGTATTGACTAGCGTCTCAGACGTACTGCTCTCCTCTTGGGATTCAAATTTCTTGAACTCCTGCTTGATTTCTTGTTGAAAATGTGGCACGGGAACGACAATGTCTCCATGGTATTTGAAAAAATTGCGACTTTCTATGATTTCCTAAAACATAAATAAAGTACTACACTTTTAATAAACATATACAGGACTTAAAAACAAAAAGGTAACGAATTTGGATTAAGATATGTTCTGCCTTTGATAGAGAGTTCAAAGTTGAAATCCAAGGGAAATAAATAAAAGATTTGCATACCTTTCTTCCCGTGTTCTTGGCGAGCAAAATGTCGCTAACTTGCAAAAATTCTTTATTGATAGCAGTTCTGTTCAACCTACTGTCTCTCCTTAAAATAGCAACAATTTTACTATTTTTGTGAATAGCAGCTAGATGCCAAGGAGTGTTTCCATCGTTATCTGCTTTGTTTATAAGTCTCGCAAGCTTAGGCGTCTTCAAAACGTACTTCACAACATCTATTTTTTCACCTAAAACTGCTGCATGTAGAGCTGTTTGGCCTTTCTGAGTGACACAATCGCAAATATCAGGACAACGTCGAATCAACTCGTCAATAATTTTGGTATGCCCTGCATATGCCGCGACGTGGAGAGCTGACATTCCAATTTTGTCTGGGATGTAACAAGCAGAGTTAGAATTTTGAATCAGTAGTTCAGCTGCTTTATGGTTCCCTTTCAGTGATGCGTAGTGTAATGGAGTCCACCCTATTTCATCAACTTCTTTGATTATCCCAGGATTTCTGGAAACCATAGATTGCACAATTCCTAAAATGTTGATATAGAAAAAATTAGAAATTTTTCTGTGGAATCAAGTATAAACATGAAATAAGGCATACCAACTAAAAAGTCTCCTAAGAAGGACCTTGCTTAGCGGTAGCTGGACTGAGATTCATATCTCAGTTTTATGGATCATGTTCCAGTTATATGTCGATGGGATTCCATGCATAAGAAGGGTCTAGGACTAAGTAGTGTCATGAAGTTAATTACCTTTGTTGGCAAAGGATTCTCGGGTGGCTGCTGCGTGCAAAGCTGTCACACCATTTGTTCCCTGAAAAGAAGGAGACAAAAGAGCGGGAATCTCGTTTAAAATATAATCGGCAATGCTGGTAGACCCGGCTCTAACAGCGAGGAACAAGGGTGATTCCTTGATGCTGTAACATGAACAGCACAATTCAGGATCAGCTCTCATCAAAAGCTTCACTACTCCAGCATGATTGTATCGAACAGCAACATGCAAAGCTGTATCCATTTCCAAATTAGTCATCCGGAGTAGCTTTTTGTAAGCCTCACCGTCAATTGGTACCTCTTCTGAATCAACTCCTTCAATAGGTAGCGATATTGTGTGGTCAATGAGGAACTTTACTACTTCATCACATCCTACTCTTGCAGCAACATGTAGAGGAGTTTCGCCATTCTTGTTGGTGGCCCAAAACCGGGGAGATTCGTGATGTATTTTCACTTCTTTGATGAAGTTTATTTGCTTGAATTCAGCTGCAATGTGAAGAATATTGTTCTCTTCAGGTGTTTTATGAAAGAGATCAGCTGTTAGACGACCGTCTCTAATTTTTTCCAAGAAGCTAACATCGCCAGTTGCAGCTGCTTCATAAAGAGAGGGATTCATGCCTTCCTCCTCTCTCTCTCTCTCTCTCTCAGATTTCCTATAAAGTACGAAGTTGAAATAAAAGCACAACGCAAATTGCAATGGAGGATTTGTGAACAATGTGTGATCACTTATAGGAGGCGACCAGCAATTCCTAAATCCAATTGGATGACAAGCAGGCATATATATAGATATACTAATAGTCAACAATAAGATATCATATAATGCTGATAAACTGATAATTTGCTGATTTTTAATTAAGATTCTAAAAGACGCTAGGTGCTAGTTGGGGGGTAGGATGGGGCGTAGCACCTAGACAGCTAGGTGGAATTAAATAAATCTATTACATTTCGTGTAAACAAATGTGTTTATGCTTAAAATATATATAATTTTATCATAAACAACAAAATAGAATGACATATACATTATGAAGTATGGGAACATAATGAAAACCTGGGGAACAAGTGTATAATGTGTGTTCATTTCATTTATGTATTCAACAAGTCTCTTACAATTTATTGAAGAAAAAAATGCAAAATGAAAGTTATATATTTTCTCTCTAAGTGAGTCGACACCTAGACGGGTGCCTAGGCGGTCTAAGCGTCCTTTCTTAATTTCATACACCTAGGCATTAATTGAGGCAATGACTAGCCGCGGCGCTAGGCGGGGATTTTTAGAATGTTTTTATACGAAGTTGTCCTTTATTTTAGGACGTTGTTATTAGTACTTCAAAAATCTCATTTTGCATTCCAAAATTTTTGTAATTTTTTTTTTTGAACAAACGATATTATCTCAATAAGAGGGTGGGCTTAGCCTCACAATGAGTTAGCAATAATGTTGTTCAAACTTGCTTTTAGTGAGAATCGAACCTAAGACCTCTCACTTACAAGTGAAGAGGAATACCACTAGACCACAATACTAAGTGGCTTTCAAAGGAAAAAAAAAACTTTCTATAATTAGAAGAAAAAAAAATACATTTGTGAGAAGATGATAATTTGGAGTGCTAATAACAGTTCTATTATTTTATTAATGTACGCTTATTGATCGACATGGTAACAAATCTAAATTTAGAAATACTTGATAATATTAATCAAAAAATATAAAATAAACCTTGTCTTTTGCAAAGAAAAATATGTTATTATCATTTTTTTTTAATCATAGCAAGTTGACATGTTATGATACTTATTCATTTTTATTAATTGAGTAATGTTACACTTATCATATTTTTCATATCACATTAATCTAAAGATGAAAGGAGTAGTATCAAGTAAGCCTAGTTGGGAGTTAGACCCCATACTTGGCGTACAAATTAATTTAAGGATCAAATCAACAGTATCAAGTAAGCTTAGCTGGGACCTGGCAATTTAGAAGCCATACTTTGTACAAATTAATCTAAGGATCAAATGAGCAGTATCAACTAAGCCTAGCTGGGACCTGGGAATTTACAAGCCAAACTTTGCCTACAAATTAATCTAAAGATCAAATGAGCAGTATCAAGTAAGCCTAGCAGGGAGTTAGAAGCCATACTTTGCGTACAAATTAATTTAAGGATCAAAGCAGCGGTATCAAGTAAGTCTACTAAAATGACAAAAAATACAATCAATAATATACAATGAACCAAAATTATTTGACAAAAAATGAGGGTATTTTTGTCATTTTATCCTTATTTAGTGAAGATTTTTTTCGAAATGACCAAAATGATTGATGGTAGACAAACTCAAGACCACTTTTATTAATTTCAAATCTAATGGATCAAAGTTAGATATGCTAACTTGAGGGACCATTTTGGGGGAAAAAAACTTTTTTATAATTGCTCAAGTGGCACTACCCTTCCAAAAACATCGAAACAAGGGATTCATTTCCTCCGATGATCTTGTTATATTATACCTATACTAAAATCCAAGCAAGAAAGCATTGTTCATTAACAGTGTACGGATTGTTCTGCCCTCCAATTCCTTTGTGTTTTGTTATTTTATTTCCTGTTTGTACAACAAAAAGATAAATTTATCCTTTCAGTCCTAGCGTCTATCATCAACTTTGGATTCTTTTCGTATTGCCTGCTTTGTACAGCGAAAGGACTGCTTGGTCCTAGCTCGGCAAGGCATTAGGCGGGGATTTTTAGAATGTTTTTAATACGAAGTTCTCTTTTATTTTAGGGCGTTGTCATTAGCATTCCAAAAATCTCATTTTGCATTCCATATTTTCTATAAAAAAAATTTTGAACAAACGATATTATCTCACTAAGGGGGTGGGCTTAGCCTCACAATGAGCTAGCAATAATGTTGTCAAACTCGCCTTTAGTGAGAATCGAACCTAAAACCTCTCACTTACAAGTGAAGAAGAATACTACTAGACTACAGTACTAAGTGGCTTTCAAAGCAAAAATAAAACTTTCTATAATTAGAAGAAAAAATATACATTTGTGAGAAGATGATAGTTTAGAGTGCTAATAACAGTTCTCTTATTTTATTGATGTACACTTATTGATTGACATGGTAACAAATCTAAGTTTAGAAATAGTTGACAATATTAATCAAAGTAGTAAAAAGGAAAACCTATCTTTTGCAAAGAAAAATATTTTATTACCATTTTTTTAATAATAGCAAGTTGACATGTTATGATACTTATTCATTTTTTATTCATTGAGTAATGTTACGCTTACCTTATTTTTCTTATCATATTAATCTAAAGATCAAAGCAGTAGTATCAAGTAAGCTTAGTTGGGATGGGAATTTAGAAGCCAGACGTTGCCTACAAATTAATCTAAGGATCAAATGAGCAATATCAAGTAATCATAGTTGGGACCTGGAAATTTAGAAGCCAAACTTTGCCTGCAAATTAATCTAAGGATCAAATGAGCAATATCAAGTAAGTCCAGATAGGAGTTAGAAGCCATATTTTGCGTATAAATTAATTTAAGGATCAAAGCAGCATTATCAAGTAAGTCTACTAAAATGACAAAAATACGCTCAATAATCAACAATGGGCCAAAAATTATTTGACAAAAAATGCGGGTATTTTTGTCATTTTATCCTTATTTAGTGGAGATTTTTCACGGAATGATTAAAATGATTAATGGTAGACAAACTTAGGACCACTTTTATTAATTTCAAATCTTATGGATCAAAGTTAGTTATGCTAACATGAGGAACCATTTTGGCAAAAAAGAACTTTTTTTTATAATTGCTCAAGTGGCACTACCCCTTCCAAAAACATTGAAACAAGGGATTCATCTCCTCCGAGGATATTGTTATATCATACCTATACTAAAATCCAAGCAAAAAAGTATTGTTCATTAACAATGTGCGGACTGTTCTACCCTCCAATTCCTTTGTGTTTTGTTATTTTATTTCTTGTTTGTACAACAAAATGACGAATGTATCCTTTCAATCCTAGTGTCGTCATCAGCTTTGGATTCTTTTCGTATTGCCTGCTTTGTACAGTGAAAGGACCGCTTAGTCCTTGCTCGGCAAGGCGCTAAGCGAGAATTTTTAGAATATTTTTAATGAAGTTGTCCTTTATTTTAGGGCGTTGTTATTGGCACTAAAAAAAAATCTCATTTTGCATTCCAAACTTTCTATAAATTTTTTTTTAACAAACGATATTATCTCACTAAGGGGGTGGGGTTAGCCTCACAATGGGCTGGCAATAATGTTGTCAAACTCGCCTTTAGTGAGAATCAAACCTAAGACCTCTCACTTACAAGTGAAGAGAAATATCATTATACCACGGTATTAAGTGGCTTTTCAAAGGAAAAAAGATAACTTTCTATAATTAGAAAAAAAAAATACATTTGTGAGAAGATGATAATTTTGAGTACTAATAACAGTTCTCTTATTTTATTGATGTACGCTTATTGATCGACATGGTAACAAATCTAAATTTAGAAATACTTGACAATATTAATCAAAGTAGAAAA
Source organism: Malus domestica (assembly GCF_042453785.1). Taxonomy (NCBI): domain Eukaryota; kingdom Viridiplantae; phylum Streptophyta; class Magnoliopsida; order Rosales; family Rosaceae; genus Malus; species Malus domestica. Next base: position 33,539,233 of record NC_091665.1, read on the forward strand.
AAAAACCTGTCTTTTGCAAAGAAAAATATGTTATTACCATTTTTTTTATAATAGCAAGTTGACATGTTAATGATACTTATTCATTTTTATTAATTGAGGAATGTTACGCTTACTTTATTTTTCATATCACATTAATCTAAAAATCAAAGCAACAGTATCAAGTAAGCTTAGCTGAGATGGGAATTTAGAAGCCAGCGTTGCCTACAAATTAATCTAAGGATCAAATGAGCAGTATCAAGTAATCATAGCTGGGACCTGGAAATTTAGAAGCCAGACTTTGCCTACAAATTAATCTAACGATCAAATGAGCAGTATCAAGTAAGCCCAGATGGGAGTTAGAAGCCATATTTTGCGTATAAATTAAGTTAAGGATCAAAGCAGCCGTATCAAGTAAGTATACTAAAATGACAAAAATACGCTCAATAATAAACCATGGGCCAAAAATTATTTGACAAAAAATGAGGGTATTTTTGCAAAGAAAAATATGTTATTACCATTTTTTTAATAATAGCAAGTTGACATGTTATGATACTTATTCATTTTTATTAATTGAGTAATGTTATACTTACCCTATTTTTCATATCACATTAATCTAAAGATCAAAGGAGCATTATCAAGTAAGCTTAGATGGGAGTGAGATGTAAGATCCCACATCGTCTAGGGATGAAGATCATGTAAGCCTTATATGTACATTCCCATCTCTACCTAGCATGAGGCTTTTTGGGAGCTCATTGGCTTCGGATTCCGTAGGAACTCTGAAGTTAAGCGAGAAATGGGACAAAGCATTCCCAGGATGGGTGACCCACTGGGAAGTTCTGCTCTCTTGAGTTCCCAGAAACAAAACCGTAAGGGCATGGTCGGGGCCCAAAGTGGACAATATCGTGCTAGTCGAGCACGAGATGTGGTGGGAGCTCAAGGCGGGGTGTGACAATTTGGTATCAGAGCCACTCCCTCTTTACGCAGTGCACAAGGCTCCCGCTTTACGCAGGGTCTGGAAGAGGTGAATGTCGGCTAGCCTTACCCCCATTTTATGGAGAGGCTGCTCCCAAGTCTCGAACCCGAAACCTACCGCTCATGGGCGAAGGCACTTGCCATCGCACCAAGTGCGACCTCTATTGGAACCAAACTTAGTTGGTGCTAAAAATGTATAGAGCCTTTAACTATACCATGAATGCAATGTTAGCCAATAAATAATTATAAAAGTAACTTTGTCATGGGCTATAATCATATCCAGCATCGTTCCATGATGATTCTTACCAACCTTTAAAATCAAATTTAGCATCAGTATGTTTGACCTCTCTGTTTCAATCTCAACCACTAGCAGCTACAATTTTGTATTAATCACCGTTATCGATTGTTTATAACATATGATCATCAGATCCCAATATGTCGACCGTCGTTTTCCCTACCTTATCGTATGTGAAACGATTATATTTGCACTCACTTTTATTCATTGGAAACAGTATTTGTGTCTCTCCGTATCCAAATCCTTGGTGCAAAATGTTTTCAATTTGAATCTGTTTCAGCTTCCTATAGCCAAATTGGAATCAATCTGAAAGAAATGCGTCTATTCGCGGTCTTCAAGCTATAACATTGATCACTCTCAAGTTTTAATTTCTTTTTCAACATTTTTTCCTTATGCATTTCTAAAAAACAAACCTTTATTCAATATATACTGATACGGTCACTTATAGCATAAAAAAACTTCATCTTTTTTGTCAATATTTAAGTTTTTCTTATTTTTCTTCATGAACCAGGTCAGCCCATAACTCTGTAACCATCCACGTATAGAACTTATCCATTTTTATCATTGTGGTATCAATACAAATTTACTCTTATTTTTTGAGGTGGGATTGGTCTTAAAACACAGGAACCAGAATTTAAATGATCCCATTGTTCTGTACACAAAAATTCCATCGACCCATAAACCTTACTTGGAAAACAAACGTATTTACCTGTTTTTTTTTTCCTGCTTCTCCTTAGTTTTTACCTATTTCATTTTTTTTTCGCATCATTCTCTCTTTCATGATTAGGTTTAGCACGCAGTGTTTAAACCTCTTAAACCCTGTTCGTTTTAAGTGTTTGCTTCATTATTTAACATTCATTTGGATTTGTGATTGATATCAACTTGGTCAGGTTTTCATTACTTGCAAAGCATCTATAGAGTAATCCCTTTAAACTGTGTCAATTTTTCAATGAAAAATCTTGAGAACCTTATTCAGTATTTGGCGATTAGATGAAACATCAACATAATTTCCCTCGCTTTGACTGATTCTCTGTGATTAAAGTCCGGGAAAATACAGTGAAAAAGATGCAACTTTTTTATGGGATTGACAATTTTCGGTTTTGTTTTGGCTAAAAAAGAATTAGTGTTACTTATTAAGTTGAGTTAACAAATTTGTAGGATGCAACAGAGAACATAGAGCAAGTTTTCAAACGAGTTAAGAAGATCCAGCTGAAAGAGCATACAAGATAGAGAACTGGTATGCTGCTTTGTTTTTGTGTTGGATTTTGATGTTTAGGTTCTGCTGCTCAGTAGACTTTATAGTGTTCTAATTCTGTTTTGTAAATGTGCTAAAAGATTGGACATGTTATTGAATATTAGCCATGTAGTTTGAATTGGATATGTGATTGAATATTAGGTATTTAGTTTGAATTGATTTGGATATGTGGTTTATTGAATTGGAATTTGGATATGTGCTAATTTGAATTGGAATTTGGATATGTGCTAATTTGAATTGGATATGTTGAATTAGAGATGTGCTACTTTGAATTGGATAGGTTGAATTGGAGTGTGCTATATTTATAAATGATGAACTGATGGTTACAGAACACACCCGCACACACTCACCAGTCATCACATACTTTGGGGCTGCATAACCATAGGTTCCCATAACTCGTGTCGAAACAAGAGTTTTATCACCCTCAAGACCATCTTTCGCAAGTTCGAAATCCAAAAGCTTGGCATTGTATATTTCCTACCCAAAGTTTCCCAAACTGTGTTCTCAAACCGCTGCATCGACATATCTTTCCAACTTCTAATGGTCTTTGGTGCTAGAACATCTTCTAACTTCATTCTAAAAAAATTGATTCATAAGTAAAGACACCTAAAAGCAGCTAAGTAAACAGTTTAATCAAGAAGCAATTCGGAAGTAGAACCAAATAAGCCACAGTCCAACTTTCGCACACCCTCCGGCGTAATTTAATATCAGAAACCATCTCCTGAATTCAAGTTTGCCTAGAGCTTCTAATTTTGTGTGCCCATCGTGTCTTTCTTGGTCTACAACCAAGGACTGATTAGTGAGAGCTTCAAAAATAGATAGTTATCACAAACAAACAATTGATCACAATGATGTTTTTTGTAATTTGGGTTTATAGTGCTTCTAAATGCTGTTTTTATTGAGTTTTCTGTGTTTGGTCGATTTGTTGTTTTGGATGGGTGTTGTGTTTTTTTTTCTTTCAGTTAGGAAACGGTGCCTTTCAGAGTTTGTAATTTTTTGTTGGGTTTTTTTCAAGCTGCTGTGTTAAAGGTATATGATGTGTTTTTTTTCTTTTCGTTTTATTCCTGCTGATTTGGGATGGTTTTTACATTGTATTTTTGTTATGAGTTTGTTGTCCCATTTTTGTGATGGACTTGGAATGAAATGGGATTGGAGGGTGATAAAAATTTGTAGCTAGCTAGGGAAAGGTCACAGTGTTCACATTTTGCAGGTGGGATATTAGGGTGAGGGAAAAATGGGAAAGAGAGCATGGAAGACAAATTTAGGATTAGAGATAGGAAACCTAATCAAAAGATTATGACACAGGAATGGGTTGGGTTAATTTGGATATTTTTTATATTTTTGACTGATTTGGGATTTTTTTTTTTTTTTTTTTTATGTGATTGCCAAGTCAGCTTGAAAGAGAGCAATAACCAAATTATTCGAAGATAGGTTCTCAACATAATTAGGGTTCACGCCTGTAGCTGATTTCCTTCTCCATGCATATATGGAAAGGGCCTGCTCATACTCTTTGTCAGTCAGGGATTTTGTCGAACATGTCCCGTGCATTTCGGTAATTGAAATGTTGGCCAAACTGGATATTGTACTGACATTAATTTGCAAAAACAGTGTCTTAATGCTGTTAACGGTGTCTTCGTTTGGTTGAACACTATTATGCGATATGCTCTCCCTGTTTGTAAAGCAAAATAAACTGGTTGGAGTATCTTCTAATGGGCTCCTGCAATCTTATAATGTGCTCTTGCAATCTTTTTAATTACTCTGTTATTTCCTTTAGTTATAGGTATCTGACATTCTGTTTTATTTCTATGTATGTTGTTCCAATGGAATCAAGTGCCAAAATTATAATAAACATCCTTTAGTCAAGTTGGACACTTTTCCATATAATGTTTGGTTCAGGGATCCTTATACAAACATAATATTCTTATGTATTTCAATCAGACTTGACCCTCATGGTTTAATATGTGTAAACTGCAGCTTGGTTCTATTTCTTCAGTTTCGTATGGAAACAGACCACCTGTTTTTTTGCCTTTCAACAGTTGTGTTTCCAAAATTAGCTACTTGAACAAGTCCTTAACACTTTGTGTTTTAAATTACCTGTTGAACTAGCTACCTACACTGCAGGACACATATTATATGTGTGAACTATATGTTTCTTCTGTTTCTTAAGGTAACAAATTTTTTTTGGAAACCATCTCTTTCAAATCAAACACATACAGTTTCTTCCCACTCATTGTGCAATATGTTTATATGCCAACTCACTTAAATGTGTATAAAAGCAAAACAGCTTATCGTACTGGCCTCAGTCACTCATGTATCCCTCTGTTTGTTTGTAATTGTTTTAAGTTTATTCAACTTAAATGTGTTTTATCCATCCGATTACGTCTGAAACAGTTGGTTTGCACAACAACGTGCCGGTGTAATATCTGGTATATTCTAACCTGATATATTTTGTCTTTGTCAACTATAGGGGATGTGCCATGAACTTTCTAAGCTAGAGAACACAAATATCCATCGTTGCCGACGTGTATATAGAAACTTTGCTTATTGTCAACTTGCTTATTGTCAACGACTTCAACTGCAACGATCACTTCCATCATTTCTTTGCAGCTGCACTCAAGTCAACTTACACAAAATTGAAAACAGAACGACCAAGTTTTCAAATAATAATGCGTCATTAACAATGACTTATGTGTCACGTTAATATTAATGGCGATTGGTTTGATTTCAGTATTGTTACATTGAAGAATTCTTAGACGCAACGACTATTCTCCTTTTTGACGTATATGGCTGGTTTGGTATTGCTGTGCTTTGAAAAAAAACTGCTGTGAGAATAAGCGGCTGTGAAAAAAATCAGCAGAGTGTTTGGTAAACTTTTTTGTAAAAGTGCTTTGAAAAAAAAAGCAGTCTGATAGTGGGTCTTTTCATTAAAGGAGCACTGTAGCTCCGTGTGCTTTGAAAAAAAAGCCAGTTTTCCAAAGCTACAAATAGCAGCTTCAGCTTTTTCCTTTGATTTTAGCTTATTCTCACAGTAGCATCCAAAATAAGCCATTTTTTTTCAGTTTACCAAACACTTAAAACCCTCACAGCTTTTTTTCATGGGTGTTTTTTTTTTTAAGCACCTCACTCCCAAATCACCCCTTAATCAGGTGTCACCACAAAACACGTATCGTTGACATTCTCAAACATAATCGAAAGTTCTGTACACTAGTAAATAAACAAATAATGAGTTCTCTCCCTCCCTCTCCATGCCTGCAGCTTACAGGAATATGACCTCTATGCTCATCCCATAGCTGAAGTACATACATCGTCATCAGCTTTTAGTAGCTGTTCTCGCCGCTGTACCAATTACATCATTGATCATGCAAGCATCAAAATTTTCATGTCACTGCTTAATTAGGTGCTTGTTTTAAATCATAGAGAGATTTAGTCAACTTAAATACTTTATTCTCTAGGCCAACTTCAACAAAACCTTCGGGTTGGTCCATATAGATTTCTTCACCTAAATCTCCTTTAAAAAAAATTGGTTTCGCTCCATTTGATGAATAATCAAATCATGAATAGAAGTAATAGCAATAAGCAATCTAATGGATGTTGCTCTAGTAACTGGAGAAAAAGTATCAATCAGTTTTTTGTTTAAAGCCCTTTTTAACAAGTCTGGCTTTAAATTTTTCCATAATTCCATCTAGTTAGAGTTTCTTCCTAGGGACACATTTGCAACCTATTGTTTTACAACCTGGTGGTGAATTCTACCAATTTCCAAGTATTATTTGAAATTTGTGATTCGCTTTCATCATTAATAGTTTTTTTTTTCCTGAAAATAGCATCAGATGAAAAAACATCTTTCAAAGTAGTGGATTTTCCTCAACATTATAAATAAAATCATTTGGGCCAAAACTTTCTTGAATTCTAGCTCTTTTACTTCTTCTTGGTTCAATCTCAATATTTTTTCATCCTAAAAATTAGGAGTAGAAGAAGAAAGTTCATATAGGTTATTTTATTGACCTCCACTATTTTTAGATTAAAAGAAAATTTTTATTCATGAAAGATAGCATCACTTGATTCCATAATCACATTATTTTCAATAGCAAAAAATCTACAAGTTGTACTGTTTAAAGCAAATGAAAAGCACAAGTAGTAGCTTTATCACCCAATTTATGCCTTTTTGGATCAATTAAACTTACAAAGGTTAAACAACCTCACACTTCTATATATACAATTTGGTTTACGGCTTGCCCATACATCAAAAGGTGTAATTTTTTATTTTCTTGTGTAGCCCCCTGTTCAACGCATAATAACCAGTTCAAAGAGCTTCACCTCAAAAATTAGAAGGAGCACCTAAATCAATTAGCATAGCATTTGTCATATCAATCAAAGTTCTATTTTTCCTTTCCGCTATGCCATCAGGTGCAGGAGAATATGGTGGTGTAGTTTCATGTATTATTCCTAAAAATTGTACAAAGGAATTAAACTCAGAAGACTCATATTCTCTCCCTGTTACTTTGAAGTTTTTAAAATTTTCTTCCTAGCTGATTTCAACTTCTAAGAGGGACTCTACAAATTCACTAAATGAATCACTTTTATTTTTTTACCAAATAAACTTAAGTATATTTGAAAAAAAAATTCTTCAATAAAAGTGAAAATATCTATCTCATCCATGAGTTAAAATTCCTTCAAACTCACAAATAACAGTATGAATTAATTCTGAAAATTCATAATTTCTTTCAAAATTTTTATGAAGCATTTTAGTGATTTTACAACTTTCATATTTTTCAAAGTCTTTTTTCACGATTGGAATTAGTAGAGGGAAGGATCTGATCTCAAGAAACGAACATCTCCGGATGTTGCCGTCTTGTAGAGGGAAGGATCCATGGCATGAACGCTTCTCTCTCTCAACTTTTAATAATCAAATTAGACACCGGTTAATGGACAAAAATGAAGAACCACAAAATATTAAGTATGGACCGGTGGTTTAATCTCTCTATCTCAGCTTGTCTTGTCTTGCAGTTAAGTCAACTAATCAAATTAAGAAGTAGCCAAGAAACCCGCGGTTATATTAAAAATCTCACACGGTTTGTGACCTTCAACTTCAATTTCATGCATTGACGTTAGGAAAAATAAGATAAAAAAACTTACTGCTTAAAATCTTTCATAAGTCACACGGTATGTCCTCCTTAACTACAGTCATATAGCTTAATATGAAGGTCTTTATTAGGTGTTTTCTGATGGAGAAGATCGCACCGTTGGGTGATTTCCCTCTTGTTGCCCGATATACCCCAAGAAAATAGTTCACATGGGTGGCATATTGTCTTTTAAGACCGAAAGTTTGATGGCGTCGACCAAACGGACCAATGGTAAACGCTATGTTAAATTTAAGGATGTAAATTAACGAAATTTTTGTTCAAAATCGAATCCTAAACTCAGATGCAAGTTCATGAAGGAATCCTGAATTTTACTCCAATGCGTAATGTTACCACTAGAATAATGTAAATAGACGACATGTGCTATACACACTAATTAATTTAGTCCTTACATGACACCTTTAAGCTAAATACCGTCGTATAACAACATACTAAACGTTATAAAGTGATGGATATATGTAATACACGACAGCAATACACAAAGGTTGTTGGTACAGCCGGTTGTCGAATGCAAATATATATGACGGTGAAAAATCATTGTGGATTAACTTTAAGATAAAAGTAGGGATGGGCAAATACCTATTGATTATGGGTAACTGCGGTTATCCGCTCCTTTAAATTTGACGGTTACAGTTATGATTAACCGTTTAGATAAATAAACGATTATGAGTATAACCATTTATTCGTGAAATTTAAATGAGCGGTTATAGGTATTACCTGCGGTTATAAATGGGTACCCATTTAACCGTTTATTTTAATATATGTAAAACTAAAAAAAAAATTAGTTTCTAACAAAGTTTAGAATCCCAAGATATATTTGGTTATAAAGGGCCATAATATATATTAATATATATATATATATATATATATATATATATATATGCGTCACTTGAGAGAAAAATATAGTTGATAGAACGGGTCAATGTTTAATATATGTGATTGAATGTGCTAAAACATTAGAGTATTCGACAATTTTGTTTTGAAGTCTTTTGGAGATTTGGCCAATTCAAGATAATAATTACCTTGAGCTTTTAGAAACATGTTATTGTCGGCTGATGCGTACCTCTCTCTATATATATTAATTTAATTAGCCTCGAGTTTTCAATAAATATTTGACCCAAAAATTAGAAATCGATTAAATGGCTTGAATCGATGAACATATATTTCTAAATAAAAATTCAAATATTATCAAATTAGCTTATTAGCAGACTGATGCGTACTTACAAATACACACACACACATACATACATACATACATATATATATATATATACACATACATACACACACACATATACATACACACACACACACACACACACACACATATATATATAACACACACATATACATACACACACACACACACACACACACACATATATATATATACATACACACACATACACACACACACACACACACAAGAATATTAAATAACCTAATACCATGCATGATTCTTGTAATAGATTGACCGTCAAATAATTGGGAGACATCGCATATATTCATAAATAATATTGCCGTTAATACAAAAATACATGTTAAATGTACTTATAACGGTATTTAATTGTTAGAAAAAGAAAATTATGACAAATTTCTTTTTAATTTTCAAGTTGTTAAAAAAATAGGTAGACGAGTAAAAAAAAAGTAAACGGGTTAAAAACGGGTAAACGGTTACGCGGTTATGGTTAAATGGATATGTAGTTATGGGTAAATGAGTATGCGGTTATGAGTATGTTAACCGTTTATAAACGGTTATGGGTATGGGAATACCTGTTTATGTAAATACCCAACGGGTAAATGGTTATGCGGGTAAAAGGTTAAACGGTTATGGGTAAATAACCGCGGTTATCCGCCCGCCATAACCGTTGCCCATCCCTAGATAAAAGCCTAGATGTTTTAGGGTTTGATTGTTGTGTATTATTCTTCTCCATAGAGGTAAATATATATTTGTACAAGAGGTCCTATAATAGGAAATAAGTATCCCAATTATACAAGGAATCAATCACATAATTATATTCTTAAACTAAATGGTTGACTCACACCAACACTTTAAACTACGACACATTTGAGCACAACAACTTTGTGAAGACGGTTTTACACCGTCGTCTAGTTACTTTCTTTAGGATTATAATTCTTGATTCCACTGATTTTGGAATGGTAACGATGACCAATGATTCAATGTAATAGAAAACTGGAAAGTAATAATAGTTACATTCATCATTGTTGAAAAGTATAAATTGAAACCAAACAACCCCTAACATTTCCATAAATACAAATTACTTATAACTTCCAGGAGCCATTAAATTATGTGGTTCTGGAGGTCGTGGATCCTTCCTTTCCCCATGATTATTTGAAATAGAGACTTCGTAAAAGCGATGCCAGCTAGAGCGCCTACAATTACGCTACCAATAAGATTGAGGATAGTAGTAACACCGGTGTCGTCGCCGAACAAATAATATTTAACCATACTTTGCCCGGGCCGCTTGTGCTCCACTGCCGTCTGGGCTGCATTAAATGCAATCACCATTCCAGCAATGGAATAACTAATAAGACTCGCAGGTGTGGGTAGATGGGTAGATAGGACAGGTATCGGAGTGGTTTCATTAAATATCGCCAACACTGAGAGAGCGAAGGATACCGTGTTAAAAAACCAAAATACTTTGTAAGCTGCTATTTTTTCTAAAACTGGTGTTCCATCGTCTTTATACCCTCCAGGCGGGTTCATAACGGCCGTAAATGTAACGGTTGCAATGACCGTCGCTACCAGAAGTTTCGAATCATTTCTTTTGAAGGTCTGATCCGAATAAGCCTGCAAGTTTTCTCTCGTATTTGTAGTATTGACTGGTGTCTCAGAAGTACTGCTCTCCCCTTGGGATCCAAATTTCTCGAACTCCTGCTTGATTTTTTGTTGAAAATATGGCACGGGAACGACAATGTCTCTTCCCAGGTAGTTCAAAACATTGCGACTTTTTATGATTTCCTAAAACATAAATAAAGTACTACACTTTTAGTAAACATATACAGGACTTAAAAACAAAAAGGTAACGAATTTGGATTAAGATATGTTCTGCGTTTGATTCTCTCCAATATAAGAAAAGAAAATAGAGAGTTCAAAGTTGAAATCCAAGGGAAATAAATAAAAGATTTGCGTACCTTTCTTCCCGTGTTCTCGGCGAGCAAAATGTCGCTAACTTGCAATTTTTTTTTATTGATAGCAGTTCTGTTCAACCTACTGTCTCTCCTTAAAATAGCAACAATTTTACTATTTTTGCAAATAGCAGCTAGATGCCAAGGAGTGTTTCCATCATTATCTGCTTCGTTTATAAGTCTCGCAAGCTTAGGCGTCTTCAAAACGTACTTCACTACATTTATTTTTTCGCCTAAAACTGCTGCATGTAGAGCTGTTTGGCCCTTGTGATTGACCGAATCGCAAATATCAGGACAACGTCGAATCAACTCTTCAATTATTTGGGTGTGCCCTGCATATGCCGCGACGTGGAGAGCTGACATGCCAAGTTCATCTTCGATGTAACAAGCAAATTCGGAAGTTTTCGAATTTTGAATCAGTAGTTGAGCTGCTTTAAGGTTCCCTCTCAGTGATGCATAGTGTAATGGAGTCCACCCTATTTCATCACGAACTTCGATCATCCCAGGATTTTTGGTAACCATAGATTGCAAAATTCCTAAAATGTTGATATAGAAAAATTAGAAATTGTGTTGTGGGAATCAACTATATATATGAAAATAAGGCATACCAAATAACAAGTCCCTTAAGAAGGATCTTGCTCAACGGTAGCTGGACTGAGATGCATATCTCAATAATTAAGGGTATATTATCGACTGTCAATATGTCATACTCAATAACTAAGTTGATTATACAGTTGTCGATATGGATCATGCTCCAGCTATATGTTGATGGGATTCCGTGCATAAGAAGGGTCTAGTACGGTAGTACCAAGTAATGTCATGAAGTTAATTACCTTTCTTGGCAAAGAATATACGAGTGGCTGCTGCGTGCAAAGCGGTCACACCATTTGTTCCCTGAAAAGAAAGAGATTTATGATCCGGAGTCTTTTTTAAAATATAATCAGCAATGCTGGTAGACCCGGCTCTAACAGCTAGGAACAGGGGTGACTCCTTGGTGCTGTAAAATGAACAACACAATTCAGGATCAGCATTCAGCAAAATCTTCGCTACTCCAGCATGATTGTATCGGACAGCAACATGCAGTGCTGTATCCATTTCCAAATTAGGCATTCGGAGTAGCTTTTTGTAAGCTTCATCTTCAGTTGGTTCCTTTTCTGGATCAAGATCAGCTACTTCCATAGGTTCCGATTTTGTGTGTTCAATGAGGAACGTTACTACTTCACCACATCCTACTCTCGCAGCAACATGTAGAGGAGTTTCGCCATTCTTGTTGGTGGCCCAAAACCGGGGTGATTCGAGATTTTTTTTCACTTTTTTGAAAAACTTTATTTGCTTGAATTCAGCTGCAATGTGAAGAATATTGTTCTCTTTAGGTGTTTTCTGAAAGAGATCAGCTGTTGGATGTCCTTCGAAGAAGCCAACATCACCAGTTGCAGCTGCTTCATACAGAGAAGGATCCATGCTTCCACCTTTCTCTCAGATTTCCTATAAAGTATAAAGCTGAAATAAGAGCACAAATGCAAATTGCAATGGATGTGAACCATGTAGGTTCTCACTTATAGGAGGCGACTAACAATTCGGAAATGCTAATTTATTGCCAATTGCCTGCCCCAGTTGCAGCTGCCTCATACCAACAATTCGGAAATGCTAATTTATTGCCAATTGATTCCTTTTCTGGATCAACTCTAAATTATACTTAATTAGGCTCCCAAGTCGCCTCGAGTTATATTGGGGATGAGGGATGTTAATTCAAACTCGGACATTTTTTTCGTCTACTACTCCAACTTCCATAATTTCTTTGCACCTGCACTCAGTCAGCTTAAACAAATTGAAAACAGAACGACCAAGACTTCAAATAATAACACGTCATTAACAATGACCTATGTGTGATGCGTCACGTTAATACTAATCGCGATCGGTTTGATTTCAGAATTGTTTTAAGACTATTGTCCCACATTAGAGAAAACAAGATTCTCAATGATCTTTATATATGTTTTGTCATCTATAGTATTAGTTAGGTGTTGGACCACTTGGAATGGGAATTGAGGCTTAAGCCACCAATTGTGTGGATTAGGCTTGATGATTATACCATAATATTAATATTAATTAATCAAGACAAGGGCCTTGGGCACTTAGGGCCTAATAATTAAAATTAATCTGATCAATTAGTTTTAATTTTTGAATTAAGTTTTTAATTAAAATTAATTAAAAATGTTTTTAGATACATCCAAAAGGTATTTGAAGAGGTATGAAAGAGCCTATATAACTGGAATCCTCAGTTCCAATCCATATATCTTTTCTTCCTCCTTTCTTCTGTACGAAATTTCCAGAGAATAAACACACAAAGCAAATTCGCTAAAATTCTAGAATCCAATGCGGATTATAGAATTAGGTAGTTGAATCCTGATCGAGCAGACGTTGTTGAACCACAAGCACAAGAGTGGGACATAAATACTGTTCGAAGGACATAGCTATTACGCTAGCCTCTACCTTTTGTAATCACGTTAGTACCATTGATATTTTTGTATTTATTTCTATATTTCATTCTGCACTGCAAGCATTTTGATTAATAAATATTCTACAATTTAGAGTTCTATTAATTTTATTTATTTCTGAATTGTTCTCCAACAATCTTCGAACAGTATGGAACAATCAGGAACTAAACCTTATTCTGAGAAGCCTGAGAAATTTAAAGGCAGAGATTTCAAAAGATGGCAGCAGAAGATGCTGTTTTATTTGACAACACTAAACTTGGCTAATGTACTGCGCGAGACTGAGCCTACTGCAGATGGAGAAAATATTTTTTCTGCAGAAACTTTAACGACTATTGATGCCTGGAAACATAATGATTTCCTCTGCAGAAACTATATTCTTAATGCATTAGATGATTCGTTGTATGATGTCTATGTGGTATTCAAAATAGCCAAGGAACTTTGGGAATCACTTGAGAAAAAATATAAAACCGAGGATGCTGGTTCAAAGAAATTTTTCGTGGGCAAATTTTTGGACTACAAAATGGTGGATTCTAAGTCTGTTGTCTCTCAAACTGAAGATCTCCAGAAAAGCATCCATGACATTCATGTTGAAGAAATGGTAATCAATGAGTCTTTCCAAGTGGCATCCATTATAGAAAAACTGCCACCTTCTTGGAAAGAGTTCAAGAGTTATCTCAAGCACAAACGTAAGGAGATGACCCTTGAGGATCTCGTTGTAAGGTTGAGAATTGAGGAAGATAACAGAAAGAATGAGAATGGCTTGGTTTCGAGTATGCAAGCCAAGGCGAACGTTGTTGAAGGAAGTTCATCAAAGCAAAGGCCGAAATTCCAGAAAACTAAGAAGAAGGAAAACCACTTTATCCCTGGTGCGAAAGGCAAAGACTTTAAGAAAATCAAGGGAAGTTGCTGGGTTTGTGGAAAGCAAGGCCATATGGCTCAAGAATGTCGCCATTGAAGGGATTAAGGTCCTGGAAATCAAGGCAACAACAACCATGCAAACCTGATTGAAAACAATGTGGATGCCCTAGCTGCAATGATTTCTGAAATCAACCTTGTATCTGACCACGCTGATTGGTGGATAGATACTGGTGCGACTCGCCATGTTTGTGGTGACAAAAATATGTTCTCTTCGTACCAGAAAATCAAGGGAAACCAGTAGCTGTTTATGGGAAATGCATCTGCATCTGTTGTGGCTGGAATAGGGAAGTGTGTTCTGAAATTCACTTCTGGAAAGGAATTAACCTTTCTTGACGTGTTGCATGTCCCCGATATAAGGAAGAATCTTGTTTATGGTCCTATCCTTAGTAATAAAGGATTCAAACTAGTTTTTGAGTCCAATAAGTTGTATTAACTAACGGGGGAATGTTATGGGAACGGGTTACCTTGCTGATGGATTATTCAAACTCAATGTACTTGATAATGCTATGAATGAAATAAATAATGCTTCTGCTTATATTGTTGATTCTTCTAATTTATGGCATTCTAAATTAGGACATGTAAATTTCCATTCTCTTTTTTGAATGCATAATTTAGGTTTGCTACCCAAAATTGATTATCTTGATAATGTTAAATGTGAAACTTGTATAGAATCGAAATTTGCAAGTCAAAGTTTTAAATCAGTGCATGAAAAATCCAATGATTTGTTAGATTTAATTCATAGTGACTTGTGTGATTTTAGATCATATCCAACTCGTGGTGGAAAGAACTATTATGTAACATTTATAGATGATTTCAGTAAGTATTGTTATGTTTATTTACTTCATAGCAAAGATGAGACCTTGGATATGTTTAAGACATATAAAGCAGAAGTTGAAAATCAACTTAACAAGAAGATTAAAGTCTTAAGGTCTGATAGGGGAGGGGAATATGAGTCTCATGCTTTTGCTGAATTTTGTGCCACACATGGCATAATTCATCAAACAACAACCCCCTATACGCCACAACAAAATGGTGTTGCCAAACGGAAAAATAGGACTTTCAAAGACATGATCAATTCTATGTTGAATAGTTCTGGGCTTCCACACAATTTGTGGGGTGAAGCTTTACTTACTGCAAATAAAATTTTGAATCGAATTCCACCTAAAACGAGAAAGGAGTCACCATATGAATTATGGTAAGGAAGAACTCCAACGTTTAAATTGCTTAAAGTGTGGGGTTGCCTTGCAAAAGTACAAGTTCCATTGCCAAAGAGAACAAAATTAGGGCCTAAAACTATAGATTGTGTTTTTATTGGTTTTGCATCTAATAGTTTAGCTTATAGATTCTTAGTTTTTCATTTAGAAGTAAGTGATATACATGTCAATACTATTATAGAATCTATAAATGCAATATTTTTTGAGGATATTTTTCCATACAAAATAGGCAAGTCTAATTTATTGAAAAAGAGATTACATGATGATGTATATGAGGTTATTGACGAACCTAGAGAACATGATGATGGTTCATCCTCGTCTAGAGTTCAAGCAGAAGAAGAACTTGAACCTAGAAGGAGTAAAAGGACAACAATTTGAACGGACTTTGGGCCTGATTTTGTGACCTTTTTAACCAAGACAGAACCTCAATCATTCAAGGAGGCCATGTCCACTCCTGAAGCTCCATTTTGGAAGGATGCAGTTAACAATGAGATAGATTCCATTATGCAAAATCATACATGGGAATTAGTCGATTTGCCCCTTGGCAATAAGCCAATTGGGTACAAATGGATCTTTAAGAAGAAATTAAAACCAGATGGTACAATTGACAAATATAAGGCTCGTTTGGTAGCTAAAGGATACCGTAAAAAACATGGTTTGGATTTCTTTGATACATACTCACATGTAATGAGAATTACTTCAATAAGACTATTGATTGCTATAGCTGCACTCCCTAACATGGAAATACATCAAATGGATGTAAAGACTACGTTCTTAAATGGAGACTTAGATGAGGAAATATATATGGAACAACCCGAGGGGTTTGTAGTTAAAGGTAAAGAACACAAAGTGTGTAAGCTTGTGAAATCGCTATATGGGCTTAAACAAGCTACAAAGCAATGGCATGAAAAATTTGACCATGTTATGATCACACACGATTTTAAGATAAATGAGTGTGATAAGTGTGTCTACACAAAAACTCAAAATAATGCTTGCGTTATGTTGTGTTTATATGTAGATGATATGCTTATAATGGGAACTAACAAAGAGATAATAAATTGGACCAAGAAGATATTGAAATCAAGTTTCGATAGGAAAGATCTTAGACTACCTGATGTGATTCTTGGTGTAAAAATAAAAAGAAACCAAGAAGGATATATTCTTACATAGTCCCATTATATAGAAGCTACACTTAGGAAATATGGTCATTTGGAAAGTAAAGATGCAATTACTCCTTTTAATGCCAATAGCAAACTTAAGAAAAATAGAGGTGATGCTATATCTCAATGTGAATACTCACAAGTTATTGGAAGCCTTATGTACATTATGAAATGTACAAAGCCTGATATAGCATACTCTGTGAGTAGACTGAGTAGATATACATGCAATCCTGGGCATGATCATTGGGAAGCTTTAATTCGAGTTTTGAGATACTTAAAGCATACAATGAATTATGGATTGCATTATATGAGGTATTCTCCTGTGCTCGAAGGATTTACTGATATGAATTGGATATCAGATAGTACTGATACGAAATCCACAAGTGGATATGTATTTACTTTGGGAGGAGTAGCAAAATCTTGGAAATCTTCCAAACAAACATGCATAGCCCGATCAACTATGGAATCAGAATTTATAGCTCTTGATATGGTTGGAGGAGAAGCTGAGTGGCTAAGAGATTTTTTGGAAAATGTTCCCATATGGCCTAAACCTGTAGCGGCAATATCGGGCTATGAAGGCATAATACCGAGCTAAATTAGACGAATTAGACGAATTAGACGAAGGCATAATACAATAAAGCAATGGCTCTCTAGTGGTGTAATTTCTATTGACCATGTCAAGTCAAAAGATAATATTGCGGATTCGCTTACTAAGGGCTTATCTAGAGAGCAAGTTAAGCATTCATCGAGGGGAATGGGTTTAAAGCCAATAGAGTAAAATGAAACTGCCAAACAGAAGCCTAACCTAGCTGATTAGAGATCCCATGGTCTAGGTTCAATAGGCAAACTGGTTTGGTTAGTTTCAAAGAAGAAACACACTTACATACCCATTCCTATTATGGAAGAAGTGTGGTGACTATTGATGGTGTAGGATATATTAGTTTAATGATATTGGTACTTGTCAATCAAGTGGAATAGTAGCAGCCTATTCATAATCAATATCACCTATATGAGAGTAAATGTGGGGTCGCATTTATGAGAATTACATGACTACATTCTCTAAAGCTCTCATGAATTCAGGATTTGTTCAGGACCAAAATGAACACAAACGTATGAATTTGCGATGTGTTGGTGTGACATATGTTTTGCTTATTGTCTTGGTTTACTGCGGAGATGAACAGTTCAAGATTTTATATTCACTGCGTCATCTAGTAAATCCGATAAGTATATACTAAAGTAGGTTCAAGTCCAAAAGACACCTCCTGATGTATGTCACATCTATTGTTTACTCTCGTGTCTCAGTTTCTTTAGGACCAAATAATCATCTCAAAATGTGGGGTATTGTTAGAGTTTTGAGACTCTTGTCCCACATTCGAGAAAACAAGATTACCAATGACCTTTATATATGTTTTGTCCTCTACAATATTAGTTAGGTATTGGACCACTTGGAATGGGAATTAAGGCTTGGGCCACCAATTGTGTGGATTAGGCTTGATGATTATACCATAATATAAATATTAATTAATCATGTTTATACCATATTTAGGGCCTCGTATTTAGACCTCATATAAATACTCGGGGGACTTAAATGTAATTATGTAATAAAGGAAGGGGCAAATATGCAATTAGGGGAGGAGCCCTATAAAAGGGCCTCCTCACCCTCACAAACCCTAAGCCTCTCCTGTCTAGAGCAAAGCTTTCACACTCTCTCCCTCACAAATACTCTCAGAGAAATACAATCAGTGTAGACGTAGCCCAAACCTTGGAGTGAACCACGATAAATCTTGTGTTATTTACATTTTTTGCAGATTCACGGTCGGATTTACGTTGTTCCAAGACCTCCGGTTTTGTGCATCAACTTGGCGTCGTCTATGGGAAACGATACAAAAAGTTATGTCGATTTTCTCTCAATTCTTCATCTCACCACCGTGAATCTGCAAAGAAAACCTAGGAAACAAATCTCTCATCTCTCTGTCTTGTAGAGCCTTCAAGACCCACACGGACTCCAACCCGTCCAAATTCCTAAACCATCACCAAAATCCAAATTCCCGAAGAAAACAAGCTCTCTGTCTCTGCAGGTGCACCAATCCACTGTGCCTAGCAGTAGTTTCGAGGCTCGGAGATGGAGCCAAGGATGGTTTCGAACCTGGCAGCAACAGCATCTCCGGATCTGGAAGAGCACGAGCCCAAAGAATGGGTGGCCCAGGTGGAGCCCGGAGTTCTCATCACGTTCGTATCCGGATCTGGAAGAACGCGAGCCCAAGGAATGGGTGGCCCAGGAGGAGCCCGAAGTTCTCATCACATTCGTCTCCCTGCCACGTGGCGGGAACGACCTCAAGAGCATTCGATGCAGTCAAGAGGTTTTCAACAAATGGCAAGCTTAGAGATCCAAATCTCTTATTTCTCTCTCCGTATTTTCTAACCCAGATCTCACCATCTATTGGAAGACCCGACTTTCGACTTCACCGAGGACTCTCGCCAATAGGTCGAGTGTGCCTCCCCGATTGTCGGCTCTTGGATCTGCATCATCGACGCCCTCCCCGATTGTCAGCTCTTGGATCATGACTTAGTCATGACTCGTTCCAATGTCGGCAAGTCCCCGCTGCTCAACTTGCTCGTGTGACGGAAGCGCCTCGCTTTGACGTCCAAGAAACTTGGTGATCAGAGAGAGAATCACGATGATAAGGTTGGGGCTTCTATTGCTCACGACATCTACGGTTACATTGAAAACGCTGCCCACCATGTAATCCAGCCAGTCTGCTTCATAAGTCTACCATCAGGAATGAGTTTCCCCGCGTCGCCAACACTGTTACCAATCAGGTTGCGGGTAACTTTTACAGACCAGATCTGAAGTAAGCTGCCCTCGCCAGACTCAGTATCGTTCACAGGAGCCTCAGGGTTGCTAAGTCTGGTGCGAAGAAGAGGAACAGGCAGGCCGTCAAAACCTCTGACTTTAGCCATTTGACCGGCGAAATCAGCAGGTTCACCGAGCAACAAACCTTCCTTGTCGCCGTTGCTGCAGCCTACGAATCCGAACGCTTACTAGGTTCGCGCTTGGGTCAAAGGCAGAGTCACATTTGGAGGTGATGTACATGAAGGTGAATTACAATCACGTGGTGGGGAGCGCTGATTCGGAGTCGTTTAATCTGATTAACCCGGATCAGTGTTCGAGTCAAGAACTCAGTATCTTCCTGCTCCGGTCCAGGCACTCTTGGGGCTAGCGTACACCAACTGGTTTTCAGACAGCAGCAAAAGAAAAAGAGAAAAGAGAAAAGAAGATGTCTGCCACCTGCTGGAAAAAAGACCTCGGGGAAGGCTAGAACGTGCAGGAAAAGAAAAAAAAATTGAGAAAGAACAGTTGTGGAGCCATCCATCCATCAACTTGTCAAAAAAAAAAAAAACGAAAGCAAAAGTAAAGCAATTTTGCAAAAGCAATAGCAAATCTACCAGAGAGGGTGAAGGTAGAGAGACAGAGATGCAGTGGAAAGAAATCAAGAAAAGCAAAAGATACCTTGCAAAGCAACATGGGTGGACAGAGAAGGAGTAGGGACATCAACAAAAGCAGAAAACAAAAGCAAGGAATAAACACCCCACTAGAATGATGTGATTCACTTGTCTGGTTTTTGTATGATGTAATTTATTCTTCTTATCTTTCGGAGACATCTGTATAAACCCCATCAGAGGGTAAAAAAAAAAAAGGGCAAAGTCCAAAACAAATGGGCTGGCATGTTGTGGAGGGCGAAGACCCATAAGCCCGAAATAGCACCAACCAGGTCATCAAAAGTAAGGCTAGTACTCCACAATTATCCGGCAACCCGTCGCTATTACCACCAACCAGGTGATAAAAAATAAGGGTAAAATTCCTACAAGTAATAACTCTCTAAATGTACTTTTTGCACACAATTGGTGCCCTTATAAAAGAAAGGGCAACAGGGCTGTTGGTTCAAAAATCGAAGAGTCACCACTCTCTGGATTTCAAAGAGGCACCACTTTCCACACGCAACATCAGCTCATCGAGTACCACAGATAACTTTGCCAAAGATCTCTGACAAAGTTTAGACACATAAATTTTGAAGATCCAGCTACCCTACTATTACCCACAAGGGTAAAGGAACAACACCACCATTTGATAACTAGAAAGTCCCAATGTGTGTCAACCTCCATGCTCCGTGGCAAGGCAGACTGGCAAAAATGCCTAACCTTTACTCACATTCGAGAAAACACTCCCAACAAGATTGCTTGCTTAAAAATCGAAGAGGCACCGTTCTCTGAATCTCGAGAGCCAGATCCCCAACATGATTGCTTGTTCGAAAATCGAAGAGGCACCACTCTCCGAACTTCGAGAGCCAGATTTCCTTGGATAAAGCTTGTCTGCAATCTTCACACGCAACATCAGCTTTCCAGATACCACATACCACTTTTTCAAAGCGCTCTGACAAAGTTAAAACATGTAAAGCTTGCAGCTCCCACTACATTACTATGACCAAGAAGGGTAAATGAATAGCATTATTACTTGCTCAAAAATCGAAGAGGCACCGCCCTCCGAATCTCGAGAGCCAGACTCCAAACAGGATTACTTTATAAAAAATCGAAGAGGCACCGCTCTCCGAATCTCAAGAGTCAGACTCCCAACATGATTGCTTTCTCAAAAATTGAAAAGGCGCCGTTCTTCGAATCTCGAGAGCCAGATCCCCGACATGATTGCTTGTTCGAAAACTGAAAAGGCATCGCTATCTGAACTTCGAGAGCCAGATTTCCTTGGATAAAGCTTGTCTGCAATCTTCACACACAACATCAGCTTTCCAGATACCACATACCACTTTTTCAAAGTGCTCTGACAAAGTTAAAACACGTGAAGCTTGCAGCTCCCACTACATTGCTACGACTAAGAAGGGTAAAGGAATAGCATTACTACTTGTTGTTAGGGAGACTCCTATATGTCGTCATCCATCCTCCACGGACAGTTAGACTTGTAAAAATGCTCAACCCTTCCTCATAGCTGAGAGGGCACTCCCAACGAAGCCTTTTGAAATACTCAGCTTTCTTCCCCCCCAATAATACCTATGCAAACCAGCCACACCAGAGCAAGAGTATCTCATATCATCAGGGTCAAAAGCAAGAGTATCCCATATCATGCTTTTTCCCTGTCTTTTCCTTTGCCCTTGTTCTTACCTGCAAGACAAGAAGAAAGAGAGTAATCAGTCAGCACTTGGAATCAAGCTTCCAATCAGGAACTGACTGCCTGGAACGCCTTGCCTGATTACTTA
Source organism: Malus domestica (assembly GCF_042453785.1). NCBI lineage: Eukaryota > Viridiplantae > Streptophyta > Magnoliopsida > Rosales > Rosaceae > Malus > Malus domestica. The sequence goes on from NC_091665.1 coordinate 33,561,076, forward strand.
CATGGCATGCTCTCGAGTACTCATCTTCAACATCTTATGCTTCCAGAAAAGATACCATATCTTCCTAAGGAACAGATAGGGCAAGTGAGAAGGATACAAGGAAGCATGTGGAGACAAGCGCAAAAGAACACGTGCCGATTCATCTATTACTTCGTCAACAGCAAAAGTATCCCATATCATTAAGGTCGAACGCACTCTTGATTTGATGGACTTGTTTTGATCCTCAAATTCTTGAGTCGGCCTTATACTCTGGAGGAAACCAGAAAACCCTCCAGCCCAGTTCAAGAATAAGCCTGTGGAAAGTTACTTCTTCAAAAGCAGAAGTATCTCATATCATTTCTTCTCCATTTGCTTCTCCTTATCCTTGTTGCTGTTTGCGACATAAGGGGAAGGAGAACAATCAACCAGAAGCTGAAGTCGAACCTCCGATCCAGGTTGCTTGCTTGGAAGTCTGATTGCTTACCTTGTCTGTTACCTCTTTCGGCAAATCTCCTAGCTCGGCGACTTGAGGGACTCCTACTATAAGGTTTTGTATCACACTTGACCAAGCCTGAAACTACAAGTAAGCTTCAAGTGAAATTGATACATTACCTTGTGCATCTTCATTAGTTAAAGATACCACCCCTAGATGAAGGAAAAGTACTTCCAGGGAAGATGCCACATCTACGTACGAGATAGATAAGGCAAGTGAAAATGATACCACACTTCGGTACTTAGAAGTTTCGTGATTACTCAATGGCTTGGATCTTGCAAGTCCCCAACCGAGGAGTTTCCCTCACTCGGGAACTTAGGGGAGCACTTTTTGTACCATACTTGACCAATCTCGAAACTACTGAGCACCGTCAACGTTATACCGTCAAGGACCCAGAAGAGTTTCCCTCCAACCAAGAGGCCAATCACAGCGCGACACATGTCGACATCAGAAGCCAATCATAGCGCGACACGTGTCAATGTCAGAATGAAACTAGAAACTCTCTTCTATAAATAGAGATCGTTCTTTCAAAATATTTCCTAATGTCATTTGTACTAAATCATTCACTTGTACTTACTAAAGGAGAACTTGAACCTATGTACTTGTGTAAACCCTTCACAATTAATGGGAACTTCTCTACTCTGTGGACGTAGCCAATCTGGGTGAACCACGTACATCTTGTGTTTGCTTCCCTGTCTCTATCCATTTACATACTTATCCATACTAGTGATCAGAGCAATCTAGCAAAGATCACAAACTTAACACTTTCTGTTGTACCAAAATCCTCACTGATTTTGTGCATCAACAAATCAAGACAAGGGTCTTGGGCACTTGGGGCCTAATAATTAAAATTAATCTGATCAATTAATTTTAATTTTTGAATTAAGTTTTTAATTAAAATTAATTAAAAATGTTTTGATTAATAGACAGATACATCCAAAAGGTATTTGAAGAGGTATGAAAGAGCCTATATAACTGGAGTCCTCAGTTCCATTCCAGATATCTTTTCTTCCTCCTTTCTTTCTTACGAAATTTCCAGAGAGTAAACACACAAAGCAAATTCGCTAGAATTCTAGAATCCAGTGTGGATTGTATAATTAGGTAGTTGAATCCTGATCGAACAGACGTTGTTGAACCACAAGCATAAGAGTGGGACGTAAATACTGTTCGAACGACATAGCTATTACGTTAGCCTTTACCTTCGGTAATCACGTTAGTACCATTGATGTTCTTGTATTTATTTCTGTATTTCATTCTGCACTGCAAGTATTTTGATTAATAAATATTCTACAATTTAGAGTTCTGTTATTTTTATTTATTTCTGAATTGTTCTCCGACAACCACATCGTACTCTCGTAGCAACATGTAGAGGAGTTTCGCCATTCTTGTTGGTGGCCCAAAACCGGGGTGATTCGGGATTTTTTTTTCACTTTTGTGAAGAACTTTATTTGCTTGAATTCAGCTGCAATGTGAAGAATATTGTTCTCTTTAGGTGTTTTCTGAAAGAGATCAGCTGTTAGATGTCATTCCAAGAAGCCAACATCACCAGTTGCAGCTGCTTCATACAGAGAAGGATCCATGCTTCCACCTTTCTCTCAGATCTCCTATAAAGTATAAAGCTGAAATAAGAGCACAAATGCAAATTGCAATGGAGGATTTGTGAACCATGTAGGTTCTCACTTATAGGAGGCGACCAACAATTCGGAAATGCTAATTTATTGCCAATTGCCTGCCCCAGTTGCAGCTGCCTCATACCAACAATTCGGAAATGCTAATTTATTGCCAATTGGTTCCTTTTCTGGATCAACTCTAAATTATACTTAATTAGGCTCCCAAGTCGCCTCGAGTTATATTGGGGATGGGGGGATGCTAATTCAAACTCGGACATTTTTTTCGTCAACTACTCCAACTTCCATCATTTCTTTGCAGCTGCACTCAGTCAGCTTAAACAAATTGAAAACAGAACGACCAAGACTTCAAATAATAACGCGTCATTAACAATGACCTACGTGTGATGCGTCACGTTAATACTAATCGCGATCGGTTTGATTTCAGAATTGTTACATTGAAGAATTCTTAGAAAAGACAACTTTTTTCTTTTTTGATATTTTTTTGGGGTGTTTAAATATAGGCACCTCGTTTTTCAATTTCATTGATTAAACATATGTTTTTTTTTTAAGAATTTGATTAAACAGTTTTCTTACAATTTTATTACAGCACGTTCGAATGTATGATCGTTTGATTATATTGGTACGTTTGATTACCTATAATATGGGTACATATGGTTTTATGGTACTGTTGACCCTAAAAACTACCAAACATACATGGCATGCTAGCCTAGTAATCAATAAGCTAACTACGTCATTCGGTTGTGTGCGGGGCATACCAACTAGTCGGTCCAGCTCGGCCGGAGAGTAAAATTTGTTGATGTCGCGTTGGGCGCGCTGCTGACTTCTTGATCTTGCGATTGCGGTCGAGGAAGGAACATGTATTGACCTTTGGGTTCTAGAGCCTGAAAACAAGGCTGCTAGTCTTGCGAAGTTCACAGATAGTCGACACTGGGTTCGGTCACGGTGATTATATTCGTAAGAGTATAAGCACGCCGAACTGGCACCAAACTATACGGACACAAGTACTAAAAAAAGATGCATGTCTTGATGGTGAATGTAGTTCGACCGTCAGAATGTCGAACTCTAAAACTTACTTGTGAATATCTAATCATAAAACAACTCGGTGTTTAATGCGCCGAGCCCAGTAATCTGTAACACTTCACTTCGCCGAGAAGGCTGATGAGATGACCTCTACCAACAAGGATTCGAAAATCCTTGTCAATCGAGACTTGGATAGGTAATCAGTCGATCGAGAAGTAGTGTTGTTTATCCAAACTGAAGGTGCTCCTTGATCGGCTGATTCTACGACTCCAGTGCTATTTATCCAAACTGAAGATATCACCAGTTGCCTTCACAGTGTTGTTTATCCAAACTGAAGATGTGTCGGCGAGAAAAAGAAAATAAAAATCTCAAAGTTGTTGAGAGGTTTCGCGTAGAGTGAGACTTTGCGCAGGGCAGTTTGTGTGTTGAATTGGAGAGAGCTGGAATGATTCACACCCTTTCCTATTTATAGCAATCTCTCATAGCTGAGCTAGAACCACTCCTAGATTAGGATTCCTCAACCTAATCTAACTAGGACTCGGCCAATCCTAATTCAACTAGGACTTTGAACCCACCTTTTAAACAAGCCAAATTCACTTCCTGAGTTCCACAGTATCTCTGGGACTCCTTATCATACCAGGTCTCGACAACTTCACCTTTATCCAAAACAAACTCCTCATAACAGGATTCAGCCAACCTTGATAAGGCCGACCCATGACAAGATTTTAAACAAACACCTTTGGGTCGAGGATATTTCTGAGCTTGACCCAAAATAACATTTTGGGTCCAAACATTGCCCCCTCGCTTCTGAGGTCCTTGGCTTAAACACCTAGTCGAGCCTCGACCTTGAAAAAGTGAAATCAAACCTTTAGTATATCTTTAAAAGACAACGAAAAGTCTTGATATTCCGTTCACTCAGGTGCATTTATGAAGCACGATTGCACGATCTTAATTGTGTCAGATGCTCTGCCACGTGATGATCCCTCAGCTTACTCGTCTGCATTTAATAATGACTCTTGAATCGTGCAACCATCGATACGTCTTTTCACCATTAAACCCGTCGCCACATGCAATTGTGCATCCTTTCCACGAGTTCTTCGGACTCTTCACTTGGATTTTTTGAACATTCATCATGATTACAAAATCCTCTGTCGATTTTATCACCCATTTAAAAAAAAAACTAAACTGTTGATCTTCCTCCAAAAATGCCTATAAATACTCAACTCACTTTCATTCGAATTTTACACTCTTAAAATTATTGAATCTCTTGCCAATTGCTCTCACAACCTAGAAATCTCAAACCCAGAAAAACTTAAACTAGAAAATCCCTTAAGTTTTCATCAACGGCTTCCAACACTTTTATTACCAACCTTTCTGAGGAGTGCACCAACTGCAAGGACTTCATCAACCAAAATGCTATCAAGACCCTACGGTTTGAAGGCGATTCAAATGCTACCCACCAAATCTTAGGACCACTTTTCAAAGATGTCGTCCCAAAGGCCATCATCGACATGCTCAAGGTCTAATGCTTGAAACATTTGCTCAAAGGGTATGATTGGTCGAAGTAGGATTTGGCCAGGCCTCAAGGAGCCTGGCCCTCGACCCCTGTATCTTAGGCGGCTTGGGTCGAACGAATGGAAAAGTTCTTCAATACGGAGTGGAAAACTCTTGGCATTTATGATGCCATCAATCTTTCAACTGTTGAAATTGTCATGGACCGGGAGCTTCTCATAGTAGCCCTGAGCTTTTGGTGCTTAACCACCAACACAATGATACTCTCTCTCAACCCTATTGGCTCCACCATGCTCGACATATCGGCCATCCTTGGCACTTCTCCATCTGGTCTTCCAGTTGATACCGTCATTCCTGGGTATCAATTCGACTTAGACCTTAAATCATTATTCAACGAGCGTGCCGCCGAGGCCCTAAAGAAGACAGACCAAGAACCCCTAAAAGATGAAGTCCAGGAGCTGCATAAGAACTTCTTTAACTATAACACTCTCATCTACCACTTTGCTGGCCGAAAGGAGGAAAACCTACAGAAAGGGGAACATGAAGCCTTCATATTCTACTGGTATAACAAATTTATTGTTTGTACCAAGTCAAATAAATGTTTGATCGAAAATATGCCAGTGGCTGAAGCCCTGGCCAGTGGTCACACCTTAGCTCTTAGTTCGGCCATCCTTGCCAACCTTATGCGTTGCCTGGCCGAATCAACAGTCGCCAAAATTGACCCACACCAAAACGACAAACTCTGGGTTTTTCCAGCTCTGGCTGCAGGTCTACTTCACCAGCTTGAGGCCAGAAATCCCCAGCTTCAAGTCCTCTAAAGCACTAGGTCTTCAATTAGCCTTTAGACTAGTTCCTCCTCACTCGGCCGAAGAAGTCTTCAAGTACTTCTTCGGCCTAAAAGATCTTTCTAACGATGAATTCTTGATCGGTCGTCTTCAAAAGTACCCATCTTCCATTAAGCTTCCATCCTCGGCATGGGATGAGACCAAAGACACCATCCTTATACAAAATTGGGGGGCGTTCGTGCTAACTCGCGACCTCCCTCTTGGTTGTGACGCTCGACGCGCGAATTGGGAAGTCTACCACCCCCACTTTACCATTTGGCAACTTGGCTTCCTCCAAGGCTACCATGTGCCTCTACTTACCTCCCAATCTCTTCTAAGTCGAGAACGTCTCTCTAGTTCGTCTGAGAGAGAGTGTAAAGAAGCCGAGAAAGAATTTTAAGAGAGGTGCACGAAATTCCACCTTTGGCCAAATGTCCCGGAAACTCACAGCACCAACACCTTTGCTGATTGGTGGGACACATACATCCAAGAATTCTTTAGCACACCGATCGAGGATGTTGTCAAAATTCTTTTCAACAATCGTCCAAGGAAAGCTCCTGCCCTAAAATCTAAAGAAATGACCCAAGGCATACGTCTTTATTTATTTCTATTTCTTGCCCAAAACTATCAACCTAACTTAAATTCATTTTTAGTAGGTTATCCACTAAAGCGGGCCTACACGACCTCGACGGTTGTAGCAAAAAAGAAGCTTGCTCCCCCAAAGAAGGCTACAACTCTCCAAGTTCCTGCAGCTTCTCGTACTCCAATGGCGGCCACTACTGTGTCAGTAACACGGAATAAATGGCCTCGCCCAGAGATTGGGGTGGTTGGTAAGTTTTCCCCACTCCAAAAACGCATAAAAAGAAGGCAAAGAAGGGGGAGCGAGAGATTCTTGTGATCTCAAGTCAAACAACAGGGGCAACTGTTCTTAGTGTGTTTCTCCCTCCTCCTGTCGTTGATGTCTCGGTGAAAGGACCGCAAGATCATTCGATGGATCAACCGACTGAAGTTCACCCCACTATTCCGGTTGTGGTCGAACCAGTCGTTGTTCCATTGGTCGAGGGTCCTGCAATTCCAAGGTCGGTTGTTACTCTTGTGGTCGGCCCAGTAGCTGCTATTGTGAGGAAGGTGGCAACTTTGGCTGAGAAGAACCCTTCCCCAAGTCCAAAAAAGAAACCAATAATTGTTGTTGAAGAAGAGGTACGACCAGTTTGTTAGCAATTTTCCTCCTCTACCTTACTGGATGTCCTAATTAATGAACAACCTTTTTCTGTATAGGAGGACGAGAGCGAAGAACCCCCAACTGGCCGAGCTGCCACCCACCATTCCTCAGCCGGTAATCGAAATGGCTGGCCAAGTCAACCCTTTTGCTATCGAAGTAAATGCAAGACATGAAGCAGTTTCTTCTGTCGAAATGGAAGCGACGGTAGAAACGCCGATTCATCCCTAAGATCAAAATCTCGGCATTTCTTTACAGGAGGTTACTTCGGCCTTCGTAAGAACCTTCATTATCCTTTTATTAGCTTTCTGGTTTAGAATTCTAAACCAAAAAAATATTAAATGTCAAGTGCCCAATTACTCGTTTCATCGAAAATTCTATACGCCGAAGGGTGTCATCTATATTTCATGGCCACCTCAGTAGCCGTCGAACATAGATAACCTTAATCAGCAGCGTGAATTAAAAAGTAGTCTTAAACACTGGGCTCGGCCATTAAGCTCTCTAGGTTCGAGCAATGAAACAGGGGACATGGCCGAAGTCTTCTATTAGCAGGTCTAAAACAAATTCTCTCTACTATCTTCTTCACGATTTTCCTTTTTTCTAAAATCTTTTCATGTGCAGCCTTCATGGGAAGTCGAGCTCGATGCTCTCCTCTCGAGTACTTCTAGAGTAGCCGGGCCTTTTGTCGCATCGACCGAACCTTCTGCGATTGCTACCGAATCCAATGTCTCCGCCAAGTTGCAGGAACTCCTATCCTTTTCGGCCTCTCAAGTCCTTTAGTGTAAAGGCCTTGACTTTGTAGGAGAGTGCCTAAACGATCTTGTAGCCTGTGGCTTGCTAAGCACCGAAAGTGTCGTCCACTTATCCGATATCCTAGAGTGGACCCGGCAACACTTTACTGCTTTTGAAAGGGCTCTCTCGGCTGAGGATGACCTAAAGGTTGCAAAGGTTGCTCATGAAGCCAGTCGACCGGAAGTTGATGTCGTAAAAGAAAAGAAAACGCGGCTAGCCGACCTTGATCATCAAATTGCCGAACTTCAATGTGAAGTTGCCAAACTTCAACTGCAAAGGTCGACTGTTACTTCAGAACTCGAAAAGGATTTTGAAGTGAATATGGCTCGACTAACAGACTTCGCAGCTGGCGCAAAGCAGATACATCAACTTCAGCTTAATAAAAGAACAAGACAGGCCGAAATCACAATGGGTGAAGTAAGGTGGTTGGAATTAAAAACCACTCTTGAAGCCTCCCTTCCCTCGACCCCTTAAGATTTTGATTTTAGTAATAAATTGTTGGAATTATGTGTAACTTCACTTGTACACCCTTTTGCAAAATTAATGAAATGAACTTTTTATTCTCACATCTCCCAAGTGACTGGATAATAATACTTTAAAAATTTCCCATTGATTGGTAGTTTATGAATTAGATCTGTTCGGTTTTTCATATGGTATGCCCCATTTGCCAAGAACTTTGTGGACGATGAATGGTCCTTCCCAATTCAACGACCATTTTTCGAATCTGAGGTCCTTAATTCCTATTGGTAGCATAGTTTGCCAAATTAGCTCCCTTTCGCTGAATGTTTTTTGTTTGACCTGTCATTTATAAGCTCATTAGGCGATATTTTTCTATGCTACCAATAAATTGTAAGCATCAAGCCAAGCTTCCTCTAAATCCTCTAAATCTTGCCTCATGGCCTAATTATATTCGGCACTACTCAAACTGCTTTGCTCGACTACTCGTAACGAGTTTATACTTAGTTCGACAAGTAGCATCGCGTCGTGCCCGTAGGTCAACGCATATAGGTCGTCCCCGTTGTTGATCGGAGTGAAGTTCGATATGCCCATAAAGCCTCGTTTAACTTCAAATGCCACATGCCTGGCTTTTCTTTTATCATTTTTTTCGAGAATGCCGATCAAAACTTTATTACTTGCTTTGGCCTGTCTATTTGCTTGTGGGTCATACGACGTGGATTGTTCGAGTCAGATTCTCAAGTTCGCCGTATATTCTTTGAACCTATCGGCTGTGAAGATTGTGCTGTTGTCAGTTATGATCGATTCTGGTACAACGAATCTTGTTACAATATTTTCCTCCATGAAAATACAAACCTCTCTCGAGGTTAACTTGGTTTATGACTTTGCCTCGACCTATTTGGTGAAATAATCAATTGCTACGAGTATCCATGCATGCTTTGCTGATTCAGAAAATGACGTAACTTTACTGATTACATCCATGGCCCATCCTTTGAACGGCCAAGGTTTGGTGACCGAGAAGTAATTCGGCCAGGACTTTTTATATAGGCCCATGAATTTGACATTCTACACATCCTTGTGCATACTCGATACAATCCTTCAATATACTCAGCCATAAATAGCCGTGTCGGCGAAGCAGCCAACACGTCTTGCATCCAGATTGATGAGCCCCACAAATTCCTTCGTGTACTTCTGCGATTGCTTAGGCAGCCTCCTGTAGGCTGAAGCATAATAACAATAAACCATCCTCACCTTTCTAGTACAACTCATTCTGATACAACACATAATTTGTGGCATGGAGCCTTGTCCTACGGTCGTGTTTGTCACTGAGGTTATCGAGATATCGCATGATTGACATTCTCCAGTCATCTGGTAATGTCTCGACAACACACACATCTACAGGATCTCCTCATTCTAACAATGAAGGTAAGGACATCACTCGTGTACGGATCACGTGGTCGTGTTAGAGAACTTGTTGATTAACAAGGCCAGGTGCGATTGTCGTACTACAGGTATCAATCGGCCTAACATGCCCCCCATGAGTTGTGCTCCGAAGGCTATTTGAGCCAGTTCGTCTGCGCCGATGTTTCGAACGCGGGATATGTGTTTGAACATGATACCGTCGAACGACTCAGCCAAATAGCTGGAAACCATGTGATAAGGCGCCAGAGTATAACTCATGCAATGACAAGTTGCATTGAGTTGGTTAATCACAAGTTTCGAATCCCCGAGGACGAGTAGGCGGGCTGCCTGATGAACAAATTATATTTCTCTCAAGTGCACGAATTGATATGATAGTATAGCAAGCAAGTGTCGTACCCACAGGGATTTGTAAAGTCACCTAACTAAATCCAATTTTGTAGTACCCACTAGAATTAAAATAACGAAAACAACTAAACTACAAAATTCAAATAATTAACCAAAGAGAAGTTGATCAAGTAATCTTAAGTGTAGTAAATTAAAGAGAATTTATGTAAATAATTTTTGAAAACAATGGTTGAAACACTAGGTATCCTACTTCACCATATCAATCCAATTCTATGTCATTAGATAACTTAGCAAGAACAATTGAATTCAGGTTCTAGGGTTCGTTCTCTCTTTATTATGATTATCCATTAGGCGTCTGGGTGTAACCAAGTATTCTTAATCATCAACTTAACCATGGTGTCTAGTCTAAGTCAATAATAAAAAATCCATTAAGTGCAAGAAGAACAAAGAAAACCAAAAAGTGTCTTAGCATGGGGTCTGCATCAACAACAATTCATTCATCCAAGAGAGCTATCTCAAGGCTAACCATATGGCGTCTACTATAATGTTGTCTCATACATCTAAAAATTCATATTAAAGGTAGCTAATCAATAACATGAACATAAATAATGATTTAAGCACAATGAATGAAACTAGAAACCCTGAATTGATAAAAGAATAAAGTTAACTAAGACATAGAATTATCATGAAGGCTACATCGGATCCCTAACAAAGAATTAGTTCATCACGACCATCAAATTATAATAAGACATAATTATCACAATCATGATCACCAAGTCTGAAAAGATGTAAAAGAAAACAAAGGAGAACCCCCTCGGCGTTGGCGTCTTCCTTAGGTCAATTTGCTAAAACCGTATGATGAACTGCATTCCTCCCCCTTTCCACGTTGCTGCCCTCTCTTCACGTTCCTCATTTTTCTTCTTCTTTTTACAATCATCCAAGGAATATATAGTTAGGTTTAGGTTAGGCTTTGCTTTGCCGCAATTGTTGAATGCCAGCCCAAACAAGAATCCCAACATGTTTCCTGATTCACATTGGACTCCACTTCCGCGTAGAATTCCTGAACTGACCATCTCGTACTAAAACAGGTATAACTTCTTCTCGAAGCATCCAAATCATGATCTGTAAAATTCTACCAAAACTAGACATCCAGAGATTTCCATACATATGTGACACAACACCCAGTTCATCCTGATGAATTTTTGAAGTCCCAACGAAAATGACAGTTCTGCGCAGCACCTTCTAGCTCCAGTTATAATTTTCACACAGCAGCCATTAAATTGTGGATTGAACAATTTAACATTTCATGATTGTTGGAATGCTTCTTGACTTCAATTGTTCTCAATTTTGATCCTTTTTAGTCTTGAAATCACCAAAAGACTCCAACGTCTTCTCTACAGTCCATTATCTACAAAATATGCACTGAACACATCAAACAACCAATTTCACAAGAAAACATAGCATAAAACTTAGGAAATATGGGCAATATAAATGTATAAATATTGTGTTATCACTGCCCTCAAGTCGTGAAGGACGTTGAGGCCGATAATAAGGGCTTCGTATTCGGCCTGATTATTTGTACAATCAAAATCAAGCTTGAGAGAAAAAAACCAGCAGTGTTGATCTGGGGATTGAATGACGATCCCAATATCAACCGAGGCTAAAGTATTGGAGCCATCAAAATACATCATCCAATAATTATCACGTGTTTCCACCATGCCGAGTTCGACGTCAGTGCCCCTGAAACCATATGGAGAAGGATGTTGAGCCAAGAAATCGGCTAGTGCTTGCCCTTTGACGGCTTTCTGTAGCACATATTGCAAACTAAATTTGGACAGTGCCATTGTCCATTTCCTAATTCGGCCTTTGACCATTGGTTGAGTGAGCATATACCGAATAACATTGGTCTGGGTGATGACCTGAGTGACGGAATGGAGCATGTAATGCCGGAGTTTAGACGCAGCAAAAAACAAAGCTAGGCAAAGTTTTTCTACGGCTGAATAATTGATTTCAGGTGAGTTAAGATTCCGACTGAATAAAAGATGGCCTGTTCACGTCCGACATCGTTGTCTTGTGCAAGGAGGCAACCGATGAACTCCTCGACCGCCAAAATGTATAACTTAAGAGGTTTACCACGCCGAGGTGGTACAAGGACGGGTGGGGTTGTAAGGGAAACCTTGATTTGTGTGAAAGTCGCTTCATGTTCTTCACGCCACTTGAACTTGTCCGAATCCTTGAGTTTGAAAAGCGTAGAGAACGCCTTCATTTTTCCTGCTGAATTAGCTATGAAACGGCGGAGAAAATTTATCTTGCCGAGTAAAGATTGGAGTTTCTTTTTGGTTGTTGGGGGTGGAGCGTCAATGATTGCGCGAGCCTTATTTCTGTCCACCTCGATACTGCGATGGTATACAAGACAAGCCAAGAAGTTATCGGCTGATACACCGAGGGCGCACTTGGCTGGGTTCATTTTGAGATTATGTTGGCGCATACGAAGGAAAGCTTGCTGAAGATCACCTAGATACGTTCAGCGGCTCTTCGATTTAACTACTACATCATCAATATATACTTATATGATCGTACCAATCAGGTCATGAAAGATGGTGTTCATAGCGCGTTGGTATATGGTACCAGCATTTTTAAGGCCGAATGGCATGACTACCCACTCGTAGGTCCTAAGTGCCCCTAGGCAACGAAAAGCAGTTTTGTGAACATTGGCTTTGGCGATAAAGATCTGGTTGTAGCCAACATGGCCGTCCATGAAGGACAATATTTCATGATTGGCGACAATGTCAATTAACAAATTTGAGATTGGCATCAGATATTCATCTTTGGGCGTTGCCAAATTCAAATTATGAAAATCGATGTAAATGCATAGAACACTGCTTTTCTTAAATACTGGTATGATATTCGCCAAACATTCGATGTATCGAGTGGTTCGAATAAACCCGGCTTTTAAAAGTCGAACTAGTTCATCTTTTATGTCGAGTTGTACTTTAGTCGAGAATCACTGAGAGGGTTGGCGAAAAGGCTTACAACCAACTTTAATGCGTAATTCATGCTCGAAAAGGGTTCAATCTAAACCAGGCATCTCATGGTAACTCCAAGAAAAATAATGTTTAAACTCGTTGAGTAATTTACAAAGTTCTGTTTTCATAGATTGGGATAGCAACGCATTAATAAATAACGGCTAAGGGTCATCGGCCGTTCCAACAGTTATTTCCTCTAGTGGGTCTTTGACTTAGGGCTGACTGTCTTCGAGCTCAGTCGGGGTAGCTTGGACTTTGTTAGGGAAATGACGAGACCATTATCTCATTCGGCGAGCAACTCCACGAGGTTTACGCCTGAATTCAGTTGTTTGGAAATAGTATACCAGTGGACCAGCAGTCGTTCCATGGTAGATGAAACCGCGACCCGTCGTTCGACCTATTTGGTGTTAGACATCAGCATCAGTAATGAGGTTAGCCAAGCCGAGTCTCGTTGAATCCTGGTGAACAGTCTCGACGCCAACCTCGATGGCTTTCTGAACTAAAATCCAAGTCGACCGTCCTTCATCGTTAAAACCGTGCAAGGTGATGTAGCCGACGTGGTTGTCATAATAACGTGCTTAGATTATGTTAGCTTTGAATAGATGATCGTTGGCTAGATAAACTACGACCGATTTGCCATCCTAGAAAATAAAGACTTGATATAAAGATGAAGGAATACAGCTTGTTTGATAGATACAGTCCCGACCGAGCAGTGCGCTATATTTGGTCTTTGAATCGACTATGAAGAATGCTGTCATGTGATTACGACCTAAGATATTTACTTCTAACGGAAGCACCCCCTTTGTCTGGGACTTGTCACCGAAAAAACTACTCATGGTGATCCCTGATGGAATAAGTTCGTCGTTAGAGCGACGTAGTGCCTTCAGGATGGAGATGGGTATGATATTGACCGTAACTCCGCAGTCGACGAAGATTTTGGAAACTGGATACCTTCGATGTAAGCTGTAACATACAATGACTTTAAATGATGAAGGTTGGCTGAAGAAGAACGGGGAAACAACTCCGCAAGAGCTGCTTTGAGTTTGTCTTCCTTTGTGGTCAGCTGATTCTCTTCAGTGGCCATGAAATTGACTTGTGGGGCTTCTTCGGCCACCACGTCCCTGTCCAAGAAAATTGGTTGGGATGCAGTTGGCTGAAACTCAACGGGTAAGACATGAACCATGCTGATTTCTATGTTGTTGAAGACCGAATGACCCATCGAGTCGTGATCTACTTCCAAATCTTCTGGCGACGTGTGTATAATGTTGGCTTGGTCTTTCTTGGCTGGCGCTGGAGTATGTTCCTGCGATATGTCTACAGGAGCCTTCTCGATTTGTTCATTGGCCTTGGGATCGTTGAAAGGTGGAATTGGGTCTGTGACTTGTGTCGTGGTACGAGCTTGCTCTTGATATGTGATTCGGGCATTTTTGGTGTCGAGGTAAGCTTCTAATTGTACAACGCGTTATGTTTCATCGATCGAAAGGTCGAAAAGGAAGAGGACGAAAAAGACTTAGAAATGGCACCATAAATATTGGAGGTCATCGAGAAAGAATGGAAGTTCAACCACGTCAATATTAGTGTATGGATCTACATCAAAGCTGAGGACTCAAGCCTCACGTATATGCTGGAACCTAGCTTTCAAACCCGGGTCTGAAGTTTTTTGGATGATTCGTTCAGTATCTGGGCATGCTAGAATGAGGTCAATAGTATCTTGGCATGCTTTCAGAAAACCGTATAAGTCATTAGCTGAATGTTTTTTATGAAACTCCTGCTTGTACTTTAAAACGTCCCTGAGGAACGGTGGATGTAAATTTCGTCTGACTTTGATCAATGGTTCCTTTGTGGGTAATAGAGGAAGTTTGCTCTTGGCTTCCTTTCGAAAGTACTCGAGGATAACTTTTATTTCTCCGAGCCGAAGAAGGAGTTTGATCCACTTTTCGGGCTCTTCAATCATGGTTTCAAAGTTACAATCGACTACCTGTTTTCCTTGGAGCAATTCGGTCATAATCGTCGGAGGCTATCGTTCTTCTTCATTGTTGTCTATTTCCTTCAGCTGCCATTTGGGGGCTGAGGTATCTTGGGCTACTCATCGGCAAGCCATATAGTCTATTCTTTGCCATCGACGTTTCTATGATTTGGTTAGTGCATTGTATACACCTTTAGGGGAATTATAGGTATACCAACACTAATCATATGGCTCAGGAGGTCTAAAGGTGGGCTGGTTTACGGGTGAACTTGAACTACCAGAGCTGCGCGTATAATAATCTTCGTTATAAAATGACGCGTCGAAATCAAGGCGTCATCTTGCAGAAGATAGCTTAGTATCTTGGACCTGAGGACCAAGCCTATCAAAGACCTTATGACATTGGCCTATTCCAAGCACATGTTGAGGCTTCATTGCAGCTGTGAGCACTTGTTGTGGTATTCCTACATGACATAGTTTTTCTTTCAGCTCGACATTCGCTTTACACCGACTACATAGGATCATCGGTTCTTTAATTTCCTTGGTACTGGAACTTGACATTGATTCAACAGCAGCTGGCCCAGTTAAATCTTAGGTGGCTCGTTTGAGAATAAATCAATTTTCACTCGTGGCCGAGAGTTCTGTTTTAGGACAAACCGTATTGGGACGAACTCGGCCTTTCCCCTTCCTTTATCCCCAAGCAGACAAGCGTCTACCATGTTTATTGTTGCTGTTGGGAATGGGTCGGTGTCGACGCCCATTTTCTTTTCAGGGAACTTGAGTTTACCGTTGTCGATCCAGCTTTGGATGGCATCTCGAAACACGACGCAGTTGTTCGTTGTATGATTGTCGAGTTGTGGTATTTGCAATAAATTTTCCCTTTTAAGTTGTCGACCTTGGGAATATTATGTCCCGGCGGAAGCTTGTCAATTTTCGAACTCAGTAATTGGTTAAAGATGGCATCGACCTTCGTTATGTCGAAGGTATAAACCTTCGATGTTTTAACGACTGTTTCTACACTAGTTGAGCAGGTCTTGACATCTTTGGAGTTGGCATGTGCCAATGCCTTGCATACATAAGGCTTATTAAACACTATCTTGGCCGCATCTATGTTGACACATTGAGGTTCTTCAACTTCGACTGATGCATAACTGACTGCAGGGTTCTTATAGATCGTCCATCGAGATGAGGGCTTCAAGATCTTTTCTTCTCGAAGTAGATAATCATATTGTTCAACGTGTTGAGCCAACTCATACATATCTAGAAAGTTTTCCCTCAGGAATTTCTTTTTGTATTCCATGTCTAGCCCATTCAAGGCGAGCTTGACAAATTTGACTTAAGGGATAAGTACTCGGCACTGGTTTCTGGCCGATTTAATCCTTGTAAGATAATCCATTGGTGACTCATCAGATGCTTGAGCCATCTTGGCCAATGAAGAAACTGACATTTCTATTCCCGATCGATAGAATTGCTCATGGAATTTTTCGACTAGTTCCTCCCAACTCTAGATGGAGTTAGGTAGAAGGTTGATGTACCATGCGAATACTGAGCCTGTCAATGAGAAGTTGAATAGTCATAGTTTATGGAAGTCGCTATTAACATCTTTGCATTGCGCAGTGAACCGAGCTACATGTTCTAATTAAGACATGGACGATTCTCCAGCAAAAAGGCTGAAGTCTGGGATTTTAAAGCCTTTATGATATTCGATTTTTTCTACATAAGCTGGGTATGGATTGATGAATTTTGGGAACTTCGACCCCTTTTTCAGGGCCGAATCGATCATTCTTTGGACCTCAACCATATCGACGGATGCCGTTTCTGCTCCTCGGTCAAATTCATCCTCCTTGCTGCTTGATCCACTTCTTTTTTCCATATCAATCATTTTGAGCCGAGCAGATCCTGTCTAGGCCGGTAATGCCAGTATTGGATTGTTCTTTGGAATAGCTTGTCTAGATTAATCAGTATGTCCAATATTCTGGGTATTACTACCCAGGACCTTGAGCAATCTAGTGTGCATGGCGCTATAACCACAAACTTCTTCGAGTATCCCTTTTATTTATTGGCTAAACATTTGCTCAAACTGCCGAGATTTCTCATTAAGATGTCTTCAGAAAAACGACCTAGTTGGTGGATCAGATGCTTCACCACCGTCCTCGTCACAATCCTTTACTATTCATTCGACAAAAATTCCTTTTGTCACTCTGGCGGTGATCTCCGCATCATGAGCCTGTCTGCTGAGACTGACTTCTTTTTCTCGGCGTGTCGCACTTGTGGCTTCAGGTGTGATGGCAACAGGAGGATTATGTGTCTGTGACAAACCATCATGATCTAGGTTTGGACCATCGGTGGAATGTTAGTCATGGACTTTCCCATGACTGTTTTCCTTTTAGCCGATCGTGTCTCAATAGTCATGAACTTCGTACTTTTAGCACTGGGTCCCATCGAGAGTGCCAAAATGTTCACCCTAAAAACTACCAAACCTACATGGCATGCATGCCGAGTAATCAATAAGCTAATTACATCCTTCGTTGTGTGTGGGGCGTGCCAACTCGTCGGTTTCGCGTAGAGCGAAAGTTTGCACAGGGTAGTTTGTGTGTTGAATTGGAAAAAGCTGGAATGATTCACACCATTTCCTATTTATAGCAATCTCTCATAGCCGAGCTAGAACCACTCTTAGATTAGGATTCCTCAACCTAATCTAACTAGGACTTGGCCAATTCTAATTCAACTGGGACTTTGAACCCACCTTTTAAACGAGCCAAATTCACTTCCCGAGTCCCAGTGTCTCTAGGAATCCTTATCATACCAGGTCTCGACTACTTCACCTTTATCCGAAACAAACCTCTTCATAACAGGATTCGGCCAACCTTGATAAGGCCGGCCCATGACAAGATTCTAAACAAACACCTTTGGGCTGAGGATATTTATGAGCTCGGCCCAAAATAACATTTGGGGTCCAAACAGGTACATTTGGATTGCTAGTACATTTTGTGTCTTTGCACATTTATAATCTAAACATACCAAATGTCGATACGTTTATTTTCTAATGTACCATAAGTTTTAAATACATTTTTTTTATATAAATATACGCAAAATGTTAACAAATAAATGAAGTTTTCTAAAACAAGTATTAATGATTTTTTGATGAAGGAGAGACTAATTAAATATAATAACAAAAATAAAAAGTTATCTCATTTTTAGTGATAATAACGAATTAGTTAAGTTAATTTTTTTAATAGAAAAAGCCACGAATTTAAAATTCCTAAATTGTATGAAATTAGTTGTTACCTACTTAAGTGGATATATCCCAGAAGTTTGGATCTTAACATTGCACTGCAATTTGCTCTGAAATTAAAAAAATAAAGAGCTGGTTTTGTTTGCTCATGTGAAATTTTTAGAATTAAAGTTAAATTTCAACGTGTATACTCCACTTTTGGCTTTGTGAGTAAAATAACGATAATATAACTGGATGCTGGAACCTTCTCATCTCTGCTAATCTAAAATTAATTAATTAATCATGTTGATACACAAAATCAATAAGAACTTTGGTATAACAGAAAGTGTCAAGTTTGTGACCTTCGCTATATTGCTCCGGTCACTAGTGTTGATAAATATGTAAATGGATAGAGACAGGAAAACAAATACAAGATGTACGTGGTTCACCTAAATTGGCTACGTCTACGGAGTAGAGGAGTTCTCATTAATTGTGAAGAGTTTACACAAGTACATAGGTTCAATCTCTCCTTTAGTGAGTACTAGTGAATGATTTAGTACAAATGACATTAGGAAATATTGTGGGAAAATGATTTCCTTTAATAAAAGAGAGTTTCTAGCTTTGTTCTGACATTGACACGTGTCGTGTTGTGATTGACCTCTGATGTTGACATGTGTCGCGCTATAATTGGCCTCTGATGTCGACATGTGTCGCGCTGTGATTAGCCTCCTGGTTGGAGGGAAACTCTTGTGGATCCTTGATGGTATAACATTGACCGGTGCTTAGTAGTTTCGGGATTGGTCAAGTATGGTACAAACAAATCACTTGATACTTTTTTTACGATTAAAAGGAAACAACTGGTGGCAAGTCACGGTTATTCACTTTTTTCGAATCCGGAGAGGTTATGGGGAATTTCACCATACCCGTGGCCATAATCAAAGCAGACTCACCAGTTCAAAGCATCGAACCTAAGACTTCACACATTTTTTTGTTTATTAGAGAGTCGCAGTCCACTTGCTATAGATTAACTAATGTCTTTTTTTATAGGCAAAGTACGTACCAAACATATGTATAAAGGTTTCTCTGAAAAAAAAAAAAAAAAAACATATATATATGGTCAATGGGAAGCAATGGAAGTGGCCCCACGTGATGAGAGGAGGATTATCTTCCCTCTTAAGCTTTCTCTCATTTTCTCTTCTCTTACTTGAAGTCACGTTGATATTTTATATTTATTTTTTTACGAAAACAATAAGATAAAATGAGAGAAAGCTCTCTGTAACCACACATTTTATATTCATTCTTTTACGAAATCAAATGAGTGGTTACAGAATTGCTCATTTGTTTAGCTAATTTAAATCTAAATTATTCTTTTGTTTCATTTTACAAAGAAAAGTTATTTTGTTTTGCTCAATTGTATTCCCAAGATTTTACAGAGCAAGACCTATCAACACTTGTAGATCAACTTGACATTTATATTCGTTCTATGTGTTTGAAAAGTAATTCTTCTCAGTTGCAAAGGATTAATGATTTTGCTTAAAAACGGTGAAAAAGGATTCCATCTAGTATTTCAATATGTATATTTACTTATCGATTTGGGTTTGGTTTTACCAGTTGCAATTGCTTCAGGAGAGAGAGCATTTTCTGCCATAAATATCATTAAAAGTTAATTCCGCAACAAAATGGGGGATCAATGGTTAAGTGGTAGCTTATGGGGGATCAATGGTTAAGTGGTAGCTTAGTTATTTACATTGAGAAATATATTTTTCTTGTATTGGTAAAATCATTTTTCTTAGGCATCTTAAGACAAAATAGTCTCTTAAATTGGCATAACTCCACACTTTGGTCCTTGGGATTGGAAATCGATAAAAAGTGGTCCTTGAGTTTGCCTATCATCAATCATTTTGTTCATTCCGTGAAAAATCTCTTTTAAATAAGGACCAAATGGACAAAAATACACTCAATTTAATAAACAATGATTCAAAATGATTTGATAAAACTTGATGGTATTTTTGTCATTTTGTCTTATTTGATAGAGAGTTTGTGTGAAAGGACCAAATGATTGATAGTGGACAAACTCATGGACCACTTCTATTGAATTTAAATGCCATGAACTAAAATAAAGAGTTATGTCAATCTCATGAACCATTTTAACTAAAAAGCTTTTTTCTTATACGTGCATTTTTTATTTATCTTCTTATATTCATATTTGATTTATTCAATTCAAAATTCAAAATTAAACAAGCATGCATAAGAAGAGAAAATCAGCGAGAGCGAAATAAATTTCTTTCTTTTATGTGTTTTTGTATTTGTTTTTTGTGAAAAGGTTAAGGTATCCTTCAACCTAGAACTCTGACCAACAAAATGGCACCACTGGGGTGTAGCCATGTAGGTCCAGGATTCTTTGGGCGTTTACATATTGGATTTAGTTTTACTAGAAAAAAATTAAGTGCCAATTAGTAGGGCCATGTGGCAATTGCATGTGTTGACTTTAAAAACTATCTAGCCTATGTGGGGCGTAGACCAAGTAATTAATAAGCTAACTATGTCATTTGATTGAATATGGAGCATGCCAACTCGTCGGTCTAGTTTAGCCGAAGAGTAAAATATGTTTTGGTGTGGCATTGGGGGCGCTACTAACTTTTGCGTCTAGCAATTGTGGCCGAGGAATGAACTCGTCTCAGCCTTTTGGGTTCTAGAGCCTGAAGACAAGGTTGCTAGTCTCTTTGAAGTTCACGAATCATCGGCGTCGGGTTTAGCCTCAGTAATTATATTTGTGAGAATATAACTGGTACTAGACTATATGGACGCAAATACTCGAAAGAGATAAATGCCTTGATTGTAAAGGTATCTAAGTTAAAGCTTCTTCCCAAGAAGGTTTCTTGGGTTCTATAGGCGCTGCTCCTTGTTGACATGGCTTGGATCCTTGGTGAAAATTATTCTTCCAAGCTAAATTAGGATGATCTCTCCTCCCAGGATTATAAGTATTTGAGAAGGGGTCATTTCGTTGATGGTTAAACATATTGACTTGATTAGCCGCTTCAACTTCTGGACAAGTACCACTTTGAGGACAAAGATGAGTAGGATGGGTCTGAGTAGCGCAAATCCCACACGGTTCTGCATTCCTTGAAAACATATTCACCACAGCATCCAATTTCCTTGATAATGCAGCCACCTCATTAGATGAACTTACTTCATATGCCGAATTTCGAGTTAACTCTCTACTATCCCATTGAGATGAATTTGCAACAACATTCTCAATGATAGTAGTAGCTTGCTCTGGTTCTTTTCCCAATATATTGCCAGCAACTGCAGCATCCAATCTATGTCGGCATTCATCACTCAAGTGTTGGTAGAAGTATAAAATTAGTTGTCATGGTAAAAACTGACGGTGTGGACAACTAATTATCAAAGCTTTAAATCTCTACCAGGCTTGAAAAAGTGGTTCTCCCTTGTTCTGCCTAAAGTGAAATATGTGATCCCTCAACCTCTGAGTCCTAAATTGAGTGTAAAACTTTTGAATGAACTTACTAGAAAGTTGAGTCCAAGAGGTAATTGATCTCGCTGGCAGAGTTTTGAACCAGGTTCTAGCATCTCCCATGAGAGAAAACGGGAAAAGCTTTAGGCGAATGAACTCATCGGAGACGCCTTTAATATTATGTGTCCCACAGATATCCAGAAAATTATCTACATGTTCACTAGCATCTTGATTCTCATCCCCAGAAAACTTGGGCAACATGTTAATAAAATAATCTTTGATCTCATAAGAAGAAGTAGCATCAAGTTCAGGATAAACTATGCATGATTGTCGTGAAGAAAATTGCGGAATAGAGAAATCTTGAATGGTTCGAGGTGCACCATCGTTATTGCCGTTCGCAACCATCTCTTCTTGTTCTTGCTCCTCCTTTGCCTTCTCTTCTCTTTGTTCCTTGCGAATTTGCCTAAGCTTTCATTCAATCTCTGGTTCGAATCTTACAAGCTACCCTTCTGAGGAATGAGTATCGATCATTCACCTACAAAGTACCAAGGACTGATTTCAGTAATATGCTTGCAGAGGTGTCTCAAAGAATCTGATGATGGGTAATTGTAGAAACAGAATTCCAATTGGAAGACTAAAAGACTCGGGGGTATAGGAAAACTAAAAGCCAAAAGAAGAAAGTATCTACTGGACAATGATAACCAAACACTAATAGTCAAACAAGGAAAAATCTAATGACAATTAAAAATTTATGCAATCAGAGATTTTTATTTTTTATTTTATTTTTCGGAATATGAAAACAAAAACAAGATAACGAACAGAAACAGAGGTAAAAATAAACTAAAAGAAAAAAATTTTAAAAAAATTAATTAAGTAAAGTGTAATCAACAAGCCGAGTTGGGATTAAGGGGCAATCCCCGGCAACAGCGCCAAAAACTTGATGTATATTTAAACTAACCTAAATAATAGATTAATCTAAACCAAATTAAACTCGTAAGCGCACGAATCAATTGTAGAAATAAACGCAAATACGAGGTCGATCCCACATAGATTGCTTTTAATACCAATTCAACCAATTGATTACGTGAAACTTAACTTAACTAGGAAACGAATGATTGATTAATTGATTATGAAAAAATAATTAAAACTTCAACTTCAAATTAGACTAAGAATACGAATAACGAAAACACGCAACAAATGAAAGTTTAAAAGAAATTAATGTGATGAAAGCCTAAGGTCATGAATCCACCAATAACAATGGCATGTAATCAGACAATAATCAACAAGATACTTCGGAAATAATCATGTCATGGCTTCATCATAAACCTTAGAAAAATAGTTTAGTTACACATAGTCATAATAAAAATCACAAAAGAAATCATGGAAAAAGATAAAACCCCGGAAAAAATGGTAAGAACACGCTAAACGGCCCTCCTTCACTTTGGACGAATTTTCTTGTGTGTATTTCGTTCCCCTCTCAAGATAGCCTTTGGTACTCTATTTATTCCAATAAAATCCTAAAAAGTCTGATAAAAACTATCCTAAAGGAAAACAAACTCCAAAGTAATTAATGAAACAAACTAGGAAAGAGTCCTTCTTGACTTGGGAAACACGGCATCTGTCTTGCACGCCAGATTTGGGGTCGATTTATCTCCTGGAAAATTCTGTAAAAATATGGGAAATGTAGCTTGATCTCTTATCTTTTCAAGCATATGTCTCACGCCACTAGGAAAAATCGGGAAAGCCTTCAAATCTTCATTATCCCACAGCTGCGCAGCTCTGACGGGAAAGTTACTTATGCGGGATTGATTTGTAAAATTGGAACGTTTGACTCCATGAAAAATTACGAAATTTGGACACAATGATCTTCCACCTCTTAGCTTCCTTCTACAATTGGCCTTGCATCAAAAATCCACCGGAAAGTCGAATTATCATCAAAAACGTCTTGCATGCGCAGATTGGCTGAAACAGAGAAAATGAAAGTAATAAGGTTCTTTTAAGACCAATTCCTTAACAAAACTTAGGGAGAATTAACCTGAAAATGTGATAAATAATGCACCTATCATTGGTCCACTCAGTACCTATAACATGTTCAAATTTCAGAAAAATTCAACAATGCGATCATCAATAGCAGATGTTTGAAACACCAACCCAGTTTTCAATTCTGCAAAAATCTGGACAGTCATCTTATGAGTGCCAAAACCCCATTTTAGCATTCATATAGAAATGATATTTTCACAAAAGTTATTCGTTATCCTCTCATCCACATCATACTAAAATTTCAGTCAGATCCAACAATTTGATCTTCCTATAATTGTCAAACACTACTGTTGATACATGACCATGATTAGAAAGAAAAAGGGAAGTGTAGTAAGTTAATATTTACTTTTTCCTTATCATTATTAATCTTGTTATTAATGTGACTGGTGCGGTATAATCGACCATCATACACCATATATATTGTAGTATGAATGGTACGGATTGATCACCCTCACCCTTACTTATGTTATATATATTTGTGAATGGTGCGACACTATCACCCTTCTTACAATAACAATTAGGGAAATTTTATTTGAACCCATATAACATCTTTCTACACCCAACTTATTCTTTACACCCATATAGTTTTTAATTAAATTATCAATATCTCTTTAAATCCAATTTTACTACCTAAACTACCCTCACAAACCTAATATAATATGCAAATTTATCTTTACACCCATTTTAAAATAAAAATCCAGAATCAGTGTTCTACAACTTGTTTTCCACAACTCGTTGATTGAGAGTGTAATGTCCATACATATATGGAGTCGTGTTTGATGAATTGGTCAAACAAGCAATCTGGAATCGGGAAGTTATGTGAGTAGACAAGATTAGATGAAGTAATTAACTCATATGTTACGATGTTTTTGTGCTTATTTGAGATTGAAATGTTAAACCAATATGCTTATTTCTCTTACAACAGAAATCGAGTTGGTTTTAATCCTTGTGTGCTTTATCTGAATTGCATTCCCGTTGTTTTTATCCCATCGCCGCTTCATAAACAAATGCAGTAGTGTTTTTCAAATGCTTTAATCTCAAGTTTTTACCTTGGTTTTAAGATTAGGTGTATTGGGTGGTGGAGTTGTAATCCATATTCTTAGGCATCACTTGGGTTTTAGCCACAGTAATTCAAATCTGCATGAATTATAGGACTCAAAATCATTTTATACATACACATACACTAGTAATAATAATTAACTTAGGCCCTCAGTTGTCATTGGAACCGGAGGTGGGTATATTGATTAGTGGGTTTATTGATAAATTTTAGTTTGATTTCTGGTTTCATCTTGTATTTGGTAATTATACAATAGGGTAAAACTGACCATTCACATTTTAAATTTAAGTTAGGTGTAGAGTGAGGTTATATGGGTTCAAATAAAATTTCTCTAACAATTATTGTCTTTAAGTTTTGATATTTATGTGAATAGTGCTGAATAAAATCCGTGTCACAATCATTACTTATCTAAAGCAATTTATGTGTACTTAATTTTTATGATGAGTATATATAGGATCTGAAGTTCCTTGATCTTTATCATATAAAAAGATTGGACCTGAAGTTCCACCATATAAAAAGATCGAACCTGAAGTTCCTTGATCCTCATCATAGATCGGACCTGAAGTTCCTTGATCAAAATAAAACCTAAAGTTTTGAATCAATTGAGAGAACAACAGTTCCTCAACTTAATTGAAATCACGGTCATAAGCACCTCAATCCACAGACTATTAAATGAGAACCAGAAGTTCCTTGATTCATGTAAATGAGAACCATAAACTCCTTAATCCATGTACAGATTAAGTATGAGCATGAATTCCAAAATGTGAACCTAAAGGTTCTAATGGTGTCGATATCGAGAATAAATTTCTAGTACATATGAATAATGTTTTGGCCTGAAGTTCAAAATATAAATAATGTTAATAACTTGAAGTTCTAACACTTTTGTGTGGACGTGTTTATATGGTATGAATTAAGCAAGTTTTGTCATAACTGAATTTCTTTCTTTCGGGAGTAAGAATATGGTGAACTTAGCAAAACTCGATGTTGTTACCATGGACATTTTATACAAGAGATAATTTCATGAATTCATAATGCCCGAGAATTCATGTGGAAGAATATGATATTAGAAAACATCTTTGCTTAAAAGCTCATTGAATCATATTCATGGAACCAGAAGTTTCCATCGTTTCTTCATTGATTCATATTAATGGAACCAAAAGTTTCCACAGTTTCCTATATCTAACAAACTGAACCAGAAGTTTCAGACATGTAAAAGACCATAACAGAGGGAACTTTTCTATACATACGCGTGCATACACATGAATTACAACTACAACAATAAAATAAAAAAAAGAACAAAAAAGGTGAGCTTTCGCAAAGGTTGCTCATGTGAAGCCTCCGTACTTGGCAGAACCCCAGAAGGGGGAGGCACCCGAAGATTGATCATGTGAAGCCTCAGTACTTGCGGAACTCCATAAGGTGGAGGCACCGGAGATTGATCATTTGAAGCCTCAGTACTTGGAAGAACTCCAAATAGTGGAGGCAATGGGTGCCTTCAGAATAAAGCCACAAACATCTGATGGTACCCTTGAATCTGATGGACAACAAATCTATGGAGGTATTTCTTCTTGTAGGAAATTTCGCTCCAACATATGTTCAATGAACTTATCTAAGCTAGAGAACACAAAATTCCCCTGTTGCCAACATCTATATAAACTTTGCTGTCAATTAAGAAACAGTCTTCTAATACAGAAATATCATCTTTAAATGATACTCAACTCTAAATGATACTTAACTAGGCTCCTAATTTGTCTCGTGTTATATTGGGGAGAGGGGAAGGTAATTCAAACTCGGAATTTTTTTTTTGGTGGACGACTCCTACTGCAATGATCACTTCCATCATTTCTTTGCAGCTGTCTTTGCAGCTGCACTCACTCAGCTTACACAAAATTGAAAACAGAACGACCGTCTTCAAATAATAATGCGTCATTAACAATGACTTATGTGTCACGTTAATACTAATCGCGATTGGTTTGATTTCAGTACTGTTACATAGAAGAATTCTTAGACGCGAGTCGAGACGACTTTTTTCTTTTTTGACTTGTATATCAGTTTTAATCAGGTGTCACCAGAAAGCACATACCATTGATATTCTCAAACATAATCTCAAGTTCTGTACATTAGTAAATAGACAAATGATTAGTTCTCTCCCTCCCTCTCCAAGCCTGTAGGATACAAGAATATACCCTCTGGCTCACACCATAACTGAATGAAGTACATACATTGTCATTAGCTTTTAGTAGCAGTTCTCGCTGCTGTACCAATTATATTCCACCCCCTCTCCTTTTCCCTAAGACTAATAGGCTCCTGGCTTTCTTTAGTTCCCGCTCTTCTGCCATTTCCTAGCAACACCTTGTGCGCCATCCTCCCTCGGCTTCCAATAGAGACTCTAACCTTCTCCATCCCTACATTCACGCCTTTTCTCATGTGTGGCGGCATTGGGGACTTTATCTGGATTTTCTTTTGGAGGCTTCGTCTCAATATGCTGTTTAGCTTTTTGCCGCCATTTCTGATGACTTTTGGACTGCTACAAGGTGTCTGTTCTGGCAAGTAGTCAGTCTCACGCACCTCTGGATCTACTTTCTTATCAGCATGGCATGCTATGGGTGCCAATGGTAATGCAAGTGGCGGGGATTGGACAGGGAATGGTACACTTGGGAGTGGGATTAGGGAGTTGGAGCTGCGGTTACTGGAATCCGCTGAAATGTTGGACAAATAGATACTCTTCCTGTTTTCTTTGGAGCAAGAAATTGTTCAGCCATTTCAGGGTTGTTTTCTTTCTCTGTAGCATCAACATGCTTGACAAAACCATCCGATGTATGAAAAGATGGTGCTGAGGGTTTGTTGTTGGTCTTCTCCATTAGTGGTTGCAAAGGGTTTACTTGATCTTTTCCCAATGCACTGCCTGTTTCACTGAGGATCTTGTGACTTGTTAATGGTCGGTTTGTAAACGGTGGCCTTGTGGGTGCAATAGATTGCTCATCTTGTTGATGTTTGATTTGCTGCTGGTGCTGCTCGGCTATCTTTGTGTCAACGTGCTGACGTGCCAGCTTTCTCTCGATTAAAAGTTGTGCTTCCAATTCTTTTACCTGGAAAATGTACTACATTAGTACCTGAAACTCTTATACTTTATGTATATAAACTGAAAAAAAAGGACCTCTTGTGTACAATACCTTGTCTTGCAGGTTTTTATTCTTCAGGTCTCTTTCTTTTATCTTCAATTCTAATCCATGAACTGTTTCCTCCATCTTCCTGATCTGTACATCTTTGCTCTTGACGTCTAGCTTGGTTTTCTCAAACTAGCATACCAAAGATCCGAGATTGTTAGAAATTTAATAGATGAATTATTCAATCAAAATGGTAGCAAACCGTCAAGGTTTTAAACAAAATCTGGAATCTGCAGTAGCGTCAAGCACAGTAAATTACCATCTGTTTGTATCTCAAAATTTCAGAAGTGTCCAGTTGCCTCTTTGCCGGACCCAACTCTATCCCTCGCACTCTACTTGCAAAGTTCAGTGAGCAAAGTGTCTCACTCACATCATTTTCATTAGGACTTATCTGAACAAACATGAGTGTCTTTGAGTCTCCTCCTGAAACAACGAATGATATTCATTAGTTTTACGTTTAATTTATCCAAGAAACCAGAGAATAAAAAAAATATGAACTTGGAATATTAAACAACTCAGAATAAGAATTGTCGATTCTTCTGTGATCCAAATGAAGTACCTAAAGAGTCTTGAAGCAAGTGGGTAAGCTTCGAGTTCCTGCACAGAAGACATAATTTAGTAAAAGAACGTAATAGCTGAATGCATAATGTGGCAACTTGGCCAATATAAACAAAGAGCTATTCATTAACCTGAAAGGTATGTGTGAGCTTTTAGTTGCAAGTGCAGATATGACATCACCAAGGGAAGACAGAGATCTATTTATGTTTTGAGTTTCCTTGAGTTGTTCTCCTTGCACTTCTGTCTTCGCTACACGCTCACACCCTGCTAGATCCACCAACCAGAGCTTACTTCTTGTGCATTCCCCATTCAACAAATGCTCTCCCTTCACCATTACACAGTGTATGCTGCATTTAGAGAGGACCACTCGAACATTTAGCAATCGATCTTTGTTCCAGAGCCTATTTGACACAAATTATTATTTTATTACTTTAGTCTAAAGAAGACTTTTCAACTCCGCCTGTGTAAGTTTATCTTACATTGCCGGTCCCAAGCCCGGGTAAAGGAGGAGGGGGAGGGCTTCAGGTAGTCGACAGCCGGCACTCCTCAGTTACGTCGAATCCTTATGAAAATGAATCCAGAACGAAATTGTGCTAAAGCTAGGGCGTCATCCGTAAGTGGCGCGCTGTGTGGCCCGAGCACAGTGATAAGTGAGCAAGGGTCGCTGTATCTCCATCGGCACCTGGATGCAGTGTTAAATGAGCAAGGGGGCCATAGAAACTTCTTTTCAAACGACTCCACTCAAAGTTGTTTGGGAGCATATGCTCCTATCAACTTTACACAGGACACACAAAAGAAGTACTTTGATCCTATTGGACGGGGGAGGGTGAAGAAGCTAGGACAGAAGGGTAGAGTTCAAGAGAGTAGAATGCGTTTAGGAACGTGGAATATAGGAACCTTAACGGGAAAATCTATGGAAGTAGTGGAAGTTATGGTGAGGAGAAGGATAAATATTATGTGCCTACAAGAAACTAAGTGGGTTGGTCTTAAGGCAAAGGATCTAGAAAACTCAGGGTTTAAACTTTGGTATTCGGGCACAAATAGAACGAGAAATGGTGTTGGCATCATCGTGGACAAGACCTTGACACAAGATGTTGTAGATGTCAAGAGGGTAGGAGATAGAATCATGGCAATCAAGATTGTAATAGGACAAGAACTCATCAATGTGATTAGTGCGTACGCACCTCAAGTAGGGTTGGATACGAGTTCGAAGGAGAAATTTTGGGAAGACCTTGGAGACTTGGTGTAAGGAATTGCCCAGACGGAGAAGTTATTTATAGGAGGAGATTTAAATGGACATGTGGGCCGGGAGACAGGCAACTATAGAGGTTTTCATGGTGGCCATGGTTTTGGGGAGAGAAACGAGGATGGGGAAGCTATCTTGGATTTTGCAATGGCATATGATCTCTTCTTAGCCAACACCTTCTTTAAGAAGAGAGAAGAACATGTGATCACCTACAAGAGTGGGTCGTCAAAAACACAAATAGATTTTCTTCTAATGAGGAAATGGGATCGTATAACTTGTAAGGATTGCAAAGTTATACCGGGAGAAAGCTTGGCTAATCAATATCGCTTGTTGGTGATGGATGTACATATCAAAAGAGTGAGAAAAAAGAACAAGACTTCGAAGTGCCCAAGGACTAGATGGTGGAATCTAAAAGGAGAAAAACTAGCCATTTTCAAAGAGAAAGTAATCACCCAGTGTGAGTGGGATAGAGAGGGGGAAGCTAGCCAAAGGTGGGATTCTATGGCTAGTTGTATTCGAAAAGTAGCAAAAGAGGTATTAGGAGAGTCCAAGGGCTCTGCTCCATACCAAAATGAATCTTGGTGGTGGAATGAGGAGGTACAAACAAAGGTGAAGGCTAAGAAGGAATGTTGTAAAGCCTTATACAAGGACATGATCGATGAAAATGGTGAAAGGTATAGAAGAGCGAAGCAAGAGGCGAAGAAAGCTGTGAGAGAAGCTAAGTTAGCGGCTTATGACGACATGTATAAGCGACTAGATACCAAAGAAGGAGAGTTGGATATCTATAAACTAGCTAGAGCAAGGGAAAAAAAGACAAGGGACCTAAACCAAGTGAGGTGCATCAAGGATGAGGATGGAATGGTTCTTGCTACAGAGAATGCGGTCAAAGACAGATGGAGAGGTTATTTTCATAATCTTTTTAATGAAGGACATGAAAGGAGTACTTCTTTAGGGGAGTTGAGTAACTCAGAAGAGTATAGAAACTACTCATTTTATCGTCGATTCAGGAAGGAAGAAGTGGTTGTAGCTTTGAAGAAGATGAAGCATAGAAAAGCAGTGGGCCTAGACGATATACCGATCGAAGTGTGGAAAGTCTTGGGAGAGACAGGTATAGCATGGCTCACTGACCTTTTCAAAAGGATTTTGAAAACGAAGAAGATGCCAAATGAGTGGCGAAATAGCACTTTGGTGCCTATCTACAAGAATAAGGGTGACGTACAAAATTGCATGAACTATAGGGGTATTAAGCTAATGAGTCATACAATGAAGCTTTGGGAGAGAGTCATTGAGCATAGATTGAGGCAAGAGACACGGGTTTCGGACAACCAAATCGGGTTCATGCCAGGGCGCTCAACCATGGAGGCAATCTATCTCTTACGAAGATTGATGGAAAGATATAGAGATGGGAAAAAGGATTTACACATGGTCTTTATAGATTTGGAAAAAGCATATGATAGGGTCCCAAGAGACATTCTTTGGAGGATTTTAGAGAAGAAATGAGTACGAGTAGCATATATCCAAGCTATAAAGGATATGTATGAGGGAGCAAAGACTGCCGTAAGAACTCATGAAGGACAAACCGAAAGCTTCCCCATAACTGTAGGATTACATCAAGGCTCATCCTTAAGTCCTTATCTTTTTGCGTTGGTAATGGATGAGTTAACAGGACATATTCAAGATGATATTCCTTGGTGTATGCTTTTCGTAGACGATATAATGTTGATAGATGAAACTCAGGAAGGGGTAAATGCGAAGCTTAACCTTTGGAGAGAAGTGTTGGAATCTAAAGGTCTTCGCCTAAGCCGATCAAAGATAGAATATATGGAGTGCAAGTTCAGTGCAAATGGAGGCCAAAATGAGTTAGGGGTGAGGATCGAAGATCAGGAAATACCAAAGAGCGATCGTTTTCGCTACTTAGGATCTATCTTGCAAAAGAACGGAGAATTAGATGGAGATCTCAACCATAGAATACAAGCTGGATGGATGAAGTGGAAGAGTGCATCCGGCGTGTTGTGTGACCGCCGTATGCCACTGAAGCTCAAGGAAAAATTTTATAGGACGGCAATAAGGCCGGCGATGCTGTATGGCACAGAATGTTGGGCGGTGAAGCATCAACACGTACACAAAATGGGTGTAGTGGAGATGAGGATGCTTCGTTGGATGTGTGGGCACACGAGAAAGGGTAAGATTAGGAATGAGGATATCCGAGGTAAAGTAGGAGTAGCTGAAATTGTAGGAAAATTGAGAGAAAATCGGTTACGGTGGTTTGGACATGTGCAAAGAAGGCCTACTGACGCTCCGGTTAGAAGATGCGACTACGGGACAGAGGTTAAGAGCCGAAGGAGTAGAGGAAGACCTAGGAAAACTTTGGAAGAGACTCTAAGAAAAGACTTAGAGTATTTGGATCTAACGGGGGACATGACACAAGACCGAGCATAATGGCGTTCTAAGATTCATATAGCCGACCCCACTCAGTGAAGAAGGCTTTGGTGTATTTAACGCAATACGTTGAAATGAAGCAAAGCTTATTTATTGATATCTCCGATAAGTTACAAATATGTACATATACATGAGTCAAAATAAACAAATAAAAGGGAGCCTTCACAAAGGTTGCTTAGAAGAAGTTTCAGCAGTCGGTAGAGCCCTAGAAAGAGAAGGCACCGGAGGGGGATCATTCGGAGCCTCAGTACTGGACAGAACCCTAGAAGGAGGAGGCATCGGAGGTTGATCATTTGGAGCTTCATTACGCGGTACAGCCCTAGAAGACGAAGGCAATAAATGCCTTTGGAACAAACCCACAAACCGCTGATGATCAAGTAAAACCTGACCATCAGATTCCTTCATCTGGTCAAGCTTCCTCTTCATGTTTGTAGCATAGTCATGTGCGAGCCGGTGCAACTGTTTATTCTCATGCTTGAGCCCTCTAATCTCCTGTTTGAGACTCATCACTTCAGCCGCCAATGATTCAACTTGGCGGGTTCGAGCAAATAGGCGTTGGGCCATATTAGACACAGAACCTGCACACTGAACACTTAGAGCTAGAGAATCCTTAACAGCCAACTCATCAGACCGTTTGGAAAGTAGTCTGTTATCTTTGGGAGTGAGAAGGTTCCTGGCCACCACCGCAGCAGTCATATCATTCTTCATCACGGAATCCCCAACGGTAAGAGGACCAGTAGGGGATAAGAAGGATGGGCGCCATATGTTGTCTGGAGAAGGCGTGGCTGCCTCTTCAACAAGGTTCAAGTCAAAACGACGGTCGGAGAGGCCAGACATTTTCAAAGGTGTTGAAGAGAGAAAAGGTCGGACAAATCAAGATCTTAGAAGTGCAAGAATGGAGCTTCTACTGGTGAAGATTCAAGTGTGCTTTGGAACTTAATGCCAGCCTTTATAAAAATCTGCACTCGACGGAGCTTCAAAAATCGAAGAGGCGCCTGCCCAGAAATCGAAGAGGCGTTTGCTTTCTCAAAAGCTGGGTTGCTCAGAGACCACGAGGGCCGATCTCAGAAATCGAATAGGCGTTTGCTTTCTCAAAAGCTGGGCTGCTCAAAGACCACGAAGGCTGATCTTAGAAATCGAAGAGGCGCTTGCTTTCTCAAAAGCTAGGCTGCTCAAAGACCACGAAGGCCGATCTCAGAAATCGAAGAGGCACCTGCTTTTCTCAGCCTTGTCAGCACCTGTCACATGCACACTCAACTTTGCTGAAATTACGGGTATTTTGTTGAAGATTTCTGGTGAAGTAGAAAGCACATGAATCTTACTGTTCAATCATCCACTTTCCACACGCACCATCAGCTCATGGGTACCACAGCTAATTTGCCAAAGATCTCTACAAAGTTTAGACACGTGAAGCTTGCAGCTCCCACTACATCGCTATGACCAAGAAGGGTAAAAGAATAGCAAAGAAACAGCACTAACAAAGTTTAGACACATAAATTTTGAAGATCTAGCTACCATATTATTACCCACAAAGGTAAAGGAACATCACCACTACTGGATAATTGGAAAGTCCCTATGTGTCAACCTTTGTGCTCCGTGGCAAGGTAGACTAGCAAACATGCCCAACCTTTACTCACATTCGAGAAAACACTCCCAACAAGATTGCTTGCTCCAAAATCGAAGAGGCACCGTCCTCCGAATCTCGAGAGCCAGACTCCTAACATGATTACTTTATCAAAAATCGAAGAGACACCGCTCTCCGAATCTCGAGAGCCAGACTCCCAGCAGGATTGCTCTCTCAAAAATCGAAGAGGCACCATTCTCCAAATCTCGAGAGCCAGATCCCCGACAGGATTTCTTGTTCAAAAACCGAAGAGGCACCACTTTCTCAACTTCGAGAGCCAGATCTCCTTGGATAAAGCTTGTCTGTAATCTTCACACGCAACATCAGCTTTCCAAATACCACAGACCACTTTTTCAAAGTGCTCTGACACACGTGAAGCTGGCAGCTCCCACTACCATGCTATGACCAAGCAGGGTAAAGGAATAGCATTACTACTTGTTGTTAGGGAAACTCCTATATATGTCGACCTCTATCCTCAACAGACAGGCAGACCTGCAAAAATGCTCAACCCTTCCTCATATCTAAGATGGCACTCCCAACGAAGCCTCTCGAAATACTCAGCTTTCTTTCCCCCCGATAATCCCTCTGCAAACAAGCTACACCAGAGCAAGAATATCTCATATCATCAGGGTTAAAAGCAAGAGTATCCCATATCATGCTTTTTCCTTGTCTTTTCCTTTGGCCTTGTTCTTACCTGCAAGACAAGGAGAAAGAGAGCAAGCAGTCAGCACTTGGAATCAAGCTTCTAGTCAGGAACTGACTGCCTGGAATCCCTTACCTGATTACTTAGCTGGCATTGCTCTCGAGTACTCATCTTCAACATCTTATGCTTCCAGAGAAGATACCACATCTACCTGAGGAACAGATAGGGAAAGTGAGAAGGATACAAGGAAGCATGTGGAGACAAGCGTAATAGAACACGTGCTAATACATCCACTACTTTGTCAACAGCAAAAGTATCCCATATCAGCAGGGTCGAACGTACTCTAGATTTGATGGACTTGTTTTGACCCTCAAATTCTTCAGTCGGCCTTATACTCTGGAGGAAACCAGAAAATCCTCCAGCCCAATTCAAGAATAAACCTGTGGAAAGTTACTTCTTCAAAAGCAAAAGTATCTCATATCATCTATTCTCCTTTTCTTCTCTTTATCCTTCATGCTGCCTGCAAGATAGGGAGAATGAGAACAATCAGCCAGAACTCGAAATCAAACTTCTGATCTGGGACTGATTGCTTAGAGCTCTGATTGCTTACCTTGTCTGTCACCTCTTTCAGCAGATCCCCTACCTCGGCGACTTGGGGAACTCTTACTACATGGTTTGTATCGTGCTTGACCAAGCCTGAAACTACAAGTAAGCTTTAAGTTAAATTGATACATTACCTTGTGCATCTCCACCAGTTAAAGATACCACCCCTGGATGGAGCAAGAGTACTTCCAGAGAAGATGCCACATCTACCTATGAGACAGATAAGGCAAGTGAAGATGAGAGCTTGAACCTATGTCATTTGTACTAAATCATTCACTTGTACTCACTAAATCAGAGCTTGAACCTATGTACTTGTGTAAACCCTTCACAATTAATGAGAACTCCTTTACTCCGTGGACGTAGCCAATCTGGGTGAACCACGTACATCTTGTGTTTGCTTTCCTGTCTCTATCCATTTACATACTTATCCACACTAATGACCAGAGCAATCTAGCGAATATCACAAACTTAATACTTTATGTTGTACCAAAGTCCTCACTAATTTTGTGCATCAACAATCCTTAAGTCCTTACCTTTTTGTGTTGGTAATGGATGAGTTAACAGGACATATTCAAGATGATATTCCTTGGTGTATGCTTTTCGCAAACGATATAGTGTTGATAGATGAAACTCAGGAGGGGTAGATGCGAAGCTTAACCTTTGGAGAGAAGTGTTGGAATCTAAATGTCTTCGCCTAAGCCGATCAAAGACAGTATATATGGAGTGCAAGTTCAGTGCAAATGGAGGCCAAAATGAGTTAGGGGTGAGGATCGGAGATCAGGAAATACCAAAGAGCAACCGTTTTCGCTACCTAGGATCTATCTTGCAAAATAACGGAGAATTAGATGGAGATCTTAACCATAGAATACAAGCTGGATGGATAAAGTGGAAGAGTGCATCCAGCGTGTTGTGTGACCGTCGTAGGCCACTAAAGCTCAAGGGAAAATTTTATAAGACGGCAATAAGGTCGGTGATGCTGTATGGCACAGAATGTTGGGCAGTGAAGCATCAACGCGTACACAAAATGGGTTTGGACATGTGCAAAGAAGGTCTACTGAAGCTCCGGTTCGAAGATGTGACTACGGGATAGAGGTTCAGGGCCGAAGGGGTAGAGGAAGACCTAGGAAAACTTTGGAAGAGACCCTAAGAAAAGACTTAGAGTACTTGGATCTAACGGAGGACATGACACAAAACCGAGTGCAATGGCGTTCTATGATTCATATAGCCGACCCCACTTAGTGGGAAAAGGCTTTGTTGTTGTTGTTGTTGTTGTAGTCTAAAGAAGGCTTTTCAATTGCACTGTACCAATGAACAGTGTTTTGAACTACATTTCAGTTTATTTACAAGACTGCCACTCGGACACTTTTAGCCAACTTTCGCTTTATTTACAAAAATGCCACTCAAGCTTGAGACTCGATTTTCAGCCGCTGCATCTCAGGTTTTACTTGGGGAGAGAGAGGGGAAGGGGACAAAACGGGCAGAGAGGGAGAGAGAGCCTGAGGCTTGCAGAATTACGATGATAACGCCAAGTCGAAGGAACCCTAAAAACCAGAGAAGAAGAAGAATAAGCTCAAAAATCGGGTGAGGATGTTGACAAATCAGCAAGCCCAGTTTCAGGCGACTCTGCAAAACCAACAACCTAACCTCCGAGGAACGATGTTAGAGGGGATTCAAATTTGAGCCGAACTGAGGCCGTCGTCGACTGAGAGAACATCATCGATCCTGACTTTTGGATCGACTCCCTCTACCTCCTCCGTGTCTGCTACTCCTGCTCCGTCTCTCTTCTTGCAAGTTCGCTTGGGTTCTGCTCCCCGGCTATTTCAAGCACAAAAAATTCTCCAGTTTCATTCGTCAGCTCATACATACATAAGCTCTTCGCCTCTTAATATTTTGATTCAGGTCAATTGTTAAATTCTTGAAAAAAATTGAAAGCATTGTTCATTTTTGTCCTAAATTGGTTTGGTTCTAGTTTGGAAACAGAAATTAAAACATATACTCCTTCATCTACGATTCACTTATTCCATTCCAGGTATTTCTCCATTTCTCTCTTAATTTCTTACTTTTTGATTCAAGCGTTTAATTTTTTTATTAATTAAATTACAAATAAGTATTATTGACGAGTTAACGCGAGCAACGAGCAGTTAGCATTGTGTTTGTCGGGTTCTTGTTGTGTGTGTGTGTGTGAGAGAGAGAGAGAGAGAGAGAGACCTTTTGTCTTAGTGGAAACTTCATCATTCGTAACCAGATCAGGTGCAACTGGTACTTTGGTTGGTACATCGGGAAGGTCCAACCTCTCATTTTCTTTAAGAGATAGCACTGAAGCAGGAGCTATAGGTATATCTTGAACGGTGATCTGACAAAGGAGCGAAGTTTCACTTTTAGATGAGATGAAATTATGTGACACCAGAATAGTAAAACTAACAAGAATAAGAAACAAACAAAAGAAAATTCATGATATAATTTGACACGAGGTTAGTTTTTTAATGATTTAATTGGCAATATGAAATCTGCAAGATCCAATTTCAACATACATGAAGATTCAGTGAAAGACCTCAAACATATGGATTAAAATCATAAACTCAAGCCCTCAGGTTAAGTTCTCATTAAACAACATTCATTTAGTAACAATCAATCAAGTGAGAGATGAGTTGTTTGAATGTTTGATTTTACTTGAATCAGAGTCTCCAAGGAGGAGAAAAAGAAGGATCCGAATGATTTAGGGTTTAGGTCTTAGTGTGTGAGTAGGCGTATTGATGACTGTAATCAAGGTATCACTTAAGCTCTAATTGTGACTGGTAAATTTTGAATGACTGCTGGTTACTGTTAAAACCCCAAATGTATGCAATCCCACGTTCCAATTTGTTGTGTGAAGATGCGGACCACAATTGCTTCCTCTCAGCAGAATTAGTTTCCACGATTACTCTTAAACCCTAATTATCTCTCCTCTCTCTAAAATCCATTTTTCGATTTCTGAATACGGTAAATGGATATTGTTTCTGTGTGCAGGTGTTATTCGGAGAAGTTTGAAGGCCCCTGGGACAATGAGGATTGCATTTCAGAGTAGCAGAAATACAAGGCCACCCTCTCTTTGTGTATCCAATCTTACTCTTCTCCTAAATTTTTATCAAACTATAGGATTTATTTTGCTGATTTTAGTTTTTGCGATTTGAGTTTTTATCCCTTGCTTATTTTTTATTTTTTTGCAGAGGTATTACTTTTCCTTTGACTAGAAATTTTAGTGTTTTTAAAGTATAATGTTATCAAATTCTATTTTTCTAATTTTCTGATTTTGGCCTTTTGCAGGGAGTGCTAAGATACTGAATTTTTGGGATTTTTTTATCTTTGCATGATTTTTGGTCTTTGAAATGGGTATGTGTTGTTTTTAACATTTTGGTTCTCAAATGTTCCGTTCTTTGATTTCTGTTTTCTACCTCCTTCTAGGTTGCTTCGTGATTTTCATTTTCCATTGTTGGCTTATGGAATTTATAAAAATGGTTGTAGTTTTGTGACCAAATCCTAGTAAGAGTGTGCCAAAACATAGATTAGCATGCAGTGAACATACATTGAATTAGAACAAAATTTAATATATAAGTGAAGGCATGTGCAGTGAACAGACATTGAATTTAAAATTGATAGGGTAGTTAAGCTTCTACCTTAGTTATTCTTTGTCACTCACTTTTGGAATTTAATTCATTCATTTCAAAGTCACTCATGTGCTCTGTCTTACTCTATTCACTCATTTTTAGTATGCACCATTGATTTTTTTTGTCATATATTATTCACTCATCTACTACACTAATGTTGAGATTTGGGTATCATTTGTTTTCTCATATGAAATTCACAAGATAGCTTCTCCATCCTCGTTCCTCTGCTTTTGTAATAATGTGTTTTAGGTTGCAGATTTCAAAGTGGATGAATCAGAAGGGGATATGCATATTTTCGCCGGTTGAGCATGTCGTGCAGCTGGATTTGATTGGGAAGGCAGAATTTTGCACAAATTGCTATCAAATAAAACCAGTTTGAGCCTGTGGGTCAAATCCTATTGGACATTGTTGCATCATGGAACATGTGATTGTTGGGAAGTTTAAGCTAGGGAGGAAGATTGGGAGTGGGTCTTTCGAAGAACTCTATTTAGGTATGGTAATCAGTGTTTGATATCCTTTTTTCCTTAGAAAATTATTCATTGTGTTAATTTAATGTGTTTTGTAATGAAATTGCTCTTCTAGTGTTAGGTGTAAATGTACATGGTGGGGAGGAGGTCGCTGTTAAGCTGGTATGGGATCGATCCTCAAATCTTAGATTCAATTCTGATGTTTGGTTTATGGCTAAATATTTGCAAGCATTGTATAGTTTTGTGCCTGATTGTAAATGGGCAGCTTCATTAATGTACTAGGATATGTTGAGTGTGAGCTTCTGGTAATTCATTATGATTTCATGTGTGCTTCCATATATATTGAAATTGTCCAGTTTGCTCATGGATGTTTCTGTATGATTTTGCATGTCTCCCTTGATAAAAGCTTGAGCAAAATATGCTTATGAAATCGATATGTGGTTTAGCTTTATAAATGTGCCTGCATCTGTACTGCTTATTTGCTACCCATATAAACATATAACTTTATATGAGATTGCCCCCCATTTGAAAATGAGTGTTTTTATGCGATGTTTATATGTGTAGGCACTGGAATTAGTGTCTTTTGTTTTTATTTTGATCTCAGCTGCTCAAAACTGAATTTTTTTGTTGGTGTGAATATATATGTTAACATATAATATCAGCATTTGGAGTGAATCAAATTCATTTTAAATTTTCTTAAATTTATTGATTATCAGATGACATAGTTAACAACTTCTGTGATTTTAAAACACTTGGAGGTGAGATTTACATAATTAAATAGTCAATTGAAAAATTGAAATGAGATGTTAGTTTTACCTGACTAATTTCTTTGTTGGGTTTATTACTGCTCAATGTTAAAACCCAAAAATGGTTTTTTGGGCAAGTGGTGATTGGCCCGCCTGGGTTAGGAAAGACCATTTACTGCAATAGCATGTCTGAGTATATCTAGCTCATCCGAAGGTAAAAAATTTCACTCTGAATTCTGGGTTTTCAAGTTTTTCCATGGCTTCAATTTTGGTTTTTGAATACATCTGAAATATTTACAGTGGCAATTTGTTGTTTTGGTGTGCAGGAAAGTTTTTGTGGTAAATTTGGATCATGCAGCCGATGCATTGCCGTATCCTTTTCAGGGTTTTATTTTTTTCATGTTTATTGTTCGTAATTTGTAGTGTTGCACTGCATTCCAATATCGAATATTGAGGGTAATAAACTAGAGCTACTGGTTCACCTTTCATTTGATCTTCTACTTATTTCGATTGAATTCCAAGAATTTTTTTTATTTGCTTAGTTTAATTTGTTGTTGTTCAATTGTTATGAAAATCTGTGAATGTGTATGAATTATTGGTTATGATTTTTGTTGAACAATGTGAAGTTGCTTGGTGTTTTAAGTTCTTGATCCAAAGAAAGTTGCGTTATTTCGTAATGACATTGCCGTTTGTAGTGGTTGTTTGGATTACTGTGTCATTTTATTTATGCAACACTTATATGATACCTTTCTTATTGGCTGTATGTGAATCATCAATATCTTATAGATTAATATGCTTACCATTTCGTATACATATGTTTTTTATTCATGTTAAAACTTTTTGTATTATTTTTGTGTTTGTCATTGGCAGGTGAATTTGTAAACATTCATAATTATCCATAGGACCTTGAGGGAGTATGCAATTAGTATTCATATAGATGGTTATTTGTGTTAACGATGAAAGCATCTGGTTTAGGTTTGTCCTCAAAATTTATGCTTAGTTGTAATAATGCTTTTGCTTAGTTGTTCATGTAAAAATGGAACAATTTTTTTTTGTACATATATCATTTTATATTTGTTTAAGTTTGAACTTATGCTTATTAACTTGGTTATTGGTAAGGCTCTTCTAGAGGCAGTGTTGGCGTGTAGATGATGTGGAAGTAGGCGATGAGGAGGAAATGACAAAGGTGGAGGACCAAAAGGTCTTATAGAAGAAAAAGAAGCTCAGAAGTCTGATACACCAAACAACTCCATCTGAAAGCGGAAGAATCCAAAGGTAAACCCCTTCAAACTCTTCGATTATGGTGTTCTTTAGTCGATTGCAAGACTAGAACTTGAAAAACTAACACATGCATATAATTTTTTTGTGAAGGAACTGCGGTCCAGTGGCTGTATAAAACAAAAGGACAACGCATGCTCTCTCCCTCACAGTAGCTCCGTGTTTCTCTCGCCCCAAACCTAATGGCTTCATCCCAATTCAGAGCCTGCTCAGATCGGGACTTCTTGGAGATTCAGAGCTCCAGGTGAGATAATTTTCCCCAAATTGTATTCAATCTATGTTGCTTCATTTCATTTTCCATTTTAATTTGGAATTGTTGATATTTTAGGCGGGTATTGCATGTATAACCACAACAATTTTTGTGTTGGATTGGGGTCAAATTGTCCAGCTTTATTAGCTATTTGGTCGACTTTGTATTTGTAATCTGAATAATATGAATTAGGGTTTTTCTGTTAGTGTCCAATTGGTCAAGAAAGGATGCTTCTGTTTTGTTATCATGCATATTTAAGCTGTAAACATCTGAAAAACTGCTTAATTGAAGTGATATTTCCAGTTTTTGAGCTCAGTTTCAGGTTTTGACCTTTGAATTTGTTTACATGTATCCCAACTGAAGCTATATACATCGTAGTTTAAGGGGATTTTGCTCAAAATCTGGAGAGCTCTCTCGCTTTGCTCTCTATGTAAACCCGAGAGAAATTCCATGGAAACATCACGCCTACAAACGAAGTTGCAGGCCTACACACAAGCAAACTCCATCTGAAAGCCAAAGAATCCAAAGGTAAATCCCTTCAGCTTTCTTAGCTATTTGGTCGACTTTGTATTTGTAATTTGAATAATATGAATTAGGGTTTTTCTGTTAGTGTCCAATTAGTGAAGAAATGATGCTTCTTTTTGTTATCATGCATATTTAAGCTGTAAATATATGAAAAGCTGCTTAATTGAAGTGAGATTTCCAGTTTTTGAGCTCAATTTCATTTCTTATAGACAATTTTTTTTCAAGTTTTCTGGGTTTCTTTTTGCTGCTTCTCTGTTAAATTACTCATCTGGAAGTTAAATTTTGTTCAAATACCAAGTATTGTTCTTCAATTAAAGATTTCTGGGTTTTTTTATTGCTTCTTTTCTATTAAATTACTTATCTGGAAGTTAATTTTGTTCAAAAACTTACTGTTCTTCAATTAATCTTACAAGAAAGCATATGAGAACGTGGCACATTAGGTGTTCGATGAAATGTGTCTGAGAATCTGTCAGTATGATATATTATAATTCTGAATCTCCTCTTCAGCTCTAGCCACAGGTGCGCAAAGGCGACATGGTCCTGGTCGACAGTTCGGAGCTCTGGCGATTCTGACTGAGAAAGAGGTCATTAACAACAAGGTAATGGAATTCAATGTTTTGTGTTTGGAGATTTTTTTTTTTCCCACTTTTTGAGGGACTGATGGACAGGGAGAGAGAGAGAGGGCAGAGAGCATGCTGTGCGTTTTTGGGGGTTAACGGGTTACCCCACGGGGCTGATGAGCAGAGGATGTCCGAGGGAGGTATGGGAGAGGAGAGGGTTTTCAGTTTTGTCATCTAATTCAACAGGTAAAACATTGTTCAGAAATCATTGTTTATTGTTTGTTTCCCATTTGCTTTGTTAAAACTATGATTGACAATTTTTTGTTTCGACAAAATTGTAATGGATGTTTATAGCTTGTTTAGTTGGGTGTTACGAAGATAAGTCTGTTTGGTGCACTGTTTTGTACACTGTTAGAGTAAGGTTGTGTCTTTTAAACTTGGGGTGTTGCACTGTGCTAATTTCTGTTTTCTTCATGCTTTGCTGTTGTTTCCTTCTCAAAAAGTCGAATTCAGGTTCCTTTTCTGCTTTTCATCCTTTGAATATCCCTCTGTTGCTAGGTTGTTTCTCCATGTTTTGTTGATTCTCTATTTGTGTGATAAGGGTGTTAGAAGGCTGTTTTATTTATTGTTTTGCTCCTCTGTTGCTAGGTAGTATAATTTTGAAACAAGTTTCTTCTCTATGTGTTCAAATGCATCATTGTTTTTCGTTCTTTAGTTTCTTTTTCATCATTAGCTATCTTATGATCATTGATAGTTTAATACCACTTGGGAATTCACATGCCACAACAATATTAATTTCCAAGCTCCCCTGTTTGCAGCTTTAGCACGGTAAAACTTTAGTTTGATCTAGGGATGGTTTGGGAGTGAGGTGCTTAAAAAAAAGCACCCATGAAAAAAAGCTGTGAGGGTTTTAGGTGTTTGGTAAACTGAAAAAAAAAAGGCTTATTTTGGAAGCTGCTGTGAGAATAAGCTGAAATCAAAGGAAAAAGCTGAAGCTGCTATTTGCAGCTTTGGAAAACTGGCTTTTTTTTCAAAGCACACGGAGCTACAGTGCTCCTTTAATGAAAAGACCCATTATCAGACTGCTTTTTTTTTCCAAAAACACTTTTACAAAAAAGTTTACCAAACACTCTGCTGATTTATTTCACAGCCGCTTATTTTCACAACACAGCCGCTTATTCTCATAGCAACTTTTTTCCAAAGCACAGCAATACCAAACCAGCCCTTAGTATTGTGCTTTGCAATGAACTTTGAGTGTTGATATAGGTGCAGGCAAGTAGTCAAACCACGTACAAAGTTTGGTGTTCACGTTCTTTGATTGTATTCCTAAATTTGTGTTGGATATGCAATTATATGTTTCAATATTTTTCTGGAAAATGTTGAGATAATTGGAAAAAAAATAAAAAATTGGCTGGTGCTGAATGATGTCCATGCCATAGTTTTTAACAAATTTCAATTAGTTTTAAACAAGCAAGAAGCCACCTTTCAAGTACTGAAGCATATGTAAGAGAATATGTAAAACTGAAAACCATTTATAATTAAAAAAAAAGGGACGGATTTACGGGCCACATGAGATTTTGACATTTTGACTGATGAAATCGAGGATCTGCAGCAATGGCGCTCAAATCCCCACTCCTCCCTCTCCCTTTCTCTCGCTCCCAAACTTCTTTATTCCAAGTTGAAAATATGTTGTGAATATGTGTGAGTAGAGTTGTAAAACAGAGAGAGAAAATGAACTTTAAACAAATGAAGGAAACAAAATTTGAGCAAAAACTTCCAATCTT
Organism: Malus domestica; assembly: GCF_042453785.1. Taxonomy (NCBI): domain Eukaryota; kingdom Viridiplantae; phylum Streptophyta; class Magnoliopsida; order Rosales; family Rosaceae; genus Malus; species Malus domestica. The sequence goes on from NC_091665.1 coordinate 33,605,078, forward strand.
TAAAAATGTGAGGCTTTTCAGTAGGTGTGTTTTGTAAAAAGGTTTTAATCTTTCTTAGAAATGTAGCTTTCTCAGTTATGCAATGCTTTTAATAGGTGTATTTTTATCTTTCCTGATTGCTGATTTAATTTGGGTTTTGTTAATAGTTTAATTTGGAGTTTAATTGAAGGTTTAATTCAGGTTTGTAGTTGGGGATTAATTGAGGGTTTTACTTTACTTAGCTTAAATTGCAGAATGTGGCTTTAAATTTGAAAGTGTCTAGGTTGCTAACAGATCTGCTTTCTTTGCAGATTACAGAAATTTGGATCGTTTGAGGAAGAAGTTGGTTCCATGCTGTTTTGATGTATATAATTATATGCCATCATTTTTGTTCAAAGCCTACTTAGCTATCCACCTTTTTTATTTATATTTGTGAAGCTTTCATGGTTAGATTTTAAATATATAAATTCAATTTTTGTCATTTAAGCTTATATTGGAACTAAGTTTCTTTCTATTTAGTGTGTGTATCAGTATTTGTCCATTTATGTCAGGGTTGAGATGACTAGGCATCCATTTGGTCGTTTTACGTTAGAATGGAAATGGGCAATAGATTAGGTTGCAAGATAAATTTCTAAAGTTCTACTAGCTTAGGTACAAATTATTTTTCAGAAATCAAACATGCAAAATTTGTATGCATGTTTTGGAATTGGTTGTAGGAAGTGTGCTTCCAAGTCTTAACAATAATGGAGACTATGAAATAAGGGTAACCAAATAGGGGTAACTATATATTTCAAAAATGCAAATTTTACACACACACACACACACATATTCTGTCAAGAATCAGTTTTGATTGGCACAGATGAAGATGAACAATAAGAGGGTTTTCTATTCAAATTTACTTTTTGTAATTTTAGGGGTTTTGATCATACATGTGTATTTCATTTGGTTTTGTTTTCAGTTTCAGAAGACTCTGGTTTTTTTGGGCCTTTTCTTTGCAGCGTAGAAAGCCCTCTGTGCTCAAGGTAAACAATTTCAACTTTTTACTTCTAAAGCGTTGCTCTTATTTAGCGGTAGGTATTCCATTGTATACAATAATATGTTTGTGTTATGCTAGGAACCCTGTTTCCCCTTTTTGTCTTTTTGTGCACTCAGAAAACAAGCCACTCTAATTGAAGCTTTCTATCTTCAGATCACCAGCAATAATCTCATCAAGGTCCCAGGAGGAATCATGAGGATTCACTGCCGAATTGGTATGTACTTATGCTTTTGCAAAAAGCCCTTTTCTTGCCATTTTTCTGTTTTAGAATTGGGACCAAAATGATTATGAGTGATTTTGAAAAACACTAAAAGGTCGTACCCAGTGCACAAGGCTCCCGCTTTACGCAGGGTCTGGAAGAGGTGAAAAAATGGCTATCAAGTAAGCAGGTTGTGAGTATTCAAACATATAATTTTCAGTCAAATGAAATAGTTGGCACCACAAGCTTTTAAGTAGGGAGGGATGTTTGATTATATATTTTTTGGTTTTTATTTTTTCTCCTCAGTTGTTATTTTCCTTTTACTGTATATTGTATCTTCTGTTTGCGAATGCCTCTGTTTTTTTACTTGCTGAGAATGCCTGTCATGGGTGGCTCAACAGGACCGGGAAATCTGGAGAGGGGCAAGGGGTTAGCAGAGGGGGGATTGGGCATGTAGCATCAGGGCTAGGTTACCAAGATGGTGTTTGGGTGGGTTTGGCAGTGGGTCATATGGGGGAGGGTGGTGATGCACTCCGAACTCACGAAGGTGCACAAACATTACGAGTGCATCACCATAAAAAAATTTCATATTTAATTGTTATACCCTTCACAGTAAATAATTTCCACATCAGAGTTTTTTGAAACTTAGAAGACATCGGAAACACGATTCGCATAGCAGACTAGCTTATAGATGATATAATAGTCAGATAACAAAGTTCTCAACTAAGGGTTCAGAGAGACTCATTTCTATGTCCAATCATGAAGCATCTTTTGATTTAAAGACCTTTTCTTTCTCCAATTATGCCTCTGTCAACACTTTTTGGTTTAAATGCACTCATTTAGTATTCACATTTATCTGATAGACCAGATGAAAAAAAAGGAAAACATGGATTATATATGCACGAAGGGCACCACAACAAATTGTTTTGGAATTTGAGTTTGGATTGGAATTTAATTTCGATATACAAAAGCATTCACCTTAAACACAGAGGAATCAGATGCTTGAGTTAAACAATTAGCTGATCACAAATTGGTATTCTTTCGGTATTCTTTCTTCTGATTTTTCTTATAAAAGACCATGCTTAGCAAAGAAAGGAGCCAAATTTATCTCCCTGTACAATGGGTGACCAAAACTTAGAAGCAACTGGTTTTTATTTTCTTTAATTATAGAAGGCAGATAGTAATTCTTCATTTTTTTTAAAAAATATTAAGATAGTAGGACTTACAAGATTTCTGTGATGAGATTTTACTTTTGTCCACGACTACATCATTTTAGAATTGCAGTAGATTATTATATGGTTAACGGGTAAGTTTCTTATACTATTACATACTTATTCTCATGGAACCACAGTTCTTCCTTCTCGACTTATTTGCCAAAATCTTTTCAGTTTCAGCAGCAGCGGTCACCACTCTTCCCCAAAGGTAAATTTCTCCTCGCTTTCTTAGATTCAGAATCTTCAAAATCCTCATCTACATCGTTTGATTTCTGCAATTTCGATTCCACAGAAACATGGACTTGCTTTGTTCTCTCTGCAGCGCTGCCCATTTTCCACCAAAATCACATCTTAAACTCTTCCAATTTCGAACATGAGATGCCCGGAGATGGTCAGTACCCTCACTCATACCCAATTTACCCAAAAATAATTTTAATATCAGTGATGGGTTCGTGTTCTCTCACAAATTTGCTTTGTTGCTTCCCGCTTCGTTTGACTGCATCTTCCTTTGTTTTAACTTTCGTTTTCGTTTTGCTTTGTGCTCTCTCGCCGTCAAACGATGTTCTATTTTTGTGAGAGTTGTTGTCTAAAACATTTCTAAATATTTCTCTCTGTGTCTGAGTCTGGGATTTGGGTCTATTTTGAAGGCATCTTCGCGTCTGTGAAGCTGAGGAGCAGATTCGTGAGATTGAGTATTCTTCTAAACCCCTCTTTTTCGTTGATGGGTTTTGTATATATATGGGTGAATTTTTGTATTTCATTCTTCAGTTTAACTCCTTTATTGTGATGGTGTTACATACATATAATATTGAATTTCGTGGAGTAGACTAATGCTTAGTATTTGATGTTGCTGTACCTTGAATTTGTTTCAAGTTCTTTTATATAAGACTACCCCTTATGAAGAAGTGAACTAAATAGGGTGATTCTTATATTTGCCAAGATTTGGTTCCCCATTATTAGTTTTACATGCAATAAGAATACTGTGGATCAAATTGTAGGTCCAAACGTCTCTTGAATGAGATGTATATACCTGATGAATTGCTTAAACATGATTTGGATGGTAAACCTTTTGTTGATATACCAAGCTGCCCAGTTTTAGTGTTTGTTGCTTATGTTTCTCAGGAAACAGAACATTTTTTGCAGCTGTATCTTTTGTAATCAGCTCGATTGAATGTATATAAAAATCAAACTGCTTATCTTACTGACACCTTTCATTCATCTATCCTTTTTGTTCGTTCATAATTATGCTGAATTTTTTTTCAGGTTAAATGTCTTATTTAATGTGGTTAAGGCTGGTGCATTCAAGTCCCGCAGCAATGCGCAGGCATTTTTGCTAGTTAGAACTAACTTGACTTTAACAAAGATATACAGACCAATGTGATCGGCTACTATGCTCATTGGCATTGGTTGAGCCAACAGCCCTTGCATTACTGCCAGTTTGCAAAACTTCCCAGACTTCACTCATGTTGTTTACATGTGCCTCAACCAGACCTGGAACATGATGTATCCCCTCACCGACTTGTCTTATTTCTAGCCTACAAAATTATCGCAATACTGTGAGATGCTATTATCTTGAAATGATCCCATAACGTCCCATCCTTCGCACTCGAAGACATGGAACATCAAGAGAACTGAACTGAAAGTATCGACGGGTGTGAGGAGAAATGAATATAAAAACTTGACATGCATAGCGAATCATCACATTAGAAGAAAAAAACGAATGTTAAGAAATGGAAATAGAAAGATTTCCCACTTTAAGATGTAGAAAATCAACCGCACAGTGATATTTTAAATGCAAGCTAAATGGGTGGAATTTTATGAAAAAATAAAAAGAAAATTAATGAAAAGTAGTTTAAAATTTTAAGTTTTAACAAAAAATCATCTAATAACTTTATTTAATGATTAGGACAAAACCTAATATCAAACCAACCCAACAAAATTAGCCCCAAAAATGTAATTTATCGAACTTCCGATTTTGCCCCAACATCATGGCTTTCCCGTTTATTTGGTCCGTTTCGCGAGAGAGGAAAGGTGTATAGATCTCAAATTTATTTCTCTGTGTGATGTCTGTAATTTTCTCTATCATGTCTATAGATCTTCTGCTCCGTCAAATCAACGAGCTCCCATTTTACTTGATTCTTTGGTTCTCCAACTGACCAGGTAATTTTCTGGGCGTTCAGACGCTTACATGCGTCTTCTGACTGCAAGGACATCCCTCCCGAGTCCTGACCCCATCAATTTCCAGGACACTTTTGGGTAGATAGATATGCGACTTGATTTTCTATATTTTGTTTGATTGATGAGAAAATTGAGATTAATTAAGATGGGAAATAAAAGCTTTCTCTGTGTAGCATTCTTCAACTCGCAAGCCTTTTGACACTGCCTTTCACAAACCTTTTAAAATCCCTCGCAACCCTTTGAAATTATCTTCCAAAACATCACTGTTTAAAATAAAAACAACAAATTAATGCAAAAAAATAAAAAATAAATTTCGTTGTTCTTTTGTTAGATGAGAGATGGAGTGAGAGATAGTGGCAAGGTGCCAAATCCTATTTTCATCAAGTATCTAGTTTTTGATAATACACCACTAATAATACCTTCGAAGAACTCACAGAAAGATACAGAGATCAAAGAGAAAGAAGAAGAGAAAGAATAGAGAAAGAAACTGTATTGATTTGTGTATATTCCTTACTGAATTACAATATCTGTTATTCAGTTATTTATACATGGAATCCAAACTTAGCTAGTAAGCTATTCACGTAACTAACTAACTAACATAAGCTGAGTTGGCTGTCTATCTGACCCTTGAATGTTGTAATGAGTTGGCAGTTCATCTAGCCATTGATTTATGATACTCAACATTCCCCCTCAATCGTGGCTGGGGTACTCGGCCTAAGATTGTAACAATGTCGAAGAAAGGCAGGGCTGTGAAGACCTTTTGTAAGAACATCCGCAGTTTGATCTTCAGTTGGAATGTAAACCACCTTCAGATCTCCTTGTTGAACACGTTCTCTCACAAAATGAAAGTCAGTATCAAGATGTTTGATACGAGAATGAAAAACAGGATTTGCAGTAAGGGCAATGGCTGACATATTATCACAATGAATTATGGGAGGTGAAGGCAGACACACTTCTAAATCCTTTAGGATTCCCCTTATCCAAGCAACATCAGCTGCGGTATGGGCAAGAGCCTTATATTCAGCCTCAGTTGAGCTTCTTGATACTGAAGATTGTTTATTTGATTGCCAAGACACGGGATTGTTGCCTAGATACACTACATATCCTGTGATTGACCTTCGAGTATTGAGATCAGCTGCCCAATCAGCATCTGAAAAAGCAGTGATTGTCCTTGTTGTCATTTGATCAGCTGAATATAATATCCCATGGTGCAGTGTACCATGAAGATATCTGAGTATTCGTTTCACTGCTGCATAATGCCTTTCTGTCGGAGAACTCATGAACTGACATACTGTATTAACCGCATATGCAATATCGGGCCTAGTAAAGGTCAGATACTGCAACGATCCGACGATACTCCTATAAAGCGATGGATCAGACATTAAAGAACCATCAGAAAATAGCATTTGATCATGAGGTTTGCATGGAGTAGCAGCAGGTTTACATGTGTCCATACCTGCCTTATGGATCACATCCTTTATATATTTTGATTGATGCACAAAGATATCCCCATTATTCTTATACGAGATCTGCAATCCCAGAAAAAATGTCAATTGTCCCATATCCTTAAGATCAAAGACTTCAGATAACTCATCAATCATCTTTTGAATCTTGATAGAATTGGAACCGGTCAATATAATATCGTCAACATAAAGGAGAAGAATAACAATATCCCCATCATCCTGCTTGATAAACAAACTTGTATCAAAAACTGAAGCCTGAAAATTCATGGCAGTCAAGTAAGATGTGAACTTTGAATTCCACGCCCTTGGAGCTTGTTTCAAACCATATAGGGATTTGATTAATTTGCACACATGAGTGGGATGGGATGCATCGACAAACCCTTGTGGTTGTTTCATGTAAATCTCTTCTTGCAAGTCACCATGCAAGAACGCATTTTTAATGTCAAGCTGTCGAAGTTTCCAATGGTTACTTGCTGCTAAGGCCAATACAATCCTCACCGTAGTATGCCTCACTACCGGACTAAAAGTATCCAAGTAATCAATACCTTGTTCCTGAGAAAATCCTTGAGCCACAAGCCGTGCTTTATACCTGGAAACACTGCCATCAGGATTTTTCTTCACTTTATACACCCATTTGCTACCAACAATAGATCTGTCACTTGGAGGTGGTACTAGAATCCAAGTGCCTTGACTTCGAAGGGAATCATATTCTTCTTGCATCGCTTGCTGCCATTGGGGTAGTGAAGCAGCTTTTCTAAATGTATTTGGTTCAGAGGTATCAGTGATGGCAGAAATAAAACTATAGCCTCCACTAAAACAATCGTCTTCAGTGAGCTGCAAAGATTGCAACTCAGGAAATGATGCTATAAATGCAGTATAATCTCGTCTTTGAATGACACCACTTTTCAACCTTGTTACCATCTGGTGAACAGACTCAGAAGGATTTATATTATCAGAAGGATCTGTGGTAATGAAAGATTCATTTTGTGATGAAAATGGCAAGATTACCTGAAGTTGGGAATCTGAATGGACTGGCAACACTGATGATGTACCAGAGTGATGATGAGGGGAATAAGACTCTTGATCTCGCTGCGAAACCAAAACTGACTCCCTGGAATCTCTTGATTGTGACTCAATTACAGTATTCATAACTGGTGTAGCCGATGACACTGAATTGCCTTCTTCTGGAATACCATGATCATCATGTTCTACATTGGGAGTATTTGAAGCTAGATGAGGCATTCGAATAGCTATATAATGTTGATGAGACTTTAGAGAAATTCCTGAATTGACACCTTTGGTACCAGAATCTAGTTGAAAAGGATAAACATCCTCATCATGTATAACATGCCTTGAAATAATGAACTTCCTACTATGAATATCATAACATAGCACTCATTTGTATCCCATTGCAAATCCAAGAAAAACACATTGACTTGATCTAGCTTGTAGCTTATTTCGATTATAAGGTCTAAGATATGGATATATTGCTGTCCCAAACACTTTAAGATTGTGGATTGCAGCATTGTCACCAAACAAAATCTGATAAGGTGACTTATGATCCAAACCTTTGCATGGCATCCTATTTATCAAAAACGCAGCATATGAACAAGCATGATACCAAAACACAATAGGAATTGAAGCTTCTGTCATCAAACTTAAAGCAGTTTCAACTAAATGCCTATGCTTCCTTTCTGCAATGTCATTCTGTTGAGGTGTATAAGGACACGAAATCTGATGCAGAATACCTTTTTGATCCAGAAAACCTTTCATCATACTATTGACATACCACCACCATCAGTTTGAAAACAATTAATTGAACTGTTAAACTGTGCCTGAACAAAAGCATAAAACTTGGCAAAAATCGGAAACACATCTGATTTATTTATCATTGGAAAAATCCATACAAATCTTGAGAAGTCATCTACAAAGCTAACATAATACCTATACCCTTCTATAGATCTCTGTGGAGATGGTCCCCAAACATCTGAATGTATCTTTTCAAATTTATGTGTTGCTCTAGCTTGTTTTACAGAAAAAGGTAATCTACACATTTTCCCTGAAATACAAGTTGTACAAATAGTAGAAGAGAAATCTTTATGAACTGATATACTCGCATTTTTCAACATTGTAGACAGTACTTCTTCATTTGGATGTCCCAATCTCTTATGCCATATTGAACTTGTCACTTTCTTTCCAAGAAATGCTCCACAGTGCTCCAACTTTGCAGCAAATGAACCCTTAAAGACAGATACTGGTATCTTGAACAATTCCCCATCATCACTCTTTCCTTGGTACAAAATCACTCGGGTTGCCTTGTCCTGTATAAAGAACACCAAATCATCACAAATAAACCAACATCCATTATCTCTACATAATTTCTTAACTGACAACAGATTCATGGCAATAAGTGGAACATGTAATACATTATTTAGCACAAAGGTATGAGTATCAGTAACAAGTTCAGAAGCACCAATATTCTTAACATTCAAACCTTCTCCATTTCCTATGGTGATTTTAGAGTCACCATTGTAAGGAGTGGCCTGATTAAGATGTTCAAGATGAGCTGTCATATGATGAGTGGTTCCTGTGTCAACCACCCAAGTATCGGCATTAGAAAAACCATGGACATTCTGACTTGCTTGTGGCACATTTGATGTTTGAGCAGCCATTCCCACAGGTGTGGGATTCAATGATTGTGGTGGAGGAGGTCCTTGATAAGAGTAATTATTCCTGTGATAGCACTGTATAGCTGTATGACCCTTCTTACCACATATCTGACAGAAAATGGGACCTTTAAAATTTCCTTGAGCACTATCTGTCCTGTAATAGCAATTCGGTGCAGTATGGCCTCTTCTTGAACAAATTTGACATTCTGGAGATATGCCATATTTGTAGTTTGTATTGCCATGCCAACTGCTTCCTTGGTTAAATCCACTTCCACTTGAAAAGTTACTGGAACTACCATAAGAACCCTTTTGATTGTCAACAGAACCATTGAAACCACCACCTGAACCATTAGAATCACTAAACCCATAAGACCTATTCCCAAAGTTGGAATAAGATCTTGAATTATTGGTATTACCATTGTTTCTCCTATTACTGTTATTGTTGAAATTCGACCTCTGTTGGAAAGATCTTCCACCATTTGCAGCAAAACCGGAACCCCCATTAAAATTGCCTGGACCATTAAGCTTCTGTGCATTCGAGCTTTCACCGTGTTCAAAATTCTGATATCTTCCTTGACCTCCTTGTCCATTTGGCAAATCACCATTAACATACATTGCCGACATGGTTCCAGCAAGATTATTCATTCTTGTTTCAAAAGAACCCTCAACACCAATTAACTGAGCCCTGAAGTCCTTTAGAGATATAAGTGTATCCCTAGCAAGAATTATAGTCTTGATAACTTCAAACTCTGGTGGCAGTCCAGAAAGTACAGCAATCATCAAATCATTATCAGTTATCTTCTCCCCTGCAGCCACAAGCTGATCTTTAATAGCCTTCAGCCGAAACAAGAATTTATCAACTGAATCAGAACCCTTTTGTGCAGTGTGAAACTCAGTTTTCAACTGATTGACCCTCACAACAGAAATCGAGGCAAACCGTTCATGTAACTTCTCCCAAGCCTCCTGTGCAGTCTTGCACCCTATCACATGATCCATCACTTCATCACTTAATGTAGCAATGAGTAAACTCAGTAATGCCAAATCTTGCCGAATCCACTGTTTGTAAGCCTGAGATATCTCCTTTGTAACACCACCTTCAGCCGTAATACAATACTTCGGAGGACATTGTGATTCCCCATTGAAAAAATCAAACAAATCATATCCACGAAGAACAGACGAAAACTGATAACTCCATTTCACAAAATTATCCTCATACAATTTTACAGTAATCATACCAAGCAGACCTTCAATCTTTACTGAATTTATAGCCATTTTGCAAACACCAAGAAGAAATACAAATGCAGTACCCGAAATTCTTGATTAACAGACAACCAATCTTGAATCTTGACACACAACTCTCACTTCTGACTTCGGCCTTCTATGAAGTAAGAAACTCAACAGACAAAAAAACTCCGCATTCTTTCAATCTTTTAATTCTTCAGCAATCAACAATCTTTCAATTAAACTTCTTCGTAAACAATATGCACCCAACAATATTTCGCATCCACACCAAGCAGTTCATATATTTTCACTGAAACATTCTATCAAACAGTTCATCTACAAGCTTCAAAACACAAAGAAAGACAAGGATCGAGAATACCCGAAAGCCGAACTCCTGAAACAGAATGAAAATTCCAAGAGAAATCCAGAACTTCTTCACAATTACACCTCCTGATGCTCAAATCTCAGCGGAAGAACCCAAAAAAAAAAAAAACACCAACCTTGGCTCTCGATACCATGATAATACACCACTAATAATACCTTCGAAGAACTCACAGAAAGATACAGAGATCAAAGAGAAAGAAGAAGAGAAAGAATAGAGAAAGAAACTGTATTGATTTGTGTATATTCCTTACTGAATTACAATATCTGTTATTCAGTTATTTATACATGGAATCCAAACTTAGCTAGTAAGCTATTCACGTAACTAACTAACTAACATAAGCTGAGTTGGCTGTCTATCTGACCCTTGAATGTTGTAATGAGTTGGCAGTTCATCTAGCCATTGATTTATGATACTCAACAGTTTTCTATGCATGTATAAATCTATGTTTTGTTTCCTTAATTTTAATTTAGAACAGAGAATCAGATCGAACATGTGAGGTATAATACTATTATTTTATAGCTCTGCAGTTTACTAACAAGTTTATTTTTTCTTTCTTTCTTTTAGTATAATTAAATAAATATTACGTAATGGATTGATCTTGCTCAAAGTTTTGTCTGGCTTGATAATTACCAAATTTAATTGTTCATATAGGTACTACTTGTGCTACAATCTTGACCAAGGCTATTTATACCGATTGTCTTATTTTTTCACCTATATTTTTAATTTCATTCACCATAAAAAGTTAAAAAAATTGATATTTTATTTTTCCGCACACCATTTTTTCAAAATGGTTATGTCTGAAACTGGACACGGGTACTATTTCTGAAACTAAACATGGATATTACACTATTTCTGAAAGTGAACACGGATACTACACTATTTCTTGAACTGAATACTAACTATTTTTGAAAACTAAACACTGGTACTATCACTATTTGTTAAATTGAATACTGACTATTTCTTAAATTGACTATTTATGAAATTAACACGAGTACTACACTATTTATTAAACTCACTATTTATGAAACTGACACGGGTACTACACTATTTATTAAACGGATTGATTATTTATAAAACTGACACACGTACTACACTATTTATTAAATTGACTGACTTTATTTATAAAACTGACACATGTACTACACTATTTATTAAACTCAATATTTATGAAACTGACATAGGTACTACAATATTTATTAAACTGATTGACAATTTATGAAACTGATACAGGTACTACACTATTTATTAAACTGACTGACTATTTATGAAACTGACACGGGTACTACACTATTATTAAATTGACTAATTATTTATGAAACTGAATAATGACTATTTCTTAAACTAACTATTTATGAAACTAACAAAGGTATTACGCTATTTATTAAACTCACTATTTATGAAACTGACACGAATACCACACTATTTATTAACCTGACTGACTATTTATGAAACTGACACAAGTACTACACTATTTATTAAACTGACTGACTATTTATGAAACTGACACATGTACTACACTATTATTAAATTTACTGATTATGAAATTGAATACTGACTGTTTTTATAAATTGGAGTTCATGCATTCATGTGTGCCCTTCTAATTAATAGAGGATAATGGTAAAGAAAACCAAATTTTAAACCAAATTTGCAAACCAAATGATAAACACATTAATTAACACTTAAGTAATAATTCAATCATCAACATCCACATCATTTGATTTACAAAATTTGGTAAAAAATTGGTCTCGATAGTATTAACAAATAGAGAGCGAATGTGTGTTAATAATTGGTTGGCACATATATAATTAAGCATGCATGATAAGGAAGGAAGAAGATCGACTCGGGGCTCGAAGTACCGATCAGTGACAACCAACAGTATTTAAATCGAAGATAAATATTAGTTGTTGCTTCCAAGTTCAACTTCAACTTCAAATTCAAGAAGTATATCTAAAGAAGCTTAGTTAAAAGAATTTAGTTTTTTATTTTTCTTATTTTGTTTATAATATATTGTTATTCAAAAGAAGATTGAGGGAGAGGGATGTGGAACAAAGAGATGGTGTCAGTCTCACAGACACACGCATCAGCCATGCATGGCACCTGCCACTGCAGAGTTTAATAATTTATTAACTTTTCGATGAACAAATGAAAAGCCAAAATCCCATCTCTCTCGGCTATTGCTATACTTACTTGACTTTTACATCAATTGGGTTCTTGTTACTTGCTTTTTTTTTTTTTAAGTGCCAAATCGAGAAACTGTCATCGGTTGGAAGAAAGCCAATACCACAATATTAATGCCTGGACCTTTCAACTCACAGGGCGACAGACAATCACATTTTAAGAATAACATTGACAAGGTTACTCATCCTCTTCTTTAGGGAAGGAAGTCTACGAGGATCACATAAAGCTTGGGGAGACTGGACCCTTTGGAAGCCCAAGGTGAACTTCCATTGCATGATGTGTCCACATGCCGGAAGGTTTCAGATTCCCAAGGGGTCATTTAGGTAATCCTCAAAGCCAAAATCATCCAATCTTCCAATCATAGCTTCCAAACCCAGCATTGAAGAAGGAATTGGTCCGGCGTGCCTCTGGAATCAAGAAGGGAATCCATCTTCAGTGGAAAAGCACTTCCATAAGTGTACCCCAAGATTATCGTATTTATCTGCTCTTGAGTTAACTTTGCCGATTCCAAAGCAGATTCGAGAGGGAGAGAGGCGACCAGGTTGCTCTTGATGACGTGAAGTCTGAATCGAAGGGCGTCGTTTGGGATTCCTCCGATTTGGTGCTCCATCGTCTTCGGTGCCTCCATTTTTGCTTTCTTTGTTTCTTCCTTTCCCCCTTCTTCTTGTGTCTTTCATCTCGAAATTTGAATACCAAACACATTAATTTTTGTCTAGTGGATTAATGAGGTAGTGGCATACTTGTAAATAAAATGAAGTTTATTTGTAATAGAATTAGATGACAGAATGGGTTCCGTTAGGGGCAAGGCCTGAAAAAAAAATTATTTCGTTTTAGGCTTTTGATTCAACTCATGTGCTGTGAGGCCTGGTATAGATTAGTCTTGTCCTTATGATTAAATATAAAGCCTTTTTGGTTAAAGAAAAGTGTAGATTGGTTTTTGGTTAAATTAAACTTAATCCAAACCTTTTCATTAAAGCTCCCAAAAATAAAAGCATGTCTAATTATGATAAATGACTTTCCTTGTACACACGAATTTAGAAGAAACCACATATCAAGGAATATACAATAGTATAAGGATCTTTCACCAGATTAAATTGGAAGGAGGAAAAAGAAGAACGATGGGTAAGGATCTTACCTTTTGGCAGCTGTTCCTGGCTGATTCCCTGAAACTAGTAAATCTCGTATCTGCTTGTTGTAGACTTCTAAGACGCTAACTGGACCCACCAACGTGGCCAAATTCTAAATGTAAAATATTACTAAATGCATGATAAGAATTTTAATCCTAGTTAAAGTACTTTGGGTTGCTAATGTAACCGTATCTAAATTCAATGCCTTTTTGGTTGATCTAAAATAAATTATTGTAAATACACATGAATGAAAATAATTTTGGACCATAAGTAACGGTGTGATTCAGTAGGTATAAAAATGCACCAATACAATAAAATAATTGAGCTTATAATTATACAAAAGCTTTACTCAAATTGATCTTATAGTCCAAGGAATGAAATCAGATAGTGCACACTTATATAATATAATTGTTTCTGACTTTAAAGAAATGCTTTGTTCAATATAGTTGGAACTACATAGCAGCTGCAGCAGCATATGAAAAAGATTTACAAACGTAAAGGCTATTTTGGTGCAGTTCATGAACTTGCATGCTTATGCATAAATATACAAATATGTATATATACAACCTGAGTAAGTGAAGAATGCATATTTACATATACTTACAACAACAACAACAACAACAAAACCTTTTCCCACTAAGTGGGGTCGGCTATATGAATCCTAGAACGCCATTGCGCTCGGTTTTGTGTCATGTCCTCCGTTAGATCCAAGTACTCTAAGCCTTTTCTTAGAGTCTCTTCCAAAGTTTTCCTAGGTCTTCCTCTACCCCTTCGGCCCTGAACCTCTGTCCTGTAGTCACATCTTCGAACCGGAGTGTCAGTCGGCCTTCTTTGCACATGTCCAAATCACCGGAACCGATTTTCTCTCATCTTTCCTTCAATTTCGGCTACTCCTACTTTACCTCGGATATCCTCATTCTCAATCTTATCCTTTCTCGTGTGCCCACACATCCCACGAAGCATCCTCATCTCTGCTACACCCATTTTGTGTACGTGTATATTTACATATATACAACCTATGTAAGTATATTTACATATACTTACATAGATATAAAATAATTTGGAAAAAAATAGATATTAATAACAACTACCAACAGTGTGGAAATATATGTATAAAATAGATTGTGAATTGCAGTGGATATAGGTATACTTTTTCCAAGAAAAGTGAATATGTGTAGGAGAAATTATAAATGCTTCAGTACATAAATACATTGGCACATAATTGTATAAGAAAATGGTTCTTTTGGAACCCAATACGTAACCTTATCAAGTGGTTTAAGCACAAACACAATATAGATAAGTAAATTAGAAATAAAATTGTGAGAAGAATGAATATTGCAAAAGCAACAGCCTCATTTCCACAAAAGCCGAAGAAAAACAGTTTTAGTCAACCAAGATTTAGCCCGATTTTGAACACCCATAACTATACCAAATTATGCAAACTTACATGGGATTAGAAGCTTGTTTTGAGTACATTAAAAGCATAAAAGATTTTTAGGAAATGGGGTTCTAAGTTGAAAGTAATGCAAGATACAATATGGAACCCCAAAACTGGTAACCCTATATTTGCTGCTGTCTGGCAGCTTGACTCAAGTTTGTACAAGGTTTTGACGTATCAAAACTCAACGGAATTAAGTGAAATCAGATGGCTTTGATCATGGACATGTCTAGTTTCAAAACACAAAATAATGGATCAAAAGGAATCCATAAGGACATAGAAATCAAGAGCCAAAATTAGGCTACTAGAAACATAGTTTTTCTTTGCAGAAACATAAATTCCCTGCAACTTAGAGACCAAACTCTTCCAATTATAACTTCAGAATACTTCCATAGAATCCAAAAATCATGTCTATAACTTTGATTTCAATTATACTCACAATTAACAAAAGTAGACTTTTAAAGACAAACCCTAAAAAATGATATATTTTGATCAACACACCCAATGTATAAAATTAAAAGTAATAAGAAAGATTGACACAAAGCAGCTATGGAAAGAACAAACAGAGCTGGGAATTTTTACCCATATTGCAGGTCGACAAAAGAAATCATACTTTCGTTATGATTCTCTTTGCTTCCTCCTCCTTTTTCTGCCCACTTCCCCCCCCCCCTCTTTTCCTGGAGAATTCTCCCCTTTCCTTTTATTTTATTAATAATAATATATTATTATTTCATAAAAAAGCACATTGGTAAATCTTCCAACTATGAAGATTAAAGTTAAACACTTTGATCAACAATTCACTTACCACGTTTTAGCATTAAAATGTTATATAGTAAATTAAATAATAAAACTTACGTACATGGATTCACAATGCATCTCATGAGCTCAAAGGTCAACTGAAGTCACCCCTTCCCCTTCTAAGGGCATTTCATTTTACACTGCAAAAATAAAATAAGAAATTTTTTCGGGACAAGTCGCAACATTTCCACTAACAACAAATAAATGACAATTATAACTTATTTAATATTAAAAATGCACCAACAATGGACAATACAAATTGAGTGACATAAAGCACATGTGGACATTGAGTTTCACACGCGGGACAACCTACTTTGATACCAAGAAGAAGATGAGGTTTCACCATAAAATTAATTGACAATTAATATGGGGAGTACCCAACTATTTATAAGCACATGCAAAATCTCTCATTTTCCTAATGTAAGATTGATACTCTCAACAGCCTTTAGGTGTTTTCTAATCGAGAAAATGATCTGATCTCAAGAAACGAACATCTCCGGATGTTGCCGTCTTATAGGGGGAAGTACCATGGCATTGAACTCCACTCAACTTTTAATAATCAAATTAGACACCAGTTAATGGAATCAAGAATGAAGAACTACATAGTATGTGCTCTGTGGTTAAGTATGGACCGGTGGTTTACTCTCTCCCTCTCTCTCTCTCTCTCTCTCTCTCTCTCTCTCTCTCTCTCTCTCTCTCTCTCTCTCTCTCTCTCTCTCTCTCAGATTGTCGTGTCATGCAGTTAAGTCAACTAATTAAATTAATAAGTAGCCAAGAAACCCGTGGTTATGTTAAAAATCTCGAAAGGTTTGTGACCTTCAACTTCAATTCCTGCATTGGCGTTAGCAAAAATAAGATAAAAAAAAACTTTCTGCTTAAAATCTCTCATAACTCACACGGTATGTCCTCCTCAACTACAGTAATATTGCTTAATATGAAGGTCTTCAGTAAGTGTTTTCTGATGGAGAAGATCGCACTGTTGGGTGATTTTCCCTATTGTTGCCCAATGAACCCCAAGAAAATAGCTCACATGAGGTCTTTTTAAGACTGAAAGTTTGATGGCGTAGACCAAACGGACCAATGGTAAATGTTTTGTTAAATTTAAGGACGTAAATTAACAAAATTTTAGTTCAAGAACGAATTCTAAACTCAAATGCAAGTTTGGAATCCTAAATTTTAATCTAATGAGTAATGTTACTGATAGGATTTTTACAACTGTAAAAGTAGGGATAGAAAGACTTAAAAATACTTGCAAGTGTACAAGGTAGTTGTAGTATAGCAGCTCAAACAAGGTCGTTCTCCACAGAGATTGAATGAATAATTTATATTTAAACTAATCCTTAGCTAATTATTTGTAACAAAGTTTCGAAAATGTCGATTTTGGAATTTAAAATAATAAAAACAATTAAATAATTTGCAAAGTAAAATGAACTAAAAAGAAAACGATTTTAAAAATCAATTTAAGCACTAAGGTTCCGCCGTCACCATTAACAATCCTATGCAATTTTATGAATTACATATGAATTTCTACATGCATGCTTTGAAGGTTAGGTTTTCCTAATATATATTTTCCTCGTGATGTTCGAGCAAAAACATATATCTAACATGCAACTCGTCTGTGATGTTCAGATCAAATATAAACATGCAAGACTCATTAAGTTTTGTGAAAACCTTTTGAAAAATTATGCAACCCTTAAGAGCGTGACGTTCACCTTAACTGAACGTACAATTACTAATCACAAGAAGCCATCCTCAATTTCAGGGTGATTTTCCAACATAAATTGCATCAAATTACTTGTCTAAATACCCTAATGGTCGCAAATCACTAAGACAATTAGATAGTTTAAACATGATGATTAATAATTCAAAGCAATCATACATTCATTCATAAGCAAATTAATAAAATTACATATTCATGTTAAGACTCATGGCCTCGCCCTAGCAAAAAGACTAGTTTCACATAATCATAATAAAAACTAAAGAAAATATCATTAACTAGAAAAATAAATGAAAACACCTTGTAGGTAAAAAGTCTGAAATTCTCTAAAATAATGCGTCTCTCCAATCCTAATGGCTAAATAACCTTAATTGTACTACTAGAAAAAGTCTTCTAAAAACTAGGAAACATAATAGAATAAGATAACTTGAAAATACATTCATATTTTAACTTTGGAAAATCTGTCTAGCCACAAAGAATCCCACGTTTCTGCATCTTTAGGGCTCCAAAACAGGCCCAAAACGACTTGAATTAAAGATTAAGACCTCATTTTCAAGTTCCAAAAAGATCACAAGTCCAAAATTCATCATCTTGTAGCCCAAAAGTCGCAAGTAAGCTTTGTAGTCCGATCTGCCAACATTGCGTGCTGGTATAAATTAATTCGCCAGGATCAGATGCTTAAGGATAAAATTACGAAATTTTGAATAACCTTCTTGACAGAATTACAAACCCGCTTCAATTGGAATCACTCAAAAATTTCACCATTTGATTACTTTATGCTCAGAACAAGTTCGCACGTCCTACATTGAAAATAATACAAAGCATCAACATTTCACCAAAATAATAACCAAAATATACCAAGAATGGGAGCAAATATATAGTATAAAATCTACTCATCAGTTACAACTAGAATAATGTAATAGACGACATGTGCTATCCACACTAATTAATTTGGTCATTATACTACACATTTAAGCTAAAAACCGTAGTTTAACAACATACGAAACGTTATAAAGTGATGGATATATCTAATACACGACAGTAATACACAAAGGTTGTTTGGTAATAGCCGTTGTCGGATGCCAATATGTATGACGGTGAAAAAAATCGTTGTGGATTCACTTTATACTATGACACACTTGAGCACAACAATTTTGTGAACGACGGTATTTCACCGTCGTCTAGTTACTTTTTTTTTTTTTTTATGATTATAAATCTTGATTCCACTGATTTTGGAATGGTAACGATGATCTAGTAGAAAATTGGAAAGTAATGTAGTTACATTTTGTTAGAACCAAAAAGGATGGCAAAGAGCTTTTGTAAAAGCAGTCTGATTACAGTTGTAAACTGGGAGAATTCTTATTGAATTGAAATAACATTTACGGCTGTTAAATAGCCTTACAATGAAATTGGAAAGGAAACAACAACCCACGATTTTACAGGGCCTAGAATCGTGGTGCATGACTAAGTCATAAATGGAAAAACAATATTGTCCCTCAAGTATAAGAGGGATTATATGCATGACTTGAATCAAACCCTAAAAACAAGGAACCCTAACCCTAATGGGTAGGAAGTCCCAACAACTTTAACATCCTCCATTAAGTTGAATGTCATTGGCAATCAATTTATTCCAGGGTATTCGCAAACACCCATTAAACCTCGCATCTTCGAAAACATTTCAAGCTTCAATGGTTTTGTCAAGATATCTGCAATTTGCTCCTGAGTAGAACACTATATTAGCTCCACTACTTCATCTTGGACAAGATCACGAAGAAAATGAATATGGACATCTATGTGCTTGCTACAGCCATGCATCACTGGATTCTTCGAGAGTTTGATGGCTGAAGTACACTACCGTAAGACTGGATTGCACATGATTTAGAATTTTCAAAATTCTTCTCTAGCACACAACTTGACACACACTTCATGCTGCAACAATAAACTCTGCTTCGATGGTGGAAAGAGTAACCATGGGCTGTTTCTTTGAAGACCAAGACACTGCACCCGAATTCATCATAAAAACATAACTTGAGGTGCCATTTTTCATATTGGGCACGTAGTAGACATTTGAAATTAATTGGTGACCGCCATTTTTCAAGGGAATAAGGATGTTACCTTTTCCTTTTACAGGTATTTTGGATTCGTCTCCAAAAGAAACGTTGCCACTCGCTGATTCATTGAGCTCTACGAACACGCTTCTTCTTCCACACATGTGGTTGCTGGCGCCGGTGTCAAGATACCATGTATAGTCTTGGTCTCCATCATTGTTCTGGTATGCTAGTAGCACAACGCCATTATCTTCTTTCTCTTTTTTCACATAATTGACCTTCTCATCAGGCATGTTGCTTGGAGCTCTACATTCCCAAGCATAATGCCCAAACTTTTGACAGTTGTAGCATTGAACTTGAGATTTTTCATACCTCAAGTTTGAGC
This sequence comes from Malus domestica, assembly GCF_042453785.1. NCBI lineage: Eukaryota > Viridiplantae > Streptophyta > Magnoliopsida > Rosales > Rosaceae > Malus > Malus domestica. Next base: position 33,625,113 of record NC_091665.1, read on the forward strand.
GCCCTCTTCCACGACCTTTTGTTGAGCTTTCTCCTCTATCGTAGTTGCTTTGGTTGTTGAAGTTCCAACCACGTCCACGTCCATATCCACGCCCACGTCCGCGACCTTGGCCACGACTTCTTTCGTATTGGCTTCTCTTGTTGTCGAAGCTTCCTTCTTTCTTCTTTGGCTGAACATGCGTCTTGAGGAGCTGCTCATCATTCCCTTGCCTCTTCTTATGTTTCTCTTCATATGCTTGTAGCGAACCCATTAATTGCTCTATACTAATTTCTTCCAAGTTCTTTGTTTCTTCAATCGTCACGACAATGTGCTCGAACTTGGGGTCCAACGAGCGTAGTATCTTCTCCATAATTCTAACATCTTCTAACTTTTCTCCGTTTCTTTTTAATTGATTGGAAACGGCTAAGACTCTTGAAAAATAATCAGAGATTGATTCAGACCCTTTCATTTGTAGAGATTCGAACTCACCTCTTAGTACTTGAAGACGAACCTTTTTCACTTGTTCGGCTCCTTTGTAAGAGGTTTGAAGCTTCTCCCATGCTTGCTTGGCAGAGGTTGCACTCGAGACTTTCTCAAAGCCATTGTCATCTAATGCTTGGTAGATGAGGTAGAGAGCCTTCTTGTCTCTCTTTCTTGAATCTTTCAAACTCTCCTTCTGGGGTTGGGACAGAGTAGCTTCATCTTCTGGCTCAGTGTAGCCTTTCTCCACGACTTCCCAGACATCATGTGCTCCCAAAAGGGCCTTCATTTTGATACTCCAATTATCGAAGTTGTTGTTGTCGAGCACTGGAACTTGGAAGGCTGCCATAGCGTTGCTAGCCATAGCTCTGGTACCACTTTGTTGGGACTTAAAAAGGCTTCACTACTTTGGAGATGTTTATCTCACAAAGAAGAATGAAATGCAGCGGAATTTATAGGCAAGAGAAAGAACACTCAAAGTGTTATACAAAAATTTTTTTATTCTCACACAAACTTAGTACAAGAGGAAACACTCAAACACTCTCACACTTATTGCTCTCTTACTTGCTCTCACTTCTTCTTAGTTCTTGCTTCACAACTCACACACATACACCTATTTATAGGCATACTTTGCCGACTTCAATGATGCTAGAATTTTCTAGCATATTATACACACACAAGTTTACAATCAGCTAGACATTTCTAGCATGCACACCGACATTGTTTTTCATAATGTCCTCATAATTTTCTAGAACTTTCAAGTGCATGATTCATGCACATCCCACCGACTTACATAGCTGGAATTTTCCAGCTACTACTACCTACACAGATTGCTAGAATTTTCTAGCATTTGCACACATATTGGCTTTGGGTTGGATCACTTGTCTTGGGCCTAAGACAAGATTACTATTCAACACTCTTTTTGTCATACTGATATCCAGAATAAGCATTGTCCATGTAGCCAAAGAGCTCTTCATCTCCTCCTTTCTTAAAGACACCCCAAAGCTAGTTGTGCCCTTCACATACCTTAGAACTCTTTTTGCTGCCATCAAATGAGTCTATGTGGGACGTTCCATGTACATACTGGTTAAGCTTACAACAAACATTAAATCAGGATGTGTGGCAGCTAGATCCATAAGATTTCCCACCATCTACTTGTAAACCTTGTCATCGACTCCCACTCATTATTCATCCCTTGTGAGTTTAAACCCAGAAACCACTAGATTGTGAACTGAGTTGCACTAGTCCATATTAAATCTCTCCAGAACTTCTTGAGTGTACTTCCGTTAGCTAATAAAGATGTCATCTAATATTTGCAACACTTCAATGCCAAGGAAATATCTCATTTTCTTGAGATTAGTCATATAAAATTCAACCATCGTGGACTTCTTAAATTGTTCGAACATAACTTCATCATTGCCAGTAAATATAAGATCATCAACATAAAGACACTTTCAATATTTTACCTCCATCCGTTGTTTTAATGAACAAAGTATGCTCGTAGGACATTTGTTGAAGCCTTCCTTAACAAAGTATGACTCTATATGACTGTACCAGGCTCAGGGAGCCCGTTGAGTTCATACAAAGCCTTCTTGAGTAGATAGACCTTGGATTCATTCCCCTTTTGTTCATAACCAGGAGGTTGATCGACAAACACCTTTTCATTAATTTCTCCATGCAGAAAGGTTGATTTGACATCAAGTTGGTAAATCAACCAACTTTTTTTAGCAGCAAGGGAAAGTACAATTCGAATTGTATCCAAGTGAGCCACTGGTGTGAACACTTCAGCATAGTCTACCCATATTGTTGGATTTATCCCTTAGCGAATAGCCATGCCTTATACTTGTCGACTTCCCCATGCTCATTGAGTTTTGTTTCAAAACCCACTTCACTTCAATGGTTTTTGCCCTGATGGTAGATTCGTTAGTTCTCACAACTCATTCCTCTTTATAGCTTCAATTTCTTGATCCATAGCGTGCCTCCATTTTTCACAGTATCCTTAAATGTCTAGGGATAACTGTCAGTGAACAAAGCTAGATGAGCTATGTTTACACCTTCTTCATCAAAGAAACCTTGACCAGTTTCATAATCTCCCATCCACACTGGTGGTCTTCGTGTTCGTCCTTTTGTGAGGTGAGTTGTCATTATTCAAGGTGTCTTCTTCTTGTAAAAAGTCACTACCATCAGTCCTACCGTCCTCAAATTCTTCATTAGCTTTAGACTCCTCTCCATTGCCTTCATCTTCTATACTTGCTTCTTCGTTAGTTTCCCATTCAAGATCAGCCAATATGGCTTGCTTGTGACTGCATCCATACTCCATTTTTTATCTTTCTCAAAGACCACATCTCGGTTTACAATTATTTTGTGAAATAGGATCAATCTGCCTGTAAGCTTTAGATTCTTCACTTACTCCAAGTAATATGCATTTGAGACTCTTAGCATCAAGCTCCACTCTCTTGTTGTCAAGTATATGAACATGGATATGCAGCCAAAGATTCTGAAATCCTCCACTAATGGTTTGAGTCCGCTCCAGCCTCTTTAGGTATCTTTCTCTTCACAGCAAGGGTCCGACTTCTATTCAACACATAAACCATCCAGTTTACGGCTTCATACCAGAAAGTTTTAGAAATTTTCTTCTCAGACAACATGCTTTGTACCATATTCATAATGGCTCGATTTTTCCTCTCGGCAACACTGTTTTGTTAGGGAGTATATGTAGTCGTCAATTGCATGTGTATTCCATTCTCATTACAGAAGTTTTATGAATTCCTATAATGTGAACTTGCTCTCACGATCTGTTCTAAAACCCCGTATGAATGTTCTAGTTTCCTTCTCAACCCTGGCTTTGAAGGTTTTGAATGTGGCAAAGGCTTCTGATTTTTCTACCAAGAAATAAACCCAAGTTTTTCTACTGAAATTGTTAATAAAGGTGATGAGATACATTCTCTTGCTGTTCGAGATTGGATTTATTAAACCATATACATCAGCATGCACCAATTAAAGAATTTTGAAGGCTCTCCACATACTTTCCTTTGGGAATGGATCATGGTGTTGTCTTCCCACCAAACAGTCTTCTCATATTCTCTAAATAGCTTTGAACTGAGGTTACCCTTCAACCATCTTCTTTTGTTGGAGTACTTTGAGTCCATTCCAGCTAAAATGTCCATATTGACAGTGCTAAAGCATGGCTTGATTTGTGGTCTGTGAGGAGAAATATTTTTGCTCTCTTAGTGGACAACGAGCAAGCACATCAAGCAAACATTCTATTATATGTTATCTCAGGATGAAAGATCTTACATTTTCCATGTTGAATAAGCACAACGAGTCTCTTCTCTTTTAGTTCCCCGATGCTTAACAAGTTGTTCTTTAGTTCTGGTACAAAGAAGACTCATGTGATCACATGTGCAATCTCATTCACCTCCATTTGAACCTTGCCCTTACTTCGTACAATAAGGCTCGAGTCATTTCTCAGCTTCACTGACTCTCTGAAATTTCTATCAAATTCAAAAAATATGTCTCTTTTGCCACACATATGGTTGCTACACCCAGAATCAAGGAGCCAAATGTTCTCTACTTCATCTTTTTTAAAGTCCACATGGACCATCAACAACATCTCTTCTTTTGTTTCTGTGTAGTTTGCCTTTGGATCCCTTGCTTTCTTTGGACACGTCCACTGAAAATGCCCTAATGATGCGAGAATTACTTGACACACAAATTAAACCCTCTTTGTGACAATTGTAGTATAGATGTAAGTAGGGTATTGTTCTAGGCCGGGGATTAGGAGGGATTGCTAATCTATTCTAAATTAATTTAAAAATATTAAATAAGACTCAAGGACACAAAACTAGGCTAAAAACTCTAATAACTCGAAACACACTTAGGATAACTCAAAATAATGAAAACAATCAAATTAGACACTAGGAACTGCAATGGACGGAAATTGAATTAAAAGACTAACAACAAAGAAAACTAACTAAATAAAATAATTTAATAATGGGGGTTTGGTTTTGACGAGAAGTAAATTAAACTTAAATAAATTACAGAATTGACAAAAACATGAAATTAAGGTGAAAGGATAGGTGATGGATTAGCTAGAGGGTTCTTCTCTACACATGACACATATGCAACCTAAATTGATTTTCAGTTGTTCTTTCAATAAGTTGTGAATCTCAACACTTCAGATTAACCGTGAACAGCACTTTTTTAATCTTCAAGTTTTCCTTAAGTTATTGAATTGGACGGGAAAACGCATACAACAATTCAAAACATTCTTCAAAAGTCCCCTACGTGAAAAGCACAATAGAGATACAATCAAAGATCATTAGACTTTGTGAAAACTATAAGCATTGACGAGGCATTCGTAACTATGAAAAGCATGATACTCTTGCCAAGAATTCACTTAACACGATTGTGGATAACAACCTTCACTACTTATGAATATAAGTTCATAACGATTAGGTGAAATTCACTTATATTCTAGCATCAAATTCATGCATGTAAATTAAGTATGCATCCTTAATCGACATACAAAAATAAGTTATCAATCAAGCAGTTAAGCAAATTGAATCACAACTCAGAAATCACAACTGAAGGTAATCAATTCATATTACAAATATATTCATGGTGTTGAATTAACCTCTAGCCAAAATAAATTTAGTTACACATTATTTTCAAATTAAATCAACAGTTAAACATGGGTTCGAGAAGATAAAACCAAGAAAAGAAGATCTGCTGCGTCCGTGCCTCTGTGATCTGCTGCTGATTATTCCCCCATTTTTCTGCGCCTGTCCTCTGTCAGTCCTCACTTCCCTCTTCTTTATTTTCTGTTTTTCCCGCCTGTCACGCTCTCCCCCCGTAGCTGTCTCCCCCCGTGCTCCCGTCTATCTCCCTCTGACCTCTCTCTCCTGCTCTGCCCGCTGTCTCCCTGCACGTGTTTTTCAAAGCTGCAAGGGCAGCTAAACCACCCCCCCCAGCTCTCGGTTCTCTCCCTCTCGTTGCTAATCTCCTGACCTCCTTACCACTTCCTTTATTTTTTTATATTTTTTTCTTTCTTTTTTCGACCTTTTCAAAGCTGCAAGGGCAGCTTACTCCTTTCCTCTCTCACGCTGCCAACGCAGCCCTCTCCCTTTTTCCTTTTTAGTCCCTTTTCCGCATCTTCTCATTTTCTTTTTCTCTCGCCAGGCAGCCAAGTGCTGCTTTTCCTCTTATTTTATGCGCCCCCCCAGCTGCCAAAGCAGCATCTGGCTTCCACCTCATCACGTTTCCACCTTGGATTCCTTCCTTTCCAGCTGCAAAGCAGCTTCCTGTTGTTTTCAGAAGTGAAGAATATGGGAGTCAACGAGGTAAAAAAAAATATAAATCATGATGCTCTCTTGCTCCCTCTTTGACCGACTCTCCCCATTTCTTTTGTTTATGCCGTGACATAATTCTACCAATAATCCATGACAGAATGAGAACGACTAAAGCAATTTTCGACGAATTTATTATTTAAAACTCATTTGTGCTATTTTTATTTTCTTTGCATAACAAATCCTATAAACACAAAAATAACGTAAATAGCTCAAAAATGTAAGGAACTAACTAAGAAAAGACGAGTGAATTCGAAGTAAAAATATATATAAATATGATCCGATCACCTAACTCATGACAATTATAGATTCTAAGGTAGATTTCTCAAACCCAAATCTACCTTTACCTCTTCTCTTCCTCTTCCACGATAAGTACTTTGACCTCCACATTTTCCTCCTTGTTGAGCTCCATAAGTGACTTGCAGTGCTTGTTCATCCGGCTGATTCTTTGTTCATGCACCAACAGGCTACTCTGAAGCTCGTCTATAGACAAGGTTCATTCGATTCCTCAATCAAACACACAACATAATCATATTTTGAAGTCATAGACCTCAAGATCTTTTCAATGATCACCATTTTCTCTTTGTGAACCTTATTTTATTAGCTATGATGAGAGTTCTTCCAAAGTAGTCATTGACTTATTCCCCAGCGTTTATGTGTATCACTTCAAACTCTTTACAAAGAGCTTGCAATTGGGCACGCTTGACACATGTCGTTCCTTGATATTTCTGCTTCAAAGAATCTCATATATCCTTCGCGGTATCCTTCTTCAAGCACCACCACCTAACAATCTTCATCTCAAATCCTAGGCTTGGACGAGATCCCTCTCTCTTCCTTATTCTTTTCCTTTGCACAGTAGTGCCTTTACTGTGCAACCCTTTCTTTAGCGAGTTATCGCTGTTTTCGGCGAAGGTAAGCCATGAACTTCTTCGATCTTCCTCCCTCGTGGTCTAAAGTACTTGTTTGACGATAAATAATAACTTTGGTGAATGGTTTAATCACAAAAACTGCTACGGGAATTTTTTTCCATATTCGGGAAAGTGGGAGTCCGTGACTGTTTGGCCACTTTCAAGCCATTTTTCAAGCTAGCTCCTATCATCATTGGGTCTCGAAAGGGTATAGATCTCTTCCCTACATTTCTAACTTTACATAGGATCTTGAATCACTTGATTTGTGGTTGTATCGAGCTCGGAATTAGCTCTGGGAGTCAAATGAGAAACCTACAAAAATTGCAGAAATTGTGAGATCCCACATTGCCCAAGGGAGTGGATCATCTATGCCTTATATGTACATTCCCACCTCTAATTAGCACGAGGCCTTTTGGGAGTTCATTGGTTTTGGGTTCCATCGGAACTCCAAAGTAAAGCGAGTTCGCGCAAAAGCATTCCTATGATGGGTGACCCACTGGGAAGTTCTCATGTGAGTTCCCAAAAACAAAAATGTGAGGGTGTGGTCGAGGCCCAAAGCAAACAATATCGTGCTACGGCGGAGGCGGGGCCCGGGATGTGGTGAGGGCCCGGGTCAGGATGTGAAAATTTGGTATCAAAGCTAATTCCTGGGCGGAAGGGTGCCGACGAGGATGTCAGGCCCCTAAAGGGGGTGGATTGTGAGATCCCACATCGCCCAGGGGAGTAGATCCTCTATGCCTTATATTTACATTCCCACCTCTAATTAGCAAGAGACCTTTTGGGAGCTCACTGGCTTCGGGTTCTATCGGAACTTCGAAGTTAAGTTAGTTCGTGCGAGAGCATTCCCATGATGGGTGACCTACTGGGAAGTTCTCGTGCGAGTTCCCAAAAAAAAAACCGTGAGGGCGTGGTCGGGGCCCAAAGCAAACAATATCATCCTACGGCGGAGGTGAGGCCCGAGATGTGGTGGAGGCCTAGGTCGGGATGTGAAAATTTGGTATCAAAGCCAATCCCTGGCCGGAAGGGTGCCAACAAGGACGTCGGGCCCCTAAGGGGGGTAGATTGTGAGATCCCACATCGCTCAGGGGAGTGAATCCTCTATGCCTTATATGTACATTCCCACCTCTAATTAGCACGAGGCCTTTTGGGAACTTACTAACTTCGGGTTCTATCGGAACTCTGAAGTTAAGCGAGTTTGCGTGAGAGCATTCCCATGATGGGTGACCCACTGGGAAGTTCTCATGTGAATTCCCAGAAACAAAACTATAAGGGCGTGGTCGGGGCCCAAAGCGGACAATATCGTACTACGGCGAAGGCAGGGTCCGAGATGTGGTAGGGGCCCTGGTCGGGATGTGACATGAGGCGAGTATAGCATACTCGTGGGCTCATGAAGCACACGGGCCTCCATTGGGGGTACTGTGGATGGCGGCGCCAGTGATTTTTCCGGCCAACTTTCCGGTAACCCAACTTAGCGCGTGGTGAGTCGGGCCACCACCCCGTGGCGGCGCATGCGATGGTGAGTAGGGAAACCCGAGGTCTTTCCTTTGGTTTTTTGACATGGCAAATTTGAATCTGCCATTCGTTTTACCAAAGTTCGTCATTTTAGTAGAGTGTTAACGAATGGTCCCTAATTGTGTTTAGGTGCATTGGTTGGTAGTGATCCCGTCCTTCCTAGTTCGAATGGCTTTTCGGTAGCAGAATATTTGTGAGTGGACCCCTTCTCAAATTGCATGTTTTTATAAAAATATTAGGCTTGCATTCATGGAAGGCATATTTTTATAATTCTACATTTCATGAATTAATTATGTTTTATGATAAGTTTATGAATTTCTAAATTTATGTTTTACAAAGAATTTATGATTTATTTAATTTGTTTTTTGAAGTATTTACGATTTATCAGTTTAAGGTTTATGAAATTTTATGCTTATGGAAATCATGTTTATGGAAATGCTTATGATTTCTGATGATGATGTTTTGAGCCCTAAGCTTTGGTATGAGATTTTGAATTACATTTTATGTGCTTAATTAGTGGGTAATCATACAACATATACACACAACACGAGTATGTATACGTTTTTGGCCATAGGACACAATGGAGGAGTAGTGAGATATTTACAACATACTCCCAACTTCACTGGCGAAACCAGTGTCGGACAGCTTCACCTTCGAGTGATGGGACCTACCATGTTTCTTCACTGGCGTAACCCAGTGTCGTACAACTTCACCCTCAGGTGATGGATATGCATTCGAGCAACTACGATGCCCCTATATAAGTACATTAGTGTTTTGATTTACGAGCTCTTTTAGTTTTGTCTTTGGGCGATTTCAATACCACTTTTAGATATGATTTTATTATCTATGAACGTTTTCATGGCATGTAGAGTTTCGGGAAAAACCTATTACGTATTATTATATTGTTTTCAAAACGGGGGGTTACTATGTGCAAAAAGAAAACGGTTTTCTTATTATTACTATTATTATAAACTCTGGTCCACTCACCTTTTGTTTTTGTGCCCCCTTCAGGACCTAGTGACGAGGAATACGACTCGAGCATCGAGGCATTTCCCTTCTAGTGATCTTGTTTTCTCCTCACTACGTATGACCTTTTTATGTATAATTGTAACTTTATGTCCTTCATTTCGCTAGCACTATTGTTTAGTAGTATGCTCTGGACATATTCATGCATCCTTTGTTTCGAATTGTTGACAGTTGGATATTCTCCTTATATTATGACTAACGTTATATTATTATCATTTCTTTAGCGTTTGTATATTCTTTATGATTATTGTTTCTCTTTTGACTTTTCGATTACATGCTTCCTTGTGTTCATGCATATTCATATAATTATGACTTTCGTCATGCTCGAGTGTCGGTCAGCACGTGTCATGCAGGTGTCATTTGGATATTTGGGTTGGGGCGTGTCCATCAAACCTCGAAATGGCAGGTTGCACGAAGCTACTCTCGTATGCCATGTATTTTGTTCCTTCATGCTAGTAACTATGTTGCAGGCTTTGATCAAGCCCCGTGATGGGGCTCTGATACTAAATGTTAGAATAAAAAAAGGATGGAAAAGAGCTCTTGTAAACGCAAAGTCTGATTACACTTGTAAATTGGGAGAATTCTTATTGAATTGAAATAACACTAATGACTGTTAAATAGCCTTACAATGAAATAGGAAAAAAAAAACAACAACCCACGATTTTACATGGCCTAGAATCCCTCCTATACTTGAGGGACAAGATTGTTTTTCCCTTTCTGACTTGTCATACACCAACATTCTAGGCCATGTAAATTATTTTTAAATTATGTGCTTCTTGAGGTCGTGGATCCTTGTTTCCCCGTTGAGTATTTGACTTAGAGAGTTAAAAATAGGGATGCCAACTACTACGCATGCAATTACGGCACCAATACGAGAGAGCAGAGAAGCAACAACGGTACCATCGTTGCCAAACAAAAAATAGTTAACCATACTTTGCCTGGGCCGCATGGGTTCCACTGCTATCAGGGCTGCATAAAATGCCGCCAACATGCCAGCAATGGAATAACTAATAAGACTCGTAGGTGTGGGTAGATGGGTTGACAGGACAGATATAGGACTGTATTCGTTAAATATCGCCGACACTGAGAGAGCGAAGCAAAGCGTGTTAAAAAACATAAATACTTTGTAAGCTCCTTTTTTTGTTAAAACTGGTGTTCCATCGTCTGTAAACCCTCCAGGCGGGTTCAAAACGGCCGAAAATGTAACGGTTGCAATGACCGTCGCTACCAGAAGTTTCGAATCATTTCTATTGAAGGTCTGAGCCAAATAAGCCTGCAAGTTTTCTCTCGTATTTTTAGTATTGACCGGTGTCTCAGACGTACTGCTTTCCCCTTGGGATCCAAATTTCTTGAACTCCTGCTTGATTTTTTGTTGATAATATGGCACGGTAACGACAACGTCTCTTGCCAGGCAGTTCAAAACATTGCGACTTTTTACGATTTCCTAAAACATAAATAAAGTACTACACTTTTAGTAAACATATACAGGACTTAAGAACAATAAGGTAACGAATTTGGATTTAGATATGTTCTGCGTTTGATTCTATCCAATATAAGAAAATAAAATAGAGAGTTCAAAGTTGAAATCCAAGGGAAATAAATAAAAGATTCTTCCCGTGTTCTCGGCGAGCAAAATGTCGCTAACTTGCAAAAATTCTTTATTGATAGCAGTTCTGTTCAACCTCCTGTCTCTCCTTAAAATAGCAACGATTTCACTATTTTCATGAATAGCAGCTAGATGCCAAGGAGTGTTTCCATCATTATCTGCTTCGTTTATAAGTCTCGCAAGCCTAGGCGTCTTCAAAACGTACTTCACAACATTTATCTTTTCGCCTAAAACTGCTGCATGTAGAGCTGTTTGGCCCTTGTGATTGACACAATCACAAATATCAGGACAACGTCCGATCAACTCTTCAATTATTTGGGTGTGCCCTGCATATGCCGCGACGTGGAGAGCTGACATGCCAAGCTCGTCTTTGATGTAACAAGCAAATTTGAAAGTTTTGCAATTTTGAATCAGTAGTTGAGCTGCTTTAAGGTTCCCTCTCAGTGATGCGTAGTGTAATGGAGTCCACCCTATTTCATCACGAACTTCGACCATCCCAGGATTTTTGGTAACCATAGATTGCACAATTCCTAAAATGTTGGTATAGAAAAATTAGAAATTGTGTTGCGGGAATCAAGTATATATATGAAAATAAGGCATACCAAGTAACGAGTCCCTTAAGAAGGATCTTGCGCAACGGTAGCTGGACTGAGATGCATATCTCAATCATTAAGGATATATTATCGACTGTCAATATGTCATACTCGATAACTAAGTTGATTATACAGTTATATGTTGATGGGATTCCGTGCATAAGAAGGGTCTAGTACGGTAGTACCAAGCAATGTCATGAAGTTAATTACCTTTCTTGGCGAAGGGTATACGAGTGGCTGCTGCGTGCAAAGCGGTCACACCATTTGTTCCCTGAAAAGAAAGAGATTCATGATCCGGAGTCTTTTTTAAAATATAATCAGCAATGCTGGTAGACCCGGCTCTAACAGCTAGGAACAGGGGTGACTCCTTGGTGCTGTAAAATGAACAACACAATTCAGGATCAGCACTCAGCAAAATCTTCGCTACTCCAGCATGATTGTATCGAACAGCAACATGCAGTGCTGTATCCATTTCCAAATTAGGCATTCGGAGTAGCTTTTTGTAAGCTTCACCGTCAGTTGGTTCCTTTTCTGGATCAAGATCAACCACTTCCATAGGTTCCGCTTTTATGTGCTCAATGAGGAACGTTACTACTTCACCGCAACCTACTCTCGCGGCAACATGTAGAGGAGTTTCGCCATTCTTGTTGGTGGCCCAAAACCGGGGAGATTCGGGAATTTTTTTCACTTTTTTGAAGAAGTTTATTTGCTTGAATTCAGCTGCAATGTGAAGAATATTGTTCTCTTTAGGTGTTTTCTGAGAGAGATCAGCTGTTAGAAGTCCTTCCAAGAAGCCAACATCACCAGTTGCAGCTGCTTCATACAGAGAAGGATTCATGCTTCCACCTCTCTCTCAGATTTCCTAAAAAGTATAACGTTGAAATAAGAACACAAATGCAAATTGCAATGGAGGATTTGTGAACCATATATAGGTTCACTTACAGGAGGTTGCCAATTGCATGCCAAGTAGGCAAGTAGCCATGCCAAGTAGGCAATGCCTACTACCATTCAAAACACTTGTGCCGTCCACCATTCAAAACACTTTGTTTATTTTTTCTTCTCTTCTTGTCAGTAACCCATTCAAAACTTTTATTTTTTATATTATTTTTCTTTCTTTTTCCCACATGGTGCCGGGCACCATTCAAAACTCTTTGTTTATATTATTTTTTATCCTTTTCGGTGTCAGAAAACATGTGCTTGTGTTTATCTCCTAACATTTTTTAATCTTAGATTTTTGTCCACTACAAACCTTATCCAAAGCAGATGAGAGACGTGAGGCAGGGAAGGACAAAACAGACTTCTTGCTGTAGCAAAGTGTGAACAGTACGGAACCAAAGCAGAAACCAAGTGCATTCCCGCTCTTTAACTGTTGGTGAACAGTACACGCTCTCACATAATGAACAGTGCCAATCAACTGGACTTTAGCATGTATAAATATATATACACACACATATATATTATGGTTGTTGTATTTTATAGTTAAATTTTATTAATAATTTAAAAAATTAAAATCATCGAAATAATTTTTTTTTAACGTATCAAAACGATTTACCAACGTGTCATCCTCGGATAAACTTGTTAAGGATACATTATTAATAAGTTCTTATCGTGTAATCCAATAACAACCTAATTAATTATTGTGTTGATCCAAAATTCTTTATTTTTATGTTTATGTGTCGTGTTAACAAATCATGTAAAAAAAATGTCCGGTTTACTTTTCAACTTTAAATTATTAATTCGTTCAATGTTGGTGTCTTTGTCTTTTGGGTTAAAAAATGCACTGTCAACTATCATTGTCATCGAATAGTCTGTCAGTCTTCCAAGGAAACTTGTAAGTATTTTCGTCCGGAAAACTGCCAAAACCAAGATCACAATTTCTGTCAAAGTATTCCATAAACGTGAATAATTAGTGAATTAATGCGTTATATGAAAATGCATACATTTACTATTTGGTCTTGGCAGAAATTGTGATGCAATTTCTGGAACGAGAATTCTCTCCGAATTCTCTTTGTGAGGATTCCGAAAATTCTTCAATCATGTCTGTTCATCATATATGATATGATCATTTTTTGTCAGGTATTATTTGTATTTAATTTTAAATAAAAAAATTAAAATACTTTCTGACAGCACGATATATGATAAACGGATACGATTAAAAGATATATGGAATCTTCACAAAGAAGATTAAAAAAGAATCCTCATTCCGATTTCTGAATGGACTTGTCAAAGTCCCGTGTTGTCTCCTACCATGAAATTCAAACATGTCACATGGGCTCAACGCACTTAGCTTAAACTAGAAAATGTGTGCGTGCTTTGTTGCGGACATTGAATGTATTATCCACAGACACACGTGAATAATTTCCACACAAAGTAACTAAAAAGATGGGGTATTACCTAAGAACCAATGAAGTGAAACTTTGCTTGCTATGTATGGATATGCATGCTATAAGAAACCATTCATTTGTAGATCATATTGCGTCATCAGTATTATACTCATACTCTCAGGTGATCAGCCTACTACATGAGAAAAACACAGAAAAGGCAAATCACAAAAGTAGAAGACAACATTTGAGCATCTAGCAAGAATAGTTAGTTTTTGAAAAAATTGCTAAACAGTCTTACAAATTCAATTGTTAAATGTTACACTATGACCTAAGATAAAAATAAAGTATAGGAAACTTTAACGAAAAATCACATTTTTACACTAAAAAGTCAATCCTAATACTATTCCCTTTACCCTTTATTTTGTCTTTATCGTTAAAACTCAGTTTTCAAATCATTTTCATTAGTTTTCCTTAGTTTTCCTTGAAGTTATATAGTTCATTCACATATCAAAACAAAGTGCGATCAAAGGAAAATGATTAAGAAGTTGAAAATACAAAACTGGATTAGGCAACCATATCTTTTATCGGTAACTAAACAAATAATTTAGAATTGTACAAACCCGATTCTAGCTCATCTACCTCCTCTCATCCTCAGCTCTGTATTTCAAAGGCTGAGTAGCCACGTTTGGAGAAGTTATCAAATAATCACCATCTGAAGATTGAGAATAACCTCCATTCACATTGCAAATTTTTTTTTAGAAAATGGGACAAATTAACATATTTAGAGTTAATTATTCTGATGCAAACATTCTTAAGATAAATTAAGTAGAAAAAATGTAACGAATCCAATGAAAAAACAGAAGGAAAATGATTTAAAGAAAAGTTAAACTTTAAATACATCACATTAGTGATTAATCAACTAGATAGTTAGTCTCAAACCAGAGTCTCAATGATCTCGCAATACCAGGGACATCACTCTCCCTGTTAACTCTCAACTACCTCAACTCCATCACTCTCCCCCCCATTGTTTCTAATTCACCTCTCCTTCGAACTCTTCGACTACAAATTTATATATAGCAACTTGAACTGTCCATTTCAAATCATATATACATAGGCAGAAAAGCAAAAACTAAATTCCTGCCGCATAAATTAATTGGTAACCAAACAAAGAAAAATTCTTGGAGACTGGAACAAATCCAATTGAATTTTCATGAAACGTATACTTAAGTGCCCAAAATTTGAGTTTTACATCATATTATGTTCTTACAAAAACAGTTTCTCGGCTGCTAGGTAATTTCTGTGGCTTTTGATCAATAGTTGTACTTATATACCCAAAAAAATAAAATAGTCAAACACAAATGAAAGAAAGACCTATCAAATTAATAAGAAATCCAAGTTAGAGTTGTTAAAATTCACTTTTATCTATACAATTCAAACTTCCACACATTTGTTCATACACTTCACCAACTGTCAAACACTGCTAATTACCAAGATAGCAAGATAATGAATTCTGTGAACAAAAAAATGAAAAATGATATGCAATTTGAACTTACATGCCAAAGAAGCTCCATAAGAGTAGTAGCTTCCTACTTATTGCATGCATCAAAAGCATTGCAACCGCAGATCCTGAAAATTATCAAAATTCATCGAGTCAAGAGGCAATATCATAGTTGTGTGAAGGTGAATATGCAACCAATAATCTAAGATATACCTGACAATTTTGCAATTCCGTTGTAATTTCACACAAAAAAAATATCAAATTTTGATTCAAACATCAAACAAAATAATCCCACCTGTTACAGATTGGACCAACGAAATAAAGAATCTATTAATATGATTTTCAACCTAACTATAAAAAGGAGCTTTATAACTATCAATATAATTTCAACCCATCTGAAAAGAAACTGATTGTGTGTCATAAATTCTATGGGTAATTTGATTTTGCAGATTAAAAAGAATTGAAGAATACTAAAAATTACAAAACCCTATCACAACATACCATCAGCGATGAATTAAATCCAAATGTAAACTGCAGTTTCTTATAGAGCATATCCAAAAGTAAATTGCAGTTTCCTATCTCTCCGAGCATCTAAACAGAAACTGTAATTCAAAACTCTGATTTCAATAACCCAAAAAGTTTAAATTGCTTACCGTTCTCTTGACTGTGGATTACATTAAGTATATGGAGTTTAAAATTTAAAAACAAAAAGACAAAAAAACAAAAAAACAGATAACAAATAGGGAGTAAGATCAAACAGTGAGTGGTTCAATTAACCTTTTTCTGTTGGTCGCGTCTGTGAATCCTTTAATTTGCAGAATGAGCTTGGGAACTCTTCCCAAAACTCCCACAATCAACGCACCTGCGTCAAAAGGGAAAGGAAAAACAGTTGAATATTTGAACTGCACCAAACAGATTGATTGATAAAAAATAAACGAACATGACACGACCAATGAATTTCACCAAACGGGAAGTAATAAAATATTGGACACTGAATGAGTTGGAATAAAAACACAACTGCATTTTCTTATTCTTCTCCCACATTCATGAGGCTTCTTTTTCATCTTTTTCTCTTCTAATTTCAAAGAACACAACAATTAGCACAGCCTGCTATAAGGTAGAGGAAGCATATGAGTCTCCTCAAAATGGATGTCCAAGGCTGACCCTTATGCAGAAGGAAGCATGGGAAGCATAAATGGGATATCAAGAGACGATCTCAAGTAAATTTGCAACACAAAACCCAACCAGCAACAATTTGTTCATGACATCTTAAAACATCAAATTTCAAAACAGGACATTTAATGCAAAGAGCTCAAACTATAATAATTGGTGAATCAAATATTTTCTATTGAATTTATCCTTTCAATTGGTTGGTATTTTCGTTTATTCTCGTATCTTTCAATTGTCACCCAAAACTAACATCTGAGAGAGCATTGCACTTCTTATCTTTAAAAGCACGAATGGTGAACTAAATCAAAGAATAAGAATCAGCAATGAACTAAACAAAAACACACTTTTTACGAACATTATTCGCACAAAAATTAAAACTGTATTGAGAAACTCACCACCCCATTTCTAATGAATGACGTATGATGATAGGAACATCATACGGTGAATTGCATATAAAGTAAAACATCAAGTATACCTCGAGGCGACATTAGATACGATCATTATCCAATCTTCATCTTTGACACCAAGAGCACTCAGCATCTCAGAATTCCTCATCTCCCTACCCTCACATAGCAACTTCTGCTGCTGAAGTAGTACCCGTGTCTGCTCATACGCATCGAAAAACATCACACATTCAATATACATTTCTCTATTAATTAATCAGCTAACTAAATTTAAAATTAGTTTTCAAACCAAAAAAATTTCTAAATTTTTTATTTTGCAATCACACCCAGTTCTTCATCTCTTACTCTAAATTCCAATTACAAAAAAATCTAAACTTTACTTCAATTTAATATTGTTTTCCCCAAAAACAGCACAATCCCATAAAAATAAAGTTTAAAAAAAACAACAATAAATCATGAATTAAATTAAACTTCTCACCTCCACCTCCAACATAGCTTTCACATTCTCAACCTGTCATAAAAAAAATCAAATCAAATTCAAGTAAAAATAAAAAAGAGAACTTGAATAAAGCAACCCTAGTCCACCCAGTTCTTCGTCTCTTACTCTAAATCCCAATTACAGAAATATCTAAACTTTACTTCAATTTAATATTGTTTTCCCCAAAAACAGCACAATCCCATAAAAATAAAGTTTATAAAAAAAACAACAATAAATCATGAATTAAATTAAACTTCTCACCTCCACCTCCAATAGAGCTTTCACATTCTCAACCAGTCATAAAATAAATAAATAAATAAATCAAATCAAATTCAAGTAAAAATAAAAAAGATAACTTGAATATAGCAACCCTACTCCCCCTCCTTCTCCCTCTCCCTCCGCAATTCACGCGTGCACCCTCTCCCTCTGTAACCCTCCCCCTGTGAAACCCCTAAACCCCACGCATATGCCCTATATCTTGTGGCTACAACCTCACAAATCGTCCCCATCACCTCGATCCCATCGAACCACAAATCAGGCACAATTTATGAGAGTAATTGTAAAAATGGATAAAACACTTTCAATAAAAGTTTTATAAAAAAAGCTTTTCAATCCAACACCATCCAAAACCATAAAAGAACAGAATAAAGACACCAAAAGTAAAAAATAAATAAATTTCCACATATTCAACTTTCACAGTATAGAAACACACAACTTTCACGATATTAAAAAAAAAAATTGTTGGAGAAAAGGCTCAAAGGAAAAATCCAAAATTATTTACCTTGAGCATAAAGGGCTTTGAAAGATGTAAACAAAAGCCCCAAAAAACGAAGAGCATAGTGACCTGAAATAAAAAAATAAAAGCAAATTATACAACCGAAAGATCTAATGATATAAACAAAATACCCAAAATTATAAAAACTAAATTACAAAAAATGAAGAACAATGTGTTCTGAAACGAAAAAAAAAAGAAAATCATATGCCCAAAATTATAACGGACGATTTCATATTTTGTAGATAGATGACACTCCCTTTTGTCATGTATGATAAATATTCAAAGTTATAACATCTCAATTCCACATAAGGCAGTACACAAACCTTTGGAGAGATGCCAGTGGACAGTCAAAAGCTGGGTCTCGTGTTGTGGCAACGACTCATGCTGCTGTTCATCGATCACTGCAAAAGAACGCAAAGTTCTATATTGCTATAGTACATACTAGAGATTTATGCCCACGCGTTGCTGCGGGATTGGAAATTGTATCAAATGGTCTAGATTAAAACAATCAATTCAATCAAGATCCATATTCTCAACAAACAAACTGTAACGGAGAACGTGATAGGATTTGATCACAATGCACAGCGGAATCAACAACTAATATTCAACACTACACAATCCAAAACGGTAATGATATTAAGTTTTTTTTTAAACCTGATTGTACTAAGTGATTCTTTCAATAATATGATAAATTAAATAAAATGATCACTACCAATAGTTTAGATTACAACAATCAATTGAATCAAGATCCAGACTCCAACAGGACAACTAAAAGCAAAGAGTTGAGAGAAGAAACAACACAAATGACTGGTTCCCCGAAAACCATTTAAGTAGAGTTAAAAAAAAGGGGTTAGTCATGACCAAATTTAAGAAGTCACTAAAACCAAAGCTCAATTGCAAACCTCCTTGTATTCCATGTATGCAATGACTCTACTAATATGTTCACAGTCATGTTGACCTGTATAAAGAAAAACTCATTTAGTTCATAGCAAATTGTGAGTCATTCTGAATATAAAAACTTGCTTTTTCAATCACCCATCTAAATAAAAAAATCAACTCCAAAATTGATGGTCAGAAGTATAACTAAATGAAATGGGAAAACAGTTCAAGAACCTGCCAATGTCAAGTACTATGACTTTGTGGGATTAAAAATTGTATGAAAGATTGTGTCATAGAATATTACTAAAATTTACATTGAAAACGTTAGAAATTTTTTTACATACAATATACTCATTTACAAAAGAAAACAGAGCCACTGAAACGAACAGGGATATCAACCAATCATCGCAGTACAAAACCAGTAAATACAGCATTCACAGAACTGAGTGACTCTTACACAATCCAAACATAGAATTTTAGCTTGTTGGTATCAGATGATTAACTCTAATTACACTAACGCGGACACTATCTCTGAAGAAAACTAAAGAGAAGGACAAAAGTTGTGAAGAGTTATCAACCAAAGTACAAAGACCATAAAGCATGAAATGTTAAAGAAGAGCAGATTTCCTCGCAACTGATGCATATTGCTGTCATAGCTCTGAGAATAGCTAACCAAACCAATCTAACTCTAAAGGCAGCCATCATAAATTAGAAAGCTCATTCGACAAAAGGCTATATTAAAAAAAGGTTCATGTATATGCCCAATTATACAAACAATTTTGCTAAGGAATGCCTTTCCAACCTCCTCCTACAGCAACAGACTCTGCATGTACAATTTGATAGTGTTTCTACCAGATAATATAGCCAATGGGATTAACAATCATTAAAGTTGACCCTCCACTACAACTATACATTCTGCTATACATTCATTCTCTTGCAAAACGTTCAAAAGGATGATAAGAAAATCTTGTGTATATAAATTATAGCCGATGGTATATGTCAGTTCTCTTCTACCATTACAACCAATGAGATATATACATTCTCTTCTACCATTAAGATATATAAGAAAATAACTATTTAACTGAAAATGAAGATCTAAAAGCTAGCCACTGTACATGTTCTGTCCATTCTATTCTACCATTGAAGCATGCATGTTAAAAAAAATTTGTAAATCTAAACGCTTATTTCAAACAGAGCATGTCCATTCAGCTCTTAAAACCGAAAGAAAAGATTTAGGTTTCTTTCTTACCCAAATCCACCAATTTGAATCAAATCTCTGCAACCCTTCCAATCAAATGCAAATTAATACAACTCTGCAATCAATAAACAAAACCCACATAAAAAATTCAACAAAGAAAGAGAATCCAGAAACCAAACCTATCAATCAATTCCTAAATCAACAATAAAAAAAAATCAATAAATTAGTATCTAACTCCACAAATAAACAAAGCCCATATCAAATAATTCACAAAAATTTATTACAACTAAAGAATTACCTTCCAAGGGATGGAGATTCCAAGTAGGCTTCCAATAATGATCTGATCGATAAGAAAATACTTGTAGGTCATGGGATATCACTTTGAGATTTTCATGGTTTACCTTTTCTTTTAAAATGGGTTAATACGTGATCATCCAGTCCTCCAACTTTCTGTTTCTCAATCTTCTGCAAGAGGATTGAAATCAGAACCATTAAGTTTCAGAAGAAACAAAGTCGACAGGAAAAAAATGGTGTCTCCTACATCAAACAATGAAAATGCAAATTCCTTGGGCGTAAAAGAAGGGAAGCGTGGAATGCTTACTCAAGCTCAATTGAAGTTGAAAGGGTCAGAGACAGAAACAGAAGCCAAGGAGGAGAAATAACGGTCAACGCCAAATTTGTGGGTGAGGCGAGTTCGAGAGCGATAGATTCAGATTTTTTTTGTTTTGAATATATATACAACTAATTTACCATTCAATCATATTAGTGGAAAACAATTAAACCGTAAAATTAACAACAATTAAATCTTAGGAAGACCAAATTTCCTGTAATTTAAAAAACCCATATGAAAAGCTGTAGACAGTCACCATCCAAAACCGTAAAACAACACAACAAAGACACCAAAATTAAAAAATAAATAAATCCCACAGATTCGACTTTCACACTATAGAACACACAACCTTCACAATATTAAAAAATAAAATTTGTGGCAGAAAAGGCTCAAAGGAAAAAACCAAAATTATTTACCTTGAGCATATTAACGGCTTCCAAGCTTGTACACAGATTCCCCAAAAAATGAAGATCAAAGTGACCTGAAACAAAATACAGAAGCAGATCATACAACCAAACAACATATCTAAGGATATAAACAAAACACCCAACATTACAAAAACTAAATTCCCAAAAACGTAGAGCAACGCGTTCTGACACGAAAAACACAAACAAATCATCGACCCAGACAACGGATCTAATGATATAAAGAAAATACCCAGAATAAGAAAAGAAAAGAAAAAAAGTCATTCACAAATCCCACCCCAACATGGAAAACTACCAAAAAAAAAGTCATTCAGAAATGAAGATAAATAGAACCTTAATATGGAAACTGAAGCTTTACCTGCAGATCGGCAACGGCAAATGAAATCCAGCGGGTACCTCTAGAGTGAGAGAGACTTACAGGGATCGCAGACAAAAACAGAGAATAACACCAAAAAAATGGGTACTGACTCGGGTTTTAAACGCAAGATGCAGCAACTATTTATTTTTCAAAGCGTTTTAAACGCAAAAAATTTGCACAGATGATTTGGCTAAGAAAAATGAGAAAGATGAGAAAATCGAAAACGGAGAAAACGAAAGCTTGAGAGAGAAAGAAAGGCAGGCGGAAAAACAGGGTGAGGGGTGAGGGGTGAGGGGTGAGGGAGAGAGAGAGGGGGACAGATGGGAGAGGCAGAGAGCAGTGAGGGATGAGAGAGAGTGACAATGTTGGGAGATGGGGAGTCTCAGGGGTGGAGAAAATATTAGATAGCAAAAACCAAACACACTTTTCATATGTTCTAATCATTTTTTTTCTCTCTAAACCAATTTTTTTATTATTTGTTATCCTTTTCGATGTCAGAAAACATGTGCTTGTGTTTATCTCCTAACATTTTTTTAATCTTATTTTTTTGTCCAATACAAACCTTATCCAAAGCTGATGAGAGACGCGAGGCAGGGAAGGACAAAACAGACTTCTTACTGTAGCAAATTGTGAACAGTACGGAAACCAAAGAAAAAACCAAGGGCATTCCCGCCCTTTCACTGTTGGTGAATAGTGCACGCTCTCACATGATGAACAGTACTAATCAACTGGGCTTTAGAGCAGCTCCAGCGGGAGCTCGTGCTCGAGGGACAGGCTGCGGAACAGGACTTGATTGCCCGAGGGAAGAAGTCCAGCGTTGGCTGACGAGGGAGCCCAAGCAGGACCGAGCGCCAGACCCGTGGATTCGTGCCGGCCCGAGCGCCCAAAGGGGATGTGACGTGGGTTGACGTCCCTGACATCAGCCACAATATAAAATTAATAAAAATACAAAAATATTAATACAAAATACAAAATTAATACAAAATTTAAAAAAAATGAAAACCCAGGCTTCGAACTCAACGGCTCTCGCCGGAGTTCGTCGTCGAGGTTGATGATACACCCACAAACAAATGGCAGAGACTAAACCCAAGGGTTTCAACTCGAAACATATAAAAAAACAAGAGAATAACTCAAGCAATTGAAGTAGGGCAATAACCTCATCTGGGTTTGAGCAATGGAAGCTTGAAGCTCTCGGCTTCAATGGTGGATCACCCAAATGGTGCTGTGATGATGCATGCAAGGATATATTCGAATTCCTCTCATCCAGGGGATTGAGATTTCAGAGTTTGTTGGTTTGATTTGCTTCGGTTTCGAAGAAGAGGAAGGATGAAAAGGAAAATGAAGGATATATGGATTGGAATCTAAGCTTATGCCTTGGCGTCGGTCCATTTTTTTATTCATATGAGAGAGAGAGAGAGAGAGAGAGAGAGAGAGAGAGAGAATAAGAAAAGGGAGAGTGTTCTGGAAAAAAAATGAAAAGGAAGAGTTCTGGAAAAAAAATGAAAAGGGAGTGTTCTCTAAAAAAAATGAAAAGGAAAAGGAATAGGAAAAAGGAAAAAAATTAAAAATTATTTTGTATTATTTTATAGATAAAAAAACTAATATTTTATTACCTATTGCCAAGGCTATTCAAGTGCAACGGTAGAGATGCAAAAGGCAGTTACTGTTCATTAAGGGCGATTACTGTTCACATAGTGGATTGAATAGTGAATAGCCTGGGGAAAGGGCTCCTGGAGTAGCTCTTAGTATATATAAATAAATATTGAATCAATTCCAAAAGGGTATTTATAGTAAAAAATAAGCCTCATATACTTTTTCTTAGAATGTCAGCCCCATACTTCTTCGTAAAAACATTAACAGTAGCTATAGCCTGTAAAAATAGAAAATCAATTATTTACCTGCATCATCACAGAATGGCAGCCACAAAAATTACCCAGGTAAAAACTGAATGGAAAAATTACCTATCTAATGCCTTCAGAGAGGCATGAGATCTTTTATCAGTGCAAAATTGATTTGACATCATTTTGTAAAAAAAATTAGAAAGCATAAAATAGATGAAAATTAAGGCTTACATGGTGAACATTATTTTTTTGCTTGTCATACCATTGAATTTTTATTGCATTCGCAGATGATATACAGGGGTTGTCAAAGCAAAAGATATATGTTCTCAAATTGTTAATGGAAATGGAAACACAAAGGAAAACAGTTATTCATATCTAATGACCAAATAAAACAGGTGCATAATATATGTTCTAACCAAATAAAAGTAGGCCGACTTGGTACCATTTAAGAAAGCCCGATCCGCATTCACCACATCTACATATAGTAGCATTTATGGGAAACGTGAAAATCATTGTTGATATATCATATATCAACAACAATCCTTATAGAGATGTGACAACAAACCAACTTGAACGAAATGTAGTCAGATCGATTGGCGAAAGTTATTATCCATTTCGTATCCTGCTTTAGCACTGGAAAGAGATGCTTTAAAATATTTGCTGCCCTTTCACCCAACTATGAACAATCAAGAAAAGAAAATCATATTCAATAGAACAGTAACTACGCACGCCAACTCATAAAGATGTGCTGATGCAGTGATATCAGTGTGCATAAGATTAAGACGTAGCAGGAGTGGATGGATCATAATTAATAAGCATTAATCAGGGATGGAGAGAGAAAAAGAGAGAAAGAGAGAGAGATAGAGAGAGAGAATTATATCACAATCAAGGTAGGTTATCAACTATAATCAATCATCCTCATCCCTGAACCGTTATAAACTATCTCTAATTGGATCAATGGGGTCTGATCAATCTTGGCATAATGTACGGAGTAAAGTAAGCAATCAAGATGCTGAAATATTTAATTGAGATATAATACCTTGGTTGTGAAACTGTCAAGTATCAGATGTGGATAAACATGCATTCACGTGGCTTCCCTTTCTCCAGCCAAAACCACACAGCATCATGCTCATCCTCTGCGATTAAAATACAACAACGAAAAAATCAAAATGATAGCAATTCAAAATTTAAAAGAATCATTTTTTTTAAATGAATCAGTGAGCAAGCATAGATTTGCACATAGAAAGAGAAAAGAAACAAGGAAGATATGAATACCCACTCTCTGTCACCCATCTGCAAGCCCACCCACCCTGTCAACCAAACTGTTTGAGATGGACGAAACCCCAACCCCCAACTCTCCTAAGGATGCAATCAGAGCTTCGGGTTTCAGGAAGCAAATGAAAAACGAAGTGCGTTTTCATCCCCCACCCTTTCTACGATCGTCGACACGTGCACGAGAGAAGCGGTGGCAATTTCGTAAATAAATCAAAATTTTCAATCTGAAACGGAAAGGGTGGTGGCAATTTTGTAAATAACTCAAAATCCACCCCAAGTCACTGTTCATTTGTACAGTGCAATTTCTTCTTCTTCTTCTTTTTTTTTTTTTTGGACAAAGGCTTACTTTATTTATTGGGTAAATATCAGTTTACTACTCTCAAGTTTCGTGGTTTTCAACATTTGGTATATGAAGTTTTTTTCGTCTCAGAGTCATACCTAAAGTGTTAATTTTGGGACAGTCTCCTACATCTGTTAGTTTAACTATTAAATCAGCAGTTAACTGATGACGTGGCACCATGTAGACAATGACTGGGCGCCACGTGTCAATATAACGCCCACGTGAATATTAAAAAATTTAAAATTAAAAAAAAAATCTAGGCACCCACCCATTCTCCTTCCCCCCCTCCCTCTCCCTTCTTCTCCCTCCCTTCTCTTCCATGCACCCATCGTCCCCGCACACCCACTCATTCCCCTTATTCTCCCTCCATTCTCTCCTCTGCACCCACCCACCTCGCACACCCACCCACCTAAAATCAAACCACATAAAAAAACACAAATTTCCCCCCAAAATTTCTTACCATCCAAATACCCTCTGCTTCCCCCTTTCTCTCTCCTAGGTTTTATTTGTATCCCTTACATCCCACACTTTCTCGCGCTTTCCCGGAAAAATTTTCATCTTCAAATCTTCAACATGAGGCAATAGAAAGGTATGCCGCCTTATTGGGACCCGCCAACTCCGTTCGTCGAGCTTTCAAATGATTCAAATCGCAGCTGGTTTGGAGAAAGAGATCGCTATGATGAACAGCGATTTTGGATTGGATGGAAAATCGGATGCCACTGGAGAGGCTGAGGAAGCTAGAGCTCCGGTTTCCTAAGGCGCGTAGGTAAAGATGGAGCTAGGTTTTGCCAATGAAGCTTGATTCGGGAAGTAAGGTTGGCGGAAGATCTGAGGATGATAGGGCTAGGGTTGGTACAGAGAGTGAAGTTGGAAATGTAGATAAAGTGATGGAATCGAATGGTTTTGGAAGCATGGTGGCAGAGTAAAGGGTCACTCGGGTCTCATAGGGTTGGAGAGAGAGAGAGAGAGGGCGGATGGGTGGGTGTGCAATGTGAGTGGGTGTGCAGGGAGGGTGAGTGCAGAGGAGAGAATTGAGGGAAAATGAGGGGAATAGGTGAGGTGTGCGGCCAGGATGGGTGCAGGGAAGAGAAGGGAGATATGAGGTCGGAAATGAGGGGGAATGGGTGGGTGCCCAGAATTTTTTTTATAATTTATAATTTATAATTTTTTTAATATTCACGTGGACCCCATATTGACACGCGGCGCCCTAGTCATTTTTCACATGGGTGCCACGTCATCAGTTAACGGTTGATTTAACAGTCTAACTAACAGATGTATAAGAATGTTCCAAAATTAACACTATAAGTATGACTCTAGGACGAAAAAAAACTTCATATACCAAATGTTGAAAACCACGAAACTTGAGGGTAGTAAATTGATATTTACCCTTATTTATAACACAACATATTACATTATAGAAGGCTCAAATACAAGAAATACACAAACAAAAAGATGAACCTCTATAGTAACCTAACAGCCCAAAACATAGTTTTGAGGCCTGAACAGGAAAAACACCAAAGTAAACCCTAGCAGCTTCCTACCTCCGCCGTCAACCCGCTTACCAAACAAACAGCCTCTGCAACCATCACAAATCAACAGAACTAAAACCCCAAAGCTGGATGAAAACGTATGAAAACAAGACCCCAAAACAGAGCCCCAAACTCTTCCACAGTAGACCATAACAGTAGCTGACACAAATTGAAGGAAGCTAGCGGGACAAAACCTATTAGCATAGTGGCAACAAAGGCAAACCAAAGGAAGGAGGTGGTGTGAACACTCGAACAAAAGCTTTACTCACCTTCCAGGAGAAGCGTGAAAAATCACGTTGAAAAAAAGTGGGAGCCAAGCCGAACTGTGAAGTCGGAGAAGGATAAAGCCGATCCAGATTGGGGAACGTGGGGGAAAATGTAACACCCACCCCCATTTATAAAAATATAATTATGTAATTACCCCCAAAATATTATGAATCTATCAATTTTGGTCCTTTTTTACTACCAATGAAAATCTGAAAACATTGGATTCTTTCTTCCTCAAGCTGCCACGTGGCAGCACCCCCTTCACTCCTCTCACTTCTCTCTCTGTCCCCCCCCCCGTGATCCCCTTCCTTATTCTTCTTCTTTTTTGTCTGTCCCGTCTCTCTCCCTCTCGGATATCTCTCATTTCTCTCTCTCATCTCTCTCATCTTTCTCATCTCTGCACTGTGAACCCACACACACGCACACCATCGCACATGCTCGAAGTAGACACCCATCACCATCGCGTCCTGTTCTCTCTCTCTCTCGTTTCCGCCAACCCAAAAAACCAAAAAAATGAGCTCCGGCGAGATTTTTCAATCTCAGGTTAGGTAAGCGCCAAATCTTCCCTTTTTCGTCCTAGAATCTGGTGAAATGTGGTTTAATGGAGTTTATTTCGTTATTTTTGGAGGTTTTTAGGACGAATCGAACTCGGGTGTAGGAACACCCATTTCCGGCGAGCTGTGGGTGTCGGGGGAGATTCCGACCATCTTCGGCCGTTCCACGACGAAATGAAGGTATAGAATTACTCCATTCGTCTTACTCTTCGTTTTGGTACCTAGATTAGAGTCTAGGGTTGTGTTTGGTGGTCGGCCGGAGCTGTTGAAGCTCCGATGTTTGTTCTCCTGCGAGACCAGGCCTCCTAGGCCGGTTCCAAGTCAAGCAGGCCTTAGGCCCGTGTGGGGAGTCAAGCCCAAAATCCTAACCCAATTTCCTTTTTATTGTTTTTATTTAATTGTTATTTGTTTTAAGACCCTAAAGGCCTTCGGGCCGATAAGTTGAAGGCTTGAAGCCCGTGACCCAACCCAAAACCCTTTTTAGGTTTTGTTATTTTTCTGATTTAGAAAGAAGGCCTTGGGCCAATTAGAAAGTGGGTTTTTAGCCCTTTCCCTTTTAAACCCTTTAACCTTAGTTAAGCCCAAAACCCTTAAGGCCCTTAAGGCCCTTTCGGCCCAACCCAAAACCAAAGCCCAGTCTGACCTTTGACAGTTTGACCGTTGACTTTGACTTTGACCGGTCAACGGTCAGCGTTGACTTTTTGAGTTGACTTTTCGGGGTTTCAGGGCCTTTCCTAGGCTAATTTCGACGTCCTGGACCCGTTTTTGAAGTCTATTTTCCCAAATTCAATCGTTTGAATAGAGTTTGACTAAAGGTACTCCTTTATGTGATTAAGTGCAATTACTAACGGTGATTCCGTTATTCCTTGTTGGTATAGCTTTGCACCATCGGTGTAAGGTGAGTGGACCCCTTCTAAAATGCATGTTTTAATAGTAGAAATGCATACATGAAAAACATGATTTGATGATTACGTTTTATGAAACGTTTTGTGAGATAACATGCTTACTGATGCTACTTTGAATTATTACTATTTTTCCTATAACCCGTGTTCTTATAGAATATCTGATGGATGACGATATGATATTTAGAACATGTTTCGAACACCTCTTTATAGTATAGATGATGAATGACTTTATACTATGAAGTTGCCTTTCAACATATATATGTTCAATGGTTTTGTACTTACCTAGTGGTCCTTTACGCTACGGGATGTAGGGATAGATTCCGGTCCGTCCCAGACGACGATTTGGTGTTAGCATAGGGCCTGGAGTGTGTTTTCTCTGGCTATTTAGCACAAGGACGGGGAGCCGGCATGGGGCCTGGGGGTTATCAGACAATTCACTAATAATTATTATATATACAAGTTATGATTTGAGACACTGCACGACATGCTAGGTTTCGGAAAACCTATGTTGATCATTATATATGTGTTTTCATAAAACCTGGGGGTTAGTACGTTGATAACTGTTTTACTATTTATATATCAAATTGGTCCACTCATGTTTGTTTTGCGCCCCCTTCAGGGCTTAGAATCGAGGCATACAATCCCAATGTCAAGGCACTTCCACATTGGCATCTTCGAGTCTTCTTGGTGTAAGATCCATTTTTTTATTCATTCAATTTTATATTATTTCTTTTAGTATTCTAGTTAGTTGTATGCTCTGAACACGTTCCTTAAATGCATATTCCTCATTCTTTTACAATTATAAGTTTTATCTATTCCTTGTTTTCAGCATTTGCACTAAATAAATGGCTTTCGTCACCCTTGAGTGTCGGCCAGCACGTGCCTATCCTGGTATTCGGGGAATATCGGGGTCGGGGAATATCGGGGTCAGGGAATATCGGGGTCGGGGCATGTCAGAAAAGAGGGGGAAAAGGTGGAAGGAAGACAAAAGGAAACAGAAGGAAAAGGCGGAAGAAAAGAATGAAAGGGAGAAATTGAAAAATAGAGTAAAAACAGAGATAACAGATGTAGAGGGGTTTGAGTGGCAAACAGGCCACTGGGCGGGGGTAGAAGGAAGACAAAGGAGGATGAAAATCAACAAGAGAAGAAAATAGAAGAAGAAAAGGAAAATAGAAGAACATAGCAGAGAAGGGGAAAATAGAAGAACATAGCAGAGAAGGGGAAAATAGAAGAAAACAGAAGAAGAAAATGAAAAGTGGCAACCAACTCCAGCCGAAGCCGGAGTCGATGCTTGAGAAGGTGGACAAGTTGAAGACCCTCACCAAAGGGGGAAAGAAAACTCTCACAGAGGAAAGAAGGTCTCTCACGGAATGAGAGATTCACTTCTTCCCCTTCTTTAGATTAAAGTAATTTGGTGTCCATTGGTTTCTCAAGTGGAGATGAGGGAGAGAGAGATCGAGTTGGGAGTTTGGGAGATGAGGAGGGTAGGATTGCCATATTGAAAATTTCATTAATGACTACGGTTAACCTGTGTTATAAAATAGCTGGTTTTTTTAAGGGAGTTTTAACGAAACACTTCCGGTATTGTTCACTTAAATGAAAACGACAATTTTACTTTAAAAAGTCACTTTGACACTATTCACTTACAACACTTTTTTGTCATTTCGATTAAAGCTTAAAATTTTCAAGCCATTATCATTAGTTTTCCTATTTTAAAAAACATCTATGAGAGATGCTTTTAATAGAAATTTCCAAGGCCTAACTTTGAATATAATATTCCAGATGAAATAAGTCGTTTCTGCCAGGTGTTGACATGTGTCATGTTTGATGACTTTTCCAACTTATTTAGATTTTTTGTTTAGACACACGCTACGCGTAAAATTTATGTAATACATGAGCGTTGAAACTTTGATTTATCGGTCAACATTTATTTACTGAAATTTCGATGTCTACAGAAACACTTAAAAATAATTGCAAGAGTACAAGGTAGTTGTAGTATAGCAGCTCAAACAAAGTCGTTCTCCACAGGGATTGAATGAATAATTTATATTTAAACTAATCCTTAGCTAATTATTTGTAACAAAGTTTCGAAAATGTCGATTTTGGAATTTAAAATAATAAAAACAATTAAATAATTTGCAAAGTAAAATGAACTAAAAAGAAAACGATTTTAAAAATCAATTTAAGCACTAAAGTTCCGCCGTCACCATTAACAATCCTATGCAATTTTATGAATTACATATGAAATTCTACATACATGCTTTGAAGGTTAGGTTTTCCTAATATATATTTTCCTCGTGATGTTTGAGCGAAAACGTATATCTAACATGCAACTCATCTGTGATGTTCAAATCAAATATAAACATGCAAGCCTCATTAAGTTTTGTGAAAACCTTTTGAAAAACCAAGCAACCCTTAAGAGCGTGATGTTCACCTTAACTGAACGTACAATTACTAATCACAAGAAGCCATCCTCAATTTCAAGGTGATGTTCCAACATAAATTGCATTAAATTACTTGTCTAAATACCCTAATGGTCGCAAATCACTAAGACAATTAGATAGTTTAAACACGATAATTAATAATTCAAAGCAATCATACATTCATTCATAAGCAAATTAATAAAATCACATATTCATGTTAAGACTCATGGTCTCGCCCTAGCAAAAAGACTAGTTTCACATAATCATAATAAAAACTAAAGAAAATATCATTAACTAGAAAAATAAATGAAAACACCTTGTAGGTAAAAAATCTGAAATTTCCTAAAATAATGCGTCTCTCCAATCCTAATGGCTAAATAACCTTAATTGTACTACTAGAAAAAGTCTTCTAAAAACTAGGAAACATAATAGAATAAGATAACTTGAAAATACATTCATATTTTAACTTTGGAAAATCTGTCCATCCACAAAGAATCCCACATTTCTGCATCTTTAGGGCTCCAAAACAGGCCCAAAACAACTTGAATTAAAGATTAAGACGTCATTTTCAAGTTCCAAGAAGATCACAAGTCCAAAATTCATCATCTTGTAGCCCAAAAAGTCGCAAGTAAGCTCTATAGTCCGATTTGCCAGCATTGCGTGCTGGTATAAATTAATTCGCCGAGATCAGATGCTTAAGGATAAAATTACGAAATTTTGAACAACCTTCTTGACAGAATCACGAACCCACTTCAATTGGAATCACTCAAAAATTTCACCATTTGATTACTTAATGCTCAGAACAAGTTCGCACGTCCTACATTGAAAATAATACAAAGCATCAACATTTCACCAAAATAATAACCAAAATATACCAAGAATGGGAGCAAATATATAGTATAAAATCAAGGGAGACTTTGGATGTGGTCCCTAGTTATGAACAGTCTTTGACTGAAACCTTGTTGGTTTTCAATTTTTGATCCAAGTCCCTGAAATTAATTGATAATTTATTTCTATGTACATTACTATATTTTTTAAATTAAAAATTAAAATTTATAGTTGTTTATAGTAATGAGATTTTAAATAAAAAACCATAATTTGTGGGATTAAAAATATTAAAATATAAATATACTATTGTGTGTGTGTGTGTAAACATGGGTACATTCATAAAAAATAACCAAAAAATTATTGTATCAAAACATGGGTACATTCTTCAAAATAGGTACATTTAGCAAAAATAAAAATGGGTACAAATAAATAAAAAAGTATGGGTACAATACAAATAAAACTTTAAAAAATATGGACACAAAAAGAAATTAATATATGGGTACAAATTAAAACTGAAAGGAAAATTGGTACAAATTAAAAAAGGGTTGCAAATTAAAATGGGTACAAATTAAAAAAAAAATATGATAAAAAATTTAGCCATAAATATAAATATACTAATTGTAACATTTTTAATATTAAATGAATATATTTAGAAATAAAAAATATTTTATTATTGAAATAATTAATGATATTATTAATACAAAGGACCTTGATCAAAAATTGAAAAGTAATAAGGTTTTAATCAATAGAGTAGTAAAAATAGGGATGAAAACCTAATTACTCCTAAAATGAACTCATCAGTTACCACTAGAATAATGTAATAGACGACATGTGCTATACACACTAATTAATTTGGTCATTATACTACACATTTAAGCTAAAAACCGTAGTATAACAGCATACGAAATGTTATAAAGTGATGGATATATCTAATACATGACAGTAATACACAAAGGTTGTTTGGTAATAGCCGTTGTCGGATGCAAATATGTATGACGGTGAAAAAAATCGTTGTGGATTAACTTTATACTATGACACACTTGAGCACAACAATTTTGTGAACGACGGTATTTCACCGTCGTCCAGTTACTTTTTTTTTTATGATTATAAATCTTGATTCCACTGGTTTTGGAATGGTAACGATGATCTAGTAGAAAATTGGAAAGTAATGTAGTTACATTTTGTTAGAACCAAAAAGGATGGCAAAGAGCTTTTGTAAAAGCAGTCTGATTACAGTTGTAAACTGGGAGAATTCTTATTGAATTGAAATAACATTTATGGTTATTAAATAGCCTTACAATGAAATAGGAAAGGAAACAACAACCCACGATTTTACAGGGCTTAGAATCTGTTAAACATTAAAGTTGATATTTTGGAGAATCTAAATAGCCATGTATTTTTTGTTTTTTGTTTGTATGTGCTGGCAGTGTCTAGAATTATCTTTTTGGGTATTATTTATTAGGTCCAGCTTTATTGTCTCTTAAAGAGAAAAAAGAGGAGTCTTTAGAAAGAAACGAAAAGTCACTAGTTGTGCCTTTCCTCCTCCCTGTACCAGATCTTTTTTGTGTGTGCAGAAAATAGAAGTTGGAGTATTTTTTTATTCATCTCTTTAGCTTGTTCTTCTTTACATCTTTGTGTGTTGATCTTGGGCTAGTGTATTGTATTACACTATTGTTGTTATTTACAGAATCGTGGTGCATGACTAAGTCAGAAATGGAAAAACAATCTTGTCCCTCAAGTATAAGAGGGATTATATGTAGGGCTGGAAAAAAATCCCAAAAATCCCAAACCAAACCAAAAAAATCCCGATCCCAAACCAAAAAAATCCCAAACCAAAATTCCCGAAATTTTCAGGATGTCATCCCGAACCAAACCGAAATTTTCGGTATGGGATTCGGTACTGCATCTCCATTTTTCGGTATTCCCATACCGAACCGAAAAAAAATTATATATATATTATTTTTTAATTGTAAGAGAATTATTTCAACCATTGATTATTTTGGATTTAATATGTGCCGTTGATTTGTTTTTAGGTCAGATCCAAATGGTACTCTACTCTTTCCGTTCATTTGTTTCCATCCATTGAAGTCTCGAAACGCAGCCCTCCCTCACCGAGCCCTCATCTCTCATCTAATCTCTCATCGAACTCGAAGTCACTCTCACGGTCTCACCTCACCCCAAATTAGGTAATTAATTTAGTGTTTTGAAACCTAATTTATGTCTTCCTTTTGAAATTTAATTTAGGGTTTGAATCTTGAATCTTAATTTCTGTCTTCGTTTTGAAACCTAATTTCAATCTTGAATCTTCCCTTACTGGTTTCAATTTTGAAGAGTGAATGTTTTTATGCGCTGCATGTTTGCAGGATTACCAGATTGCTGCGGCTACCAGGATTACCAGGTTTATGCGCTGCATGTTTTTTGCAAGTCTCATCCTCTCCCAAATGAAATTGGTATGTAGAAGGGATGTATGGGGAGAAAATGCAATATCTTTCGATGTTTGAATAAATACGACAAAAAATTTGATTGAGTATCAGTGAAAAGCTTGCAGTAGGATCATCTTCAGATTGTGAATATGTGTGTTCTACGTTTAAATACTCTATTGAGTCCCAACTGCTTACCTGTACATAATGCATTATGCAGTGGCTCCCCAGAGACAGAGCATTGTGGATGGAATGAGGATGATAGCACTCAAACTTGAATTTGGTGTATCCCACAATCAGATATTTGAGAGGTATTTTTCTTTTATTTTGTTCTACTTTTTGTTCTTATCTTTCAAAATTGTAGATGTCTTTTATTGATTATTAATTTGTGCAGGACCCTAGCAGTGCATTTTACAGATCCTTTCCATGTGAGCAAACGGGTTGCAGATAAATGCAATGATGGTACTTTGCTTCTCTAGGTATGTGTGATATGGTTTTCAAAACTACACTTCTGTATGTAACTTTACTTATGCATCCCTGGCTAGGTGATTAGATAATAAGACGTGAAGTGTGTGACATCCTATTCCTATGTGTTGAAACATGGAAATTGTTTCTGTTTCACCAGATGGATATTAATCACTTACTTTCTGATGCAGGGTGTTGATCCAAGTATTCGAGCTGAAGTGTGGCCGTTTCTTCTTGGAGTGTAAGT
Organism: Malus domestica; assembly: GCF_042453785.1. NCBI lineage: Eukaryota > Viridiplantae > Streptophyta > Magnoliopsida > Rosales > Rosaceae > Malus > Malus domestica. Next base: position 33,659,778 of record NC_091665.1, read on the forward strand.
ATTTTCATATCTATGCGATTGCTTTAATGCTTCAAGTTTTGTATGTGTTATATGAAAATTAGTTAGTATACGATTTTCAAATTTTCACCCTGGTTTTTATTTGCTTTGTAGTTCAAATACACGATATATGCTCAGATTTTTCTATGTTGAATGCTCAGATTTTATTTGCTTTGTAGTTCAAATACACGATATATGCTCAGATTTTTCCATGTTGAATGCTCAGATTATTGATTGGAATTTGGATATATGCTGAACTGTGGTTGTGATATATATTAATGTGCATTGTTATTTTATTTGTTAAGTAGGATGAACGGGTCTAGTAGCCAATCTAGTGCACATATGGTCTCGGTATTAGGGGCCGAAGAGGCCAACAATCTTCATAAATTTTAGGCTTTGTTTTTTTGCTTTTGGTTTGTAACTTAATTATTGAAACTTTGGCTTGGAACTAATTTTTTTGCTTTTGAGTTTGTTACTTTATTTATTTTAAAACCTTGACTTGTAACTAATATTTTTGCTTTTCGATTTGACTTGTTGTACGTCACTATGGGCTGTTGAATATATTTGGCAAATTGCTTTAAAATAGATTTGTACACAGATTTGACATGTGTAGTAGAAATAAAATTGTTTTTTGTTGAATTAGGTTAAGCCCATATGGGCTGTTGAATTGAGTGACTATACAATTGGACATATTCATTACTAGGCTGGGTGGACAGATTTTGGGCATGGCCCAATATTGGCTTTTTGTCCAAAAGCCCAAAACCATTTCGGGATTCCCGATTTGTCCCGAAATCACGAAACTATTTTGGGATTCCCGAAAATTTGGTTTGGGATCGGTATTGAAATTGAGATTCCCGAAAATTTTGGTTTGGGAATCGGGACAAGGGTTTCGGTATGGGATCCCATACCGAACCACCTCTAATTATATGCATGACTTGAATCAAACCCTAAAAACAAGGAACCCTAACCCTAATGGGTAGGAAGTCCCAACAACTTTAACATCATCCATTAAGCTGAATGTCATTGGCAATCAATTGATTCCAGGGTATTCGCAAACACCCATTCAACCTCGCATCTTCGAAAACATTTCAAGCTACAATGGTTTTGTCAAGATATCTACAATTTGCTCCTGAGTAGAACACTATATTAGCTCCACTACTTCATCTTGGACAAGATCACGAAGAAAATGAATATGGACATCTATGTGCTTGCTACGGCCATGCATCACTGGATTCTTCGAGAGTTTGATGGCTGAAGTACACTACCGTAGGATTGGATTGCACATGATTTAGAATTTTCAAAATTCTTCTCTGGCACACAACTTCATACACACTTGATGCTGCAACAATAAACTCTGCTTCTATGGTGGAAAGAGTAACTATGGGCTGTTTCTTTGAAGACCAAGACACTGCACCCGAATTCATCATAAAAACATAACTTGAAGTGCTCTTTTTGTCATACTGATATCCAGAATAAGCGTTGTCTATGTAGCCAAAGAGCTCTTCATCTCCTCATTTCTTAAAGACACCCCAAAGCTAGTTGTGCTCTTCACATACCTTAGAACTCTTTTTGCTGCCATCAAATGAGTCTATGTGGGACGTTCCATGTACATACTAGTTAAGCTTACAACAAACATTAAATCAGGACATGTGGCAGCTAGATACATAAGATTTCCCACCATCTACTTGTAAACCTTGTCATCGACTCCCACTCATTATTCATCCCTTGTAAGCTTAAACCCAAAAACCACTAGATTGTGCACTGAGTTGCACTAGTCCATATTAAATCTCTCCACAAGTTCTTGAGCGTACTTCTGTTAGCTAATAAAGATGTTATCTAATATTTGCAACACTTCAATGCCAAGGAAATATCTCATTTTCTTGAGATTAGTCATATAAAATTCAACCATCGTGGACTTCTTAAATTGTTCGAACATAACTTCATCATTGCCAGTAAATATAAGATCATCAACATAAAGACACTTTCAATAATTTACCTCCATCCGTTGTTTTAATGAACAGAGTATGCTCGTAGGACATTTGTTGAAGCCTTCCTTAACAAAGTATGACTCTATACGACTGTACTAGGCTCAGGGAGCCTGTTGAGTTCATACAAAGCCTTCTTGAGCAAATAGACCTTGGATTTATTCCCCTTTTGTTCATAACCAGGAGGTTGATCGACAAACACCTTTTCATTAATTTCTCCATGCAGAAAGGCTGATTTGACATCAAGTTGGTAAATCAACCAACTTTTCTGAGTAGCAAGGGAAAGTACAATTCGAATTGTATCCAAGTGAGCCACTGGTGTGAACACTTCAGCATAATCTACCCATATTGTTAGATGTATCCCTTAGCGAATAGCCATGCCTTATACTTGTCGACTTCCCTATGCTCATTGAGTTTTGTTTCAAGACCCACTTCACTTCAATGGTTTTTGCCCTAATGGTAGATTCGTTAGTTCTCACATCTCATTCCTCTTTATAGCTTCAATTTCTTGATCCATAGCTTACCTCCATTTTTCACAATATCCTCAAATGTCTAGGGATAACTGTCAGTGAACAAAGCTAGATGAGCTATGTTTACACCTTTTTCATCAAAGAAACCTTGACTAGTTTCATAATCTCTCATCCACACTAGTGGTCTTCGTGTTCGTCCTTTTGTGAGGTGAGTTGTCATTATTCAAGGTGTCTTCTTCTTCTAAAAAGTCACTGCTATCAGTCCTACCGTCCTCCAATTCTTCATTAGCTTTAGACTCATCTCCATTGCCTTTATCTTTTATACTTGCTTATTCGTTAGTTTCCCATTCAAGATCAGCCAATATGGCTTGCTTGTGACTGCATCCATACTCCATTTTTTATCTTCCTTAAAGACCACATCTCGGTTTACAATTATTTTGTGAAATGGGATCAATCTGCCTGTAAGCTTTAGACTCTTCACTTACTCCAAGTAATATGCATTTGAGACTCTTGGCATCAAGCTCCACTCTCTTGTTGTCAGGTATATGAGCATGGATATGCATCCAAAGATTCTGAAATGCTCCACTAATGGTTTAAGTCCGCTCCAACCTTTTTAGGTATTTCTCTCTTCACAGCAAGGGTCCGACTTCTATTCAGCACATGAACCATCCAGTTTACAGCTTCATACCAATAAGTTTTAGAAATTTTCTTCTCAGGCGACATGCTTTGTACCATATTCATAATGGTTCGATTTTTCCTCTCGGCAACACCGTTTTGTTAGGGAGTATATGTAGTCGTCAATTGCATGTGTATTCCATTCTTATTACAGAAGTTTGTGAATTCTTATAATGTGAACTCGCTCTCACGATCTGTTCTAAAACTCTGTATGAATGCTCTAGTTTCATTCTCGACCCTGGCTTTGTAGGTTTTGAATGTGGCAAAGGCTTCTGATTTTTCTACCAAGAAATAAACCCAAGTTTTTCTACTGAAATTGTTAATAAAGGTGATGAGATACCTTTTCTTGCTGTTCGAGATTGGATTTATCAAACCATATATATCAGCATGCACCAATTGAAGAATTTTGAAGGCTCTCTATATACTTTCCTTTGGGAATGGATCATGGTGTTGTCTTCCCACCAAACAGTCTTCACATATTCTCTAAGTAGCTTTGAACTGAGGTTACCCTTCAATCATCTTCTTTTGTTGAAGTACTTTGAGTCCATTCCAGCTAAAATGTCCATATTGACAGTGCTAAAGCATGGCTTGATTTGTGGTCTGTGAGGAGAAATATTTTTGCTCTCTTAGTGGACAGCGAGCAAGCACATCAAGCAAACATTCTATTATATGTTATCTCAGGATGAAAGATCTTACATTTTCCATGTTGAATAAGCACAACGAGTCTCTTCTCTTGTAGTTGCTCGATGCTTAACAAGTTGTTCTTCAGTTCTGGTACAAAGAAGACTCATGTGATCACATGTGCAATCTCATTCACCTTTATTTGAACCTTGCCTTTACTTCGTACAATAAGGCTCGAGTCATTTCTCAGCTTCACAGACTCTCTGAAATTTCTATCAAATTCAAAAAATATGTCTCTTTTGCCACACATATGGTTGCTATACCCAGAATCAAGGAACCAAATGTTCTCTACTTCATCTTTTTTAAAGTCCACATGGACCATCAACAACATCTCTTCTTTTGTTTCTGCGTAGTTTGCCTTTGGATCCCTTGCTTTCCTTGGACACGTCCACTGAAAATGCCCTAACTCATGACAATTATAGATTGTAATGTAGATTTCTCAAACTCAAATCTACCTCTACCTCTTCCTCTTCCTCTTCCTTTTCCTCTTCCTCTTCCACGATAAGTACTTTGACCTCCACATTTTCCTCCTTGCTAAGCTACATAAGTGACTTGCAGTGCTTGTTCATCCGGCTGATTCTTTGTTCATGCACCAACAGGTTACTCTGAAGCTCGTCTATAGACAAGGTTCATTCGATTCCTCAATCAAACACACAACATAATCATATTTTGAAGTCATAGACCTCAAGATCTTCTCAGTGATCACCACATCCTCCATTTTCTCTCTGTGAACCTCATTTTATTAGCTATGATGAGAGTTCTTCCAAAGTAGTCATTGACTTATTCCCCAGCGTTTATGTGTATCACTTTAAACTCTTCACAAAGAGCTTGCAATTGGGCACACTTGACACATGCCGTTCCTTGATATTTCTGCTTCAAAGAATCTCATATATCCTTCGCGGTATCCTTCTTCAAGCACCACCACCTAACAATCTTCATCTCAAATCCTAGGCTTGGACGAGATCCTTCTCTCTTCCTTTTTCTTTTCCTTTGCACAGTAGTGCCTTTACTATGCATCCCTTTCTTTGGCAAGTTATCACCGTTTTCGGCGAAGGTAAGCCACGAACTCCTTCGATCTTCCTCCCTCGTGGTCTAAAGTATTTGTTTGATGATAAATAATGACTTTGGTGAATGGTTTAATCACAAAAACTGCTATGGGAATTTTTTTCCATATTCGGGGAAGTGGGAGACCGTGACTGTTTCGCCACTTTCAAGCCATTTTTCAAGCCAGCTCCGATCCTCATTGGGCCTCGAAAGGGTATAAATCTCTTCCCTACATTTCTAACTTTACATAGGATCTTGAATCACTTGATTTGTGGTTGTATCGAGCTCGGAATTAGCTCTGGGAGTTAAATGAGAAACCTGCAAAAATTGCAGAAATTGTGAGATCCCACATTGGCCAGGGGAGTGGATCATCTATGCCTTATATGTACATTCTCACCTCTAATTGGCACGAGGCTTTTTGGGTGCTCACTGGTTTCAGGTTTCATCGAAACTCCGAAGTAAAGCGAGTTCGCGCGAGAGCATTCCCATGATGGGTGACCCACTGGGAAGTTCTCATGTGAGTTCCCAAAAAAAAACTGTAAGGGCGTGGTCGAGGCCCAAAGCAAACAATATCGTGCTACGGCGGAGGTGGGGCCGGGGATGTGGTGAGAGCCCGGGTCGGGATGTGAAAATTTGGTATCAAAGCCAATCCCTGGCCGGAAGGGTGCCGACGAGGACGTCAAGCCCCTAAAGGGGGTGGATTGTGAGATCCTACATCGCCCAGGGGAGTAGATCCTATATGCCTTAAATGTACATTCCCACCTCTAATTAGCAAGAGGCCTTTTGTAAGCTCACTGGCTTCGGGTTCTATCAAAACTCGGAAGTTAAGTTAGTTCGTGCGAGAGCATTCTCATGATGGGTGACCCACTGAGAAGTTCTCGTGTGAGTTCCCAAAAACAAAACCGTGAGGGCGTGGTCGGGGCCCAAAGCAAACAATATCATGCTACGGCGGAGGCGGGACCCGGGATGTGGTGGAGGCTCGGGTCAGGATGTGAAAATTTGGTATCCAAACCAATCGCTAGCTGGAAGGGTGCCAACGAGGACGTCGGGCCCCTAAGGGGGGTGGATTGTGAGATCCCACATCGCTCAGGGGAGTGGATCCTCTATGCCTTATATGTACATTCCCACCTCTAATTAGCACGAGACCTTTTGGGAGCTCACTGACTTCGAGTTCTATCGGAACTCCGAAGTTAAGCGAGTTCGCGCGATAGCATTCCCATGATGGGTGACCCATTGGGAAGTTCTCATGTGAATTCCCAGAAACAAAACTATAAGGGCGTGGTCGGGGCCCAAAACGGACAATATCGTGCTACGGCGAAGGTAGGGTCAGAGATGTGGTAGGGGCCCTGGTCGGGATGTGACATAAGGCGAGTATAGCGTACTCGTGGGCTCGTGAAGCACACGGGCCTCCACTAGGGGTACTATGGATGGCGTTGCCGATGATTTTTCCGGCCAACTTTCTAGTAACCCAACTTAGCACGTGGTGACTCGGGCCGTCACCCCGTGGCGGCGCATGCGATGGCGAGTAGGGAAACCCAAGGTCTTTCCTTTGGTTTTTCGACATGCCAAATTTGAATCTGCCATTCGTTTTACCAAAGTTTGTCGTTTTAGTAGAGTTTTAACAAATGGTCCCTAATTGTGTTTAGGTGCGTTGGTTTGAAGTGATCCCATCCTTCGTAGTTCGAATGGCTCTTCGGTAGCATAATATTTGTGAGTGGACCCCTTCTCAAATTACATGTTTTTATAAAAATATTAGGCTTGCATTCATGGAAGGCATATATTTATAATTCTACATTTCATGAATTAATTATGTTTTATGATAAGTTTATGAATTTCTAAATTTATGTTTTACGAAGAATTTATGATTTATTTAATTTGTTTTTTGAAGTATTTACGATTTATCAGTTTAAGGTTTATGAAATTTTATGCTTATGAAAATCATGTTTATGGAAATGCTTATGATTTCTGATGATGATGTTTTGAGCCCTAAGCTTTGGTATGAGATTTTGAATTACATTTTATGTGCTTAATTAGTGGGTAATCATACAACATATACACACAACACGAGTATGTATACGTTTATGGCCATAGGACACAATGGAGGAATAGTGAGATATTTACAACATACTCCTAACTTCACTGGCGAAACCAATGTCGGACAGCTTCACCTTTGAGTGATGGGACCTACCATGTTTCTTCACTGGCGTAACCCAGTGTCGTACAACTTCACCCTCAGGTGATGGATATGCATTCGAGCAACTACGATGCCCCTATATAAGTACATTAGTATTTTGATTTACGAGCTCTTTTAGTTTTGTCTTTGGGCGATTTCAATACCACTTTTAGATATGATTTTATTATCTATGAACGTTTTCGTGGCATGTAGAGTTTCGGGAAAAACCTATTACGTATTATTATATTGTTTTCAAAACGGGGGGTTAGTATGTGCAAAAAGAAAACGGTTTTCTTATTATTACTATTATTATAAACTCTGGTCCACTAACCTTTTGTTTTTGTGCCCCCTTCAGGACCTAGTGACGAGAAATACGACTCGAGCATCGAGGCATTTCCCTTCTAGTGATCTTGTTTTCTCCTCACTACGCATGACCTTTTTATGTATAATTGTAACTTTATGTCTTTCATTTCGCTAGCACTATTGTTTAGTAGTATGCTCTGGACATATTCATGCATCCTTTGTTTCGAATTGTTAACAGTTGGATATTCTCCTTTTATTATGACTAACGTTATATTATTATCATTTCTTTAGCGTTTGTATATTCTTTATGATTATTGTTTCTCTTTTGACTTTTTGATTGCATGCTTCCTTGTGTTCATGCATATTCATATAATTATGGCTTTTGTCATGCTCGAGTATCGGTCAATACATGTCATGCATGTGTCATTTGGATATCTGGGTTGTGGCGTGTCCATCAAACCTCGGAATGGCAGGTTGCACGAAGCTACTCTCGGATGCCATGTATTTTGTTCCTTCAAGCTAGTAACTATGTTGCAGGCTTTGATCAAGCCCCATGATGGGGCTCTGATACTAGATGTTAGAATAAAAAAAGGATAGAAAAGAGCTCTTGTAAACGCAAAGTCTGATTACACTTGTAAATTGGGAGAATTCTTATTGAATTGGAATAACACTAATGGCTGTTAAATAGCCTTACAATGAAATAGGAAAAAAAAACAACCACCCACGATTTTGCATGGCCTAGAATCCCTCCTATACTCGAGGGACAAGATTGTTTTTCCCTTTCTGACTTTGTCATGCACCACGATTCTAGGCCATGTAAATTATTTTTAAATTATGTGCTTCTTGAGGTCGTGGATCCTTGTTTCCCCGTTGAGTATTTGACTTAGAGAGTTAAAAATAGGGATGCAAACTACTACGCCTACAATTACGGCACCAATACGAGATGGCAGAGAAGCAATAACGGAACCATCGTTGCCAAAAAAAAAATAGTTAACCATACTTTGCCCGGGCCGCTTGGGCTCCACTGCTATCAGGGCTGCACAAAATGCCACCAACATGCCAGCAATGGAATAACTAATAAGACTCGTAGGTGTGGGTAGATGGGTTGACAGGACAGATATAGGACTGGATTCATTAAATATCGCCGACACTGAGAGAGCGAAGCAAAGCGTGTTAAAAAACATAAATACTTTGTAAGCTCCTTCTTTTGTTAAAACTGGTGTTCCATCGTCTTTAAACCCTCCTGGCGGGTTCAAAACGGCCGTAAATGTAACGGTTGCAATGACCGTCGCTACCAGAAGTTTCGAATCATTTCTTTTGAAGGTCTGAGCCAAATAAGCCTGCAAGTTTTCTCTCGTATTTGTAGTATTGACCAGTGTCTCAGACGTACTGCTTTCCCCTTGGGATCCAAATTTCTTGAACTCCTGCTTGATTTTTTGTTGATAATATGGCACGGTAACGACAACGTCTCTTGCCAGGCAGTTCAAAACATTGCGACTTTTTACGATTTCCTAAAACATAAATAAAGAACTACACTTTTAGTAAACATATACAGGACTTAAAAACAATAAGGGAACGAATTTGGATTTAGATATGTTCTACGTTTGATTCTATCCGATATAAGAAAATAAAATAGAGAGTTCAAAGTTGAAATCCAAGGGAAATAAATAAAAGATTTGCGTACCTTTCTTCCCGTGTTCTCGGCGAGCAAAATGTCGCTAACTTGCAAAAATTCTTTATTGATAGCAGTTCTGTTCAACCTCCTGTCTCTCCTTAAAATAGCAACGATTTCACTATTTTCATGAATAGCAGCTAGATGCCAAGGAGTGTTTCCATCATTATCTGCTTCGTTTATAAGTCTCGCAAGCCTAGGCGTCTTCAAAACGTACTTCACAACATTTATCTTTTCGCCTAAAACTGCTGCATGTAGAGCTGTTTGGCCCTTGTGATTGACACAATCACAAATATCAGGACAACGTCCGATCAACTCTTCAATTATTTGGGTGTGCCCTGCATATGCCGCGACGTGGAGAGCTGACATGCCAAGCTCGTCTTTGATGTAACAAGCAAATTTGAAAGTTTTGCAATTTTGAATCAGTAGTTGAGCTGCTTTAAGGTTCCCTCTCAGTGATGCGTAGTGTAATGGAGTCCACCCTATTTCATCACGAACTTCGACCATCCCAGGATTTTTGGTAACCATAGATTGCACAATTCCTAAAATGTTGATATAGAAAAATTAGAAATTGTGTTGTGGGAATCAAGTATATATATGAAAATAAGGCATACCAAGTAACGGTAGCTGGACTGAGATGCATATCTCAATCATTAAGGATATATTATCGACTGTCAATATGTCATACTCAATAACTAAGTTGATGGGATTCCGTGCATAAGAAGGGTCTAGTACGGTAGTACAAAGTAATGTCATGAAGTTAATTACCTTTCTTGGCGAAGGGTATACGAGTGGCTGCTGCGTGCAAAGCGGTCACACCATTTGTTCCCTGAAAAGAAAGAGATTCATGATCCGGAGTCTTTTTTAAAATATAATCAGCAATGCTGGTAGACCCGGCTCTAACAGCTAGGAACAGGGGTGACTCCCTGGTGCTGTAAAATGAACAACACAATTCAGGATCAGCACTCAGCAAAATCTTCGCTACTCCAGCATGATTGTATCGAACAGCAACATGCAGTGCTGTATCCATTTCCAAATTCGGCATTCGGAGTAGTTTTTTGTAAGCTTCACCGTCAGTTGGTGCCTTTTCTGGATCAAGATCAACCACTTCCATAGGTTCCGCTTTTGTGTGCTCAATGAGGAACGTTACTACTTCACCGCAACCTACTCTCGCAGCAACATGTAGAGGAGTTTCGCCATTCTTGTTGGTGGCCCAAAACCGGGGAGATTCGGGATTTTTTTTCACTTTTTTGAAGAAGTTTATTTGCTTGAATTCAGCTGCAATGTGAAGAATATTGTTCTCTTTAGGTGTTTTCTGAGAGAGATCAGCTGTTAGAAGTCCTTCCAAGAAGCCAACATCACCAGTTGCAGCTGCTTCATACAGAGAAGGATTCATGCCTTCCACCTCTCTCTCAGATTTCCTATAAAGTATAAAGTTGAAATAAGAGCACAAATGCAAATTGCAATGGAGGATTTGTGAACCATATAGGTTCACTTATAGGAGGTTGCCAATTGCATGCCAAGTAGGCAAGTAGCCATGCCAATTGCATGCCTATCACCATTCAAAACACTTGTGCCGTCCACCATTCAAAAACACTTTGTTTATTTTTTCTTCTCTTCTTGTCAGTAACCCATTCAAAACTTTTTATTTTTTATATTATTTTTCTTTCTTTTTCCCACATGGTGCCGGGACGGAAACCAACGGCAAGCTGGCATCAAACAGGGGCAAACACGTAATTTTAATGTGCAACAAAGAAAGGAACTTGAAATCTGGCATCAAATGAGGGGCAAATCCATCATTTCACTGTTGGTGAACAGTGCTTCCTCTCACATGATGAACAGTGATCTTTTCTGCTGAACTTTAGTATATATAATAATATATATATACATATATTATGTTTTATCCTTTTCGGTGTCAGAAACCATGTGCTTGTGTTTGTCTTCTAACATTTTTTAATCTTAGATTTTTGTCCACTACAAACCTTATCCAAAGCAGATGAGAGACGTGGGCAGGGAAGGACAAAACAGACTTTTTACTGTAGCAAAGTGTGAACAGTACGAATTCAAGGTCATTCCCACCCTTTAACTGTTGATGAACAGTGCACGCTCTCACATAATGAACAGTGCCGATCAACTGGACTTTGGCATATATAAATAAATATACACACACATATATATACTATGGTTGTTGTATTTTATAGTTAAATTTTTTTAATAGTTTAAAAAATTAAAATCATCGAAATAATTTTTTTTTAACGTATCAAAACGATTTACCCGAGTGTCACTCTCGTGTAAACTTGTTAAAGATACATTATTAATGAGTTCTTATCGTGTGACCTAATAACAATCCAATTAATTATTGTATTGATCCAAAACTCTTTATTTTTATGTTTATGTGTCGTGTTAACAAATCATGTAAAAAAATGTCCGGTTTACTTTTCAACTTTAAATTATTAGTTCGTTCAATGTTGGTGTCTCTTTGTCTTTTGGTTTAAAAAATGCACCTGTCAACTATCATCGTCATCGAATAGTCTGTCAGTCTTCCAAGGAAACTTGTAAGTATTTTCATCCGGAACACTGCCAAAACCAAGACCACAATTTCTGTCAAAGTATTTCATACACGTGAATAATTATTGTGGTGCGATTTCTGGAACGAGAATTCTCTCCGAATCCTCCGCTTTGTGAGGATTCCGAAAATTCTTTAATCGTGTCTGTTTATCATATATGATACGATTATTTTTTGTCAGATACTTATTATCCACGACAGACATGAATAATTTCCACACAAAGTAACTAAAACGATGGGGTATTACCTAAGAACCAATGAAGTGAAACTTTGCTTGCTATGTATGGATATGCATGCTATAAGAAACCATTCATTTGTAGATCATATTACGTCATCAGTATTATACTCATACTCTCAGGTGATCAACCTACTACATGAGGAAAACACGGAAAAGGCAAAGCATAAAAGTAGAAGACAATATTTGAGCATCTAGCAGGAATAGTTAGTTTTTGAAAAAAATTGCTAAACAGTCTTACAAATTCAATTGTTAAACGTTACACTATGACCTAAGATAAAAATAAAGTATAGGGAACTTTAACGAAAAACTCCCGGTACAGTTCACTTTAACGAAAAACCACATTTTTACACTAAAAAGTCAATTCTAATACTATTCTCTTTACCCTTTATTTTGTCCTTATCGTTAAAACTCAAAGTTTTCAAGTCATTTTCATTAGTTTTCCTTGAAGTTATATAGTTCATTCACATATCAAAACGAAGTACTATCAAAGGAAAATGATTAAGAAGTTGAAAATACAAAACTGGATTGGGCAACCATATCTTTTATCGGTAACTAAACAAATAATTTAGAATTGTACAAACCCGATTCTAGCTCATCTGCCTCCTCTCATCCTCAGCTCTGTATTTCAAAGGCTGAGTAGCCACGTTTGGAGAAGTTGTCAAATAATCACCATCTGAAGATTGAGAATAACCTCCATTCACATTGCAAATTTTTTTTTAGAAAATGGGACAAATTAACAGATTTAGAGTTAATTATTCTGATGCAAACATTCTTAAGATAAATTAAGCAGAAAAAATGAAACGAATCCAATGAAAATATAGAAGGAAAATGATTTAAAGAAAAGTTAAACTTTAAATACATCAAATTAGTGATTAATCAACTAGATAGTTAGTCTCAAACCAAAGAGTCTCAATGATCTCGCAATACCAGGGACATCACTCTCCCTGTTAACTCTCAACTCCTCAACTCCATCACTCTCTCCCCCATTGTTTCTAATTCACCTCTCCTTCGAACTCTTCGACTACAAATTTATATATAGCAACTTGAACTGTCCATTTCAAATCATATATACATAGGCAAAAAAGCAAAAACTAAACTCCTGCCGCATAAATTAATTGGTAACCAAACAAAGAAAAATTCTTGGAGACCAGAACAAATCCAATTGAATTTTCATGAAACGTATACTTAAGTGCCCAAAATTTGAGTTTTACATCATATTATGTTCTTCTTACACAAACAGTTTCTCGGCTGTTAGGTAATTTTTGTGGCTTTTGATCAATAGTTGTACTTATATACCCAAAAAAATAAAATAGTCAAACACAAATGAAAGAAAGACCTATCAAATTAATAAGAAATCCAAGTTAGAGTTGTTAAAATTCACTTTCATCTATACAATTCAAACTTCGACATATTTGTTCATACACTTCACCAACTGTCAGACACTGCTAATTACCAAGATAGCAAGATAATGAATTCTGTGAACAAAAAAATGAAAAATGATATGCAATTTGAACTTACATGCCAAAGAAGCTCCATAAGAGTAGTAGCTTCCTGCTTATTGCATGCATCAAAAGCATTGCAACCGCAGATCCTGAAAATTATCAAAATTCATCCAGTCAAGAGGCAATATCATAGTTGTGTGAAGGTGAATATGCAACCAATAATCTAAGATATACCTGACAAATTTGCAATTTCATTATAATTTCACACAAAAAAAAGATCAAATTTTGATTCAAACATCAAACAAAATAATCCCATCTGTTACAGATTGGACCAACCAAATAAAGAATCTATTAATATGATTTTTGTGACAGCCCGTCCCTGATTTTAAGAGTTTTAAAGTTTTAATAAAGGATTTACAAAAATGCCCTTTGAGGCACGCGCATTATTCGAGGTTAATCGTTGTGTCGTGCCATCTAAGATTTATTTTCTTGACATATCCTCGTAGTATTCGTCACTACGGACGTGTGGGCGCTGACGGTTCATGATTTGGAGTTATATCGAAAAAGTTATTAACGTTTGAAATTTGGGATTTTAAGGAATTATAATTTTAGTAAAATTTAGAATTTCTTTTATGAAAATGGACGGCCCAGATTTAATGAAGAATTAAATGGATGGTTGGGATGAGAGAAAGAAGGTTTTATGTGTGTAAGTGTGTGTGCGTGACTGGTGAAGAAAGAAGAAGAATGAGGATTGGGCAAAACTGCCCAACCAGAAGGAATAAGAAGACAGCTCCGGGAAAGAAAGGAGAGAAGTTGGGCGAATGGGGAGAAGAGAGAGAAGCTTTTGGCCAATCAGAGAAGGGGAAAGGAGGAAAGGAGAGAGGGCGAGAAGCGGAGGAAGAAGAACAGAAATGGGTTTTCAACCCATGACCCGCGCGACCCGGTGGGTTTTCCACCCATTTCCGTCGAAATTTCTTCACTTTTCCGGTGAGTTACTTCAAACTATCACTTGGAAAACCCTCTATGATCTTCCCTCTTCCTATTACACCCAAAAAATCAAGGAATTTGGCCTTGAAATTGGTTGAAACTGTTCGGTGTGTGCGGTGGCTTAGTGTACAAATTCTTCAAATCTTGAAACGTTTTCTTTCAATTACTAACACCTTTAGCATTCCCTTAGGACCTAGAACAAAGCCCAAGCATTGGTTGGGACGACGGAGTTGATTTGAAGGTCGAATTGAAAACACCCAATCTAGGGTTCCACACGGATTGTGGTGAAATTGAAGTGTTTCCAGGCCAAATTGGCCTTGGCCTCAGGTATAAAGTTTACACTACTCACTGAGATCTTCAATTCTGTATTTTTTTAGAATTTTTGGAAATAGTTGGATTTTACGGTGAGCCGGGGCGGCCAACCGCCACCCTCGGCAGCCCGTGGCCAATGGCCCGCCAATGTCATTCTTAGTATGTGTTTAAGGTTCTAGGTTCAGTTTTTATAATTGATGGACGTAAATTGAGTAATTGAACCTAAGTTCGTTACGATTCGTGGTTAGGTGAAAATATGAATTGACGATCCGACCGTTTGATCGTCACCAAACTTTGATACATTGTAATACGTAATATTTGAAGATTATAGGAACTTATGGATTGGGAATCCGATTTACGAATCTTCCGGAATTGGAGTTGTAAGTTCATAAAATAGAATGTTAACCTTCACTTGGTTTTGGAAATTGACGGAGATCCGACCGTTGGATGGTAATGAAATTTTAGGATGTTGTCCTAGAGGTATATTGTGGACCTTTGGAAGTTATGGATTTGAAATATGAGTTGCAGATCTTTCGGATCGAACTACGTAGTGACGTGTTTTATATAAGTTATATATTCTATCGATATGATTTCTGAGGTTGAATTTGATTATTGTTCTAGGCGCCGATCGTCATAACGCCTTGATGTGTTGTGCTAAGGAGTTGTTGGGCGAACTCCAGGTGAGTGGGCAGTATTTCTGTTTATACCTATATACTATTTATATTTTTCCCAGAAATTGAGTTTAAATGAAAGTACGTTTTAAAATGTCATGCATGCATATTATGGGATATATGAATTGATAATTGATGTGTGTATATATATATATATATATATATATATATATATATATATATATATATATATATGTGAATTGGTGCTGTGGACGCACATGTGAGTATCATGTGAGTTTTATGTTATTCATGTGAATCATTGATGATGTGAATTGTGTTGAGAGCTCATAACCTGCACCCCTGGTGTTAGTGCTTATATGATTCACCGCACCGCACGCTCACCTTGGATCCAAGTAGGTGCATGTCGTACAGACCATGAGAGTGTTCCGACATGCTAGTCGTATAGATCACTAGAGGTGGTTCCGACTAGTAGGTGACTTTAGATTATGTGCACAGATGATTGATGAGAGAAGCACTAGAGCGTATTCTTACACCATTCTTATCATACAGACTACTTTAAGTAGTTCTGATTTATGTGCAGAGTAGTGTCGTACAGGTCACAGTGGTGACTCCGGTTGGATTGGATATTGAGCTATAGAATTAACCGTACAGGACCAACTGCAGGGTCTCCGGTTGATTCTTTATTTCACCTATTATATTGATGCATCCATATTCTGTTTTTGACATTATAGCATGACATACTTTCTGGTTTTGATAAAGATTGATGATTTGAGATATTTGAAGGTATATGCTATTATGTTATTTTCTGAGAAAATATACAAGTTTTACAACGAGGGGTTAAAAATGTTTTAAATGAAATATTTTCGAAAAACTTTCGTTTTACTGACCCACTCAATTTTGTTTTGCGCCCCTCCAGGTTCTAGATAGCAGAGCTTTGGTGGCCACGAGGAATCCAACGGTGTTCTGACAGAATTCACAAAAGTAGGACTCACCCTCGGGTGTTTCATCTTAGTAATTGTATTTTTAAAGCTTCCGAACTGTGTAAATGGTTGCGTCACACTCACGTGACGGCCAGCATGCCCTCCTTCGGGACGGGGTGTGTCAATTTTCAACCTAACTATAAAAAGGAGATTTATAACGATCAATATAATTTCAACCCAACTGAAAAGAAACTAATTGTGTATCATAAATTCCATGGGTAATTTGATTTTGCAGATTAAAAAGAATTGAAGAATACTAAAAATTACAAAACCCTATCACAACATACCATCAGCGATGAATTAAATCCAAATGTAAACTGCAGTTTCTTATAAAGCATATCCAAAAGTAAATTGCAGTTTCCTATCTCTCCGAGCATCTAAACAGAAACTGTAATTCAAAACTCTGATTTCAATAACCCAAAAAGTTTAAATTGCTCACCGTTCTCTTGACCGTGGATTACATTAAGTATATGGAGTTTAAAATTTAAAAACAAAAAAACAAAAAAACAAAAAAACAGATAACAAATAGGGAGTAAGAGATCAAACAATGAGTGGTTCAATTAACCTTTTTCTGTTGGTCGCGTCTGTGAATCCTTTAATTTGCAGAATGAGCTTGGGAACTCTTCCCACCAAACTCCCACAATCAACACTCCTGCGTCAAAAGGGAAAGGAAAAACAGTTGAATATTTGAACTGCACCAAACAGATTGATTGATAAAAAATAAACGAACATGACACGACCAATGAATTTCACCAAACGGGAAGTAATAAAATATTCGACACTGAATGAGTTGGAATAAAAACAAACACAACTGCATTTTCTTATTCTTCTCCCACGTTCATGAGGCTTCTTTTTCATCTTTTTCTCTTCTAATTTCAAAGAACACAACAATTAGCACAGCCTGCTATAAGGTAGAGGAAGCACATGGGTCTCCTCAAAATGGATGTCCAGGGTTGACCCTTATGCAAAAGGAAGCATGGGGAGCATAAATGGGATATCAAGAGAGGATGTCAAGTAAATTTGCAACACAAAACCCAACCAGCAACAATTTGTTCATGACATCTTAAAACATCAAATTTCAAAATAGGACATTTAATGCAGAGAGCTCAAACTATAATAATTGGTGAATCAAATATTTTCTATTGAATTTATCCTTTCAATTGGTTGGTATTTTCGTTTATCCTCGTATCTTTCAATTGCCACCCAAAACTAACATCTGAGAGAGCATTGCACTTCTTATCTTTAAAAGCACGAATGGTGAACTAAATCAAAGAATAAGAATCAGCAATGAACTAAACAAAAACACACTTTTTACGAACATTATTCGCACAAAAATTAAAACTGTATTGAGAAACTCACCACCCCATTTCTAATGAATGACGTATGATGATAGGAACATCATACAGTGAATTGCACATAAAGTAAAACATCAAGTATACCTCAAGGTGACATTAGATACGATCATTATCCAGTCTTCATCTTTGACACCAAGAGCACTCAACATCTCAGAATTCCTCATCTCCCTACCCTCACATAGCACCTTCTGCTGCTGAAGCAGTACCCGTGTCTGCTCATACGCATCGAAGAACATATCACACATTCAATATACATTTCTCTATTAATTAATCAGCTAACTAAATTTAAAATTAGCTTCCAAACCAAAAAAATTTCTAAATTTTTTATTTTGCAATCACACCCAGTTCTTCATCTCTTACTCTAAATCCCAATTACAAAAATATCTAAACTTTACTTCAATTTAATATTGTTTTCCCCAAAAACAGCACAATCCCATAAAAATAAAGTTAAAAAAAAACAACAATAAATCATGAATTAAATTAAACTTCTCACCTCCACCTCCAACAGAGTTTTCACATTCTCAACCTATCATAAAAATAGATAAAAAAAAATCAAATCAAATTCAAGTAAAAGTAAAAAAGAGAACTTGAATATAGCAACCCTACTCCACCCAGTTCTTCATCTCTTACTCTAAATCCCAATTACAGAAATATCTAAACTTTACTTCAATTTAATATTGTTTTCCCCAAAAACAGCACAATCCCATAAAAATAAAGTTTAAAAAAAGACAACAATAAATCATTAAATTAAACTTATCACCTCCACCTCCAACAGAGCTTTCACATTCTCAACCTGTCATAAAATAAAAAAATAAAAAAAATCAAATCCAAGTAAAAATAAAAAAGATAACTTGAATATAGCAACCCTACTCCCCCTCCTTCTCCCTCTCCCTCTGCAATTCACGCGTGCACCCCCTCCCTCTGTAACCCTCCCCCTGCGAAACCCCTAAACCCCACACGTATGCCCTATATCTTGTGGCTACAACCTCACAAATCGTCCCCATCACCTCGATCCCATCGAACCACAAATCAGGCACAATTTATGAGAGTAATTGTAAAAATGGATAAAACACTTTAAATAAAAGTTTTATAAAAAAGCTTTTCAATCCAACACCATCCAAAACCATAAAAGAACAGAATAAAGACACCAAAAGTAAAAAATAAATAAATTTCCACATTCAACTTTCACAGTATAAAAAACACAACTTTCACGATATTAAGAAAAAAAATTGTTGGAGAAAAGGCTCAAAGGAAAAATCCAAAATTATTTACCTTGAGCATAAAGGGCTTTGAAAGATGTAAACAAAAGCCCCAAAAAACGAAGAGCATAGTGACCTGAAATAAAAAAATAAAAGCAAATTATACAACCGAAAGATCTAATGATATAAACAAAATACCCAAAATTATAAAAACAAAATTACAAAAAATGAAGAACAATGTGTTCTGAAACGAAAAAAAAAGAAAATCATATGCCCAAAATTATAACGGACGATTTCATATTTTGTAGATAGATGACACTCCCTTTTGTCATGTATGATAAATATTCAAAGTTATAACATCTCAATTCCACATAAGGCAATAAACAAACCTTTGGAGAGATGCCAGTGGACAGTCAAAAGCTGGGTCTCATGTTGTGGCAACGACTCATGCTGCTGTTCATCGATCATTGCAAAAGAACGCAAAGTTCTATATTGCTATAGTACATACTAGAGATTTATGCCCGCACGTTGCTGCGGGATTGGAAATTGTATCAAATGGTCTAGATTAAAAAAATCAATTCAATCAAGATCCATATTCTCAACAAACAAACTGTAACGGAGAACGTGATAGGATTTGATCACAATGCACAGCGGAATCAACAACTAATATTCAACACTACACAATCCAAAACAGTAATGATATTAAGTTTTTTTTAAAACCTGATTGTACTAAGTGATTCTTTCAATAATATGATAAATTAAATAAAAAGATCACTACCAATAGTTTAGATTAAAACAATCAATTCAATCAAGATCCAGACTCCAACAGGACAACTAAAAGCAAAGAGTTGAGGGAAGAAACAACACAAATGACTGGTTCCCCGAAAACCATTTAAGTAGAGTTAAAAAAAAGGGGTTAGTCGTGACCAAATTTAAGAAGTCACTAAAACCAAAGCTCAATTGCAAACCTCCTTGTATTCCATGTATGCAATGACTCTGCTAATATGTTCACAGTCATGTTGACCTGTATAAAGAAAAACTCATTTAGTTCATAGCAAATTGTGAGTCATTCTGAATATAAAAACTTCCTTTTTCAATCACCCATCTAAATAAAAAAATCAACTCCAAAATTGATGGTCAGAAGTATAACTAAATGAAATGAGAAAACAGTTCAAGAACCTGCCAATGTCAAGTACTATGAATTTGTGGGATTAAAAATTGTATGAAAGATTGTGTCATAGAATATTACTAAAATTTACATTGAAAACGTTAGAAATTTTTTTACACACAATATACTCATTTACAAAAGAAAACAGAGCCACTGAAACGAACAGGGATATCAACCAATCATCGCAGTACAAAACCAGTAAATACAGAATTCACAGAACTGAGTGACTCTTACACAATCCAAACATAGAATTTTAGATTGTTGGTATAAGATGATTAACTCTAATTACACTAACGCGGACACTATCTCTGAAGAAAACTAAAGAGAAGGACAAAAGTTGTGAAGAGTTATCAACCAAAGTACAAAGACCATAAAGCATGAAATGTTAAAGAAGAGCAGATTTCCACGCAAATGATGCATATTGCTGTCATAGCTCTGAGAATAGCTAACTAAACCAATCTAACTCTAAAGGCAGCCATCATAAATTAGAAAGCTCATTCGACAAAAGGCTATATTAAAAAAAGGTTCATGTATATGCCCAATTACACAAACAATTTTGCTAAGGAATGCCTTTCCAACCTCCTCCTACAGCAACAGACTCTGCATGTACAATTTGATAGTGTTTCTACCAGATAATATAGCCAATGGGATTAACAATTATTAAAGTTGACCCTCCACTACAACTATCCATTCTGCTATATATTCATTCTCTTGCAAAACGTTCAAAAGGATGATAAGAAAATCTTGTGTATATAAATTATAGCCGATGGTATATGTCCGTTCTCTTCTACCATTACAACCAATGAGATATATACATTCTCTTCTACCATTAAGACATATAAGAAAATAACTATTTAACCGAAAATGAAGATCTAAAAGCTAGCCACTGTACATGTTCTGTCCATTCTATTCTACCATTGAAGCATGCATGTTAAAAAAAATTTGTAAATCTAAACGCTTATTTCAAACAGAGCATGTCCATTCAGCTCTTAAAACCGAAGGAAAAGATTTAGGTTTCTTTCTTACCCAAATCCACCAATTTGAATCAAATCTCTGCAACCCTTCCAATCAAACGCAAATTAATACAACCCTGCAATCAATAAACAAAACAAACATAAAAAATTCAACAAAGAAAGAGAATCCAGAAACCAAACCTATCAATCAATTCCTAAAATCAACAATAAAAAAAAAATCAATAAATTAGTATCTAACTCCACAAATAAACAAAGCCCATATCAAATAATGAAATCCAGCGAGTACCTCTAGAGTGAGAGAGACTTACAGGGATCGCAGACGAAAACAGAGAATAACACCAAAAAAATGGGTACTGACTTAGGGGTTTTAAACGCAACATGCAGCAACTATTTATTTTTCAAAGGGTTTTAAACGCAAGAAATTTGCACAGATGATTTGGCTAAGAAAAATGAGAAAATCGAAAACGGAGAAAAAGGCAGGCGGAAAAACAATGAGAGAGAGAGAGAGAGAGAGATGTGAGGGATGAGGGATGAGGGATGAGGGGATGAGGGATGAGGGGAACTCGACCCTTGGTGGTTGCTCGGGGGACAGGCGAAGGGAAAGGGCCCGAGGGCCGGTGGATAGAGCTCTAGCGTTGGGCAGCCCGAGTGAAGGTGGGAGCTCGAGGGCTAGGCCGTGGAGGATTGCCAGCCCTGCAGCCCGAGGTGGGTGTGACGTCAGGCTGACGCCAGGCCTGGCGTCGGTTTTTTTTTTATTTTTTTTGTGTCAGGCACGTGCCCCTCACTTGCGAGTGGGGGCGCGTCAGACAACAGCTTTACAGGGCACAGGGCCTGTGCGCCAGTTTCAGCAGGTGGTCGTTGGAAAGCCACGTGGCTTCCCACGATCCGTTCGATTTCAACGGCTCTTTAATCTGAGCTGTCCGATTTGCAACGGTAATAAAAAAACTAATTTAATATCAACCGTTCGATTTGAGATTAACGGTTGATATTAATCTGCTTTATAAATTAAAAAAAATAGTTTTAAAATTAAGAAAAGTTACCGTTGTGACACGTGGCACAATCTGGAGTGTTAGAATTCAATTTTTTTAAATCCAACGGCAGAGATTAATTATTTGAATAAAAAAATTTAAAAATTGTAAAAAATCTGAAAAAAATATCTGAAATTTTTTTTTAAAATGTTTCTACTTTTCTATAAATACATTCTCATTATCATCTACCTTACACCACAATTTCATATTTTCTCAACTACTTTCAATCACATTCCTATCTTTCTCTCAAAGTTTCAATCCAATTTTTTTCAACAAAACGACACGTGGCACGATGACATTGGATAAAAATCTTATCGAAATCTATGACCAATAATAGTCGTTTTGGGTAAATGACATATGGCGCAACGAGAATGATTTAAAATATCTTATCCGAAATTACAAATAAATTTATTTAGTATTATTTTGTAAAAAAAAATAATAATAATTTTTTATTGCCTATTGCCAGGGCTATTCAAGTGCAACGGTGGAGATGCAAAAGGCAGTTACTGTTTATTAGGGTAGTTACTGTTCACATGGTGGATTGAATAGTGGATTGCCTGGGGGAAGGCTCCAAGGGTGGAGTTACTCTGAGAGAGAGGGGGACATATGGGAATGGCAGAGAGCAGTGAGGGATGAGAGAGAGTGACAGTGTTGGGAGATAGGAAGTCTCAAGGGGTGGAGAAAATATTAGAAAGCAAAAACCAAACACACTTTTCATATGTTTTAATCATTTTTTTCTCTCTAACCAATTTTTTTATTATTTTTTATCCTTTTCGATGTCAGAAAACATGTGCTTGTGTTTATCTCCTAACATTTTTTTAATCTTATTTTTTTGTCCAATACAAACCTTATCCAAAGCTGATGAGAGACGCGAGGCAGGGAAGGACAAAACAGACTTCTTACTATAGCAAATTGTGAACAGTACGGAAACCAAAGCAGAAACCAAGGGCATTCCTGCCCTTTCATTGTTGGTGAACAGTGCACGCTCTCACATGATGAACAGTACTGATCAACTGGGCTTTAGAGCAGCTCCAGTGGGAGCTCGTGCTTGAGGGACAAGCTGCAGAACAGGGCTTGATTGCACGAGGGAGGAAGTCCAGCGTTGGCTGGCGAATGAGCCCGAGCAGGCCCAAGCGCCAGGCTCGTGGATTCGTGCCGGCCCGAGCACCCGAAGGGGATGTGACGTGGGCTGACGTCCCTGACGTCAGCCACAATATAAATTAATAAAAATACAAAATATTAATAAAAAATACAAAATTAATACAAAATTTTAAAAAAAATGAAAACCCAGGCTTCGAACTGAACGACTCTCGCCGGAGTTCGTCATTGAGGTTGATGATACACCCACAAACAAATGGCAGAGACTAAACCCAAGGGTTTCAACTCGAAACATATAAAAAAAACAAGAGAATAACTCAAGCAATTGAAGTAGGGTAATAACCTCATCTGGGTTTGAGCAATGGAAGCTTGAAGCTCTCGGCTTCAATGGTGGATCACCCAAATGGTGCTCTGATGATGCATGCAAGGATATATTCGAGTTCCTCTCATCCAGGAGATTGAGATTTCAGAGTTTGTTGGTTTGATTTGCTTCGGTTTCGAAAAAGATGAAGGATGAAAATGAAGGATATATGGATTGGAATTTGAGCTTGTGCCTTGGCGTTGGTCCATTTTTTGATTCATGTGAGAGAGAGAAAGAGAGGGAATAGGAAAAGGGAGAGTGTTCTGGAAAAAAAAATGAAAAGGAAGAGTTCTGGAAAAAAAAGGAAAAGTGAGTGTTCTTTGGAAAAAAAAAAAGAAAAGGAAAAGGAATAGGAAAAAGGAAAAAAATTAAAAATGATTTTGTATTATGTTATAGATAAAAAAACTAATATTTTATTGCTTATTACCAGGGCTATTCAAGTGCAACGGTGGAGATGCAAAAGGCAGTTACTGTTCATTAAGGGCGGTTACTGTTCACACGGTGGATTGAATAGTGAATAGCCTGGGGGAAGGGCTCCCACGCTAAAGTTGCTCTTAGTATATATAAATAAATATTGAATCAATTCCAAAAGGGTATTTATAGTAAAAAATATGCCACATATACTTTTTCTTAGAATGTCAGTCCCATACTTCTTCGTAAAAACATTAACAGTAGCTATAGCCTATAAAAATAGAAAATCAACTGTTTACCTGCATCATCACAGAATGGCAGCCACAAAAATTACCCAGGTAAAAACTGAATGGAAAAACTACCTGTCTCATGCCCTCAGAGAGGCATGGGATCTTTTATCAGTGCAAAATTGATTTGATATCATTTTGTAAAAAAAATTAGAAAGCATAAAATAGATGAAAATTAAGGCTTACATGGTGAACATTCTTTTTTTGCTTGTCATACCATTGAATTTTTATTGCATTCGCAGATGATATGCAAGGGCTGTCAAAGCAAAAGATATATGTTCTCAAATTGTTAATGGAAATGGAAACACAAAGGAAAACAGTTATTCATATCTAATGACCAAATAAAACAGTTGCATAATATATGTTCTAACCAAATAAAAGTAGGCCGACTTGGTACCATTCAAGAAAGCCCTATCCGCATTCACCACATCTGCATATAGTAGCATTTATGGGAAGCGTGAAAATCATTGTTGATATATCATATATCAACAACCATCCTTATAGAGATGTGACAACAAACCAACCTGAACGAAATGTAGTCAGATCGATTGGCGAAAGTTATTATCCATTTCGTATCCTACTTTAGCACTGGAAATAGATGCTTTAAAATATTTGCTGCCCTTTCACCCAACTATGAACAATCAAGAAAATAAAATCATATTCAATAGAACAGTAACTACGCAAGCTAACTCAAAAAGATGTATTGATGCAGTGATATAAGTGTACATAAGATTAAGACGTAGCAGGAATGGATAGATCAGAATTAATAAGAATTAATCAGGGAGGGAGGGAGAGAGAGAGAGAGAGAGAGAGAGAGAGAGAGAGAGAGAGAGAGAGAATTATATCACAATCAAGGTAGGTTATCAACTATAATCAATCATCCTCATCCCTCAACCGTTATAAACTATCTCTAATTGGATCAATGGGGTCTGATCAATCTTGGCATAATGTACGGAGCAAAGTAAGCAATCAAGATGCTGGAATATTTAATTGAGATATAATACCTTGGTTGTGAAACTGTCAAGTATCAGATGTGGATAAACCTGCATTCACATGGCTTCCCTTTCTCCAGCCAATACCACACAGCATCATGCTCATCCTCTGCGATTAAAATACAACAACGAAAAAATCAAAATTATAGCAATTCAAAATTTAAAAGAATCATTTTTTTTTAAATGAATCAGTGAACAAGCATAGATTTGCACATAGAAAGAGAAAAGAAACAAGGAAGATAGGAATACCCACTCTCTGTCACCCCTCTGCAAGCCCACCCACCCTCCCAACCAAATTGTTTGAGACAGATGAAACCCTAACCCCAACTCTCCTAAGGATGCAATCAGAGCTTCGGGTTTCAGGAAGCAAATGAAAAACGAAGTGCGTTTTCATCCCTCACCCTTTCTACGATCGTCGACACGTGCACGGGAGAAGCGGTGACAATTTAGTAAATAAATCAAAATTTTCAATCTGAATGGAAGAGGTGGTGGTAATTTTGTAAATAACTCAAAATCCACCCCAAGTCACTGTTCATTTGTACAGTGCAATTTCTTCTTCTTCTTTTTTTTTTGGACAAAGGCTTACTTTATTTATTGGGTAAATATCAGTTTACTACCCTCAAGTTTCGTAGTTTTCAACATTTAGTATATGAAGTTTTTTTCGTCTCAGAGTCATACATAAAGTGTTAATTTTGGAACAGTCTCCTACATCCGTTAGTTTAACTATTAAATCAGTAGTTAACTGATGACGTGGCACCACATGGACAATGACTGGGCGCCACGTGTCAATATAACGCCCACGTGAATATTAAAAAATTAAAAAATTAAAAATTAAAAAAAAAATATGGGCACCCACCCATTCCCCCTCCCTTCTTCTCCTTCCCTTCTCTTCCCTGCACCCATCGTCCCCGCACACCCACCCATTCCCCTTATTCTCCCTCCCTTCTCTCCTCTGCACCCACCCACCTAAAATCAAACCACATAAAAAAACACAAATTTCCCCCCAAAATTTCTTACCATCTAAACACCCTCTGCTTCCCCCTCTTTCTCTCCCAGATTTTATTTGTATCCCTTACATCCCACACTTTCTCACGCTTTCCCGGAAAATTTTTCATCTTCAAATCTTCAACATGAGGCAATAGAAAGGTATGCCGCCTCATTGGGACCTACCAACTCCGTTCGTCGAGCTTTCAAAGGATTCAAATCGCAGTTGATTTGGAGAAAGAGATCTATATGATGAACAATGATTTCAGATTGGATGGAAAATCGGATGCCACTGGAGAGGCCGAGGAAGCTAGAGCTACGGTTTCCTAAGGCGCGTCGGTAAAGATGGAGCTAGGTTTTGCCAATGAAGCTTGTTTCGGGGAGTAAGGTTGGCGGAAGATCTGAGGAAGATAGGGCTAGGGTTGGTACGAATAGTGAAGTTGGAAATGTAGATAAAGTGATGGAATCAAATGGTTCTGGAAGCATGGTGGCGGAATGAAGGGTCACTCAGGTCTCGTAGGGTTGGAGAAAGAGAGGGCGGATAGGTGGGTGTGCAAGGTGAGTGGGTGTGCAGAGGAGAGAATGGAGGGAGAATGAGGGGAGTGGGTGAGGTGTGCGGGGAGGATGGGTGCAGGGAAGAGAATGGAGAGATAAGGTCGGAAGGGAGGGGGAATGGGTGGGTGCCCAGATTTTTTTTTATAATTTATAATTTATAATTTTTTTAATATTCACGTGGGCCCCATATTTACACGCGGCGCCCCAGTCATTTTTCACATGGGTGCCACGTCATCAGTTAACGGTTGATTTAACAGTCAAACTAACAGATGTATAAGAATGTCCCAAAATTAACACTTTAAGTATGACTCTAGGACGAAAAAAAACTTCATATACCAAATGTTGAAAATCATGAAACTTGATGGTAGTAAACTAATATTTACCCTTGCTTATAACACAACATATTACATTATAGAAGGCTTAAATACAAGAAATACACAAACAAAAAGATGAACCTCTATAGTAACCCAACAGCCCAAAACATAGTTTTGAGGCCTGAACAGGAAAAACACCAAAGTAAACCCTAGCAGCTTCCTACCTCCGCCGTCAACCCGCTTACCAAACGAACAGCCCCTGCAACCATCAAAAATCAACAGAACTAAAACCCCAAAGCTGGATGAAAAAAAATGAAAACAAGACCCCAAAACAGAGCCTCAAACTCTTCCACAACAGACCATAGCAGTAGCTGACACAAATCGAAGGAAGCTAGCGAGACAAAACCCATTAGCATAGTGGCAACAAAGGCAAACCAAAGGAAGGAGGTGGTGTGAACACCCGAACAAAAGCTTTACTCACCTTCCGGGAGAAGCATGAAAAATCGCGTTGAAAAAAAAGTGGGAGCCAAGCCGAACTGTGAAGTCGGAGAAGGATGAAGCCGATCCAGATTGGGGGACGTGGGGGAAAAGAGGGGGAAAAGGTGGAAGGAAGACAAAAGGAAACAAAGGGAAAAGGCGAAAGAAAGGAATAAAAGGGAGAAATTGAAAAATAGAGTAAAAACAGAGACAACAGATGTAGAGGGGTTTGAGTGGCAAACAGGCCACTGGGCGGGGGTAGAAGGAAGACGAAGGAGGATGAAAATCAACAAGAGAAGAAAATAGAAGAAGAAAAGGAAAATAGAAGAACATAGCAGAGAATGGGAAAATAGAAGAAAACAAAAGAAGAAAATGAAAAGTGGCAACCAACTCCAGCCGAAGCCGGAGTCGATGCATGAGAAGGTGGACAAGCTGAAGACCCTCACCAAAGGGGGAAAGAAAACTCTCACAGAGGAGAGAAGGTCTCTCACGGAATGAAAGATTCACTTCTTCCCCTTCTTTAGATTAAAGTAATTTGGTGTCCATTGGTTTCTCAAGTGGAGACGAGGGAGGGAGAGATCGAGTTGGGAGTCTGGGAGATGAGGAAGGTAGGATTGCCATATTGAAAATTTCATTAATGACTACGGTTAACCTGTGTTTTGGTAATAAAAAAAGCTGGTTTTTTAAAAGGAGTTTTAACGAAACACTTCCGGTATTGTTCACTTAAATGAAAACGACAATTTTACTCTAAAAAGTCACTCCTGGCACTATTCACTTACAACACTTTTTTGTCCATTCGATTAAAGCTCAAAGTTTTCAAGCCATTTTCATTAGTTTTCCTCTTTTAAAAAGCATCTATAAGAGCTGCTTCCGCTTTTCTGCTTTAAATGGTTGTGATTTTGAAAAAAAAAAGTTGAGTTTGCTTGAATTACCAAACAAAAATTCGAGCCTAGCCTTTTTTCACCCCTGTTTAA
Organism: Malus domestica; assembly: GCF_042453785.1. NCBI lineage: Eukaryota > Viridiplantae > Streptophyta > Magnoliopsida > Rosales > Rosaceae > Malus > Malus domestica. The sequence continues at coordinate 33,688,112 of NC_091665.1, forward strand.
AAAAAAAATTTTAAACAGTCCCAAACCAGTACTTGGGCTACTTTGGTTTTGCTGTGCTTTTAAAAAAAATGTTTTTGTTGTGCTGTGAGAATAAACAGTTGTAAAATAAAACAGTTATGTGTTTGGTAAACCTTTTTTTTTAAAGTGCTTTAACAAAAAACAAAAAAACAGTATTCACGTGTTTTGTAAATTTTATATAAAGAGAACTACTAAACTCATCTCATTGTCTTATTTTCCCACCCACATTATAAACCCACCCCCTTAAAAAGTTAAAAAATTAAAATGTTATTTCCCCACCCACTATTATTCCCAAAATAACCTTTAATATATACATACATATGAAATTATAAAATTGTATCTTAAAAAATATAACAAATAATATCTAAATAAAAACCACTAAGGTCTACAAATTCAAATGGAAACGACAAAGGTATCCAAATTCAAAAGAATTTGACAACAACAATTTCAAAAATACGATGGACAAATTCAAATGACATACACACAAATTATTATTCTTCTACATTTTCAATAGAAACATAATCTTCTACTTTTTCTGTAGAAGCGTCACTTCCACATGTTCAATGAAAATGTCATCTTCTAAGTCCATTGATATTGTTTTACTTTCTCTGAATGAAAGGAGATGAAAATATGAGTTAGGGTTTAAGGTAGACAAATCGTCTCCCACGCCCAACCATATTTTTTTTTTAAATTAAGCAAAACAAGATAATTAATGTCCTTATCAGTCTTTTTGCAAATGGACAAATTTGTAATTAAATTTTTTATTAAAATGTGGGTGGGAAGATAAGACATTGGGGTGGAAATAACATCATTCTATATAAAACTGCTGTGTAGATGTTAAATGATTAAAAAATGTATAATATTAAATGTTATAATAATTTAATTGTTGTAAACATTCCTAGTTTAAGTATGATTGTGTAAATCCTAGATAAGATTTGATTCTAGTTATCCTTTCCTATTACAACTTGTATTACTTGGAGGAGAAGAAATATCTTCTCTCCCTTTACTACTATAAATAAAGGCACAATGTAGGAGGGATAACAACACACACACACATTCCCCTACAATTCTACAAACACACATCTCTCTCCTCTCTCTCTCTGCCGCCGGCCCTAGTCCCTCTGTCAGATAAAATAGACCACAACACGTTATCAGCACGCTCCTACCGCTGCGCTTAGGAATCTGACGTTGGAGATTTTTTTCTGCATTAAACCAGTTCATCCATATCATCACGCAATCAGGTTCTTTCCAAACAACGGTTTTTAACTCGATATTTTGCAAGCCCTGATAGCATGAACATTCACCATGATGCATGACCCAACTTTACGTTTTACGTATTTTAGATTCTACATAAATTGTGTATGCTTCATAATCAAAATTGCTACAATTATGTGAATTTGATATTTGTCATGAATTGAATCTTACATATGTACATGCATTGAAACTATTATTTGCATATGCATCAAAGTAAATATGTGATTCATTGAATTATACATGCATATAATCTAATTAAATTGAATTGAAAAAAATATTTTTTTTTGCGATTTGGGAATTAGGGTTCTTCGAACCCGTGCACTTGCACCATGCAAGCCGCAAGCCACCAGGCCCGCAGCCTGCGATGGCCCAGCTCGGTTTCCTCACTAGGCCTGCAGCCTGCATCGATCCTCCGAGCCCAAGACCACGGCTGGAGCTTCTGCTCCTCGTCCAAACCCCAAACCTGACACCCAGCAGGTGTCGCCACCCATCCATCACCGTACTGCACGGCCTGTCGCCGTGCCTAGCCTACTCAGACGACCTACAGATCGTCCACGGTGTCCTATGGTCTGAGATTTGCTGAGATCTCATCGGAATTTTTCATAAATCCGATTGAAATTTTCTAGGGTTTGGTTGATATAACGTCGAGATTTCTCCAATCTCCGTTCATATTTGGTTCCCCAGTTGGACCCCCGTGTTTCCCACGATCGATAGCCTCCTAGAACACGGCCACCTACAGTGGCGGCGCTCCGGCAACCGTTCCCAGCAAAAGCTGGGGTGTTCCTAGTTCCAACCCGAACCCTATTGGGCTCCAGCCTCTCGGCCCGTGTGAAAAAAAAAACAATTTTTTTTGCTGGGCTCGCTTGCAGCGGCCCAGCCCACAAAGAAAACAATTTGTTTTTTATTTTCCTGGGCTCGCCTGCAGCGGCCCATACCGAAAAAAAAAAGAAATTTTGTTTAGGGCTGCACACAGCAGCCCATTCATTTCTCACCCTGTGGGCCTGCAGCCTACACCCGGGGGTACTCGGCCTATATTTTTAGGCCCCGAGATTTTATTATTTAATACTTTTAAATAATATGGGTTTATATTTTCACCCACACTTTAATTTGGCCTCGAAGACCAAAAATAAATTAATTCACTTATCATTATACAATATTTCTGCATATATTCTTTGCATATTTGTTTGCATATATATTTGTGTTTGCCTGCAGGAATATATGAACCTGAAGTTCATAATTACTTTGAAACCCGAAGTTTCTTATACACATGCCTTGTTAGAAAACCCGAAGTTTTCACTTAAACATATCACCCATGAAAACCCGAAGTTTTTCATGCAAAATTAAACCAATACATGTCTATTAGAACCTGTATGTTCTACTCCTATGTGAATGGATTGATTTTTCTCCATTACACTAACCACATCTTGTCCATCTATTTTGTGATAGGAACATGTCGAACTTGAACAAACTCGACTTCACCGCTTTGGAGGTTTCTGGAAGGAACTACCTCAAGTGGGTTCAAGATGTGAAGCTCCACCTCACTGCAAAGAACTTGCGTCCTGCTATTGAAGAAGCAACAGATAAACCTGTTGGCGAGGCTGAAAAAGCCACTGCTATGATCTTCATCCGAAGACATATCCATGACACCCTACAAACTGAGTACCTTGCTGAGGAGGATCCACGTGCATTATGGGTCGCTTTGGCTGATCGTTTCGATCACCAAAAGGACATATTCTTGCCTGAAGCAAGACACGACTGGCAGCACTTGCGCTTCCAAGACTTTAAGTCTGTGAATGAATATAATTCTGAAGTTTGTCGAATCCGATCACTTCTCAAGTTTTGCAATGAAACTTTGACTGAAGAGGATCTCCTGGAGAAGACCTACTCGACCTTCTCTGCTTCTAATATTGTCCTGCAGCAACAATATAGAGCTCAGAAGTTCACTAAGTTCTCGGATTTGATCTCTGTTTTACTTCTTGCTGAAAAGCAGAACCAGCTGTTGATGAAGAATTATCAAGCTCGACCTACTGGGGCTACTGCTGTGCCTGAAGCACATTATAGCACTAATCAGCACCCAAAACACCAAAAGAGGCGTGGTAAGGGCGGCCAGAAGCCATCCCACCAAGGTCAACAGAGCCAAGGCCCATCCAAGGGAGGAAACAAAGCCCAGAAGCGCCCAAACCTCGCTCCCAAGGCCCCGAACTTCAAGAATAAGGGCAAAGCACCTGCCACAATGAATGACGATATGTGCTATCGTTGTGGTTCCAATGACCATTGGTCCCGTATTTTCCGTGCTCCCAAGAAGGTTGTGGATGCATATCATTCTCGTCGTACGAAGTTTGAATCAAACTTCCTGCAAGTGGACGAACCGGAGACTACAAAGATGGAGGTTTCTGATTTTCAGGAGGATACCACTCCTATGGAAGATTAGAATCTTAGACATAGACTTATTTTTCAGTTAAAATAAGACAATTGGGGCCGAATTCCACCTTGTGGCCGAACCCCACCTTGTTTTTTGGTTGATTTTGAACAATTTTCCTTTATGTTTTAGATTATTAGTTGGCGATTTATTTTGGATATTAAGTTTTTAATCCTTGAATAAATGAAATTATTTTGAATTGATACTTGTTTTTATAAACTTTTATGCATGTGACCGATTCAAATTAATTTTTCATTCTAGGTATGACTAGTGGGAAAGTTAGTTGTCTGGCAGATAGTGCAACCACGCATACTGTTTTGCGTGAACGCATCTATTTCACTAACTTCGTACCTAAGAATGCACCTCTGACAACCCTCTCAGGCCCATCCAACCTGATCGAAGGATACGGTAAGGCACGTATAATGTTGTCCAATGGTACAATCTTGACCATTGCTGAGGCACTCTATTCTCCACGTTCCGGAAGAACGTTACTCAGTTTCAAGGACATTAGAGATAACAATTACCACGCTGAAACCCACGTAGAAAACGGAGTTGAATTTCTGTGCGTAACTTCCTACGAATATGGCCAGAAGCGTATTCTAGAGAAGATGGAGCGTAACCCGAGTGGTCTGTATACTACGACCATACGCCCCATAGAATGCCACTATGTGGCCGGCCTTACCACAGGGACCGCGCACGAAATTACACTTTGGCATGATCGTTTGGGACATCCTGGACGAATAGCGATGCGCCGTATCCTCAAAACTTCACACGGGCATCCACTAACCCGAAGCTTAGGTTTGATCCTTGAAATTGCATGTCAAACATGTTCTATGGGAAAGCTTATTACTAAGCCTTCTTATGACAAGATTCGTTCGAATCCTCCTATTTTTCTACAACGGATTCAGGGGGACATTTGTGGACCGATTCAACCTCCCTGCGGACCATTTAGATATTTTATGGTTTTGGTTGACGCTTCTACACGTTGGTCACACGTGTGCTTGTTGTCCACAAGGAACGCTGCATTCTCCAAACTGTTGGCTCAGGTTATCAAGCTCAGGGCTCACCACCCTGATTATCCGTTCAAATCTATTCGATTGGATAATGCTGGAGAATTCACATCTAAAACTTTTGATGACTATTGCATGTCGGTTGGGGTTGAAGTTGAACATCCTGTACCCCATATTCACACCCAGAACGGCCTGGCAGAGGCTTTCATTAAGCGTTTACAAATGATTGCTCGATCGTTGGTCATACGTACCAAGCTCCCGATCGCTGCTTGGGGCCATGCAATATTGCACGCAGCAAAGTTGGTCCGCCTGAGGCCTGTTGCGACACAACCATTTAGTGCCCTTCAGTTGGTCACCGGATGCGAACCCGACATATCGCATCTGCGCGTTTTTGGTTGTGCGGTCTATGTGCCGATCTCGCCGCCCTTACGTACAAAAATGGGGCCTCAGCGAAGGATGGGAATCTATGTCGGATATGATTCTCCTTCGATTATTCGTTACTTAGAACCTTTGACAGGCGATCTGTTTACCGCTCGTTTCACGGATTGTCACTTCTATGAGACAGTCTTCCCGTCGTTAGGGGGAGATAAGAACGTCAACGTTCCTAATGAACGACGTGAATTATCGTGGACGACTCCCACTTTGTCTCATTTAGATCCCCGCACCGCTCAGTCTGAAGCTGAAGTGCAGCGCATATTAGATCTCCAGAGCATAGCTCAGAGCATGCCAGATGTTTTCACCGATCTAGCGCGCGTGACAAGATCACATATTCCAGCTGCGAATACGCCTGCAAAGATGGATGTACCAAATGTACGACGGATTACCCTCCTGGAAGCCCGGGACGCCAATTCTGGTGATCCACGTACATTAGCGGCTAGCCAATCATCTGCCCCTACACAAAAGCGTGGCAGACCCTTTGGTTCAAAGGATTCACACCCCCGGAAGAGGAAAACCACGGCACAAGGTCCTGAAGAGCCTACCGTGAATCCGACTATCGCTTACTCATTTTACCCAACTCATGAGGAAATTCTAGATTATGGAAGCGTCCTTGAAGAGACGAATCCTCCTCCCGAGAATCGTGAGATTTCGGTCTATTATGCTAGCTTAGATGATGTGTGGCGTAGAAATGAGATGATTGTCGACGATGCATTAGCATTTGCAGTAGCTACTGAGATCATGTTGAGCGATGACATTGAATCGCGTTCCGTTGATGAATGTCGACGTAAAGTTGATTGGTCAAACTGGAAACAAGCAATCCAAGTCGAACTTGATTCACTTGCGAAACGTAAGGTGTTTGGACCTGTAGTTCCTACTCCTCCATATGTGAAGCTCGTTGGCTACAAGTGGGTTTTCGTTCGGAAGCGTAATGAGAAGAACGAAATTGTGCGTTACAAAGCTCGTCTTGTAGCACAAGGTTTCTCACAACGCCCCGGGATTGACTATGACGAAACTTACTCACCCGTTATGGATGTGATTACTTTTCGATACCTTATCAGTTTGGTAGTTTCCGAAAAACTGGATATGCAGCTGATGGACGTAGTAACCGCGTATCTCTATGGGGATCTTGATACGGAAATTTATATGAAAGTTCCCGAAGGACTTACATTGACTGGTTCAAATATTTCCAAACCCCGGAACACGCTCTCAATTCGGCTGAGGCATTCACTATACGGTTTGAAACAATCCGAAAGAATGTGGTATAACCGTTTAAGTGAGTATTTGACTAGTCAGGGATATGTGAATAACGAACTATGCCCTTGTGTGTTCATTAAGAAGTCACATTCCGGATTTGCGATTGTTGCAGTATATGTCGATGACATGAATCTCATCGGAACTCCTGAAGAGCTCGCGAGAACTGCTTCGCACCTGAAGTCGGAATTTGAGATGAAGGATCTAGGTAAGACTCGATACTGTCTCGGTCTCGAGATAGAGCATTGTTCGGATGGAATCCTAGTACATCAATCGAACTACACCCAGAAGGTGTTGCGCCGTTTTAATGAGGATAAAGCGAAGTCTTCGAGTACTCCTATGGTCGTTCGTACGCTAGATGCAAAGCGAGATCCCTTCCGTCCGAATGAGGATGATGAAGAGATTTTGGAGCCTGAAGTTCCTTATCTAAGTGCGATAGGCGCTTTATTGTACTTAGCTCAATGCACTAGACCCGACATCTCCTTCGCTGTTAATCTTTTGGCAAGATACAGCAATGCACCAACACGCAAACATTGGACTGGCGTGAAAGACATCTTCCGTTACCTTAAGGGTACTACGGATTTGGGCTTATTCTATCCCTACGAATCCTCGAGTGATGCCGCACCCTATGCTCATCGGGTTGATTCTCGCCTTGTTGGTTATGCCGACGCTGGATACTTATCTGATTCGCACAAGGCGCGTTCTCAAACGGGTTATGTCTTTACCGTTGGAGGCACCGCAATATCTTGGAGGTCAACTAAACAGACCTTAGTTGCCACTTCGTCTAACCATGCTGAAATTCTCGCCTTACATGAAGCAACTCGGGAATGCTTTTGGTTGAGAGCAGTAGTGGGCCATATTCGAAGCTCCTGTGATCTTCATCCCGCCGTTAATGCCCCGACGACGATTTTTTAAGACAACGCAGCTTGCATCGAACAGCTCAAGAAGGGTTACATCAAAGGAGACAACACCAAGCATATTGCGCTGAAGTTCTTCTTTACACATCAACAACAAGAGCATCAGAAGATTGAAGTCACGCAAATCCGATCACAAGACAATCTGGCCGACCTCTTCACCAAATCACTACCGAAGGCGACGTTTCAGAAGCTTGTTCATGGAATTGGTATGCGTAAACTTTCTGAGTTGTAACTTTGCTATTTCTCTTTGGAATTATGTCAAACTCAGGGGGAGTATCTTCTAGATACTTGCTTGATCTTAATGTACTCTTTTTCCCTACGATTAGGAGCATTTTTCCCACTGGGTTTTTGCTACCTAACTAGGTTTTAACGAGGCACCCACCTTGGGCTGGTCATATCCCTGATGACGTCCTGTAGACGTTTCTTTTGACTTTGCATTTCTCACGCATTTTTCCTTAGACTATGGATTTTGTCCCTACTTGAGTTTTTGCCATAGCCTTAGGGTTTTTTAGTGAGACTTACTACTTATGCAAGTTCCTACCTTATTGAGAATAAGCGTTGTTCCTTGGAATCAGTGCCAACGAGTCGACTTCCTCAACTTCTGCATGATGTTGAATCTACCTTGAGTATTTACCCACTCAAGGGGGAGTGTTGTAAACATTCCTAGTTTAAGTATGATTGTGTAAATCCTAGATAAGATTTGATTCTAGTTATCCTTTCCTATTACAACTTGTATTACTTGGAGGAGAAGAAATATCTTCTCTCCCTTTACTACTATAAATAAAGGCACAATGTAGGAGGGATAACAACACACACACATTCCCCTACAATTCTACAAACACACATCTCTCTCCTCTCTCTCTGCCGCCGGCCCTAGTCCCTCTGTCAGATAAAATAGATCACAACATTAATTTGTTTTTCTTTTATAATTTTTTTATTTATAATCTCTCATACATTCAATCTCTCTCTCCTCTCCCTCATTTTCTTTGCTGCTCATCCCCCTCATCTCAACTTCACCGGATCTTCGGGTGTCAACTTATCCAACCACACCTTCGAGGATAGACAAATTTGTTGAGGTATAAAATTAAATAAATAAATAGTTTGTTTATTGGGTTTTAAATTAGGGTTTTGTTATTGAATTTGATGAATTTCTTTGTGTCGTGCGAATAAGATTGGTTGGCATCTTATTAATTTATTGGGTGTTAATTTGGTGAATTCCTTGCGGATGAGAATCATCATTCCTGTTATCGGATAAATCATCGGTCCTTTTATCATCCTAAGCATTTCCGTCCATTAAATTAATTATGGGTTATTTTTTAAGTTTATTTTACTATTTAATCATCGCATTTGATCTTGTGTAGGATCTGAAAGGAGGAGAGGGATAATCGTTGGTGCAGTGGTGGTCGGTGTCGAGCAAGAGAATAGGAAAGAGATCCTTCCAGTTGTTTTAGGGACAAGAATTGTCATTTTGTAAAACTAAGGAGGGTGTTATTGAAATTTAAAAAGTTTCATTAACATTGCACTGTAGCTTCGCATGTTTTGAAAAAAAAAACTATTTTTTCAAAGCTATGACTTGTGGCTTCAGGATGTTGGCTTTTTTTCACCTCGGCGGTGGAAAAAAGCTGATTTTAGTGTGTTTACCAAACACTAAAAAAAACCCCAATTTTTTCTCATACCTGCTTTTTTTTTATAATTTCAGCCGTGCCAAATTGGTACTTAATCAGGTGTTACCACAAAGCAAAAAACCATTGACATTCTCAAACATTTCTGTACATTAGTAAATAAACAAATGAATAGCACGACCCAGAATAAGTGACCTCTCTCCCTCCCTCTCCATGCTGCAGGCTACAAGGATATAACCTCTATGCTCACACCATAACTGAATTAAGTACACTCATCGTTATCAGCTTTTTGTAGCAGTTCTCGCTGCTGTACCAATTATATTCCACCCCCTCTCCCTTTCCCTGTGACTAATAGGCTTCTGGCTTTCTTTAGTTCCGGCTCTTCTACCATTTCCTAGCAACCCCCTGTGCGCCATCCTCCCTCGGGTTCCAATAGAGACTCTAACCTTCTCCATCCCTACATTCACGCCTTTTCTCATATGTGGCGGCATTGGGGACTTTATCTGGATTTTCTTTTGGAGGCTTCTTCTCACTATGCTGTTTAGCTTTTTGCCGCCAATTCTGATGACTTTAGGACTGCTACAAGGTGTCTGTTCCGGCAAGCAGTCAGTCTCAGGCACATCTGGATCAACTTTCTTATCAGCATGGCATGCTATGGGTGCCAATGGTAATGCAGGTGGCGGGGATTGGACACGGAATGGTACACTTGGGAGTGGAATTAGGGAGTTGCGCCTTGGAGCTGCAGTTACTGGAATCCGCTGAAATGTTGGACAAATGGAGGCTCTTCCGGTTTTCTTTGGAACAAGAAATTGTTCAGCCATTTCAGGGTTGTTTTCTTTCTCTGTAGCATCAACATGCTTGATAAAACCATCTGTTGTATGAAAAAGGGGTGCTGTGGGTTTGTTGTTGGTCTTCTCCATCAATGGCTGCAGAGGGTTTACTTGATCTTTTCCCAATACACTGCCTGTTTCACTAAGGATGTTGTGACTTGCTAATGGTCGGCTATCAAACGGTGACCTTGTGGGTGCAATAGATTGCTCATCTTGTTGATGTTTGATTTGCTGATGGTGCTGCTCGGCTATCTTTGTGTCAACATGCTGACGTGCCAGCTTTCTCTCGATTAGAAGTTGTGCTTCCAATTCTTTTACCTGAAAAATGTACTACATTAGTACCTGAAACTTACTTTATGTATATAAACTGAAAAAAGGGACCATTTGTATACAATACCTTGTCTTGCAGGTTTTTATTCTTCAGGTCTCTTTCTTTTATCTTCAATTCTAATCCATGAACTGTTTCCTCCATCTTCCTGATCTGTACATCTTTGCTCTTGACGTCTAGCTTTGTTTTCTCAAACTAGCATACCAAAGATCCGAGATTGTTAGAAATTTAATAGATGAATTATTCAATCACAATGGTGACAAAACGTCAAGGTTTTAAACAAAATCTGGAATCTGCAGTAACGTCAAGCACAGTGAATTACCATCTGTTTGTATCTCAAAACTTCAGAAGTGTCCAGTTGCCTCTTTGCCGGACCCAACTCTATCCCTCGCACTCTACTTGCAAAGTTCAGTGAGCAGAGTGTCTCACTCACATCATTTTCATTAGGACTTATCTGAACAAACATGAGTGTCTTCGAGTCTCCTCCTGAAACAACGAATGATATTCATTAGTTTTACGTTTAATTTATCCAAGAAACCAGAGAATAAAAAAAATATGAACTTGGAATATTAAACAACTCAGAATAAGAATTGTCGATTCTTCTGTGATCCAAATGAAGTACCTAAAGAGTCTTGAAGCAAGTGGGTAAGCTTCGAGTTCCTGCACAGAAGACATAATTTAGTAAAAGAAAGTAATAGCTGAATGCATAATGTGGCAACTTGGCCAATATAAACAAAGAGCTATTCATTAACCTGAAAGGTATGTGTGAGCTTTTAGTTGCAAGTGCAGATATGACATCACCAAGGGAAGACAGAGATCTATTTATGTTTTGAGTTTCCTTGAGTCGTTCTCCTTGCACTTCTGTCTTCGCTACACGCTCACTCCCTGCTAGATCCACCAACCAGAGCTTACTTCTTGTGCATTCCCCATTCAACAAATTCTCTCCCTTCACCATTACACAGTGTATGCTGCATTTAGAGAGGACCACTCAAACATTTAGCAATCGATCTTTGTTCCAGAGCCTATTTGACACAAATTAGAACTAACTGACTGTAACAAAGATATACAGACCAATGTGACCGGCTACTATGCTCATTGGCATTGGTTGAGCCAACAGCCCTTGCATTACTGCCAGTTTGCAAAACTTCCCAGACTTCACTCATGTTGTTTACATGTGCCTCAACCAGACCTGGAACATGATGTATCCCCTCACCGACTTGTCTTATTTCTAGCCTACAAAATTATCGCAATACTGTGAGATGCTATTATCTTGAAATGATCCCATAATGTCCCATCCTTTGCACTCGAAGACATGGAACATCAAGAGAACTGAACTGAAAGTATCAACGGGTGTGAGGAGAAATGAATATAAAAACTTGACATGCATAATGAATCATCACATTAGAAAAAATGAATCTTAAGAAGTGGAAATAGAAAGATTTCCCACTTTAAGATGTAGAAAATCAACCGCACGGTGATATTTTAAATGCAAGCTAAATGGGTGGAATTTTATGAAAAAATAAAAGCATGTCTAATCATGATAAATGACTTTCCTTCTACACACGAATTTAGAAGAAACCACATATCAAGGAATATACAATAGTCTAAGGATCTTTCACCAGATTAAATTGGAAGGATGAAAAAGAAGAACGATGGGTAAGGATCTTACCTTTTGGCAGCTGTTCCTGGCTGATTCCCTGAAACTAGTAAATCTCGTATCTGCTCGTTGTAGACTTCTAAAACGCTAACTGATACATCATATCGATGTAACTTTTTTCGCTCTCTAATTATACGAAACAATTCCTGAAGAGTCCTAAAATTGACTCCTCGAGCTTCTTCTGTCCCCTCCATTGTAAAGGTTTTACCACTTCCGGTCTGCCCATATGCAAATATGCACACATTGTACCCATCTAAAACCGATGTTGCAAATGGAGCCGTGTCTTCAAAAACATCAACTAAATAGGACAAAGAAAAAAGGAAACATTTTACTGTATGGAGCTTTTGTACTTCTATAGATATACCAAACAAAAATCATGTATATTATTGTTTGTATACCTTGTTCTGCTTGAGGACCAAATACAGCATCAAACTTGAAGGTCTTTCTGGTGACCCCATTCGATTTGACACTGAGCTCACCATCTTTAGCAGATTCAAAATCAATAGCCATTGCAGCTCCTGCTGCAACTTCCTCAGTGTTTAGAGGCCTGCAACGGCAAAAGACCCGTATGTTTCCTACAAGCGAGAAAAATTAATGTCAGAAATCCCCTCTGTCTCATACCCTTTTAGACCTCTTCAACTAAAATATAGCAAACTCCTAACCTTTCAACTCTAGCACCTTGTTGTAGAGTTCTTTCCGTTCTTTGGCCCCTTCAATAAACTTAGTCTTCAGATCATTATGCAAATTGACTTGCTGATTTACTATTGCAAACGTAAAACAGTCAGAGTCAGAAAAAGCAAAACAAATATCATATCTTGAAATTAAAAAATGTCGTCACCTGGAACGCATGGGCACGTCTAACTTACTAGTGGAATGAATGCTAGTCCTTATTTCATTCATATCTTCAAGGCACTTCTTATATGCCAACGCCTCCTCTGATAGCTTGATGTGGTCCATTTTCATGATCTGTTGAGTCAAACTTTTTAAATCACTGGAATCATATCTAGTGTAGTCAAAAGGCATCTTGTTTTTTAACAGCTTCGTACCTTCAGTTTTCTTGTCAAATCTCTCAGTGATGAAAACCATCTGCTCTTCTCTTTCACTTGTCCCTCGATGGCGAAAGCTGCAACGGGCAAGCATCAATGTACCATGTTTGCAGATGGTTCAAACGGTTAAGAGGCACAGAATAATATTACCATACCCAAAGATCCAACATGCATAGACTTGCGCATGAGTTCGTTTTGGAGTTCCTTTAAAGAATTGCAGGCTTCTTGGCATTCTTTACTCTTGGAATAGTTTTGCTTTTTCAACTCCTCCAATGCACTCCTCATCTCTTGTATTTCCTTTTTCTGTTTCTCATAACATATTAGCAGCTTATGATAGTCTCCTTCTCCGTCGGTATTACCTGTATCCTGTAATGAAATGATTTGCACAGAAGATCTAAATATCCTAATTTATTTTGCTGCTAAACTACATCGAAGGTGAGAGCGTTTAAGAAGCTTTACCTTTGGTGATCCACATTCTGCCATTTGAGAATCACTGCTCAGGAAATCATCAGTGCAGCCTCCGTTGTTGCTCATATCAGGAAGGGAAGCCTCCTCTAACTTGTCATTTTGCGTCGGAGGCGGAAGAAGCTCGAATGAAGCTTCAGGTGACAAATCTTCCTTAAAAGTTTGGCACAATGTGGTGGAGAACTTCACAGTTGGAGTCTTATGGGTATCTGTTACTTGAGACTCGTCGATTCCATTCTCAAAAGAGAGCTCAATAGAAGAATCCATCTTCTGATGGAACTTGCTTTCCATGAGCTCAGGGGAATCCTCATAGCTGGTTTGGGGTAAATCGGGTGACACAGCACAGATCACCAAATCAGGAGAAGTAAGCGAAAAACCCATCATCGAACGGCCTGGAACTAAAAGTAACATAAATCAAATTCTAGAAAACCCTGAAGTCAAATCCAAGAATTCTGGCTAAATTTACTGATAGTAAAAAGGAAAGGCTACTCCAATTTACCATCATTTGAAACTGGGTCCCTTGAATTTGGCGTACTAACGACTTCTGAGCTTTCACAATTTTCCCGAGAGCAATCTACACGGACTGAAATCAAGAAACCGAAATCACTACACCTGACCGATCCTACGTGCTAGTCGGGATTCATGCTCTTGACCGAATTAGAGTTAAAAGCAGATCCAAATCCACAAATCGACTCATAATTCAATTCCCGCAATTGGGATTCAGAGAGAACACGAAATCGAATACTGAGAAACCAAAAAAGAAGTAGAAGTCTGGTTCTTTTCTCATGAAATTACCTTCATTTGCATCCGCATCATGATAAACAGGATCCACCATTGTCAAGCGCTGCAACTGCGAGCAAAGCCAAGTGTCTGCCAAAGCACAAAAGAGGGGCAATCGACATTAAGTAATTATACAACCACCCATGAAACTGAAATCTCGGACTTACAGTCAGAGGGAGAGTTGTTGGTGGCGGCAGTGGAGCTGTTCCGAGGAGAGTCGCACTGGTCCTGCTCCTCCATTAATTGACAAATGCCGAATGTTCTGCTGCTGAAACCGCCGTCGTTTTGAATTGAATTAATCAACGATTATGATGATGGCGATGATGAATCTTTATCGGCGAACCCCAAAAAGGTAAGTGGGAAATTTGAATCTGAACGAACACCGAAGGAAAGAAGAGAAAGGCGTTAATCTCGTTGGTCCATTCTCTCTGCGTTACGCTTTTTCGGAGGCAAATGAGAGTCAAACGACCGTTGGCTTTTTTCGAATTTTGAAATGTCTTGGCCGGGGAACGAGCGTAGGTGATCATAGCTTTTCCGTACTGTAGCTTCTCCCACGTGGCACTTTAATCTTTTGTCAAGTCCCTTTGTTTTTTCCTAAGTTGTTTTAGGATCCTTTGATTCTTTGTATTTTTGGCTTGATCTTTTTATAATGTAAGAAATTAGAATCATATCCATATAAACTATTCAAATTGCTCCCCATCGATTGTCAGAGATATTCAAACTCGAGTGCAAAAGAATAGTACTTTGTCCTGATTAACTGATCTAACCCACATTTCCAACATCATATGTTACTCATCAAATATATATTTGACATGGCGGAAGAATTGTACAAGATATTCTTCAACTCTAGTCATCTATGTTGTTTGAAATAGTATTGTCAGCACTCCAAAAATATTACGGCGCATTACAATGGAAGTTTTGTATAACGGAAGGGTGCAAGATGACATTTTCAAAGTGAGATGAGATGATGCATCAAGGCCAGATCATCAAAAAGAATTTTGTAACTTTTTCTGGAACTTTAATGTTATGTGTTACAAGTGCCCTTCTTCCCCAAATTGGAACTACAAGGAACTTGATGAATGTCCCTTTCCCTCTTTACAAAACAAGATCAAGTCTACATTGTATGAATTATATACAGTGTAATACCATACAACACAAGGGTACATTCATCTTTGCATCAGATCCTTTGCACCTCACACTCGAAATTAAACACACGTGCGGGTATTGACCGATGCAAACCTGTCGAGGCGCTGATCATAGTGGCATGCTGGACTGAGGGTGATCGTATTTTGCTTCCGTCAAAACATGCGCAAAAGAGGGTTCTTCAATTTTGCACCTTTCTTCCTGTTCCTTCCACTGCAGCTGCCATTGAAGCGGAAGCCTCCTCAAGTGTCCGCTTCTTTTGAACTGTGTTGAAGAACTCAAGGCTATCTCCCTCCTCCCAGTCGTCGTAGTCTTCCACCCCAATTCCACACTCTAGTCCAGCATTTACCTAGCCAAGAGGAGAAAATATAGCTCATCACCAACAGACGACATTAAAGCACGTGCCAAGTACCAAAAGAGTTCTGAACGCGGGATCACCACAAAAACTGAGCCAATTTAAAGAAACGCCAAAAACAAAATGGTAAAAACAAGAAAGAACCTCTGTCAAAGCTAAAGATTGACACCGACTATGCACTTTGATCAAAATTAATTATTAGTTTTCGTGTATTCACTAACTTGTACAATATATAGTATCATGAACTAAACCTTTTATGCCACAATGGAAATGCAGACACACACCTACGAAGAACGAACACAACTGAAGCTATAGGTTCTATCATTCAGCTACTTGTGTACTTTGAAATCCAGGCTGGCCGCAGATCCAGAAGACAGGAAGTATGCAACATGCACTAGGTTGTGACTTTTAAGTATATCTATTTTACAATTCCCATGCAGTAGGTTGCTCGCTCCCCTCTTTGCAATTTTCTATAAATTTGACAAAATGACCCAACAATTAAAGTAAGCTATAAAAATTACCTCTTTCACAACTTCCTTGACCCGTTTCAATGAATCAACAAGACCAACATGTACTACTTTTCCCCTTCGAATGACCTCCACGCCACAGCCTTTAACAACTTTTCCCTCATTTATCATGCATCCAGCAACACGACCACTACCAGAGCTGAATATGGCCCGGACTTCTGCTGATCCAATTGTTACTCGTTCCTATCGATACACAAGTAATAATGTCAAATGTAAATCTCAGTCTGAAATTTCCAACAACATTAATCCCCTAAAATTCAGTGCTTTCAATAAAATTAAAACCAAAGAGATATGGTGCTTGAGTTTATTGATACCTCAACAGGCTCTAGGAGTCCTTCCATTGCATTTCTTACATCATCAATGAGTTCATATATAACTCTATATAGGCGAATCTCAACCCCTTTATTATCTCCATAGCTTTTTACAGATCCTGGTACTTTGACATTGAATCCAAAAATTATTGCCTTGCTAGCAGCAGCAAGATCAATATCGCTGGTGCTTACATCGCCTGTTGTTTCCAAGAGAAATTTCAAGGTGACATTATCTTGTGGAAGCACCTGCAGAGCTTGTCTGACGGCCTCGATGGATCCCTAAACATGATAGGGGAATTTATGGTATAATTACAGTATAGTTTAAATAAATACTGATTATCAAAGGACCAGTTACCAGATAAATTTTTCAATGTAGCGGGAACACAGCATGCTACACCAAGTGTCATGATACAAATGTTTGGAAATTTATTTTTCAAGTATCCAACCATTTGAATTATAACACTTGGTGTAACGGGCCGTGCTCCCAGTACACTGAAAAATCTCTCCAGTTACCAAACGAATTACTGACTCATGACAATTAGATGAATATGCATACCTGAAGATCAACCTTCAGAATAATATTTAGCTGGTGCAAGTCTATTCCAGACAGCTTTCCTGCTGAGACTGCAGAAGCTAAGGAAGAAAGAGTAACCCTGCCATCGCCAGCCTTAGCTGATATACGTTCATTTCGCAATGACTCAGCACGCAACTCTGCCCTTTCACGTGCAATATCAAGGGAGCTGACAACTTCAAATTCATCACCAGCAATAGGAACATTATTTAATCCAAGAACCTACAAGAAGACAAAGTGATTGTCATTCAGGGCAGTGAAACAAGTATCATGCAACAAAGGGGGCATAATAAAACATTAAGGAGATATAGAAAATAAAAAATACTTTGAAGAATTCCAGGAATATGTGGAAGCAACGTTTAAAGAATAATGTTATTAAAGATCAGAGAAATCTGTACCAAATCAAACCTGTTTACTGTTATGTTACAAACATTAATGATTAGAGACAGCTGTGCCGTTGATCTTGTCAAATGTAATTGCTGATAGTAATTATAATGCCAGCAAAATGGCAAGCAGAGGAGTAACATGTACCAATACAAACACTTGCATGTCAAGAGCCACACTGATTAACTCGAGATTATAACTGCTGTGACAGCATACAGAAAACCCAAATAATGAAAATGTACCAATGCAAACACTTGCATGTCAAGAGCCATATTGATTTACGTGAGATTATAACCCAAAAGATGTCACAGTGGAATACCCAATGCCCTATCTATTGCGTCTTTATAATAGAAACTAGAAAGGAACCCAGGTACAATTGACAATTCAATGTGCTTACAAAAATGTTGCTGACTAGTTTACCACTTCAATTGCAACCAACAACAACAAAGCCTTTTCCCACTAAGTGGGGTCAGCTATATGAATCCTAGAACGCCATTGCGCTCGGTTCTGAGTCACATCTTCCGTTACCACTTCAATTGCAACCAAACTTGCAAAATTTCACCATCACATCACTTAAGTATCTCACATATGTCACCTTGTAATTCTCCAATTAGAACCCATAAGATGAATTTTGGGTCTACTTGATCCACTTAAATTGCAAACAAACTTGCAAAATTTCAATATCTACTTTTGAATTAAGCCACTGCTTAAAACAACAGAAAAATAATTAAAGAAGATTAAATCAGAAGTACAAGAAGAAGAATATGAAGAACAACCTGAACAGGTATAGAGGGTCCAGCTTCATCGACACGATTTCCACCATCATCAAACAAAGCACGCACCTGACCATAGCGATTACAAAGAGTCCTTCATGTTAGTCAAAAGGGTGGCCATTTGAGCTACATAAAGGTGGATTAGATCTAAGTAAAAGAGATGTTCAAAATTGTTATCCACCAACCTTTCCGAATGCTCCTCCACAAACTACTATGTCCCCTTGTTTGAGGGTTCCATTTTGCACTATAAGTGTAACTACAGGTCCCTTAGATTTATGAAGACCGGCCTCAATGACTGAGCCTTTTGCACTTCTATGAGGATTTGCCTTTAAATCTTGCAACTAGAACAATCATATAAATGGTTAGTATACAAGAAGGAGAATAGCTAATTTGTAAACATCCATAGACATCAAATTTACCTCTGCAACTAGCATAACAGTTTCCAAAAGCTCATCTATATTCTTCCCTTTAAGAGCACTAATCTGTTCAAACCCATGCAGGAAAGCACTCAGAAAGAGTTTAAAACATAAATGAAATATGCAAGCACAACTTCTCTGCATGAATACCAACCTGGACCATTGGGATGTCACCACCCCAGTCCTCTGGCATTAGGCCGATAGAAGAAAGCTCTTGCATGACTCGATCTGGATTAGCTCCATCCTTGTCTATCTGGTACAATTAAAATAGATAAAATTGAGATTCAACAACTCGGGATTCCATGTGAAATGCAAGCAAAACATCAATTCTTCCTTTTTCTTTATTCAAATAAAAAGTTGGAAAAAAAAAAAAAACTACCGCTGTGTTTGGCATACCTTATTTATAGCAATTACAATTGGCACTCCAGCAGCTTTAGCATGAGCTATGGCCTCTTTTGTTTGCGGGCGGATTCCATCATCAGCTGCCACTACAATGATAGCAATGTCTGTCACCCTTGTTCCACGAGCTCTCATTGCACCAAATGCCTACAGGAATGGATATAATAGATCACCTAAAGGAAATTAAAATTTTAAAAAAAAAAAATCTAAAGGAAATAAAAGTGCAGGAAAGTTACATAACCCGAATCCTGAAAAATAAAGATAAAACAAGGTGCTTAAGTGCAAAGAGAGAGAGAGAGAGTTTTCCAAGTGTTAACAACAGGGAACTGATTGTACCTCATGTCCAGGAGTATCAAGGAAAACACATGATCGCAACTTTCCATCAATTGGTACAAGCACCTTATATGCCCCAATTCCTTGTGTAATTCCACCAGCCTCTGAGGCAGCAACCTGTGAATATATACCAGTTTATTAGCACCGATTTCACACAGCTCCACAGTTTAATACCAATGCCAAACTGTAAGTGGACATTCAATATATTATTACCAAACAACTGAATTAAGTGTATAAGTTTACCAAAAATAATGAAGATCCAAAATCATGTACCACTAAGGTCATTTCAAAATAAACTGAAAGGAGGAATTAGAGTATTATAGCAGCCCTGTTTACCTTGCTCTTCCGGATATGATCCAACAGGGTAGTCTGCCAAGTGACCAACAGAAAATATTAGAAATGCTGAAGTATAAATACAAACTACAGAATAAATAAAATAAACAACAGGAACTACAAAAGAAACGAGGATGCAAAAAAACAGACTAGGAAATATAAACAAATGAATGACATTTACCTTGCCATGATCCACATGACCCATTATAGTGAGGACGGGAGGTCTGTCTTGTAGTTTGTCTAGGTCATCTTCATCAAGTATTTCCTTCTTTCTTGCCATTTCTTCCACCTTCACAGGATCAACATCTATAACTTCCACGACATACTCTTTACAAATCATCTTTACCATATCTTTGTCCAGAGTTTGAACCCCATCTGGTTTAATTCCCATAGAGTACAGATATCCAAGAATTTCGGATTCAGTTGTTGCCAAATGGAACGCCAAATCGTCTACCAACATACCATCTTCACCGACCTCTAGAATTTCGACTTTAACAGGAGCCGCCTCTTTCTCAGCCTGAAGTCTCGCTGCCTTCCTGCTTGCTTTATTCCACTTCCTCCCTTTCCTTGCTGCTCCAGGAATAGAGACATTGAGTTCTGACGTGTCTTCGTCCAGAATATCCTCAGCAACTTTCCGCCTCCGTGGTCCAGGTGCATCCTTCTTTCGAAACCCTTCTTTGACCTTTCCAGGGGAAGGGCCCTTTCCTGGTTTTGAAGGAGCTAAAACTGCTTGAGAAATCACAGAATCGACCACTGCCTTTTTGGAAGCAAATTTGTCAATCAAAATTGGTCCCTTCCGTTCTTTAGTTTTTGTGGACGAATCAGCTTCATCAATCTCTGACGACTTCGGAGCTGCCCCCACATCCTTCAACACAACAGGTTTCTTCACTGTGGGTGGAGGAGCTGTAGAAGGCTTTGCTTGTAATGTTGGTTGAGGTCTCAAGGGGGGCTGAGGGGTTCTTAAAGGAGCACGGGGTTGAGACTCTACCTTTACCTCTCCTCCCTTCTTTGTCTCCTCATTCTGAATTGTATTGCTAACTTTAGGTGATTCCTTTACAACCTTTTTCACAGTTGCGACCGTGTCTCCTTTACGCCACACACTTTTCAAAGTTTTAGACTTACTAGTTGCCGCCGTGTCCACTGGTTTAGTATTTCGCAAATTAACACTTGCATTAGATGGTGCACGTTTATTTACAGAGCCACTATCCGTCTTAGTACCCAGTTCACCCACTCTTGCAGTTTCTAACTTTTCAGCCTTCTCCAAAACCTCTCCAAGCGATTCAATCACCGTATTTCTCTCTTCTTCGTTTTCTTCATCTGAATCCCCACTAATTCTTGAGGGGTCCCAGTCAGCTGCATCAATACCTAAAAGGGGTTCAGTACTGGAACCCCCTGAGGACTTCAATACTGGCTTCGGACTGGGCTTAAGTACAAAATCAGCACTGGCATCAGAAACAACTTTAGTTCCTCCGTAGTCGTTAGAATCAAGGGATACCTCATTGCCTTGCTCGGCAACAAAATCAGTAGTTGTGACCGAATATTTACACACGGATAACCTTAGACAATGCCATCTCCTGCTACCCTTGAAACTTGTCTTAGGCAAAGAAACTTTCCTAACAAGCAAGCGTGACCTTTCGGATGAACCCGCAATTGTAAGACCTCCCCAACTAACCAGGGAAACCAAAGAAGCCATTGTTCCCTGCATGCTTCCTACCAGAACTAGCTTGGAGACCCCGCAACACAACCACCCATTAATATTCTATACTCTCTCCAATTCCCACACAAAAATGTAAACTTGTATGGAAATTACTACAATTTAAAGAAAATTCGTGCTACCCAATACTCCAATTCAACAACTAACAACAAAAGTATGGTTCCCAACACAAAAAAAAAAAAAAATGGAACCCCAAATCAAAAATCCAACACTTGGTAGAGAAAGATAGCAGCTTTACCTCCCTCCAAGAACAATGATTGAAATTCCAGCACTTGGGTTTATTGGGCTGAGAGAGAAAGAGAGTGAGGAGAGAGAGAGAGGGAGGGTGGTGTGTGTATGTAAACAGGAAGTTGGGAAAGAGAGTGAGGACGGAGAGAGGTTGTGGTTGTGGTTGTGTATATGTGTGGCTGCTTCTTTACCTATCAAAATACATTTGCGATAAGGCAACGTTTTCTAATTCCATCCTCTCTCTCCCATAATATTTGTAGTTTTCCTGCAACTTTGCCTTTTGACGGTAAAACGCATAATAATATCAAAGCCTCAAAGAGGAACGAAGGCAGTGCGAGAGACGACGCTGTTGGGTCTGTTGGGATTTTGGCACCTTCCTCTAAGCCGCTGAAATTTCAGTACCAACTAAATACCGGTGGCTCTCCTTTCTTCCTTTTTTTTTCTCTTTTTCTTTCCCCCTTTTTATTAACATTTAATTTTTTTATTAAATTCTCAATTCTTAAATATTTTCAATTATTACGAAATTCCGAAAATAAAAATTAATAGGAATTAATTGTTGAATTAACTTTGAAGTTTATCACGGTACAAGGTATTTACCTAAATAATTTGTGTGATATTTTTTTTCACTCGTAAATAAAAAATTCGCCATAACTTTTATAGATGACGAGTTAAGTAATTAATCAATTTGACTTTAGTTATATGTGGCCCACTCAACGAAGGCATGGGTTTAGCTAGCTTCATTGGGTTCATTTTTTGTCTAAATCGAAAACCATACTAAAATTACTGGTTTGATTCGCTTCGATTTTCTTTTATTTTCTTTTAATTCAATTATTTTTTCAGTTTAGTTTTTTTCTTGTTCGGTTTGATTTTGGTTCTTTTTTTTTTATTTTAAAAAACCTAAAAATTGATTCTTATAAGTAAAGAGTAATATTAAGGAGCAGGTATTTGTTAACCATGTGTTATTATTCGAAATTAGAATTCTGTCTCGATCACACTACTGTTGATATTCTCTTAATTTATCTATAATTTTTATACCGTTGGATAATATTTTTTTTTTGCAATCCAAGAGTACATATTGTGCCACGTGGACACCATGTCGTTTTCATATTTTTCTTTTTTGGAAATTTTAAAATCTGGATTAACAAGGACGTCAGATTTGGGAAATCCAACGGGCCAGATTCACCGCAATTCCCACTGCCGCGATGCGGGCTCCACCTCCTGCATTTTTGTCAGACCACTGGCACTGACGAGGGCGTGAAGCGCATGCGCCTGGTGCAAAAAATTATAACGTGGGTTGAGCGTTTGTAGCCCGATTGAGCAGGAGGACCTGCTTCCTTTTCACTGTAGCCCGACTGATTGGGCTTTAGAGCGGAGAGGATTTGTTGATTTTTGGGAATTCGATCACTCAATTGGTTGGGCAAATTAGGATGATGGTGGACTTGCTCTAAATGAGAGGTAGTTTTAAATAGAAAAGCTCGTTATTAAAATGGGAACTTTAACGAAAAGTATCCGGTACTGTTCATTTTAATGAAAAATCACATTTTTACATTAAAAAGTCAATCATGGTACTATTCACTTTACTCTTTATTTTGTCCTTATCATTAAAATTCAAAATTTTCAAGTCATTTTCATTATTTTCTTTATTAAAATTGCTTCTGAGGATAAGTGATTTTGAGAAGCCGCAATTCCAAAAAGCCCCCAAATTTATGGCAAAAGCGCCAACGCATAGCAAAAACTATTTAAATGTAAATCCACCCAATTTCCGTGTAAATAATTGGACTTGTGTGCGCTGTTGTTGTCATCAAAACTTGCCGCGAGTCGTGATTTGTGACTAATGCATCTTCCCCCATCCCCTTCTCACTCATCATCTCCTGCAATCTAGGGCTTTTCTCTTCCCACTCTCTCTCTCTAAAACACCCAGTTCTCCCAAGCACTTATGCAAACAACCATGGAGGGAGTCGAAGACGCCGCGTCGGTCATCAACTCCGCCAACGCTCCTCCGCCGTTTCTCAACAAAACCTACGATATGGTGGATGACCACTCCACCGACGCCGTCGTCTCCTGGAGCAACGGCAACAACAGCTTCGTCGTCTGGAACGTCCCCGAGTTCTCGAGGGACCTCCTGCCCAAGTATTTCAAGCACAACAACTTCTCTAGCTTCGTCAGGCAGTTGAATACTTATGTGGGTATTCCTACCCTTTCCTAAATTTTGATTCTTTTGTGCTTTTCTGCATTTGATTCTTGTTTTCGCGGTGATTCCGATCGGAACTGTTAAATTTGGAGTGATTAAGCAGGATCAATGTCCGATTTGGTTTTGCAATTGTTATTTTGGCAAAAGGGTTATCGATTTCAAGGATGTAAATAAGTAAATTGTGAATTCTGTTTGTGTGTATTTATATCACATGATTTAAGCCATTGTTGTTGAATTGGACTCTTTGTCATTCACTGGGTTCCATTGAGTCTAGGCGATCACCATGTCATGTAATCGAGTAGAAACGATTTCAATTTGTTTGGTTTTGTTTTGAACTAGTGGAAAACCTAGAAGGAAAAAGGACATTAGAGGTAGAACTACATTGAGATTTAAATTTCGAGCCAACTACTTATGCGCAAACTGCCTTATTTTACGTGTTTCTTGGAAAAATTTGTTCCGATTGCATTTTATTTACAATTGACGAAGATATTTTCTTTATAAAGTAAGACTGGAATTCTTTTTTTTTTTTTTGGTAATGAATCCATTCTGTATAAAGTGGAATGAAAATTTTCTTAGACGTGCTGATAATGTCCCGAAATTCCCATCTTATCCCGATGACTGAAAGGTTTTTTTCCCTTGCAGTTCATTAAAAACCTGGTGATAGGCATTGTGATCTTTTAAGTCAGTAGTTTGATTTTTCTACATGTCAACCTAGTTAGTGATGTGATAGTTTGACATGTTGAAAATGTTTCTCTGTACAAGGACGATGTAGTTATATGCATAATACAAAATGTAGTAATACATGTTGTCTGAACTCTTACAGATAACAGGTATCAAGTAGTGATCCAGTTTTGGTAAATACTTATTGGCATTGTTAATAAAAACTAGCGAGGTGTAATATTTCAAATGAACTGGTATGTTCTTGAGGTTTGTTCCTTTCCTCTTCTCTTACTTTTAGAGGTTTTAAGTTAAGAATTACTTTTTTCTTCCTTTCCGATTCATTCATTCCCATCAAGACTTACTGTTTTAGAGTATACATGATATCAACTTCTCTTTTCGAGTTTTTTATTTTTGGTCTAGAAAAAAACATGAAAGGTGAAGTTAAGCTATTTTGTTTCTGTGGTTGCATTATCCATGTGAGTATTCATCTACAAATACATACATACATATACATCCGTAATTATATACCGTAAAAGTCTCCTGCTCACAGTTGAACTAGAAAAAATGCTTGTTCACCAAGCAATACATCATAATCAAATGGCTAAAATATGTGTAAAAGAAGTTGTATTTGCGTTCGTTATTGGAAATAAAGAAATAAATAGTGAGAGTAGAAAAAGAGGCGAAAGCTAAGGAGTTGCTCAGCAGCACTGGGCTGTTGGAGGTTGGAAACCACAACTATGAGTATGAGAAGGTGCTTGTTACCTAAAGGCAAGATCATGAGATGAGAGAATCTGGCTCTGTCTTGTGCTCCAAAATAAATTTTAGTTTATGTTGTTGGTATAACTTCTAACTGACTCTATTTTCATTATATAGAATTAGTATTTATGTTTTCACATTCAATTTGCAGGGTTTTAGAAAGGTTGATCCAGACCGATGGGAATTTGCAAACGAAGGGTTTCTTAGAGGCCAGAAACACCTTTTGAAGACTGTAAGCAGGCGAAAACCAGCTCATGTACAGAGTCATCAACAACCACCACCTCAATTGCAGAGCTCTCAGGTTGGGGCATGTGTAGAGGTGGTAAATCCTGGGCTGGAGGAAGAGGTTGAAAGACTTAAAAGAGATAAGAACACTCTTATGCAGGAACTTGTTAGGCTTAGGCAGCAACAGCAAGCAACAGATAATCAGTTGCATAATGTTGGGCAACGTATGCAGGGAATGGAGCAGCGGCAGCAGCAAATGATGTCATTTCTTGCAAAGGCTATGCATAGTCCCGGATTTTTATCACAGCTTGTCCAGCATCAGAATGAAAACAATAGGCGCATCACTGGAAGCAATAAGAAAAGGAGACTCCCAAGGCAAGATGATGAAATTTTGGTTGGGAACCTTGGCAGCAAAGTTCTTGATGGACAAATGGTGAAGTACCAGCCTTCAATGAATGAAGCAGCAAAAGCAATGCTGCTGCAGATCTTGAAGATGAATACATCTCCAAAGCTGGAACCATCATTGATCAATCCTGATGCTTTCCTAATTGATAATGTTCCTTCCAATGCAACAGATAGTAGGAACACCTCTAGTCGGAACTTAGGGGTGACCCTTTCAGAGGTTCCACCAATTTCTGCAGAGTGTTATATGCCTGAAGAGTCTAGATTTCCTGTCAGTTGTCATTCTACAGCCATTTCTGAGATCCAGTCTTCCCCTTATGCGGTTTCCAACTCTGTTAAAGAAACTCAAGTTTTGGAAGAGAACATGCATAATTTTCAACAAGATACAGTTATCCCTGAACTAACTCGAATGCAAGGTATTGTTTCAGAAAGCAATGTGGAAATCCCCAATGCAAACTTCATTGGCTCTGAGATTGGGAATGCAGGATACATGGGCATGTCAGCAGGTTTGGATGGGAGACTGCCTACAGATATTTTACCATTTTCTCCTGAGCCTGATGCAGATGCCTTGCCAGATGGGGTCTCTAGCCTTCCAGGCATTAACGATATCTTCTGGGAACAATTTCTCACAGCAAGCCCACCGCCTGGTGACACTGATGAAATTAGTTTTAGTTCCGATGATGGAGTGGCTGTGAATCAGGATTTGCAGTTGGGGAAGGAGAATGGATGGGAAAAGAGTCAACATATGAATCACATCACTGAACAAATGCAGCTCCTTGCATCGGGGAGCAGAACTGGTTGATCTCGTCTTTCCAATTGTATATACATGTTTCTTGCTTATCAAGAGGTAAATTTACAATCCACCATTTACGGTTAAAAGATTGTGAATAGTTACCGTCCCTCAATGTCAACCTTACTAAAGGCAGTCAACTACTCACGGTTGATCTTAAAGATGAAAACATATGTGGCCTTGCATGGATAACTTTTAGCTTTACAAATCTTTTCACCTATGCATGACTATATGCAATAATAGCTGTATTACTTACTCCTTAACACACAGAAACTAGCTTAAATGGCAACATTGGTTTCCAATTTGTACGATCGATGATGTGCAATGCTTCTGATGCTACTATTTTCAAATCCCAGTCTAGTGAGGATTCTTCTTTTTTTGAGCTCCGACCGAACATCTGTTGCCTTTTATCCTTGGAACTGTTTTTGACTCGATCTGTTAGCAATTCAATTATATGCTGCAGGAATATTAATCTTGAGTTTCCAATTTTGCAATGTTTATGATGTTTGCACAGGTTGATGTTGTGCCCTAATGAGCAGGAAAATCTAGTATTCAAAAGACTACTGACCACCTAGGATCCAAGTTTAAGGAACTCTTATCCGCCGTGTTATATCTGGAATACCGGTATTTCTTTGTTGCATTTTTGTCCAAGACCTTTATGCGCGCATATAGTAAAGTTTATTGTAACTAATCTAATAAGCGGCCTATCCTGTTTCGGGTCAGACGTAAATAGGTTGGGTGTTTGTTACTAATTAGGCATGGAGTTTTTCTTTTTGTTGATTTGCATACGTGTATGTTATGTGCCGCTTATGAGGGAGAAATTTTTCGGTATGCCGGGAACTTGGTCCAATGCATCAAGTGTCATGATGCAAAACTACATGAAATTTGAGCTTAATGCTACTGGCATGTTGAATCAAAGTAAAATGTTGGATCCTGGTTACGGATCGTTCATGGCTTACTAATCATAGAGGAATTAAAACCCAAAATTAAGAATTTAAACTTTTGATTTTGGAGGAATTTTACTTTTGAAGCGAGGTGCTATTTTGATTTTGGGTAAAAGACTGTTTACTA
Organism: Malus domestica; assembly: GCF_042453785.1. Taxonomy (NCBI): domain Eukaryota; kingdom Viridiplantae; phylum Streptophyta; class Magnoliopsida; order Rosales; family Rosaceae; genus Malus; species Malus domestica. The sequence continues at coordinate 33,715,729 of NC_091665.1, forward strand.
CCCTCATGTTTGGTGGTTTTCAACATTTAGTACATCAAATTTTTTTCGTCTCAGATTCATACCTAAAGTGTAAATTTTAGGACAGTCTCATACATCCGTTAGTCAAACTGTTAAGTCTCCCGTTAACTGTGACGTGGCGCCCATGTGGACACTGACTGGGCGCCACGTGTTATCCACGTTTTTTTTCTTCTTCTTCTTTCTTCTTCCTTCTTCTTCCTCCGACTGCAACTTTTTTTTTTTGTTCTTCCTCCTCTTTCTTCCTTTCTCCTTCCTTCCCCTTCTTCCCTTTCCTTCTTCTTCCTTCTCCTTCTTCTTCTTCTTCCTCCAAATCAAGGAAAGTTTTTTTTTTTTTTTTTTTCTTCTTCTTCTCCTTCCTCCTTCTTCCTTCTTCCTTATTCTTCATCTTCCTCAAAAAAAAAAAAAAAAAAAAACCTTCATCTTCCTCAGATTCGGATGAAGAAGAAGAAGAAAGAAGGAAGAAGGAGGAAGGACGAAGACAAAAAAAAGTTGCAGTCGGAGGAAGAAGGAGGAAGAAGAAGAGGAAGAAAAAAGAAAAAAAAACTGAATCTGGGCAGATTCGGAGGAAGAAGAAGAAGAAGAAGAAGAAGAGGAAGGAAAAAGGAGGAAGAAGAAGGAAGAAGGAGGAGGAAGAAGAAAAAAAAAAAACTTCCTTAGATTCGGAGGAAGAGGAAGAAGAAGGAGAAGGAGAAGGAAGAAGAAGGAAGAAGGGGAAGAAGGGGAAAGAAGGAGGAAGGAAGAAGGAGAAGGAGGAAGAAAAAAAAAAGTTGCAGTCGGAGGAAGAAGAAGAAAGAAGAAAAAAAAATGTGGATGACACGTGGCGTCCAGTCAGTGTCCACATGTGCGCCACGTCACAGTTAACGGGAGACTTAACAGTTTGACTAACGGATGTATGAGACTGTCCCAAAATTTACACTTTAGGTATGAATCTGAGACGGAAAAAACTTGATGTACTAAATGTTGAAAACCACGAAACATGAGGGTAGTAAACAGTCTTTTACCCTTTGATTTTTAGAGAAGCTTGCCATTGGGAATTCATTATTTTACTTGCACTCTTAAAAGAGAAAATTAGATTCCCCCACATCTCTTTCGCAGGTTTTAGACTTCATTCGTTTTAAAGATTTGATCAAAGTGTTTTGCCCAATAGACACATCAGTATTTTTTAATTTATTTAAATTACATGTTATTTTTGTGTTTTTTCTGAAATAAAAATAGTATAAATCTAAAATTATTTTTTTAGTTACTGGGTAATTGTATGTATCCTTGCCTGGTGGTTTTTTTTATTTATTAATTATTCGCAATAATTGAATTCAATTAATCACCAAAATAATATATGTTTAGATATGTCAGTCAAAATTAAAATTCTTTTATTTTTAATAATGATGGACGTCTTGATTTTTTTTTTTTATCAAACTATTTTTTCCGTTTTTAATCTATATCTTGCTCTGGTATTTATAATATATGTATGATTATGATTTAGCACTTATTATTGATGGGTACATTCAACTTTAGTTTTGATACGTATGATTTAGTAAATAACTTTTTTTTTCTAAGGATTTCGTAAATAACATGGATTGTTGCATTTCTGTTGGGTTGTGGTACATTTGATTTTATACATATTCTTTAAAGCAATTTTATATATATTGTTGATTGGTACGTATATATTATATCAATCATATTTTTATTATGTATTTATAAAAAAATATCGATTACCAAATGAAGACGTACCATTGCCAAATGAAAGCTATCGAAGACAAACTAAATCATATCAATGCTAAATTAAAACATATTGATGCCAAATGAAGAAGTACCAATGCGAAATGAAACGGCCCAAGCGCAACCCGAATTGTGAGTTTAGACTACCTCTAAGCGCTCCGTTTGGTTCACGAGAAAACGTAGGAAAATATTCACTCTTTGATTGCCCCAAGAGTGAAAAATCCAACGCACAACTAGATTTCTCTTGATTCAATGCACCATAAGAATCCATTGCTACCATTGAGCTAAGGAACAATTTTAGGTTTTGATGATATCAACATTGTGGATAGAGCAGAAGAAATATTTAGCATGTAACGATAATTATAACACACAGGCAATCTATAACTATTGTAGACAACATCGATAATTATAACAACACATCGACAATCTATAGCTATTGTAGACAACATCGTGGACATAGAGACAATATACTCACATTATAGACATAGCATCAATAATGTCTAAACAATATATTAGTACCATATGATATTAGCCAAATATGGCAATTCTTTAAAATTAATAAATAATAAACACAACTTTAGCTATAACTTCAATTTTCTTCAACAACCTAACAACCCCAAATCAATTCTTTGTTATGATTTAGGAACTGCTAAACTTGTAATCACAAATATTTTTCTTGCAGAGTTATAATTGCATGTCTCATTGTTTGCCAACAAAGACTATAAGCTTCATGTAAACCTTCCAAACACGTTTTGTGATGGTAGATTGAAGGATTAACAAGCACTTCAATGATGTTCTACCGAGCTTCTATCATCGTAGTGCTGAAAGTATTCTCTGAACATGGAAGCGACCTTGTTGGTGATTCATGGACGCTTCGTTCAATGTAAAAACCAGGCTGCTTTGGAGGCGGCAAGACATCACCACTGCTCAACATCAAAACCACAGATGACATGCTTGGTCTATCCTCAGGTACTCTTTGCACACATAACAGCCCCACATGAAAACACCTTATCACTTCAGATATGTTGCATGAATCACAAAATGTCTTATTGATCAGTTCTAGTGGTTTATCTTGAATCCATAGTATCCATGCCTTCAAACAAATTGAAACATGTATGATATGTTAGTGGGCTAATATGTAAGAGGGGTTTTGCTGCAGACTTCTATACTGTTAAATGCATGTCATTAGAAAACTATGCTTCGAAGAGCACCGTCTAATTCACTCTTCTTTTTAAAGTAAAATATCATCACCTCGTTTGTTATACTTACATGTCCAAGAAGGTTGTGGTCGTGATCTGGATGACGAAATCCCCTGTTTTTCCTCCTGCTCAACATCTCGAGCAGTATGACTCCCAAGCTAAACACATCAGATTTCATCGAGAAAGTTCCATCTGCTGCATATTCTGGAGACATATAACCACTGCCAGATCAATATGCAATGACCAGTGAGAGAGAATTTCAAAAGCAGAACAATAAAATTATAAACCACAAAACAAGTCTAAGCATGCTTACTAGGTTCCAACCACTCGGTTTGTAGAGAATTTCAAAAGCAAAACAATAAAATTATAAACCACAAAACAAGTCAGCATGCTTACTAGGTTCCAACCACTCTGTTTGTATTGGCTTGACTTTGGTCACCGCCAAATGTTTTAGCCAGGCCAAAGTCTGAAATCTTCGGGTTCATATTATTATCTAGCAGAATATTACTACATTTCAGATCTCGATGTATAATCCTTAATCTAGAGTCTTGGTGAAGATAAAGAAGCCCTCGAGCAACTCCACTGATAATGTGGAAGCACTTAGGCCAGTCGAGCAATTTTTGACCCTCTTGATCTGAAGAAACTTTAAGCCTGTTATTTCAATGCCACATTGAATCCTAGTATAATAGGTTGAAAATGAAGGATCGTACCAAAAATATAGAAGTCCAAGCTTTTGTTGGGCAGGAATTCATATATTAGAATCTTTTCGTCTTTTTGAATGCAACAACCGAGAAGCTTAACAAGATTGCGATGTTGAAGTCTGGCTATGAGAATAACTTCAGTTTTGAACTCTCTTATTCCCTGTCCGGAATTCTTTGAAAGCCTATTTACTGCAATTTCTTTTCCTCCTATCAGTGTACCCTATGGACCATCATGTCGAAAAGACTTAAATTTTGTATAGCAATTTAGCTAATTTTGATTGCATGAATTCATGTTACCTTGTACACAGGTCCAAAGCCACCTTCTCCCAGCTTGTTGCGGCTTGAAAAGTTGTCAGTGGCTTTAGCTATGGTGGTCAAGTCAAACAGTGGTAACTCCATCTCTTCCCCGTCTTCTCCGAGGTACTCGTCACTGCAATCCTTTCTTCTGTGTCCTGAAATAGTAGGAGATCTCTTCAGCATGGATAAAAAGATGCGAACAGTTAGCTACACTATCGAAATTAAATACTACCTTATCTAATGCATTTTTAATGTGTCTGAAAATGGTTACCTTCATTTCTAAGTTTCTTCTTCTGTATGTACAATATTATTCCAACTATTAGCAGTCCCATGAGAAAAACTGCAGAGCTGAGGAGAATTGCTAGTAGCTTTCTCTTGTTGAAATTGCTCCTTTTCTTAACATGATCTGAAATATCCGTATAAAACAAACTTTTCATGTGATCTCGTAGTGTTGCAGTAACTGTGGTTCTAACACTAACTTATTTAAACCCTACTTTGCATAATTGCGGATAAAGGTCTAAGACGTACCTAGTTCTGAAGCTGCCACCCGTATATAGAGGTCTTGACCACCGCCAGGAGTGAATTCTTTTATGTCGATGAGGTTACCAAACCAAAGCACGCAGCCACTTCCTCTCTCCCTGATGTCTAGATTTGCACACGCAGTACATAAGCAGTTTCCCAAACATAATCCCTTGCATTCTTTAAGGCTCGTGCTTTTATCATACCACGAGGTTGATGTGTCTGGCAATTTAATCCCACTGTACTTTGTGAAGCCATCTCCATGGCTGCAGGTCAACAGAGTCCTTCGAACACATCCATCAGACCAATATCCCGAATTCCAATCTTTCAAAGATTTTGGTACAAATCCCTTCAAGCATGCACATATTGCAGAGTTACCATTGCTTTTGCAACTAGAAAATGGACCACACAAGGCATAACTTTCACACCGATCTGCTAGGAATGTAGAGGCAAGTTCCCAACTCTGTGTTTGGTACACCCATGTGAACTTCTCTGCGACTCCTAATGAGTTCAATACATATCTCGAGAACACTGACATGTTCTTTAGCCTGTACTTCAAAGAGACCTCATCCTTGTTCATCACAAATTTAGTCCCAGATATTGGATTTGGTTCTCTGACACCATATTCGGATCCTGTAAAATAAAGGCCATTCCATGACCCTCGTCTGGTTTGTATCTTAGCTCCTTTCATAATAAAAAATTGTGGTAAGCCACGCAGATCCACTCGTTCCGAAAACTCTCCCGGAGCAGGATCTTCTGTGCTCTTCCAAGACGAGAGATACCTCTCTAAACCGGCAACCAAGTCCCAACCAAGCTTCATTTCCGGTAGGTATGTGTCACAAGGATAATCAAAACTCTGCCACAAGAAGTTATCCAGGTTAGTTTCTTTCCCATCTTGCACCACAAGATTTCCAGAATCCAATAGTTGCGATACTAGATTCCCCGCAGTTCTTGATGAATTCGATGACCACACAATGCTGTTTGAGCTATTCAGGATGACTAGAACTCCTTGCTCCGTGAGCTTCAAAAGTCCTGAAGAATCACCAAGTGGTGTTTCTCTGTTGGCTACCCACACAACTGCATCGGTAGAAACAGTGTACCATATTCCCAAGTACCGGCTTTTCGATTTACCAGGGCTGAAGAATCCCAGTTCATAGCTTCCACCTACTGAAACCAGAGTTTCGCCATCTCTTATATATCCACTCGGAGTGATTGTGCCCAGTGCAGTTGCAGCTGAGATTCTTAGAAGGGAGAATAAGAAGAACAAGCACATAAAAAAGCTTCTCAAGGCTTGCATCGTTGTTCTGAGATTGCATGCTTTATCCAAAGAAATTATACAAAAAATTATGCGGAGAAGATGGAAAAATCAAAGTCAATTGAAAGACTTGGATTTCTTGATTGACCCTACACCTTTGGTTTGGAAAGTAAGTGATGGACTATTGACAATTCAGACTTAACTGAGTTGACAGCTGATAATAACACTGATCAGATTTCAATGGTGGATTGCCAAAGAAATTCATATGACAAATACCTCTCTCTCGGCTGTCATGAAACTATTATTCATTTATTATCAATTAACGGAAATTATATAATAGACCAGCTCATAAAATCTCATGACCATTAAATCTTTAATCGTCGAATCTAAAAAAGGACAAACATAACCGTATCATTGGGGTAAAAGGAACCAACTTTTTGTACCAAGTTTAGTCAATAAATATGTCTGTATTTGAGAAAATAAATAATGTATTTGTATACATGTCCAAGTTTGAAAGTGTAATTAAGTTGGCTATTTCCTAGCAAATGTAAAGAGTCTGTAAGTTGGCTATTCCTAGTCTTAGGATTAATTGTAACATGTGAAGGTTGGAGCTTGCGTTAAATGAGGAGTATGATTGACAGATGTTACACGACAAAGCTCTTTTCTGGCGACACGCCCCGATCCCGATATTCCCTGAATACCAGGATAGGCACGTGCTGGTCGACACCCGAATGTGACAAAAACCATTTATTGAATGCTGAGAACAAGGAATAGATAAGGTTTATAAATGTAAAAGAATAAAGAATATGCATTTAAGGAAAGTGTCAAAGCCTACAACTAACCAGAATACTAAAAAAAATAATATAAAATTGAATGAACAAAGGAGTAGGTCCTACACCAAGAGGACTCGAAGATGCTGCTGCAGAAATGCCTTGACGCCGGGATTGTATGCATCGATTCTACGTCTTGAATGGGGGCGCAAAACAAAGGTGAGTGGACCAAGTTTATATATATATATATAACAGTTATCAACGTACTAACCCCCAAGTTTATATAAAGAAAACTACTAGCATAATAAGTGATAGGTTTACTGCAAACCCTAGCATGCCAAAAATATCTCAAAAGACATTTCGCGGAAAAACATCGCGGAAATCAAAACATCAATCGTCTCACAGATCGTCTCGTAAGCGTGATGTGCTGCCAGTAAGATCATTGAATAAATATAACTCCCAGCCTTATGCTAGCACCGTGGTCTCTGCGCCCGTAGCCAAAGATTACCAACTCCCGGCCCAATGCCTGCTCCGTGTCCCTCAACCCGTAGCTAGGGATTATTTCTCCCGGCCTATCTGCCAACACCAGATCCTCACCCCAGGCGACATAGTGTCCACTAGGTATGCACAAATAGTTACGCCTCTCATAAATAACCACTTCATAGTATAAAGTCATCCATCATCTATACTATAAATAAGGGTTTCTAAAACATGTTCTAGCATCCTATCGTCATCCATCAAATAGTCTACCAGTTCATGGTTTTTATAGAAAATACGATATATCAAACTATAGCTCAATATAGGCTAATAATTAATTCCTCACCAAAAATGAGACAATAAACAACATATTTCATAAACATGCTTAACATAAAATCAGTTCATAACTCGTAAGACATGCTATTCATGTATGCAATTAAACTATGAAATCATGTAATTTTAGAAGGGGTCCACTCACCGTACACCGATGGTGCAAAGCTGTACCAAAAAGGAATAACGGAATCACCTCTAATAATTGCACCTAATCACATAAAGGGGTACCTTTAGTCAAACTCTATTCAAACGATTTAATTTGGGAAAACGGACTTCAAAAACAGGTCCAGGACGTCGAAATTAGCTTATGAGAGGTCTCGGACGAAACCCTGAAAAGTCAACTCTAAAATCAACGTTGACCGTTGACCGAGTCAATAGTCAGAGTCAACGGTCAAAGGTCAACTGGGTCAAACGGGTCTGGGCTTAGGGTTTGTATTTGGGTTGGGCCTAATAGGCCCTAAGGGTTTTGGGTTTAAAGGGTTTAGGGAAATAGGTTTAGGGTGATGGGTTTTTAGGGGTTAGGCTTAAAGCCCATAACAGAAATGGCCCAAGGGCCTAAATTTTAAAACAAGAATTAAATAAAACCTAAAAAAGGTTTTGGGTTGGGTCAACGGGCCACATGCCCTAAATGCAACGACCCGAAGGCCTTTGGGTCTTTAAAACAATTAACAACAAAGTAAAATAAATAACAGAAAAATAAAATAAGGGAGATGGACCGAACGGGCTTAAAGCTCGAGTTCTAGAATTGCCCAAAAAGGGCCTGGGTTCACCACCGGCCTAAGGCCCGAGAGCCTTGGAAACGGCCTGGAAGGCCTAGTGTCGATGAGAACAACGGAGAAGAACGCCAGAGCCTTCCCAGCTCCTGCCGACTGCAAACCACGACCCTAGACTCCGATCTAGGTATTAAAATGAAACACAAGAGAAGATGAGTGTGTTTATACCTTCCGTTTGTCGTGAAACGGTCGGAGGTGCCGGAAAACCCCTCGACGACTACGGGTTCGCCGGAGCTGGGTGTGTTTCCCTCGAGCCAAAATCAGTCTAAAACCTTGGAAATAATGAGATAAAATCAATAAACCACATCCAAGCATCGATCTATAACGGATAGAAGGAGACTCGATGCTTACCTAACCGGAAAAAATGAAGGAACCTCGCCGAAGAGTTCCTGGGTTCCACAGCTCCTCGCAGTGACGGAAGATAGAGAGAGAGATACGAGGTTTGATGATGATGATGGTGGTGTCTTCCCTCGCAAGTGGTGCAGCTCTGTGTGTGTGTGTGCGCGCACGCGCGCACGCTCACGGTGCAAGAGAGGGAAATGGATGAGAGTTTCGAGAGAGATAAGGGAAAGTGAGTGTAGAGACAAAAAGAGAAAAAGGAAAGGGGTCACGGGGTAGGGGACAGAAAGAGAGAAGGATGAGGATTGTCAGGGTGCTACCACGTGGCAGTTTGAGGGAGTTTAGGAATCTAGATAAAGGGTCCAGATTTACTCAAGCTAGGGGACCAAAATGAAAAATTCAATAAAACTTTGGGAAATTATAAAATTACATATAAATTCGGGGGTGGGGTTTAATATTTGGTAAGAATCATTTGCATTCATATAGGATTTGTTTTCCCTATTAAAGATTGATTTGGTGTGGGATTCTAGAAGTCTATACAAATTTGCATAGAGTCTTAAATAAGGAAGAGGTTTAAATAAGGCCAATCTCTTTGTTTATTAGGTAAAAGAGTTAACCTAGTATATAAAGGATTGTGCTAGGAGTTTTATAGGACACCTTTTACACTCTAATCAAAATCGTGAGATTGTTTTATAAGGTTAAGAGGAGAGACAAAAAGCTGTTAGGTTCTTAGATTTATCTAAGTGATAGTCTGAGAGCATAACATGTCATTCATTCATCATAGAACTTTGTGTAAGCTTTGCCTGTGAGGAAGATCATCAATCTGCGTGAATCGGTGTTCATCCAAGAGAGGGTGAAGAGGGCGTGTTCTACAAGACAAGAGTATTTGATCAAGCTTCTTTTGTGTTGTAAGAAAGTATCAATTGAGTCTTGTATAAGTCCTTAAGTTTTTAGTGAAATTGGTTGTGTGCCTTGAGGTTTTTCTCTCTTGTGTCGTACAAATACTATGTCTTCGTTTATTTTCTCAGTTTGTTGTGTTTTGATTTTTGTTGTGAAGAACCAGGATTGAATCACATATCAATCCTACTGTTGAGCAAAAATTGTACACAATATGTAAACAAATAATTCACTCGACATAACTTCACCCTCATTCATTTTTCCAAAGAATGTTTTATTAATTTGAGTTCGACCCATTCTAGGCTACACGCCTATTAATTACAACCTTTTTTTTTGGGAAATGAATACCCTTTTGATTCCAATATGAACAAATCGTAACATAGAGATTTGGGTGTTTATTTGATTTTGTGACTGCACCTAGGTAGATCCCTAGGTTGCCTACGTACCCTTGTTGAGGGATCAAGTCACTCATAGTTCCTTATGTATTTGTTGAGGTTTGATGCCCTGTGCAGTTTCAACTCGTGCAGGTAAGGAGCATTTGATGCCTTGTGCAGTTTTAGCTCGTGTGGGTGAGGACTTTGAACCATTGGAGTATTTGATGCCTTGTGCAATTTTAGCTCATGCGGGTGAGTACTTTAAGCCATTGGAGCGTTTGATGCCTTGTGCATTTTTAGCTCGTGCATGCGATGACTTTGAGCTGGAGTGATTGATGCCTTGTGCAGTTTAGGCTCTTATAGATGAGGACATCGAGCCATTGGAGCATTTGGTGCCTTATATAGTTTTAGCTCATACGGGTGAGGACTTTGAGCCATTGGAGCGTTTGATGCCTTATGCAATTTTAGCTTGTGCGGGTGAGGACTTTGAGCCCATTGAGTGTGTTAGTGCCTTATGCAATTTCAGCTCGTGTGGGCAGGGACTTTGTGCCGTTGGAGCGTAATACGACTTCGTGCCATTTGAGATTTGATGCGGCCTTGTGCCATTTGACCACTTCGGTAATTAAAGGGATTTTGATCCATTGCGTGAGTTTCACCAATTTGAAGTGGTGAGTCCATCGAGTTTTGTACTTTGAGATGGTTTGCATCCACAGTTTTGAAGTAGTTCGAAGTTGTCTATATTTGTATTGTTTTTGTCCTCCACTTTGCTCCGTGTCTTGATTTGATCTTGGCCCAACGATTAACAATGACCACCCAAAAGATTTTGAAGACAAGCATTAATTCAATCATGCCCATGAATTAATTCAAGCCATAAGTTGCGTGAGTTTGTCCTTGTGGGATCAAACCAACCTTCAACTAAAGTTATGACAAACTTTGTCTCTTCACCTACTTAATTGCTTGTTGAAGATCTTTATTCCAATTCCTAACTTAGGAATTTGAATGAAACTTGGTCAGCAACTACACTAATGTTGGTGCACCTTGAGCCTGAGCGTATCCTTCAACGCTAGCAACAAGCTTCTTTTCCGGATAATTATCTGGTCAACTTTGTGCGTTAGTGCAACAATGGGTTTCGAGCTTTGTTTTCGAGACTTCCGTCATGATTTGGAGCTGACCATGAAATTAATCCGTTGCGTTCCTCGTTTACATTTTTCTATGCATGTGATTGGGTATAAACGAGGGAATATGTGTGTGGAATTTAGCGGTTTTATACCATTTGATATTTGATACAGCTTCGTGTCATTTGGGATTTGAATAATTAATAGGTAAATGACCCATTAATTAGAATTTGAGTATGACATCTAGAAGGGTTTTAGAGCCACGTCGCATTCACTTTTTTTTTAAGGGAACTTGATGGTGCTTTGACTTGTCTTGTTGCACTTCTTTTTCTTCCCCATTTTTTTTTGTTTGGTGTCGATGAGATAGGGTTGCCCACTTTTTCTTCCTCGCTTTTCTTTGTCTTGGGACCCCTATCAGTTTGTCTCCATCTCATCTTTTCTTTGTTCTTCATATGAGCAACATTCCCTATAAAATTAGGAACTTTGTTGCGTGAGCAACATTCATTAAATGGAAATCTAGGAACTGTGCTTTGCAGACTCCTCTTTTACTCTTTGTAGAATTTGTAATTACTTGGTCAAAGTAGCAGGATGAATTTAGTTTATATAAACCAGGGATTCATTATGGTTTCATGGTTGTGTCTAAAATTTGATATCAGACTACCTACGTATCCTTAATGGAATCAAACCGGCGGAGTTCATGAAATATTTGATTTGGATTTGTAGACTTGCATTCAGACTTGACAAAATGAGAAGCCAATTAGATTGATTTAAAACCCATATATGTGACCTTCGGTAATCGCCTAATAGGCTTTGTAAAATAGGACTTTGATTTGTCTTTTCCTTAAGTAGCTCAGGACTTGAAGACATAAAGAAAGACTCCAAGTCCCACGTGAGGTGCATTCTACAAGTGAAAGAAGCTCATATTTTCCTCCCTTGCTGCAGCCTTCGGTGTTTAAAACTCCACAAATTTGACTGATGAATCAAACATAATGATGACTAAAATTAATAACTTATGGTGATGCATGATTAGGATTTGCCATCCTTTCACCATTTTCTAATAATATTTTGTCCCTTTTTCTAGGGAATCGCATGCATGGGATCCCTATTTGTTTGCTCTTCATCACGTGTTATTTGTATTTCCTTTCTTCATGGAACTTATGAAAGCTTTAAACAGACTTTTAGAACCCCATGTTATACTGGTTTCCTTCAATTAATCCTTCTACCGTCATTACATTGAGGGTGATCAACAAAAGAAAGAGAAACATTCATTTCCAGCAAGCCTTCTATGCATCCCTGCGCATCGTCCCCTTTTCTGCAACTCCTGGCTACCATGAGATGCTTGTTTGGTCCCAAAAGGAACTCTTATGTGGCCTTTTCTTTCTTGCTGTACGTGACTAACGACGACAATAATTGTCCATACGAATCCATGAGCTTGCCACCTAGAACATCATGCTCAGATTTGTGCGGTGGTTGTGTAATGGCAGCGTTAAAGTCACTGGTGATGTCCTTGGCTTTGTCTTCCGTTTGACATCGGAAGTGGTGATGTAATGGCGGCCTCCATAAGGTTATGCAAACGATCATTTGATAGCATCTTGTCTTTAGTTTATTCGAAGAGGTTACGAGTTCAAATCTCAAAGAGAAAAATGTTCAAAGTTTAAAGAGGATTGTCAACAATCTTCTTATTTGAAATTCTTTATTCTACATTACTGACTCTCTTTTTCATCGTGCAATGTTACACAATGGTCCAAATTGTAGATTTTTTAAATCATTCTTCAAAGGTCAAATCTACTAAAAATCAATTAATTTAAACATCGTTTAGTGTCATATCAAATAAATAAACAAATTGTGATTTTATAAACATTAAAATTTTGAGAACGTTAATCGAAAGATCAAACTATCTTTTATTTGACTATTACAAAGTCTTACAAAAAGGAAAAAGAACAAACAAAACAAAATAAAATGCAATCGGGTGGAATGTCGTTCCATGCCTAAAATAAAGCTAATAAACCTACGGGCATGTCGTTTCTTGCCTAGAGAGTCGTCGTCCGCTTATTAATGCATATTAATTTAAAATTTCTGTTTAAAATACTAGTATTTCTGCCGTCCAAACATATTGTAAAAGATAAAAACCCCAAGAGGTCCGAGACTCTCACAGTTCCTTAAACCTTCTCTTTTCACAAACCTCCACCGCTCCGTTTGCTCTTCTTCTTCAATACCATCACCACGCACCTCCCCAAAACCCCAAATCCCTCTCTTTCTACGGCCACCCACCCACTCAGCCACCGCCTCCCACCTTCAAAAATGGCACGACTGGGCCAACACCCTCGCTTCATCTGTTGTACAACGTTCGTCTACTTGGACAACGGTCCGGACTCGACCCTTCTGCGTAGAGAGCTCAAATGGCTCGTGGAGGACGCAATTGAAGAACCTGAAAATCTTGATAACAATGGGGGACGCGTTAGGCTGAGGGTGGAAATTGAGGGGCTTTATATGTTGTGGAAGCAGAGGGTTGAGGAGAGGAGGCCTTTTCAGTATGTTGTCGGGTGCGAGCATTGGAGGGACTTGGTGTTGTGTGTTGAAGAAGTGGTTTTGATTCCGAGGCCGGAGACTGATCTCATTGTTGATTTGGTGGGGGGGGGGGGGGTGTGGTTTTGGGGAATGAGGGGTTGTGGGCTGATTTGGGGACGGGGAGCGGCGCCATTGCGATTGGGATTGCGAGGGTTTTGGGGAGTGGTGGGAGAGTCATTGCTACGGATTTGAGTCCCGCGGCAATTGGGGTTGCAGCTTTTAATGTGCAGAGATATGGTTTGCAGGTTAGTGTTTAAAGAGTAAAGTTATCTTAAAGGGAGAATGCTAATGTACTGAGGACACATTTGGTTCCTATGATTGGATTGGATTGGATTGGATAACCGATAACTCACGAGATTCAAGGTACATTGAAGTTAGAAATGAACGTCAACTTCCATATTTTGGTCCATGTTAAAGACTTTAGATAGATTACAAACTGACAAGAATGATAGTTGAGTTCATATGCTATGTATTTACATTCTATGCTGTGTTATGAAGAGAAATATTGAGTGGTGACTTATAGGCTTCGAAACATTCGATAAGTTTTAAGGAAATGATAATATCAACTCATGTCAATTGGGTAACAAGTGTGTTTTGATTGCCACGTAACTTGAAGATGGAAGTTCCAAATATTTGAACTTTCATCTCTTTCTTTACTACTTTCAAAGTTTTCTATTTGTTTTGATTTGCCAATCAGGATGTAGTGGAGCTAAGGCAAGGATCTTGGTTTGAACCATTAAAGGATGTGGAAGGTAAAGTCTCAGGTTTTGTGAGTAATCCACCGTACATACCAAGTGCCAATATATCAGGGCTGCAAGCTGATGTTGGACGGCATGAACCTAGAGTTGCATTGGACAATGGTATCAATGGCATTGTTGATCTTTTACATCTTTGCAAAGGGACTGCTTTTATGTTGAAACCCGGTGGATTCTTTGCGTTCGAAGTATCTATTTTTGCGTTTGCTAAATGTTGAAAGTGTTATCATTTGCCTTTCAAAAGTCAGTTATTTTATATTTTTATGTTGATAGAGATCAGCTGAAGTACAATCAACATAGATAGTTAAAAACTAGTTTGTATGCCGTAAATTGTGTAGTCTAGGCTTCGGATCCCATCCATTCCTCTTTTTGCTAGAACTTTAGAAAGTAAAAATGAGGTCTGAGTGAAAGCAAAACTAGTTTGTTTCCAAATTGCAGCTGCGAGGTGCCTCATGAGAAAGACATCGTGATATGCATTTACTGTTTTCAGCTACTTTGTAATTGATCTAATCTCTCTTCCCCTTCAATCTTATGATGTTGCAGACAAATGGCGAGGAGCAGTGCAAGTATCTTGTAGAGTACATGGAAAATGATGTTGCAGACAATCCACCATTTACGGTTAAAAGATTGTGAATAGTTACCGTCCCTCAATATCAACCGTACCAAAGGCAGTCAGCCACTCACGGTTGATCTTAAAGATGAAAACATATGTGGCTTTGCATGGATAACTTTTAGCTTTACAACTTATCTCTTCACCTATGCATCAATACATGCAATAATAGCAGTATTACTTACTCCTTAACACACAGAAACTAGCTTAAATAGCAGCATTGGTTTCCAATTTGTACGAGCGATGACGTGCAATGCTTCTGATGCTACTATTTTCAAATCCCAGTCTAGTGAGGATTCTTCTTTTTTTGAGCTCCGACCAAACATCTGTTGCCTTTTATCCTTGGAACTGTTTTTGACTCGATCTGTTAGCAATTCAATTATGCTGCAGGAATATTAATCTTGAGTTTCCAATTTTGCAATGTTTATGATGTTTGCACAGGTTGATGTTGTGCCCTGATGAGCAGGAAAATCTCGTATTCAAAAGACTACTGACCACCTAGGATCCAAGTTTAAGGAACTCTTATCCGCCGTGTTATATCTGGAATACCGGTATTTCTTTGTTGCATTTTTGTCCAACACCTTTATGCGCGCATATAGTGAAGTTTATTGTAACTAATCTAATAAGCGGCCTATCCTGTTTCGGGTCAGAAGTAAATAGGTTGGGTGGTTGTTACTAATTAGGCATGGAGTTTTTCTTTTTGTTTATTTGCATACGTGTATGTTATGTGCCGCTTATGAGGGAGAAATTTTTCGGTATGCCGGGAGCTTGGTCCAATGCATCAAGTGTCATGATGCAAAACTACATGAAATTTGAGCTTAATGCTACTGGCATGTTGAATCAAAGTAAAATGTTGGATCCTGGTTATGGATCGTTCATGGCTTACTAGTCATAGATGAATTAAAACCCAAAATTAAGAATTTAAACTTTTGATTTTGGGGGAATTTTACTTTTGAAGCGAGGTGGTATTTTGATTTTTAGAGAAGCTTGCCATCGGGAATTCATTATTTTACTTGCACTCTTAAAAGAGAAAATTAGATTCCCCCACATCTCTTTCGCAGGTTTTAGACTTCATTCGTTTTAAAGATTTGATCAAAGTGTTTTTTCTGAAATAAAAATAGTATAAATCTAAAATTATTTTTTTAGTTACTGGGTAATTGTATGTATCCTTGCCTGGTGGTTTTTTATTATTAATTATTCGCAATAATTGAATTCAATTAATCACCAAAATAATATATGTTTAGATATGTCAGTCAAAATTAAAATTCTTTTATTTTTAATAATGATGGACGTCTTGATTTTTTTTTTTATCAAACTATTTTTTTCGTTTTTAATCTATATCTTGGTCTGGTATTTATAATATATGTATAATTATGATTTAGCACTTATTATTGATGGGTACATTCAACTTTAGTTTTGATACGTATGATTTAGTAAATAACTTTTTTTTCTTCTAAGGATTTCGTAAATAACATGGATCATTTCTGTTGGGTTGTGGTAGATTTGATTTTATACATATTCTTTAAAGCAATTTTATATATATTGTTGATTGGTACGTATATGTTATATCAATCATATTTTTATTATGTATTTATAAAAAAATATCGATTACCAAATGAAGACGTACCATTGCCAAATGAAAGCTATTGAAGACAAACTAAATCATATCAATGCTAAATTAAAACATATTGATGCCAAAGGAAGAAGTACCAATGCGAAATGAAACGGCCCAAGCGCAGCCCGAATTGTGAGTTTATACTACCTCTAAGCGCTCTGTTTGGTTCACGAGAAAACGTAGGAAAATATTCACTCTTTGATTGCCCCAGGAGTGAAAAATCCAACGCACAACTAGATTTCTCTTGATTCAATGCACCATAAGAATCCATTGCCACCATTGAGCTAAGGAACAATTTTAGGTTTTGATGATATCAACATTGTGGATAGAGCAGAAGAAATATTTAGCATGTAACGATAATTATAACACACAGGCAATCTATAACTATTGTAGACAGCATCGATAATTATAACAACACATCGACAATCTATAGCTATTGTAGGCAACATCGTGGACATAGAGACAATATACTCACATTATAGACATAGCATCAATAATGTCTAAACAATATATTAGTACCATATATTAGCCAAATATGGCAATTCTTTAAGATTAATAAATAATAAACACAACTTTAGCTATAACTTCAATTTTCTTCAACAACCTAACAACCCCAAATCAATTATTTGTTATGATTTAGGAACTGCTAAACTTGTAATCACAAATATTTTTCTTGCAGAGTTATAATTGCATGTCTCATTGTTTGCCAACAAAGACTATAAGCTCCATGTAAACCTTCCAAACACGTTTTGTGATGGTAGATTGAAGGATTAACAAGCACTTCAATGATGTTCTACCGAGCTTCTATGATCGTAGTGCTGAAAGTATTCTCTGAACATGGAAGCGACCTTGTTGGTGATTCATGGACGCTTCGTTCAATGTAAAAACCAGGCTGCTTTGGAGGCGGCAAGACATCACCACTGCTCAACATCAAAACCACAGATGACATGCTTGGTCTATCCTCAGGTACTCTTTGCACACATAATAGCCCCACATGAAAACACCTTATCACTTCAGATATGTTGCATGAATCACAAAATGTCTTATTGATAAGTTCTAGTGGTTTATCTTGAATCCATAGTATCCATGCCTTCAAACAAATTGAAACATGTATGATATGTTAGTGGGCTAATATGTAAGAGGGGTTTTGCTGCAAACTTATATACTGTTAAATGCATGTCATTAGAAAACTATGCTTCGAAGAGCACCGTCTAATTCACTCTTTTTTTTAAAGTAAAATATCATCACCTCGTTTGTTATACTTACATGTCCAAGAAGGTTGTGGTCGTGATCTGGATGACGAAATCCCCTGTTCTTCTTCCTGCTCAACATCTCGAGCAGTATGACTCCCAAGCTAAACACATCAGATTTCATCGAGAAAGTTCCATCTGCTGCATATTCCGGAGACATATAACCACTGCCAGATCAATATGCAATGACCAGTGAGAGAGAATTTCAAGTGGAGAACAATAAAATTATAAACCACAAAACAAGTCTAAGCATGCTTACTAGGTTCCAACCACTCAGTTTGTAGAGAATTTCAAAAGCAGAACAATAAAATTATAAACCACAAAACAAGTCTAAGCATGCTTACTAGGTTCCAACCACTCTGTTTGTATTGGCTTGACTTTGGTCACCGCCAAATGTTTTAGCCAGGCCAAAGTCTGAAATCTTCGGGTTCATATTATTATCTAGCAGAATATTACTACATTTCAGATCTCGATGTATAATCCTTAATCTAGAGTCTTGGTGAAGATAAAGAAGCCCTCGAGCAACTCCACTGATAATGTGGAAGCACTTAGGCCAGTCGAGCAATTTTTGTCCCTCCTGATCTGAAGAAACTTTAAGCCTGTTATTTCAATGCCACATTGAATCCTAGTATAATAAGGTTGAAAATGAAGGATTGTACCAAAAATATAGAAGTCCAAGCTTTTGTTGGGCATGAATTCATATATTAGAATCTTTTCGTCTTTTTGAATGCAACAACCGAGAAGCTTAACAAGATTGCGATGTTGAAGTCTGGCTATGAGAATAACTTCAGTTTTGAACTCTCTTATTCCTTGTCCAGAATTCTTTGAAAGCCTTTTTACTGCAATTTCTTTTCCTCCTATTAGTGTACCCTATGGACCATCATGTCGAAAAGACTTAAATTTTGTATAGCAATTTAGCTAATTTTGATTGCATGAATTCATGTTACCTTGTACACAGGTCCAAAGCCACCTTCTCCCAGCTTGTTGCGGCTTGAAAAGTTGTCAGTGGCTTTAACTATGGTGGTCAAGTCAAACAGTGGTAACTCCATCTCTTCCCCGTCTTCTCCGACGTACTCGTCACTGCAATCCTTTCTTCTGTGTCCTGAAATAGTAGGAGATCTCTTCAGCATGGATAAAAAGATGCGAACAGTTAGCTACACTATCGAAATTAAATACTACCTTATCTAATTCATTTTTAATGTGTCTGAAAATGGTTACCTTCATTTCTGAGTTTCTTCTTCTGTATGTACAATATTATTCCAACTATTAGCAGTCCCATGAGAAAAATTGCAGAGCTGAGGAGAATTGCTAGTAACTTTCTCTTGTTGAAATTGCTCATTTTCTTAACATGATCTGAAATATCTGTATAAAACTAGCTTTTCATGTGATCTCATAGTGTTGCAGTAACTGTGGTTCTAACACTAACTTATTTAAACCCTACTTTGCATAATTGCAGATAAAGGTCTAAGACGTACCTAGTTCTGAAGCTGCCGCTCGTATATAGAGGTCTTGACCACCGCCGGGTGCGAATTCTTTTATGTCGATGAGGTTACCAAACCAAAGCACGCATCCACTTCCCCCCTCCCTGATGTCTAGATTTGCATACGCCGTGCATGTGCAGTTTCCCAAACATAATCCCTTGCATTCCTTAAGACTCATGCTTCTATCAAACCACGAGGTTGATGTGTCTGGCAATTTAATCCCACTAAACTTTACGAAGCCATCTTCATCGCTGCAGGCCAACGAAGTCTTTCGAACACAGCCATCAGACCAATATCCCGAATTCCAATCTTTCAAAGATTTTGGTACAAATCCTTTCAAGCATGCACATATTGGAGAGCTACTATTGATACTGCAACTAGAAAATGGACCACATAAGGCATAATTTTCACACCGATCTGCTTGGAATGTATAGGAAAGTTCCCAACTCTGGGTTTGGTGCACCCATGT
The DNA here is from genome assembly GCF_042453785.1 of Malus domestica. NCBI lineage: Eukaryota > Viridiplantae > Streptophyta > Magnoliopsida > Rosales > Rosaceae > Malus > Malus domestica. The sequence goes on from NC_091665.1 coordinate 33,735,260, forward strand.
GAACCGTTGTACGATGCCAAACGGGTTCAATACATATCTCGAGAACACTGACATGTTCCGGAGCCTGTACTCAAAATAGACCTCATCCTTGTTCATCACAAATTCAGTCCCAGATATTGGATTTGGTTCTCTGACACCATATCCGAATCCTGTCAAATAAAGGCCATTCCACGACCCTCCTCTGGCTTGTATCTTAGCTCCTTTCATAATAAGAACTTGTGGTAAGCCATGCTGATCCATTTGTACCGAAAACTCTCCCGGAGCAGGATCTTCTGTGCTCTTCCAAGACGATATATACCTCTCTAAACCGGTAACCAAGTCCCAACCAATCTTCATTCCTGGTAGGAATGTGTCACAAGGATAATCAAAACTCTGCCACAAGAAGTTATCCGGGTTAATTTCTTTCCCATCTTGCACCACAAGATTTCCAGAATCCAATAGTTGCGATACTGGATTCCCCGCTGTTCTTGATGAATTCGATGACCACACAATGCTGTTTGAGCTATTCAGGAGGACTATAACTCCTTGCTCCGTGAGCTTCAAAAGTCCCGAAGAATCACCAAGTGGTGTTTCTCTGTTGGCTACCCACACAACTGCATCAGTAGAAACAGTGTACCATATTCCCACGTACCGGCTTTTCGATTTACCAGGGCTGAAAAATCCCATTTCATAGCTTCCACCTACTGAAACCAGAGTTTCGCCATCTCTTATATATCGACTCGGAGTGATTGTGCCCCGTGCAGTTGCAGCTGAGATTCTTAGAAGGGAGAATAAGAAGAACAAGCACGTAAAAAAGCTTGTCAAGGCTTGCATGGTTGTTCTGAGATTGCATACTTTACCCAAAGAAATTAATACAAAAATTATACAGAGAAGATGGACCGTTGGCCCAAAGAAAAATCTAAGTAAATTAAATGCTTTGGGTTTCTTAATTGACCCGACAACTTTGGTTTGGAAAGAAAGTCAGGACTATTTCCAATTCGGACCCAACTAAGTTGACAGCCGATAGTAACACTGATCACATCTTCAATGGTGGATTGCCAAAGAAATTAATATGACAAATACCTCTCCCCAGTTGTCATGAAACAATAAGTCACTTATTATACGTCAACGGAAATCATAAAATCAATAGATTCAACTGTTGAACAATGTATCTGTGCACACGTCAAACTTTTATGTGTCAAAATTAAATGACATCTATGGTGAATTGTTGAAATTCATACCATAGCGTTATGCAAACGATCATTTGATAGCATCTTGTCTTCAATTTATTTGGGGAGGTTACAAGTTCAAATCTCAAAGAGAAATGTGTTCTAATTTTAAAGAGGAGTGTCAACAATCTTATTTGAAATTTTTTATTCTACATTACTAACTCTCATTTTCATCGTGTAATGTTACACAATAGTCCAAACTGTAGATTTTTTAAATCATTCTTCAAAGGTCAAATCTAATAAAAATCAAACAATTTTAAGATCGTTTAGTCATTTAACAATTATCAAATAAATAAACATATTGTGATTTTATTAAACATTAAAATTTTGAGAACGTTAATCAAAATATCAAACCATCTTTTATTTGACTATTACAAAGTCTTACAAGGAAAAAGAACAAACAAAACAAAATAAAATGCAATCGGATGGAATGTTGTTCCATGCGTAAAATAATGCTAGTAAATCTCCGGGGCATGTCGTTTCTTGCCTAGAGAGTCATCGTCCACTTACTACTTGTCCTGGCTTGAAGAAACGGTACTTCTTAAATCTCGAGAACATTGACATGTTCCAGAGCCTGTAATCAAAATAGACCTCATCCTTGTTCATCACAAATTCAGACCTAGATATTGGATTTGGTTGTCTGACACCATATCCGTATCCTAGTCCTGTCAAATAAAGGCCATTCCATGACCCTGCTCTAGCCTGTATCTTAGCTCCTTTCATAAGAAGAAGTTGTGGTAAGCCACGATAATCTATTCGTACCGAAAACTCCCCTGGAGCAGGATCTTCTGTGCTCTTCCAAGACGATATATACCTCTCTAAACCGGTAACCACGTCCCAACCAAGCTTCATTTCCGGTAGGAATGTGTCACAAGGATAATCAAAACTCTGCCACAAGAAGTTATCCGGGTTAGTTTCTTTCCTATCTTGGACCACAAGATTTCCAGAATCCAATAGTTGCGATACTGGATTCCCCGCAATTCTTGATGAATTCGATGACCACACAATGCTGTTTGAGCTATTGAGAAGGAGGACCAGCACTCCTTGCTTGGTGAGCTTCAAAAGTCCCGAAGAATCACCAAGTGGTATTTCTCTGTTGGCTACCCACACAACTGCATCAGCAGAAAGAGTGTATCATATTCCCAAGTACCGGCTTTTCGATTTACCAGGGCTGAAGAATCCCAGTTCATAGCTTCCACCTACTGAAACCAGAGTGTCGCCATCTCTTATATATCCACTCGGAGTGATCGTGACCAGTGCAGTTGCAGCTGAGATTCTTAAGAGGGAGAATAAGAAGAACAAGCACATGAATAAACTTCTCAAGGCTTGCATCGTTATTCTGAGATTGCATGGTTTATCCAAAGAAATTAATACAAAAAAATTATGCGGAGAAGATGGAAAAATCAAAGTCAATTGAAAGACTTGGATTTCTTGATTGACCCTACACCTTTGGTTTGGAAAGTACGTCATGGACCATTGACAATTCAGACTTAACTGAGTTGACAGCTGATAATAACACTGATCAGATTTCAATGGTGGATTGCCAAAGAAATTCATATGACAAATACCTCTCTCTCGGTTGTCATGAAACTATTATTCATTTATTATCAATTAATGAAAATTATATAATAGACCAGCTCATAAAATCTCATGACCATTAAATCTTTAATCGTCGAATCTAAAAAAGGACAAACATAACCGTATCATTGGGGTAAAGGGAACCAACTTTTTGTACCAAGTTTAGTCAATAAATATGTCTGTATTTGAGAAAATAAATAATGTATTTGTATACATGTCAAAGTTTGAAAGTGTAATTAAGTTGGCTATTTCCTAGCAAATGTAAATAGTCTGTAAGTTGGCTATTCCTAGTCTTAGGATTAATTGTAATATGCAAAGGTTGGAGCTTGCGTTAAATGAGGAGTATGATTGACTAATGTTACACGACAAAGCTCTTTTCTGGTGACACGCCCCGATCCCGATATTCCCTGAATACCAGAATAGGCACGTGCTAGCCGACACCCAAAGGTGACGAAAGCTATTTATTGAATGCTGAGAACAAGGAATAGATAAGGTTTATAAATGTAAAAGAATAAAGAATATGCATTAAGGAATGTGTCAGAGCCTACAACTAACCAGAATACTAAAAAAAATAATATAAAATTGAATGAATAAATGAGTAGGTCCTACACCAAGAGGACTCGAAGATGCCGCTGCGGAGGTGCCTTGACGCCGGGATTGTATGCCTCGATTCTAAGTCCTGAATGAGGGCGCAAAACAAAGGTGAGTGGATCAAGTTCATATATAAAACAGTTATCAACGTACTAACCCCCATGTTTATATAAAGAAAACTACCAGCATAGTAAGTGATAGGTTTACTGAAAACCCTAACATGCCAAAAATATCTCAAAAGACATATCGCAGAAATCAAAACATCAATCGTCTCACAGATCGTCTCGTAACCGTGGTGTGTTACCAGTAAGATCACTGAATAAATATAACTCCCGACCCTATGACAGCACCGTGGTCTCTGCGCCCGTAGCCAAAGATTACCAACTTCGGGCCCAATGCCTGCTCCGTGTCCCTCAACCCGTAGCTAGGGATTATTTCTCCCGACCTATCTGCCAACCCCAGATCCTCACCCCAGGCGGCATAGTGTCCACTAGGTACGCACAAATAGTTACGCGTCTCATAAATAACCACTTCATAGTATAAAGTCATCCATCGTTTATACTGTAAAGAGGGGTTTCTAAAACATGTTCTAGCATCCTATCGTCATCCATCAAATAGTTTACCAGTTCATGGTTTTTATAGAAAATACGATATATCAAACTATAGCTCAATATAGGCTAATAATTAATTCCTCACAAAAAAACGAGACAATAAACAACATATTTCATAAACATGCTTAACATAAAATCAATTCATAACTCGTAAGGCATGCTATTCATTTATGTAATTAAACTATGAAATCATGTAATTTTAGAAGAAGTCCACTCACCGTACACCGATGGTGCAAAGCTGTACCAAAAAGGAATAACGGAATCACCTCTAATAATTGCACCTAATCACATAAAGGGGGTACCTTTAGTCAAACTCTATTCAAACGATTTAATTTGGGAAAACGAACTTCAAAAACAGGTCTAGGACTTTGAGCCCATGGAGTGTGTTGGTGCCTTTTGCAATTTCAGCTCGTGTGGGCAAGGACTTTGTGCCGTTGGAGCGTAATACGGTTTCGTGCCATTTGAGATTTGATGCGGCTTTGTGCCATTTGACCAATTCGGTAATTAAAGGGATTTTGATCCATTGCATGAGTTTCACCAATTTGAAGTGGTGAGTCCATCGAGTTTTGTACTTTGAGATGGTTTGCATCCACAGTTTTGAAGTAGTTCGAAGTTGTCTATATTTGTATTGTTTTTTTCCTCCACTTTGCTCCGTGTCTTGATTTGATCTTAGCCCAACGATTAACAATGACCACCCAAAAGATTTTGAAGACAAGCATTAATTCAATCATGCCCATGAATTAATTCAAGCCATAAGTAGTTTGTCCTTGTGGGATCAAACCAACCTTCAACTAAAGTTATGACAAACTTTGTCTCTTCACCTACTTAATTGCTTGCTGGAGATCTTTATTCCAATTCCTAACTTAGGAATTTGAATGAAACTTGGTCAGCAACTACACTAATGTTGGTGCACCTTGAGCCTGGGCATATCCTTCAACGCTAGCAACAAGCTTCTTTTCCGGATAATTATCTGGTCAACTTTGTGCTTTAGTGCAACAGTGGGTTTCGAGCTTTGCATTCGAGACTTCCGTCATGATTTGGAGCTGACCATGAAATTAATCCGTTGCATTCCTCGTTTACATTTTTCTATGCATGTGATTGGGTATAAACGAGGGAATATGTGTGTGGAATTTAGCGGTTTTATACCATTTGATATTTGATACGGCTTCGTGCTATTTGGGATTTGAATAATTAATAGGTAAATGACCCATTAATTAGAATTTGAGTATGACATCTAGAAGGGTTTTAGAGCCACGCCGCATTCACTTTTTATTAAGGGAACTTGATGGTGCTTTGACTTGTCTTGTTGCACTTCTTTTTCTTCCCCTTTTTTTTTTGTTTGGTGTCGATGAGGTGGGGTTGCCCACTTTTTCTTCCTAGCTTTTCTTTGTCTTGGGACCCCTATAAGTTTGTCTCCATCTCATCTTTTCTTTGTTCTTCATATGAGCAACATTCCCTATAAAATTAGGAACTTTGTTGCGTGAGCAGCATCCATTAAAAGGAAATCTAGGAAATGTACTCTTTGTAGAATTTGTAATTACTTGGTCAAAGTAGCAGGAGTGAATTTAGTTTATACAAACCAGGGATTCGTTCCGGTTTCATGGTTGTGTCTAAAATTTGATATCATACTACTTACGTATCCTTAACGAAATCAAACCGGCGGAGTTCATGAAATATTTGATTTGGATTGGTAGACTTGCATTCAGACTTGGCAAAATGAGAAGCCAATTGGATTTATTTAAAACCCATATATGTGACCTTCGGTAATCGTCTAATAGGCTTTGTAAAATAGGACCTTGATTTGTCTTTTCCTTAAGTAGCTTAGGACTTGAAGACATAAAGTAAGACTCCAAGTCCCACGTGAGGTGCATTCTACAAGTTAAAGAAGCTCATATTTTCCTCCCTTGCTACAGCCTTCGGTGTATTTAAAACTCCACAAATTTGACTTATGAATCAAACATAATGATGACTAAAATTAATAACTTATGGTGATGCATGATTAGGATTTGCCATCCTTTCACCATTTTCTAATAATATTTTGTCCCTTTTTCTAGGGAATCGCATGCATGGGATCCCTATTTGTTTGCTCTTCATCACGTGTTATTTGCATTTCCTTTCTTCATGGAACTTATGAAAGCTCTATAGACTTTTAAGAAAATTGCAGCGACATGTCTTCGATCTTCGAAGCAGCAACATATCTTAATATTTAGAGTAGCGATCATTATATGAGGAAGGCAACAATGCTCTTTGTTATCACTACGAACTCCATAGAAACAATAGGAAAACATGGAGCCCTTTGTGCAGTAGATTTTTGGGAGCCTCCTTTTGACCTTTAAACAGACTTTTAGAACCCCATGTTATATTGGTTTCCTTCAATTAATCCTTCTACCGTCATCGCATTGAGGGTGATCAACAAAAGAAAGAGAAACATTCATTTCCAGCAAGCCTTCTATGCATCCATGCGCATCGTCCCTTTTTCTACAACTCCTGGCTGCCATGAGATGCTTGTTTGGTCCCAAAAGGAACTCTTATGTGGCCTCTTCTTTCTTGCTATACATGACTAATGACGGCAATAATTGTCCGTACGAATCCATGAGCTTGCCACCTAGATCATCATGCTTAGATTTGTGCGGTGGTTGTGTAATGGCGGCGTTAAAGTCACTGGTGTTGTCCTTGGCTTTGTCTTCTGTTTGACATTGGAAGTGGTGATGTAATAGCGACCTCCATAAGGTTATGCAAACGATCATTTGATAGCAACTTGTCTTTAGTTTATTCGAGGAGGTTACGAGTTCAAATCTCAAAGAGAAACATGTTCAAATTTTAAAAAGGAATGTCAACAATCTTCTTATTTGAAATTCTTTATTCTACATTATTGACTCTCTTTTTCATCGTGCAATGTTACACAATGGTCCAAACTGTAGATTTTTTAAGTCATTCTTCAAAGGTCAAATCTACTAAAAATCAATTAATTTTAAGATCGTTTAGTAGATGAAAACATTAAGTACTCGTAGCAAAATACAAAACAACTTAAATGTCAAAATATAAAACCTACATCACAATATGTACATTTTTCACAATACCCATAAAGTCTATATGTCACTGTTTCTTTTGGTATGAAAATTGACATCAATGCTGCAATTTCCACCCATTTGTTCCTGATTAACGCTTCAAATTTTCATTGCCAATCTACAAACAATAGTGAGAAAATTAAAAATCAAATAAAAAGAGTTAAATGATAAGTGAGAAATGCATATTGAAATGTTATCGTTAATAAAGTTGTTACCTATTAGGAATCACCATAATTAGCTGGAATGAAGCAAGACTTCTTTGTATACTACATTCCGTGTAAATACACCTTGTTGGCCGACTATGGAGCTATTTTTTACTAACACAGTTGTGGTTGACTTTGAGACCCCCCTCGATAAAGCCACATATAATTGTCCGTGACTGAAGACGTGATCTGGAAGGTAAACGCCTACATGTGGTATTGTCTGACCTTGAGATTTGTTTATAGTGATAGAGAACTTAGTTTCACTGGAAACTGCTTTCTTGTAAGTTCAAATGGAAGCCCAGCAGTATCAGTACTTTTGAGAGGGATTCTTGGTAAGAAAACTCTGGATCCGGCAAATTGTCCAGTTAGAATTTCAGCATCAATAAGATTTCGGTAAGAACCACGACACAATAATCTTGTACCATTACACAATCCCAATTTCGGATCAATATTCCTTAAAAGCATGATTGGAGCACCTCTTTTCAGAGTTAACTTGTGCGAAGGCAAACCACCAAGTGAGATTGAATTCAAGAACTCTGGCTGATACAAATTCCTTTCATCATCCTCAACTGAATCAAATGAATACATTGTCTCTTCTAAACCTGGAAACATATTGATTATCTTTTCATTTAACATATCAACGTCTTCATTTGTAGGAGTTACCACTGCCCTTTCCACCATGTAGGTTGCATCATTCATATGATCCTCTAAGTCAGGGATGATTTTGGCAATTAATTGATTAATGGAATGCTCACTCTCCCATGGTATCACCATGCATTCAGGTAGTTTTACCATATCATCCATAATAACATCTTCATTCCCATCACCAACACGAAGTAAAAATTCTGAAAATTCACGATCATTTATGGATCTCATGTTTTGTTTGAGTTTTAAAATCTTTACCTGTGACCAAAATGATGCCTTAACAACACTTGCTTGGATTAGTTCAGACTTGGTTCCTTTCCGGATAACAGGAAGAACTTGTCGAAAATCTCCCCCAAATATCATTATTTTCCCCCCAAATGGTAAGTCAATATCTGTTAGGTCTCTGAACGTTCGATCGAGTGCTTCAAATGCATGACGATGCGTCATTGTTGCTTCATCCCAAATAATTGCCTTTGCCTTTTGTATTAGCTTTGCTAAATCAGATTGCTTACCAATCGAACACATCGATGATGCATCAAGACTAAGTGGTATCTTGAATTTAGAATGTGCTATCCTCCCACCAGGCAATATCGTAGCTGCTATTCCAAATGATGTTGTTGCTAATATTATGTGGCCCAACCTTCTCAAGCTTGCTAACAATGCGCGATATAAGTAAGTTTTTCCAGTTCCACCAGGACCATCCACAAAAAAAGTTGCATTCTCTGATCGTTGAACTGCACCCATTATTATGTTAAACGCATTTCTTTGGTCATCATTTAAACGTTCAATTGCATCAAGATCTTGTTGTGGAATACCTATGGATATCTCATCTTCAATACATCTTGTCATTCCTGAACTTGATTCATTTCCTCTTGTCATTTGGGGCAAATCAAACTCGTTTATACTCTTATTAAATTGAACCAAAAGTATGTTCAACTCACGCAAGAGTCTGTTGGTAGCAAATGTGGGAGTTATGTTAGTCATGGAAACATAATCTTCTATCATGAATGGATAGAACTCATCCCATAACCCTCGAACACCAATTGGTGCACAATATGCCAATATGGTGACGAATAATCTTCTTAAAGCCGACGGCATTTGAATTGTGGAGGCCTCTAACAAACATTGTCGAATACTGTCATCTCTTTCTAAAAAAACCTCGTTGTTCTGCTGCCTGCTTAAATGTTGGATGCAAAACCCCATTAACTGTTCTCAAGTTTGTGAAAGATGTTGGTCCTCTAACATGATTAAGAAGAATCCGAAGGTAAAATTTTTCACCTTCAGCAGGTGAAACTGCATATATTCGTCCAATAACCTTGTTACGATTCATTCTTTTAGACCACTTTCTTTGAGCTTGAATCCATCTGTAATGTGATGGGATTTCCATGTATACGTACCGTCGCGCTTCTGCATCCACATGATTAAGTGTAAAAAATTCAGTTAACATTGTCTTTCTTGTACTCTTATCATGTAGAATATTTATTATGCTCTCGTCGGCACGAAACTGAACTTGGTGCATATTAGGAAGATGTATTTGCAATCGCTCAACAGATGGGTAAATTCGATTAATAATGAACTTGAATATCTTCCATAATGCCTCTGGTGCGCAAACCCATCTTACATCCTGAAACTGCTTTATTTCATCGTATTCAGGGTTTGATTGCACTTCGACTGTCACTCTATCTGGGCCTTTGTAAACATACTTATATAAGTACTTGACACTTTTTATGCTTGCACAAATTTCAACATTGATATGACAATCATACCTTAACAGCAACCATGGATTATATGGAATGACCCAACTATTATCAACCATTATGTTTCCTTGTCGATCAAGAGAGACGGGCAATCGATTTCCTCGCCTTTGATAAATTGGATACGAATCATTCCCTTGAACAGTGACTGGTGCAAATGGTTTGGGATACTTTCTCTTACATCTCCCATTTTTCATACATGGAGATTGAGGATTATGAATCCCACACGGGCCATGAATCATATGCTTTAACACCACATTGTAAAGTTGAGGCTCTACGTCTTCGTTTGGTATTTCAGCTCTAACAATTCGGTCATACTCATCTGGGTTATTGATCTTATCATTTTCATCTAACACCACCAGCATATGCACATGTGGAAGACCACGTTTCTGAAACTCAATAACGTATGCGTAGGCAACAACATTGCCCAGTACCCCCTTTTCAATGATGTCTTCTTTTAGTTGCTCAAGTTTTGCACGAAATACTCTAGTGAGTAAGTCAAGACGATCTTGTGGAGTTTGTCCAGCGAGTAATTCACTTTTGATTTCTTCCCAACTTGGGTTACATGTCATGGTAATAAAAAGATCTGGCTTTCCGAATCTTTGAACCAGAGTCATTGCATCTTGATATCGTTGGTACATGTCACGTGGGCTTCCAACAAATGATGATGGTAAAATAATTCTACGCCCAATGCTACCTGTTAATTTTTTATTTTCAATTAACTATATATATTGTACAGATTTTGAACAAAGTTATATTTTAAATAACGATAACTGAAATGATATATATACCTGCATTGTGTTGACCTGCATTTAAAGAGTCTTGAAGTCCTTTATAGAGATCCGCTCTAACTGTGGCTTGATTAGAACGCAGCCATCGAAGTTTTTGTGATTCAATTTTAATGTAGTTATCTACAGCATATTGTTGCAAGAGACGCCCACCTCGAAGCAAAAGTGATGATCCATTATGGCGTATCTGCAGAAGCAAATTTCATATATTGCTTTTAATATGGGAATCATCATTCATTTGTATATATTGGGAAGTAAATTATGTTATCAGTACAAACCTGTAACATATAAGCATAATAGTCGCAACATGTTATTGCTCTTCCACCATCATCACGACTATTAACATCCCAACCATATGTACCGTAAGGTAGCAATAATGGATACTGTAACGGATCATAAAATTCGACATAGTCTCGGACGTGAGAAAGTCTTCCACTAATTGTCTCGACCACGATATCCCTTCCATTTGCAATGGTGGCATCATCTCCATCTATTATAATTGCTGCAACTTGTGATGCTGATGGTAGACTATATTGACGCCGATCTATTGGTTGCTCTTTTAGGATCAACTTGCAATTCGGCAAATCTTGGCGTTGTCCGAGGCTTCGCAATGTATGAACAAAAGGATTATGGTTGTTCAACATATGTTGTATCTTTTCAACCACACATCTATCTAAAAGTTCACTTTCACACATTCGGTTTTCAACTTCATGCTCAGTGTCATATATATCCGCTTGTAAAAATCGCGGTCTGTTTCCTTCATGTGGTAAAAGTCCACCAATCTTATGATATAATGCACCTTGAGCACGAAATGTGTAAATCCCACGGCCACCAATATTTATTCTTTCATCCACGTGTACTCCCATTGAAGTGAATGCAAATGCGTGATTGTAAGCTCGAATATTTTGCCTAAAGTGTCTACCCTCATTTGTTTGGTCAGAGAAAAGAGCAACCATTTCTGGTGGAGACTGTATTGGGGGTAAAGCAACTCTTCCTTTCAAGCAACACATATTCAAAGTTTCTCGAGTAAACAATTGTGCGTAGCAGTACGGACATGTGGTTGGAGCAGGTAAGCGGTAACCTAGGATACCCCGATTCTCATTATAATTTCTAGCACAATTGTGGTTTCTTCTTCCTCTACTTTGCCGCACATGACGATTGGTTCTAGTTGCATGTTCTTCTTCTGATATTTGTACATGAATATCCAACACTCAGTATAAGAATTTCCTTTGTAACTAATAGTATATCTATATATAGATAGAATTATATACTAAGCTCACCATGGGGAACAGTTGAGAGCATCCCATCATATATTTGTGACCTATTCGAATGTGTCAATTGGCCTATATGAGTACGCATTCTAGCAGAAGTTTGGTCATCACGATTTGTGATATCTGACAGAACCCTTGAACTCGCGCTTTCATGCTCAATTTGTTCTAATAAATACATCACATTATAATATGATTAGTTAAAAAATTAATGTTTAATATTTAATATATTTAGTTGTGGTCTAATATTTTGTAAGACTACCACTAAAAATAACTACAACATTGAGATCAATATGAGAGTACGAACAAAAGAATAAAATGAGATTTCAATGCACAAAATAGTGTTCTAAAAATTACCTAATTTTTATAGTGTGAAACAAATACAAATAAAGAAATTTAAATAAATACCTGGAATTTGTTGTTGTATATTACTGGGGTTGACCTCAACATCATAGTTAGCCAAATGAACTCGTTCTTGTATATTACTGGGACCTACTTGTTGCATAGTTAAAAAAAATAGAAATTAGATGTTTTTAATTTTTTTAATTATGAGTTTAAGAAAAAATAATATGCAATAAATACCAGGAATTTCTTGTTGTATGTTACTGGGGGATGTCATAGTATGATCATCACTTGGAGTTGAAATTTGTTGTCTTTTTTCTTGTGCTATTAGACGTCGTCGAGCTAGATATCTTTGACGTTCTTCAGGACTCAATGATTGACGCCATTGTCTTGTACGACTTTGAGCACGCTCCATGGAAAAATTTATCTAAAAAATTAATAAACATAATGAACCTAAATAGAATACAAATTTTGTGACATTCCACAAATACGAAAAGGTGTATACAGATGCCTACGAACAGAAGAAAACAAAAGCTTTATGTTCTACATGTCCTCCATTTGTTGTATTCTTTTTTCTCCATTTCTATTTTATTTGATTTATAAATACATTCAGTTCTCTTTTAATTGGCTATATACTACATGTGAGAGGAGCGCACAACGGGCGTCTTACACATTTGTCATATTTAACACACGCCAAGAATAAAACTAAGAAAAATATTACTCTTTATCTTGATAGATTAAAAAACATGTATTAGCATGTCCTAACATATGATTCTGTTTTGAGGGTCTAATTTGTCAATATTTGAAAGACACTCTTGTGCTCTCTTCAAAACAATAGGCAAGACAACAATATTGTTGGGCACTTTATCTTTGTTCAATCGCATCTTCTCGGTATCTCCATTAGCCGTTAAAACCTTCTCTATTAGAAGCAACTTGTCCTACAGCTGCATAATATGCTCGTATTAAATGGTTCAATAACAATTGGAGTGTTGTCAAATGGCATGTAGGCATACTCAATTGAAGGTGAGGTTCTGATCATGACAGAGTGCAAGAAATCCTGCATCAGGTTCAACCAAAGCACCAATTAAAAGGCAAAAAGCTATGTAATAAATTTTAGCTGGTGTTTGTGCTAAAACTTTAATCCATCGGAACCACAAAGGAACCTAAAAAAGTAGGAACAACCACATTAAGCTATAAAAACGATAATTTTTCATTTTAAGTTTTTACTTATACATGCACTAGCCTCTTGCACGCACTAACGTGCGTGTGAGAGGCATTTTTGCATCACGGGCGCTACGCGCCCCACAAATGTGTTATTTTAAATATTCTTATATTTCTTAAGTGGTTATTTTATAAATTGTGGGTGTGTGTTCATCACAACAATTTCTCATTATTTTCAATCATCTCCAAAGAATTGCGTAAAAATTATTTAAAAATTAATTGAATGCAAATATGTGATTAAAACTGAAAATGGAGAGAGAATGCAAATTGAAAACATGAATTACTAACCCAATAAAATTTTCGATTTTAGGAAAAGAATTTTTTCTGAAAATAATTTTCACCCTAAAATTCATCACCATCTATTTGTATAAACAATGAAGAAGCAAAACTGAAGAGAACTGGTTGGATTAATTGGAACACTGCCAATTTCATTGATCCTTCTTCCCATGCGAATAAGAAATCAAATTGAGTATCTAATTATAGCTTTAAATGTAAACAAACAAATTAAAAGGCTAACTAAAACTATTAAAGCAAAAAACAACATTAATTTAAATTTTGAACAACCTGATTTCTGTATTTTTCTTCTTTGGTTCTGCAAAGATATGAAAAGATGAAAATCAACTTATTCCTTTTATCTGTTGCGTAACTTGCATTACCAACATTCACAAAGAAAGATTCATGTAGGAAAACTACAGTTTTGAAGTTAAATTGGGTTTTAATGAATAAATTTAGACAACGTCTGTCCACAAACACATTGATCTCTAAGACATCAAATGATATGAATTACAAAGAACAGGAATAAAATGGGTTCTATCACAGAAATGAACAACATATAAGGCAATAATTGTGCAAATGGTTCTCTGCAAGTGCAGGCTGTGCAGGCCATGAGATTTAGTTGCGTACGTTCACAGCAACACCAATGGTTCTTCCATGCTTGAAAATATAGACGGATTACTTCCAAACAGAAATACATTGGCATCAGATACGTGTGAAATCAAAGCCATGCTTGCCACCCATTTGCTTGCACTTGGTGCTTTAGATTTTCATGGTTAATCTGCAAGTAATGATGATAAAATAAGAAGTCTAACTATAATGCACAATCCTAAATATAAAGGTTGTAAGCAATTTAACCTAAATACCTTTAACTTTGACAATTTTCTGATGGCAATACTTTTACTCCAGATACTTTTAGAATACTGAAAGATAAATAATTTGTCAAATTTGAGATAACAAATTGTAATCATGTTTACAAAATTAAATAGTAAGAAATGTTACCTTAATCTTGTACTTCAACCTTTGTACTTTGCGACGGGTGTGATGCTTGTAAAACTGACAAAAAAATGCAATTTTATTTCTATTTGAAAATTGAATGCAATTTGAATTTCCAGTATACTTCCGTATGAAAATAAGAGAATACTTACCGTATTTAGAAAAGTTGTTTGGTCACTATTAATCTTTTTCCTGCGCCCATAATTTTTTTTTTATAATTCGAGATAATTAATTTGTAGATTTTTTTTAATTTTATAATTTGAGATAATTAATTTGTAGAATGATATAGACAATGCCATTAAAAATAAATAGGTAAGAAATGGTGTTGTACCTAATTTGTTGGACTTTATTCCAAATTCGTATGATGCAAGGAGTTGTTGAAGGTTTTAATTCTTCTACAGCCTTTTTCATGCGCCACCTATATATTGAAGATACATATAATGTTAGAATTTTTTGTAACAAATTTAATAAAGAATTTAGAATACATACTGCTCATGCTTCTTTTTTTTCCACTCTTTGAGAATCAGTTGGCTTAGATCAGTAGTTTTTACTCCGACAGATATCTCCCACCCAGGTGTAAAAATAGAGACACGTCTGTTTGTGATCTTATCAATAGGTAGTTCCTTCTCCATTTTTTTGTGGGTGTTCTTGTAAATATCCTGAGAATGAAAACAAATAATTTTTTTAATTTCGATAGCACACGTATAGGACATCAAGATAATCAAAATTGAAACTCATAATCTAACCAAAATTTAAAAATCACACAATGGAAATTTCAAAGGAAGAAGTTTAAAAAACTAAAATTGACTTAGAAATACTAAATACAAACTCATATATACATCCTGAAAGCTGCAGTAGACCGCATCAAATTCATCACCTAAAAGATAAACCGTAAAAAAAAACCTAAAAACTGAAAAGGTAAATTTAGATTGAGATTAACCCAAAGTTACTCAAACCTTTGAACTTTGGAGCCTAATAGAATCGTCTTGACCCTATAACAAAAATGAGAGAGAAAGAATAAGAAAATTGAAATAAAAAGCACCAAGATTTTAACCACAAAAGCTATAGCATATACGTTTCAAAGGCCCGTGAAGAAAATAAAAAAAATGAAAGCCTAACCTATCAATTGATTTATTTGATAAGATAAGGGAAGAAAAACCTGCAGAGAACAAAAACCACAATCAAACCACTACAATTAACGTGCAGAATTTTCAATAATCCTGTGAAAATGCATGAGAAGAATAAGGAATAAGAAGCATTTTGATAGAGAACAAAACACACAAATTTAATAATTGAGAACTACAGAACTACCAGTTCTTATTGGTTTTTCGCCAATTTGATCTTCTCCTTCAGACTCTAGCATAACATTTTGAATTTGTTCTCTTGAGGTTATTTTATTTCGTGTTTTATTTACATGTCCCGCAAAACCGGTTCCTCTCCCACGTTTGCTTTATTTTCATGCACGTTCGCATTTATCGTTCTTCAAAACTGTTTCCTTCACACACTTCAAGCCTGCAACTGCTGAATAGCAGTTCTATTCTAAAAAACCAAAGCACGCAGCCACTTCCTCTCTCCCTGATGTCTAGATTTGCACACGCAGTACATGAGCAGTTTCCCAAACATAATCCCTTGCATTCTTTAAGGCTCGTGCTTTTATCAAACCACGAGGTTGATGTGTCTGGCAATTTGATCCCACTGTACTTTACGAAGCCATCTCCATGGCTGCAGGCCAACGGAGTCCTTCGAACACATCCATCAGACCAATATCCCGAATTCCAATCTTTCAAAGATTTTGGCACAAATCCCTTCAAGCATGCACATATTGCAGAGTTACCATTGAAACTGCAACTAGAAAATGGACCACATAAGGCATAATTGTCACACCGATCTGCTTGGAAGGAATGTTCCCAACTGTGTGTTTGGTACACCCATGTGAACTTCTCTGTGACTCCTAATGGGTTCAATACATATCTCGAGAACACTGACATGTTCCGGAGCCTGTACTTCGAAGAGACCTCATCCTTGTTCATCACAAATTCAATCCCAGATATTGAATTTGGTTCTCTGACACCATATCCGGATCCTGTAAAATAAAGGCCATTCCATGACCCTCCTCTGCTGTGTATCTTAGATCCTTTCATTATAAAAAATTGTGGTAAGCCACGCAGATCCACTCGTTCCGAAAACTCTCCCGGAGCAGGATCTTCTGTGCTCTTCCAAGACGAGAGATACCTCTCTAAACCGGCAACCAAGTCCCAACCAAGCTTCATTTCTGGTAGGTATGTGTCACAAGGATAATCAAAACTCTGCCACAAGAAGTTATCCGGGTCAGTTTCTTTCCCATCTTGCACCACAAGATTTCCAGAATCCAATAGTTGCGATACTGGATTCCCCGCAATTCTTGAAGAATTCGATGACCACACCATGCTGTTTGAGCTATTGAGAAGGACTAGAACTCCTTGCTCAGTGAGCTTCAAAAGTCCCGAAGAATCACCAAGTGGTGTTTCTCTGTTGGCTACCCACACAACTGCATCAGTAGAATCAGTGTACCATATTCCCACGTACCGGCTTTTCGATTTACCAGGGCTGAAGAATCCCATTTCATAGCTTCCACCTACTGAAACCAGAGTTTCGCCATCTCTTATATATCGACTCGGAGTGATTGTGCCCCGTGCAGTTGCAGCTGAGATTCTTAGAAGGGAGAATAAGAAGAACAAGCACGTAAAAAAGCTTGTCAAGGCTTGCATGGTTGTTCTGAGATTGCATACTTTATCCAAAGAAATTAATACAAAAATTATGGAGAGAAGATGGACCGTTGGCCCAAAGAAAAATCTAAGTAAATTAAATGATTTGGCTTTCTTAATTGACCGGACAACTTTGGTTTGGAAAGAAAGTCAGGACTATTTACAATTCGGACCCAACTAAGTTGACAGCCGATGGTAACACTGATCACATATTCAATGGTCGATTGCCAAAGAAATTCATATGACAAATTCCTCTCCCCCAGTTGTCATGAAACAATAAGTCACTTATTAAATCATAAAATCAATAGATTCAACTGTTGAACAATGTATCTGTGCACACGTCAAACTTTTATGTGTCAAAATTAAATGACATCTATGGTGAATTGTTGAAATTCATACCATAGCGTTATGCAAACGATCATTTGATAGCATCTTGTCTTCAATTTATTTGGGGAGGTTACAAGTTCAAATCTCAAAGAGAAACGTGTTCTAATTTTAAAGAGAAGTGTCAACAATCTTCTTATTTGAAATTTTTTATTCTACATTACTGACTCTCATTTTCATCGTGTAATGTTACACAATAGTCCAAACTGTAGATTTTTCAAATCATTCTTCAAAGTTCAAATCTAATAAAAATCAAACAATTTTAAGATCGTTTAGTCATTTAACAATTATCAAATAAATAAACAAATTGTGATTCTATTAAACATTAAAATTTTGAGAACGTCAATCAAAATATAAAACCATCTTTTATTTTACTCTTACAAAGTCTTACAAAAAGGAAAAAGAACAAACAAAACAAAATAAAATGCAATCGGATGGAATGTTGTTCCATTCCATGCGTAAAATAATGCTAATAAATCTACGGGGCATGTCGTTTCTTGCCTAGAGAGTCATCGTCCACTTACTACTTGTCCTGGCATGAAGAAACGGTACTTCTCAACTGCTTTTCAGTACTAGGCCTATAAAAATGATAGAGGCCTGATGGGTCGGCCTAAAGCCCAACCTTATTTTTAAGTGGTGGGCTAGCCGGATACATTTTCAAAGTCGGGCTTTATCCAACCCGATTTTAGATGGGCAGGGCCTAAGCCTTGCCTTTTAAGCCCTGACCCTTATCTTAGACTACTCAATACGCCCCATGTACTTTAAATATTTTTTTTTGAACAAACGACACTAACAGGGAAGGGGTCTTTCTTTAAATTAATTAACTTTTTTTCTAATATTTATATAATTGAATTGATTATATTAACCAAATAAATATCTTAGTTCAAATAGTAATTTACAACTAATAAAAGAAAAAAAATCCTAGGTTGATCTCTCAAACTTTACTATTTTTTATAGTTAAATGAACATGATTAAGGGGCCAAAAATTAGGATGGAATGGGCGGCCTGCTCATAGGCTCGAATTTTTAGGTTCATGGGCTAGGGCAGGGCCTTACATATTTGCCATTGGGCTAGCCCGATCTACCCTATTTATTTCCTATGTCCCAAACATTTGGGGCCGATTAGGGCTTAGGCCTTGAGGGCCGAGCCGGCCTGACCCAATTTACAAGTCCATGAATCAGTACCATGTCATTCATACCAATATTTCTATTTCAGCAAACAAAATTTGCAATGTTTCTATAATAGTTAATTTCCCCCAAAAAATTATACAAACAGATATTTGACAAAACTAATTATACAGAAAGAGAACAAATTATACATAATGATATTTGGCTTTTCGGTTGAAAATTATTGTTACTGTTAATGCTAATTTGAACATTTTAATATTTTCTTTGAAAAAGAATTAATGCATATTACTTTAAAATTTCTGTTTAAAATATAAGTATTTCTGTCGTACAAACATATTGTAAAAGATAAAAACCCCAAGGGTTCCAAGACTCTCACAATTCCTTAAACCTTCTCTTTTCACAAACCTCCACCGCTCCGTTTGCTCTTCTTCTTCAATACCATCACTACGCACCTCCCCAAAACCCCAAATCCCTCTCTTTCTACGGCCGCCCACCCACTCAGCCACCGCCTCCGACCTTCAAAAATGGCACGACTGGGCCAACACCCTCGCTTCATCTGTTGGGTCAACGTTCGTCTACTTGGACAACGGTGCGGACTCAACCCTTCTTCGTAGAGCTCAAATGGTTCGTGGAGGACGCAATTGAAGAACCCGAAAATGTTGATAACAATGGGGGACGCGTTAGGCTGAGGGTGGAAATTGAGGAGCTTTATATGTTGTGGAAGCAGAGGGTTGAGGAGAGGAGGCATTTTCAGTATGTTGTCGGGTGCGAGCATTGGAGGGACTTGGTGTTGTGTGTTGAAGAAGGGGTTTTGATTCCGAGGCCGGAGACTGAGCTCATTGTTGATTTGGTGGGGGGTGTGGTTTTGGGGAATGATGGGTTGTGGGCTGATTTGGGGACGGGGAGCGGCGCCATTGCGATTGGGATTGTGAGGGTTTTGGGGAGTGGTGGGAGAGTCATTGCTACGGATTTGAGTCCCGCGGCAATTGGGGTTGCAGCTTTTAATGTGCAGGGGTATGGTTTGCAGGTTAGTGTTTAAAGATTAAGTTATCTTGGTTTGAACCATTAAAGGATGTGGAAGGTAAACTCTCAGGTTTTGTGAGTAATCCACCTTACGTACCAAAGTGCCAATGTATCAGGGCTGCAAGCTGAAGTTGGACGGCATGAACCTAGAGTTGCATTGGACGGTGGTTTCAATGGTATGGATGATCTTTTACATCTTTGCAAAGGGGCTGCTTTTATGTTGAAACCTGGTGGATTCTTTGCGTTCGAAGTATCTATTTTTGCGTTTGCTAAATGTTCAAAGTGTTATCATTTGCCTTTCAAAAGTCAGTTATTTTATATTTTTATGTTGATAGAGATCAGCTGAAGTACAATCAACATAGATGGTTAAAAACTAGTTTGTATGCCGTAAATTGTGTAGTCTAGGCTTCAGATCCCGTCCATTCCTCTTTTTGCTAGAACTTTAGAAAGCAAAATGAGGTCCGAGTGAAAGCAAAACACTCTGTTTCAAATTGCAGCTACGAGGTGCCTCATGAGAAAGACATCGTGATATGCATTTACTGCTTTCAGCTAGTTTGTAATTGATCTAATCTCTCTTCCCCTTCAATCTTATGATGTTGCAGACGAATGGCGAGGAGCAGTGCAAGTATCTTGTAGAGTACATGGAAAACGATGCTGGAGGCAGCTTTTGTAATTTGAACGTGGTTCCCGATTTTGCTGGTATTAATAGATTTGTTACTGGAATCCGAGTCACCCTTTCTTTTACTCTTAGATATACAACAACAACAAAGCCTTTTACTCTTAGATATAAACAAGAAATAATCAAAATTTGTTTATGAGTAAGATTGAGATTAGGCGGAAGTGTTATGTCTATACGCTAGTTTTCTAGTACTAGAGATCCTTCTTTAATTTTCTAAGTTCCAAGTTTCCTACATTGCTGCTAGCACAATCTCCTATTTGTTTGACAATGATATAGATTGTTTTTCTTCTTTGGTGGAGAATAGCCAATAAAATGATAGCATGTTTACGTATTTAGAATAGGAAAAGTCATGTTTACTTACTTGGACGGAAAAAGTCGCGAATTGAACAAGTTGGAATAACTCCATTATGCATGGTAACGTAGAGCCCACGTACTTTCATTTCCGAATGCGTTATCAAACACAACGAAAGTAAAAAATAACTCAATTACGCATTCCATGAAAGTAACACTAAAATAAACGGAGTAAAAATTTTATTGAGGAGATAAATATGTACAAAAAGTTGAACAGTTGGTGGTGGCTTTTCATCCGTAGAACACTTTGAGATTAACATATGTCAGATGTGATTGGAAGTATGGGGTTAAAGTAAATGTGCAACAAGAGCAACAAAAACCTGAGCTCTTATGCCTGAAATCAGGCCCTAACCCTTTGGGTCGAGATACAAAGCGTGTCAATCTTTGGTCTTAATTTTCAAGACACTCAACCATTCCCCTTCTTTGTTAAGCACCAACCTTCGTTTGGTGACACTAGCAACAAACCTATTAATCAGTATCTTGACAAATCCTCACTACATCCTGAAAAATCATTTGCTCTTTCTTGAGATGGGAACATCTTCCGGCATAGCCCTCTTAAGCTGCTCAGCATGACGTTCTTCGCGATTGCCTCTTCACTCTCTGGGGCAACTTGAATGGACTCCAGCTCTTTCGGCGTTTAGAGGACTCACAAAAGAGGCCAGAGGCCAGAGCTTGCTGAAGCCACACCTCAAATTCTTCTTCATCTTCATCCATCATTTCAGCATCCAAATCCCACGGGAATCTACTTGAGTTGGATCTTTGAGTTTTCTCCAAACCAACCATGTTAACGTGGAAGCTAGGCCTATGAGTGTTGGGCCTGCACGCCATTCCCTGCATGGAACAAGTTGAAGCGATAAGATACCAACCTCGTTTCTCCCTGGCACAAAGTAGAGATGCACACCAAAAACATAATCATGGATCAAGGGTACTTGTTCTATTAGTCCAAGGAACAATTAAAAGTCCTTCCAATATAGTGTCTTCTGTGCTACAAGGTTCAGTAGGATGTCTGCCAGGTAACTGGGTCCGCTCGCTCACTGTTCTACTCAAATTTGAATACTTTCCAGATCAAGTTTTAAATAAGAATGATGCTTTTGAGGCAATTTGCCTGATTCATGTAATTTTGCAGTTCCACCGCTGTATAGGGTACAAAACATGCAGACTGTAGAACAAGGACAAGCTTGCAGAACTTAGATATTATATCCTGATTAAAACCATTACCTGACAAATAGCCCATTCAGATACATCAAAGATTTTGCTCTCAGCACAGACGAAGGCCCGTGGTATTTCCACCTAAATGAAAAGAAAAAAAAACAACAAAGACAACAAAAATCATAAGGGATGCTTAAATGTACATGTCTGCAACGAGGGAAATGATTCAGCTTAACAAATCATGCAAATCAGTGTTATGAAGATATTAACATGCATTATAGAAACAGGGAATGCGTGTGAAAGTCACGAGAGCCCTTGAAAGCTGGATCTCATCCCTGAAAGTCACGAGAGCACCATTTAAGCATTTGAATTCTGAACTTCTAACTCTCAAATTCCTACCTTTATTTATAGTCATTTCTGCAGTTCTGACATGCAACTCGCTTCAGTGAAAAATTGTTTTGTTGTTTAACGCATTGATAAATGCATGTGAGGACAGCAGAACCATTTGCATAGGGTGAGAAAAAGGTGTTCAGGTAAAAACTCTCAAGGTATACACAATTAAGCTTGGAAAAATAACACAAAAAGTACTGTGTAAAATACCTTATGTGGCCTATTAAATACTAAAGTTCCTTTGTACTCAACCCATCCATCTCCATCCTTTGCTTGGTGATATTGACAGCAATCCTAATTGCACAATGGATCCAATACATCAGATGCATACAGCAATGATGCAAAAAAAATGAGAAAAGTAACATATTTGACATTGAAATTAGTTAAAAAGAACAGCAACAAATAGAGAATAATGTCAGACCTGACACCATCTAGCCTTGGCCTTGCTTCTGTTTGTGCATATCCATATATGCGAATTTCCACACTTAGTGCACTGTATACGTCTCGACTCTTCAGAAAAATAATCTGGACCATCCTGCTTATACACAATTAAATAGGGGTTATATAACAAAAGCAGTAAATTGACTCGGAAAAATGACCCAGTGAAATACAGATTTATCATCGGACAATAAGATGTGGAAGTACAATGCAGACTGCTATAAAAAAAGATAGCTTCTTCTACATTGCATAATTGATATAAATTGGAAATTATGCACCATAGAAAATTTAATTAATATATTTTGAATTTGCAATTACTAAGACAATATAGAAATATGGGTTAATCTCAGTTTACTACCTTGGTTTTCAACATTTGTTACATCAAGTATTTTTTTTATTCCAGAGTGGTACCTGAAATCATAAATTTGGGACACTTTCATACATCCATTAAGGTTGCTGTTAAATCAGCCGGTGACAAGGCGCCCACATGAACACTGATTGGACGCCACGTGTCAATATGGGCCCATGTAAATATTATAAAAAAAGGGTTAAAATATCTGGGCAGCCCAACCCTCCCTCCCTTCCCTCCTGCACCCACCCAACCCTCCCTTCTCTCCTCTGCGCCCACCCAACCCTCTTCAATCCCCCGCACATCCAACCTTCCCCCTCCCTCTTTGACTCCACTCTTCTCTCCCCTGATCCTTCCATACCCGAACAACCTCTCCCTCACCACCATACCCCAACCCCACCCATTTGACGGCCGGTGGTCAACAAAACCTAGATTTACGGCCGGAGAGTCACACCTACCAGATTTGACGGCGGTGAAGAACAAAACCCAGCGGCCGGAGAAGACAGTGGCGGGGAGCACAAACCCAGCAGCCAAAACGATTTTTTAATCTTTTCAAATTTTCTTTCGATTTTTGCATTGAACATGGCCTCTGTTCTGCCATCTGTTATGCAAGATTTGGTCTGATTTGGATTTTTTTTTTCTGCATTCGTTGTGGATTCGGATCCCAGGTGCCAAATAGGGACAAACAAAGTGAAAGGGGTTGGGTGGATATGAAAAGGGAGTACAGCGCTGCCCAGATTTTTATTATTTTTTAATCTTTAATGTCTAAATGCGCCCATATTGACACGTGGTGTTCACTCATTGTCCATGTGGGCACCACGTAACCAAATGTATGAAAGTGTCTCAAAATTATGATTTTAGGTACCATTCTGAGATGAAAAAAATTTGATGTACCAAATGTTGAAAACCAGGAAACTTCAGGGTAGAAAACTGAGATTAACCCTAGAAATATTATAACTGCTCTCATATCTAGAGTTATTGATGACCTCCATCAAAATGACAATCAGATAAATCTCAGGAAAGTGTATGACACTAAACAACTAAAGGCTCGTTTGGATGTGCTTTTAAAATAACTAAAAGCGCTTTTAGAGAACATATTTTTGGGTTTCAAAAGTACTTAAAATGTTTTCTATAAGAAGCATTAGTTATGTGCTTCTTCCAAGAAGCACTTAAAGTACTTTTTCAGGATTTACTTGCATCTTTACCAAAGATTAGTTCTAAAAATATCATGCAACGTTGCACCATGATTCGAAGAGTAAATTTTTTATGTCACTTTTTAATTCTCATGCCAACATTATATAATATTGTACTAAAAATATGAGGTGGCAGAGAGTCCATAGAGTCTCAATTTTGAGAGTGCATTTCTCATCGGCTAAAACTCAACAAACTCTAAGATCGTTTCACTTTTAACAATTATCCAATAAATAAACAAACTATAATATTTATTAAACACTGAAGTTTTAACAAGGTAATAGAAAAATCAAACTATTTTTTATTTGGCTATTACAAAGTCTTACAAAAAGGAAAAAGAACAAACAAAACAAAATAAAATGCAATCTGGTGGAATGTCGTTCCATGCCTAAAAATAAAGCTAATAAACACACGGAGCGTGTCGTTTCGCCTAGTCACAGTCATTGTCGCTCATTACCTGTCTTGGCGCGAAGAAACGACACTTCTCAACTGCTTTTCAAAATCACTTGCAAACTCAAAGCTTCTCCCTGCAGAGTACAAGATGCAAAAGCCATTAAAACAACAATAATGTTATTCTTATCATATTTTTGTATCACAGTTCTATACCACCTTAGGCGGTATTTGATGTGAACAGCTACATCATCTAAATTAATTAGTATTTAATTTCAAAATGTTAATCAATAATTAATAAAAATATTGTTAATTAAATGATGATTGTGGTATACAAGGAGTCTCCTTCTTCCACCTAAGATTATTAAGTGTTTTAATTAATAAAAATATTGAAATTAAATGATATAGCTTGTCCAAACACATCTGTCACCTAAGATGGTAAAAAAATATGGTATAAAATTGTGGTAAGCATCAGTGACTCTTAAAACAATAATATCACATGATTTCAAAGCTACCCACCAACGTCCCGCCTCACCTGAGCCTTAGGTTCTTGAAAATCTACTGTAATTCCGGCGATTTACAACGTGCACGCCGCCTGTTCAATCAAATTCCCGAACCAGACCTGCGTGCGGGGACCGTGCTCATATCAGGCTACACGCGACATGGGTTCCTCAAGGAATCCATAGATCTTCTGCTTCTGTCAGTTGCTAAGGCGTGTGCTGCTCGTGGTGATGTTAGAAATGCTAAAGAGCTTCACGATGATGCAATTCGATTCGGGTTTCATTCGGATGTCTCTTTGGGCAATGCAATGGTCGATACGTTTGGAAAATGAAAGTATGTTGATGGGGCGAGAAGGGTTTTCGATGCCATGGCAGTGAAAGATGTGGTGTCTTGGACCTCTTTGTGTTCTTGTTATGTTAACTGCGGGATGCCCAGACACGGTTTGGAGGCATTTCGCGAATGGAGTGAGACCCAATATAGTAACAGTTTCTTCAATCCTACCTGCTTGCTCGGAGTTGAAAGATTTGAATTTGGAAAGAGTGATTCATGGGTTTCTGGTCAGACATGGAATGGAAGAGAATGTTTTGGTTAGCAGCGCCCTTGTAAATATCTATGCTAGTTGTCTGAGCACTAAACAAGCTCAGTTGGTATTTGATATGATGTCTAGACGAGATGTCGTGTCCTGGAATGTACATCTAACTGCGTATTTTTCGAACAGAGATTGCAAAAAGGGTGTAACTTTATTTTCTAGGATGAGAAGGGAAGGTGTTAAATTGGATGGTGCTTCATGGAATGCTGTTATTGGTGGGGTGCTTGAATAACGGGCAGACGGAAGAGGCGCTGAAAATGCTCGGACAGATGCAAGAATCAGGAATTAAGTCCAATCAGATCACAATTACTAGTTTGTTACCAGCTTGCAAAGATTTGGAGAGCTTGAGGGCAGGCAAAGAGGTGCACAGTTACATCTTTAGGAATTGTTTAATGGAGGACTTGGCTGTGGTAAGCCACGGGGATCCATTAGTATCGAAAACTCTCCTGGAGCAGGATCTTCTGTGCTATTCCAAGACGATCCATTACTTTAGTCTAAAGTAGGAGGGGGAACGGCACTGTGCAATTTTGCCTCAATTTCACTTTATTTACGAGCTTGCCTCAATTTTGCATTTCATTCTTCGTTCAGTGAGGGATTCGGGGAGGGGAGGCCATGCCGCTCTGGGATCGAGATAGAGAGACAGAGGGAAAGGGAGACAGAGGCAGAGCGACCGAGAGAGAGTGAGAGGGAGGAGTGGGGATCCTCGATTTCATGAGTGGGAGAGGGGGTACAGTCGGAGAAAAAGCATGGGGGCCGTCGGGATTTGAGGGGGAGGCGTCGGGATCGTGAGCGGGGGTCTGGGTTTGTCCCTTTGGACCGTTTGCGACCTCTCTTGGCGACTTACTCCAGCTTTCCGGTGATGGAAAAACTGTATCATTCACTCCTCAGGTATGTTACTTTTCGGTCATTGTTTTATTAATTCCAGTTCTCATTCTAATCTCTGTAAAGTTTGTGGCTTTGCTCTGTTTACTGTTTGAAGAGGAGATAGAAAGTGCAGCCTTTCTTCGCCTCTGAATATTGTCAGAATCTCTTCCCTCTTTTTTTTTTTTTTTTTTTTGGAAAACTGGAGAACTAGTATTCCAGGGCACAGCCAACAAAGTACACACAAGAGGGTCCAATTACAAGATTAATACAAAGCAAAAGTGCACCCTAACCAAAGCCCAAGGAGAACTAAGTACAAGCACAAACGGGCCAACAGAGTAAAACAGAAAAGAGCCCAAAAGAGCAAAAGAAACCCTAGTCTTCTGCTTCCACCTCGCAAAAGAGCTAAACTTGTAATCATAAATATTTTTCTTGCAGACTTATAATTGCATGTCTCATTGTTTGCCAGCAAAAGACTATAAGCTTCATGTCAACCTTCCGAACACGTTTTCTGATGGTAGATTGAAGGATTAACAAGCACTTCAATGATGATCTACAGACTACCGAGGATCTATCAACGCAGTGCTGAAAGTATTCTCTGAACAAAGAAGCATCCTTGATGGTGATTCAGGGATGCTTTGTTCAGTGTAAAAACCGGGCTGCTTTGGAGGCGGCAAGGCAACATCACTGCTCAACATTAGAACCACAGATGACATGTTTGGTCTATCCTCAGGTACTCTTTGCACACATAATAGCCCCACGTGAAGACACCTTACCACTTCATATATGTTGCACAAATCACAAAACTTCTTATCGATCAGTTCTAGTGGTTTATCCTGAATCCATAGTATCCATGCCTTAAAACAAATTGAAACATGTATGATATGTTAGTGGCCTAATATGTAAAAGGTGCTTTGCTGCAAACCTTCAACACTGTGAAATGGCATGTCATTACAAGACGTGCTTCGAAGAGCACCGTCTAATTCACTATTCTTTTTAATGTAAAATATCATCACCTTGTTGGTTAAACTTACATGTCCAAGAAGGTTGTGGTTGTGATCTGGATGACGAAATCCCCTGTTCTTCTTCCTACTCAACATCTCGAGCAATATGACTCCAAAGCTAAACACATCAGATTTCATCGAGAAAATTCCATCTGCTGTATATTCCGGAGACATATAACCACTGCCAGATCAATATGCAGTGACCAGTGAGAAAGAATTTCAAAAGCAAAACAATCAAAATATAAACCACAAAACAAATCTAAGCATGCTTACTAGGTTCCAACCACTCTGTTTGTATTGGCCTGACTTTGGTCACCGCCGAATGTTTTAGCCAGGCCGAAGTCTGAAATCTTCGGGTTCATATTATTATCTAGCAAAATATTACTACATTTCAAATCTCGATGTATAATCCTTAATCTAGAGTCTTGGTGAAGATAAAGAAGCCCTCGAGCAACTCCACTGATAATGTGGAAGCACTTAGGCCAATCGAGCAATTTTTGTCCCTCCTGATCTGAAGA
Source organism: Malus domestica (assembly GCF_042453785.1). Lineage (NCBI taxonomy): Eukaryota > Viridiplantae > Streptophyta > Magnoliopsida > Rosales > Rosaceae > Malus > Malus domestica. The sequence continues at coordinate 33,763,494 of NC_091665.1, forward strand.
AACTTTAAGCTTGTTATGTCAATGCCACATTGAATCCTAGTATAATAAGGTTGAAAATGAAGGATCGTACCAAAAATATAGAAGTCCAAGCTTTTGTTGGGCATGAATTCATATATTAGAATCTTTTCATCTTTTTGAATGCAACAACCGAGAAGCTTAACAAGATTGCGATGCTGAAGTCTGGCTATGAGTATAACTTCAGTTTTGAACTCTTTCATTCCTTGTCCGGAATTCTTTGAAAGCCTCTTTACTGCAATTTCTTTTCCTCCTATCAGGGTACCCTATTGACCATCATTTCGAAAAGACTTAAATTTTGTATAGCAATTTAGCTAATTTTGATTGCATGAATTTATGTTACCTTGTACACAGGTCCAAAGCCACCTTCTCCCAGCTTGTTACAGCTTGAAAAGTTGTCAGTGGCTTTAGCTATGGTGGTCAAGTCAAACAGTGGTAACTCCATCTCTTCCCCGTCTTCTCCAAGGTATTCGTCTCTGCAATCCTTTCTTCTGTGTCCTGAAATAGTAGGAGATCTCTTCAGCGTGGACAAAAAGATGCGAACAGTTAGCTACACTATCGAAATTAAATACTACCTTATCTAATGCATTTTTAATGTGTCTGAAAATGGTTACCTTCATATCTGAGTTTCTTCATCCGTATGTACAATATCATTCCAACAAGCAATCCCACGAGAAAAACTGCAGAGCTGAGGAGAATTGCTAGTAGCTGTCTCTTGTTGAAATTGCTCTTTTTCTTAACATGATCTGAAATATCCGTATAAAACAAACTTTGCATGTGCTCGTAGTGTTCCAGTAACTGTGGTTCTAACATTAACTTATTTAAACCCTACTTTGCATAATTGCAGATAAGGGTCTAAGACGTACCTAGTTCTGAAGCTGCCACCCGTATATAGAGGTCTTGACCACCGCCGGGAGTGAATTCTTTTATGTCGATGAGGTTACCAAACCAAAGCACGCAGCCACTTCCTCCCTCCCTGATGTCTAGATTTGCACACGCCGTGCATGAGCAGTTTCCCCAACATAATCCCTTGCATTCACTAAGGCTCATGCTTTTATCAAACCATGAGGAGGATGTGTCTGGCAATTTAATCCCACTATACTTTACGAAGCCATCTCCATCGCTGCAGGCCAACGGAGTCCTTCGAACACATCCATCAGACCAATATCCCGAATTCCAATCTTTCAAAGATTTTGGTACAAATCCCTTCATGCATGCACATATTGCAGAGTTACTATTGATACTGCAACTAGAAAATGGACCGCACAAGGCATACTTTTCACACCGATCTGCTAGGAATGAAAAGGCAAGTTCCCAACTCTGTGTTTGGGACACCCATGTGAACTTCTCTGAGACTCCTGATGGGTTCAATACATATCTCGAGAACACTGACATGTTCCGGAGCCTGTACTCATAATAGACCTCGTCCTTGTTCATCACAAATTCAGTCCCAGATATTGGATCTGGATGTGTGACATCATATCCGTATCCTGTCAAATAAAGGCCATTCCATGACCCTCGTCTGGCTTGTATCTTATCTCCTTTCATAATTAAAAATTGTGGTAAGCCACGCAGATCCACTCGTCCCGAAAACGCTCCCGGAGAAGGATCTTCTGTGCTCTTCCAAGACGAGAGATACCTCTCTAAACCGGTAACCAAGTCCCAACCAAGCTTCATTTCCGGTAGGTATGTGTCACAAGGATAATCAAAACTCTGCCACAAGAAGTTATCCGGGTTAGTTTCTTTCCCATCTTGCACCACAAGATTTCCAGAATCCAATAGTTGCGATACTGGATTCCCCGCAATTCTTGATGAATTCGATGACCACACAATGCTGTTTGAGCTATTCAGGAGGACTAGAACTCCTTGCTCCGTGAGCTTCAAAAGTCCTGAAGAATCACCAAGTGGTGTTTCTCTGTTGGCCACCCACACAACTGCATCAGCAGAAGCAGTGTACCATATTCCCAAGTACCGGCTTTTCGATTTACCAGGGCTGAAGAATCCCAGTTCATAGCTTCCACCTACTGAAACCAGAGTTTCGCCATCTCTTATATATCCACTCGGAGTGATCGTGACCAGTGCAGTTGCAGCTGAGATTCTTTGGAGGGAGAATAAGAAGAACAAGCACATAAAAACACTTGTCAAGGCTTGCATCGTTGTTCTGAGATTGCATGCTTTATCCAAAGAAATTAATACAAAAAATTATGCAGAGAAGATGGAAAAATCAAAGTAAATTCAAAGACTTGGGTTTCTTGATTGACCCAACACCTTTGGTTTGGCAAGTCAGCCATGGACTATTGACAATTTTGACTCAACTGAGTTGACAGCTGACACTGTTCACATCTCCAATGGTGGATTGCCAAACGACTATTTGTACCAAGTTTATTTATTAAATATGTCTGTATTTGAGAAAATAAATAATGTTTTTGTATATATGTCAAAGTTCTACGTGTAAAAAATAAATGACATACATGGCGAACTGTTGAAATTCAAACCATAGGGTTATGCAAACGATCATTTGATAGCATCTTGTCTTCAATTTATTTGGAGAGGTTACGAGTTCAAATTTCAAAGAGAAACGTGTTCAAATTTTAAAGAGGAATGTCAACGTCTTCTTATTTGAAATTTTTTATTCTACATTACTGACTTTTTTTTTATCGTGCAATGTTACAAAATGGTCCACACTGTAGATTTTTTAAGTCATTCTTCAAAGGTCAAATCTACTAAAAATTAACCAATTTTAAGATCGTTTAGCTATTTAACAAGTATCAAATAAATAAACAAACTGTGATTCTATTAAACATTAAAATTTTAAGAACGTTAATCGAAAGATCAAACTATCTTTTATTTGACTATTACGAAGTCTTACAAAAAGGAAAAAGAACAAACAAAACATAAAATGCAATCAGGTGGAATGTCGTTCCATGCCTAAAATAAAGCTAATAAGCCTACGGGGCATGTCGTTTCTTGCCTAGAAAGTCATCGTCCGCTTATTACATGTCCTGGCGTGAAGAAACGGTACTTCTCAATTGCTTTTCAGTACTAGGCCTATAAAAAGGATCGAGGCTTGATGGGCCGGCTTAAAGCCCAACCCTATTTTTTGGTGGTGGGCTAGCCCGATACAGTTTTAGAGTCGAGCTTTATCCAACCTGATTTAAAATGGGCAGGGCCTAAACCTTGCCTTTTAAGCCTTGACATCTTTAGACTACTTAGTACGTCCCATGTAATTTAAATATTTTTTTTTTTGAACAACGATATTATCTACACTAAAAGGGAGGGGATTTGATCTACATATTTTTGTATGCTATAAATTGTGTAGTCTAGGCTTCAGATCCCGTCCATTCCTCGTTTTGCTAGAACTTTAGAAAGTAAAAATGAGGTCCGAGTGAAAGCAAAACACACTGTGTTTCCAAATTGCAGCTACGAGGTGCCTCATGAGAAAGACATCGTGATATGCATTTACTGTTTTCAGCTAGTTTGTAATTGATCTAATCTCTCTTCCCCTTCAATCTTATGATGTTGCAGACGAATGGCGAGGAGCAGTGCAAGTATCTTGTAGAGTACATGGAAAACGATGCTGGAGGCAGCTTTTGTAATTTGAACGTGGTTCCCGATTTTGCTGGTATTAATAGATTTGTTACTGGAATCCGAGTCACCCTTTCTTTTACTCTTAGATATACAACAACAACAAAGCCTTTTACTCTTAGATATAAACAAGAAATAATCAAAATTTGTTTATGAGTAAGATTGAGATTAGGCGGAAGTGTTATGTCTATACGCTAGTTTTCTAGTACTAGAGATCCTTCTTTAATTTTCTAAGTTCCAAGTTTCCTACATTGCTGCTAGCACAATCTCCTATTTGTTTGACAATGATATAGATTGTTTTTCTTCTTTGGTGGAGAATAGCCAATAAAATGATAGCATGTTTACGTATTTAGAATAGGAAAAGTCATGTTTACTTACTTGGACGGAAAAAGTCGCGAATTGAACAAGTTGGAATAACTCCATTATGCATGGTAACGTAGAGCCCACGTACTTTCATTTCCGAATGCGTTATCAAACACAACGAAAGTAAAAAATAACTCAATTACGCATTCCATGAAAGTAACACTAAAATAAACGGAGTAAAAATTTTATTGAGGAGATAAATATGTACAAAAAGTTGAACAGTTGGTGGTGGCTTTTCATCCGTAGAACACTTTGAGATTAACATATGTCAGATGTGATTGGAAGTATGGGGTTAAAGTAAATGTGCAACAAGAGCAACAAAAACCTGAGCTCTTATGCCTGAAATCAGGCCCTAACCCTTTGGGTCGAGATACAAAGCGTGTCAATCTTTGGTCTTAATTTTCAAGACACTCAACCATTCCCCTTCTTTGTTAAGCACCAACCTTCGTTTGGTGACACTAGCAACAAACCTATTAATCAGTATCTTGACAAATCCTCACTACATCCTGAAAAATCATTTGCTCTTTCTTGAGATGGGAACATCTTCCGGCATAGCCCTCTTAAGCTGCTCAGCATGACGTTCTTCGCGATTGCCTCTTCACTCTCTGGGGCAACTTGAATGGACTCCAGCTCTTTCGGCGTTTAGAGGACTCACAAAAGAGGCCAGAGGCCAGAGCTTGCTGAAGCCACACCTCAAATTCTTCTTCATCTTCATCCATCATTTCAGCATCCAAATCCCACGGGAATCTACTTGAGTTGGATCTTTGAGTTTTCTCCAAACCAACCATGTTAACGTGGAAGCTAGGCCTATGAGTGTTGGGCCTGCACGCCATTCCCTGCATGGAACAAGTTGAAGCGATAAGATACCAACCTCGTTTCTCCCTGGCACAAAGTAGAGATGCACACCAAAAACATAATCATGGATCAAGGGTACTTGTTCTATTAGTCCAAGGAACAATTAAAAGTCCTTCCAATATAGTGTCTTCTGTGCTACAAGGTTCAGTAGGATGTCTGCCAGGTAACTGGGTCCGCTCGCTCACTGTTCTACTCAAATTTGAATACTTTCCAGATCAAGTTTTAAATAAGAATGATGCTTTTGAGGCAATTTGCCTGATTCATGTAATTTTGCAGTTCCACCGCTGTATAGGGTACAAAACATGCAGACTGTAGAACAAGGACAAGCTTGCAGAACTTAGATATTATATCCTGATTAAAACCATTACCTGACAAATAGCCCATTCAGATACATCAAAGATTTTGCTCTCAGCACAGACGAAGGCCCGTGGTATTTCCACCTAAATGAAAAGAAAAAAAAACAACAAAGACAACAAAAATCATAAGGGATGCTTAAATGTACATGTCTGCAACGAGGGAAATGATTCAGCTTAACAAATCATGCAAATCAGTGTTATGAAGATATTAACATGCATTATAGAAACAGGGAATGCGTGTGAAAGTCACGAGAGCCCTTGAAAGCTGGATCTCATCCCTGAAAGTCACGAGAGCACCATTTAAGCATTTGAATTCTGAACTTCTAACTCTCAAATTCCTACCTTTATTTATAGTCATTTCTGCAGTTCTGACATGCAACTCGCTTCAGTGAAAAATTGTTTTGTTGTTTAACGCATTGATAAATGCATGTGAGGACAGCAGAACCATTTGCATAGGGTGAGAAAAAGGTGTTCAGGTAAAAACTCTCAAGGTATACACAATTAAGCTTGGAAAAATAACACAAAAAGTACTGTGTAAAATACCTTATGTGGCCTATTAAATACTAAAGTTCCTTTGTACTCAACCCATCCATCTCCATCCTTTGCTTGGTGATATTGACAGCAATCCTAATTGCACAATGGATCCAATACATCAGATGCATACAGCAATGATGCAAAAAAAATGAGAAAAGTAACATATTTGACATTGAAATTAGTTAAAAAGAACAGCAACAAATAGAGAATAATGTCAGACCTGACACCATCTAGCCTTGGCCTTGCTTCTGTTTGTGCATATCCATATATGCGAATTTCCACACTTAGTGCACTGTATACGTCTCGACTCTTCAGAAAAATAATCTGGACCATCCTGCTTATACACAATTAAATAGGGGTTATATAACAAAAGCAGTAAATTGACTCGGAAAAATGACCCAGTGAAATACAGATTTATCATCGGACAATAAGATGTGGAAGTACAATGCAGACAGCTATAAAAAAAGATAGCTTCTTCTACATTGCATAATTGATATAAATTGGAAATTATGCACCATAGAAAATTTAATTAATATATTTTGAATTCGCAATTACTAAGACAATATAGAAATATGGGTTAATCTCAGTTTGCTACCCTTGGTTTTTAACATTTGGTACATCAAGTTCTTTTTTTTATTCCAGAGTGGTACCTGAAGTCATAAATTTGGGACACTTTCATACATCCATTAAGATTGCTGTTAAATCAGCCGGTGACATGACGCCCACATGCACACTGATTGGACGCCACGTGTCAATATGGGCCCATGTAAATATTAAAAAAAAGGGTTAAAATATCTGGGCAGCCCAACCCTCCCTCCCTTCCCTCCTGCACCCACCCAACCCTCCCTTCTCTCCTCTGCGCCCACCCAACCCTCTTCAATCCCCCACACATCCAACCTTCCCCCTCCCTCTTTGACTCCACTCTTCTCTCCCCTGATCCTTCCATACCCGAACAACCTCTCCCTCACCACCATACCCCAACCCCACCCATTTGACGGCCGATGGTCAACCAAACCTAGATTTACGGCCAGAGAGTCACACCTACCAGATTTGACGGCGGTGAAGAACAAAACCCAGCAGCCGGAGAAGACAGTGGTGGGGAGCACAAACCCAGCAGCCAAACCGATTTTTTAATCTTTTCAAATTTTCTTTCGATTTTTGCATTGAACATGGCCTCTGTTCTGCCATCTGTTATGCAAGATTTGGTCTGATTTGGATTTTTTTTTTCTGCATTCGTTGTGGATTCGGATCCCAGGTGCCAAATAGGGACAAATAAAGTGAAAGGGGTTGGGTGGATATGAAAAGGGAGTACAGCGCTGCCCAGATTTTTATTATTTTTTAATTTTTAATGTCTAAATGCGCCCATATTGACACGTGGTGTTCACTCATTGTCCACGTGGGCACCACGTCACCAAATGTATGAAAGTGTCCCAAAATTATGACTTTAGGTACCATTCTGAGATGAAAAAAAATTGATGTACCAAATGTTGAAAACTAGGAAACTTCAGGGTAGTAAACTGAGATTAACCCTAGAAATATTATAACGGCTCTCGTATCTAGAGTTATTGATGACCTCCATCAAAATGACAATCAGATAAATCTCAGGAAAGTGCATGACACTAAACAACTAAGGGCTCGTTTGGATGTGCTTTTAGAGAAAATATTTTTGGGTTTCAAAAGCACTTAAAATGCTTTTTGTAAGAAGCATTAGTTATGTGCTTCTTCCAAGAAGCACTTAAAATGCTTTTTGTAAGAAGCATTAGTTATGTGCTTCTTCCAAGAAGCACTTTAAGTACTTTTTCAGGATTTACTTGCATCTTTACCAAAGATTAGTTCTAAAAATATTTTTGCCAAAAGCGCTTTCAGTCATTTTAAAAGCACATCCAAATAAGCTCTAAATCTACGATCAAATAACATAGCTCACCTGATGTGAAGTACCATAGGACTTCTGGCACACACTCTTAGTCTTGGATTCTTCCTTCCGCAACTGCTCATCATAGTCTCTCTTCTTTGTGGAATCAGAGAGAACCTAAAAATGCGTCATTGTGACAGGCACATACAGAATCACAATGAAGACATTATTTAGGTCTTATAATTCTCATTTCAGACATGCAATGATTACTATACAACTCGAATAACAAGTATGTATAATTACCTCAAATGCACATTGAACTCTCTTAAACGCTTCACTTGCTAATGCACTTCCCATATTTTTATCAGGATGCACAAGCATGGCCTATACAAGAGATAATCACGCACAATATAACTCAACTGCACATCAGATTCTTCAAAATTGTATTCAGACACTAATGCTACCACTTCTTAGTCAAATGGTAAAAATAATGTACTTCCTCTACTTCACATAAACAATTTCACAATTCATACATAAAATAAGAGGGAAAAAGAGAGAACTCCCATTGATGAAACAGAAGAAAGAAGGGAAAGGTAATATCCACCTTCTTCCGGTATTCTTTTTTCAATATTGCTGCATCAATTTTTTTGTGGCGAGGAAATCCTAGTGCTTCATAATGATCAATACTGTCCAAAATCTTTTTCATTTCATCAGCTGAACTTTTTTCCTCTTTGACCACCTTAATAGGGAAAGATTCTTTTCGGTCATTTATAATAGTTGAAGTAGCTGGCGTGCTAGATGAGTTACATGAGTGCAGCTTTTCAGGTTCATCAGTAGGAATAGAGTATTCAAATTCCCCAGAAAAATCATCCTCCATAATTGTTTCTGATTGCTTTTGCTCTTCGAAGTGTGTGCTTTCGCTCACTTTATCACACCATTGGAGCACATAATTTAATGCATCATTAGAGAAAAATGCAAGGTTTATTGAGAGAACTACACCATGCCATCCAACTTGAACTTTGACACAATAAATAGCATAAACAGTTGCCATCAAGACCAGCAACCGTGCATGATTTAGGGAGAACAAATAACCTGCATTTGTAATAGAGTTTTTAGTATTTTCAAAATCAATAGAAAAGCCACTATATATCAGAATGCTGATCCACTTATATGACCTCTAAATGCTTAAGTCTTGGAACTATTACCCAAGATTGTTTAGTACAAAACTGCCCACGCATGAGGACACTAATTAAATGAAGGAAATAGCAAAAGCACGAGACACGTGTTCTAAAACAAGAATACGAGAGCTTTAAAGTTTTGACTTCTTTGTTTCAGGCCTGGTGCCTCCCCTCTGCTATATTACCTTCCCCACTATGACAATCACAAGTATCTATTTCTATATCATTAGCCACCTACTCAGCAACATGAGAACATCAAGGGACAAATCTTATCAGCATTATGAATCTCTCACTACGTTAAAAGAGAGTTAATTCTCAAAATTCTATACAATTCACATATCCTCTATTTCAAATTGAAACATTAATAAGAGTTCGTCGACAGTTTCTCTAATAAAATAAATAATTGAACTTAAAACTTTTTCTATTATAATCTGTTTTGGTAGGATGATTTCTAAGATAAATTACAATCTTCTAGGTTGATGCGGTCAGAAGGCTAAGGATATCCCCTCAGTTCTTGCATTATTCCTAGATATCATATTGAATGGGAAATCATCCAACAGATTGCAGCAAGGCTGCTAAACTCAACTATGGATGCCAGAACTATTTTTGTTCATGTTTTTCTTTTAGGTACATATTCATTTATGTGTGGTACATATGCACCCTGGCATATTTCATAGAGCACAAATAACGGCAACATGGGTACAGTGAGAACAATGATAGCCACGTAGAAATCAAAAGAATATTGTATTGCATCAAGTTATAATTCAGATTTCACAAAAAAATTAGAATACCTCCAACTATAAATAAGATTCCCGTTATCCAAAAGTTAGCGTACATCCATAAAATCAGAATAGCGAAGATCCCTACAATAAAAAGTCCTGGAGTGTAACCCAAGTACTGGACAGCAGCTCCAGCAGCTCCCTGAAATATTGGACCCAACTGTAAGTCACAGTTTGTTCTGTAGCAATGTAAATAATTTAAGTAAATATACCATAATTATGTATGTTTGAGTTACAAAAAAACCATTACTGTCATCTCATAGATATCCATTATTCCAAATTATGTCACCCTGCATTAAGTAATTCTAAGAAAAGAACACTATGATGGTTCCACAAACTTAACGAAAAAATTCACTACTGTCATCTCATGGCTATCCATTATTCTAAGTTATGTCACTCTGCATTAAGTAGTTCTAGGAAAAAACACTATGCATGTTCCACAAAGTTACAAACCTTGGCACAAGTACTATATATTGGTATCTAAAGTATGAAAATTTTCTACATTATTCGTTAGATTTTTTATAAGGGTAGCGCTATTCACATGCCCATTTTTACTTCTCACACACCCTTGTTAATTTTTGTCAATTGATCTTCTTCAATTCATTCGATCTGACAGCCGAAAATTGAGATGGGTGTGTGAGACGTAAAAATGGGCATGTGGATAGCACCACCCTTTGATAAATACTTTCTTTTGTGTATTTTTTTTTTCCATTTAAGACCCTATTCTGGCAACCTGAAGTATTTTCTACTAAGTCTTCGATAAGACAGCGTCAAACTTGAAATATTCAGTTCACAATAGACCTGGAACCTGAATTCTTAAACCAAGCTTCTGTAATTCTACATACCCTACAACCTTGATATTTACGTGTCCTGGTTGACCTCATGAGTAAACATCCACCAGTGTTGCAGCCTATCCTTTCATCATTTTTTGCACTCCTAAAATCTTCTCCAGAAATACCTAAGCGCTAAAGTTGCACATCATAAACTGTCCATGAAAAACATTACTTCTACACTACCCCTATAAGAAAACATCTGTCAGACTTTATAACCAGTTATATCTTTAAAGGATACATAATTCTTTTATGGGTCTGAAATTGCTGCATATCTTTCCCATCTAATAATCAAATTAAATGGCTGTAATAGAAGACGAAGCATTGAAAGAAAAAAAAAACAACTAAATGCTCAAGAGTAAAAAAGGAAATACCAAGGAAACATACCATACTAAGAAGTACATAAACCAAGCAAGAAATTGAAGTCAAACTGAGAAAGCAACTCCACATTATAAGGAGCAAAGCTGCAGAACCCAACCCAATAAAGGATTGAAAACCTCTTATGATGCAGTCCCACCAATAAATCAACAACAGGATCAACAGCCTCCCTGTCCTGGCGCACCCACTGCACACCATCGGCCAATGCCGTTCTACAAACATCCCGATTTTATCTCCACACCCACCGATCGCAGTTCCCGATCGTGAATAAATGTGTTTCTGTGACTGCAGCCATTTCCAAGCTTGTCTAAACAACCCTATATCCTCCATCACTACAAAATATGAACTTATGGGTTCACCAGAGAAGCAGATTATTGTCGAATACAGACCCTGATATCTATAACCATAGATTCGAAACCGGAAACTGAAATTGGTAACAACCCAAACTCTGAGATGCTAAATCATCAATGAAGTCCATAGAACCGAGAGCAACCGAAATCCTGATCCGCTAAAATATCAAGCTGGAAAGCGGTAAAATCAGCTGAAATTCACGGGTTTGGAGCAAGATCTAGAATCTCCAACCTCCCGAACCAAAACCAACAAGTAAATTCAATCACGTTCTTCTTTCAGTGAGTGAGTCAGCTCTCGCATTGCTTCACATGCAAGCTTCCAATAAATAAAGCAACCAAAACCCAGACATTCAAAAGCTAAAAAGCACGGATAGAAAATTGGCAAATATTCCGCTTTATTGAAATAATGTCTCACTAGCTTTTCAGACGCGAATATCTGTGTCTATGAAAACCCACAGCAAGTAGTCCCAATTCACATACCAAAAATAGACGCTTTTGCTGCTGCTGCTGCATCAGTCGCTTCCGGAACAAATTGAAATGGGGGAGATGGAGATTGAGCTGCAGAGCTGGCTATGGCGGAAACCCACAGAGAGAGGGAGTTGATTGAACCACCGACAGGGGAGAAGAGAGGGTTGGAGCCTTAAAGGCGGATGCTTTAGGGGATTCGGGGAGAGAGGGGTGGAGAGAGAGGGAGAGAGGGAGAGATAAACCCTAGCTTTTTGCAGGCATTGCTCGTGAAAAAGAGAGAGTTTGAAAAGTGTGGATAAAGGTGTAGAAAGAAGGGGGGGGGGGGGGAGAGAGGGGTGAAGGAGGGTGCACAGGAAGAAGAGAAGAGACTCTCCTACTTGAACTTATCTTGTGTCACTTTTGTCACTTTGTGACCTCTTTCTTTATCATAATTATTATGACCCACTGGTATTTGGAACCCACTTGACGCCACTGTTTTTTATTCCTCAAAGAAAAAATATGTTTTGTAGCGTGTGGTTTGTATTCAAACAAGATATCAAATCTTTTGATGGAATGTAACTCAATCAAATTTAAAGATAGAAAAAAACTTTAGCCGGTATGCGAAGGGTCAATTTCTTTTCATCACTACGATAAAGGATTACTTGCGATAGATGAACTTTTTGTTGTTAAAATTTTTTTTAATAAATGATATTATCGACACTAAGGGATAAGGAAGTGGGCTAAAGCCTCGTAATGAGCTAGCAATAATGTGATTCAAATTCGTCTTTGATCAGAGTTGAATTTAAAATCTCTCACTTCAAAGTGAAGAGTACTAAGTGAGGGTGTCAACTTTAACATATGAGATTGAGTAATGTGCTGTTAAATAATATTTTTAATTATTTTATAGTGTGCGTCTCATTGATGTATCAATTTTAAATTTTAAATTTTATTTTAATGAATTATTTTTTAAAATGAATGCTACAAATATTATTTATAATAAATAACATATAAGTTGGAAGAAGAGAAAATTTGACATTATCACGTCAGTCATCAAATTTGTCACAACCCGTCCTGGAAATATACATTATTTTGTTATCGTTGATGTGAAAAGACTAAAATACCCTTGAGCGTTTGTGGCATTATGAGTCGTATGTGACAAGTTTTAGAAATGGACCAATGTGATTATTTTCCGAAGTTTTGGGGCCAATGAGAATGAGAACTTAACCTTGGTTAGTTATGATTGGTGTGTAGGTTGGACCACACACACACATCCACATCACCTTCATTCTCTCTCTCACTCCGGTGCACCCTTTCTCTCTCGGACTCACTCTCTCTTCCCTCTCCTTCGTACGGACAAGGTCAAACCAAGCCAAATCTTCACCGATCGAGGAAGAAAATGGTACCATTGTGTTCATGAGGACCATACGAGTTCAAAAGTACCCATTTCAGGTAAGAACTTGTTCGATATCACGTTGAAAATTCAAGCTCCGAGTTGAGCACTATTCATGAACTTTTAAATGGTTGTGTTTTAGGACAATCCAAGCTTATAGCGAGCTTAGTGAGGTCCCAAGGAAGCTCGGAGTGCTTCGTTTGAAGGTTTTGGACGTCGGGATCACGAGGTTCGAAGGTGGCCGGTTTTGGTGAAATTGTCCCGATGAGTTTTCCAAGGATTTGGAAGTTTTAAAAGGTATAACCTTCTTCCTCTCGAAATTTGTGAAGTTCTGGTGAAAATTTCATGAAAAATGGTGTAGAATCGAGTGAGAAATCATCGATTGCAGGGTTGCCCAGTTTTCCGGCGTCGGCGAGTTTTCCGGCGTCTAGACGAAGAAGATGATGTGCGTGGGGGGCGCGTGGCACCGTGGCCTCCCTGGCGCGTGAGGGCGTGTGGGTCCTAGGAAAATTATTTTAAAAATATCTCGAAGTTCGCGACGTCGAGTAGATCACTGTGGTATATTCATATACCTATTTTGAGCAATGTATGAGAAGTTATTAGCTAGTTTTGCCTATATGCTTTAAAATAACATTTTTATAGTTAATTCGCATATAGGTGAGACTTATCCCGAGGACGAGCGTATCCACGGGCGACTCGGGGGCTACGACCCTTCAACATATCAATGAGTGGGCTTTTGTTTTCAGTATATATTTATGTACTTGATTTAGTTCTCATAAATGCATTTTTAAAGAAAGTATGCTTTGAAATATTATGCCAAATGTTTTTATATTTTGAATATGCACTCATAGTTGCATATATATATATATATATAATAGTGGTGCTGTGGAGGCACAGATAAGTTCAGGTAAGTTATGTTTGAACATGTGCACTACGAACGGCTTGATCCCTGTTTAGGGTACGTAGGCAGCCTAATGAAATGTTAGGTGCATCCATTCAATATATGAGATGAAATAAATGACATTTAAGTTTAATTGAGGAATTGAGAAGTGTGACGAACATGTTTGGCTGGCTATGTGAGATGTGATTGAGAAACGATAGCTCATAACCTGCACTTGGGTGATTGCGATTTAGCCATAGAGAGAGTTGGCATAGGCCTGTATATTATGTCACCTCCCGCACCATATGCTCACATTGGATCCACTTAGGTGCACAGTCTTGTCGTACAGACCACTATAGGTGGTTCCGACTTGTAGGTGACTAACGTATTATCGCACAGCTAGCATTGAGAGAGTAAAATTGAGTATAATTATATTACACCCAACCTTGTCGTACAGACCCTTTCCATGGATTCCGACTTATGTGCAGTATTGCCGTATAGGTTATAGTAATGACTCCGGCTAGATTGAGTTTTAAGCTATGAATTCAACCGTACAGACTACCACAGGAGTTTCGGCTAACATATCATACTTCTATGAAATTAAACTTACTTGGATAGCTTACTTTGTTATATTTTGGCATGGCATACATATGAATATGACTATGTGACATGAACTGATTTATTATGATTTCAGATATATATGTATATGCTTATATCTTGATTCTGGGAAAATAATACATGTTTTACAGCGAGGGGTTAGATATGTTGATAAATGAAATGGTTTTGTAAAACAATTGTTTTTGCCCACTCACGTTTTCTGTTTTGCGCCCCTCCATGTATTAAGTAAGCTTGATGTTGGTGGCTAGAGGACGTCGACAGTTCTGACCTATTTGAATAATAGTAGGACAATCCTGGTACTGTGTAACTAGTACTTGTCCTACTGGACTGCACCTAGAATTTATGCTCTGAATTAGGAGTGCTTACTGTTGTAATTAACTCCTATCACCTTTCGTTTAGTAGTGCACTCTAGTAACTTGGTTTTTAATTATTCGTATATTTACTATCTTTATCGCTTCCGCACTGTGCACATGGCTACGTCACTCTCACGTGACAGCCAGCATGCCTTGACCTCGGTCAGGGTGTGTCAAAATTAACAATTCCATTGAAGATACTCTAATTTTTATTTTGGGCATTTTTATTGTTATGTAGTGGATGTGTTAGATATTACTTTAATTAGTTTAAAATTTGAATTTTTTTTATTTCTTATCGTTTTATCCAATTTTTTCCTCAAAATTTTGGTTCTATCGTTGCTCTCAACAAAGAAAAGAAAAAAGAAACCCTTAAATTTTCTTAGTTAAATTTTAGTATATTTACCATGAAATCAATATTTAGGTCTTTAAAATTTGGTGGCAACTGAAAATAATCAAAACACACACTTGTTTTTGGCTAAACAATTGAATTACAAAGTAAAACTAAATCTTGTTGGACTGTAGTTCTGACTGTAGTCACTTTATTTAATATTTATTTTCTTATGAAAAAATATAAAGTGCAACATAGGCCTCTATATTCAGTAGGAAGTTAGGAACCAACCGAAAATTGTACCGTATTCAATGGCTAACAAACAGCAAGTGATGAATTGTATTGATGGTTAGAGCATTTATCGTCAATTCACTGTGTATAAGGTTCAAGCTCACCTCCCTCCTCTTAGTATATAATAGATTAATAATATCTCTTGTACTGAAAAAATGGCTAACAAGCAAATATTGTACGCGTATTCAGTAGCTAACAGCAAAAAATCATTGAGATTTTGTATTGTTTTATGTCAAACACAAGTTCATAGCTAACACTACCAATGTTGTAAGTCGTCGCCATCTCCAGCGTCATTGTTGTTCGCCATGGGAGATATGAGTGTTGAAATCTATTTTACAATAGTGGGTTGATACTTACAAAGGACGTTTAGGTAAGCTAGGCATGTGATTTTAGTTAATGCATAGATTTAAAAGTACACGAGGGTGCTTTGAGCGAGAGAAATTTCAATAAAATTGTCTTAGTAGGCATGCCTTATAAGTACGAGTACGACTAACATGAAATTAGGTAAGATTAAAATACTTAGAGTTTTGTATTTGATGGTCGGAATGTGTTTTACACAAGTTGTTTCGCTTTCAGTAGCCACCTATTATTTTTGGTGAAGTATTCAATCTTCTTCCATTTGTTTGGTTGGGTTTTCATTATTGCAACTACTTCATGTTTCTTTGACAATCTGCATTCAATAATTATAATGTCTCACCTACCGTTTCTTTATTAATTTAATTTTATTGTCAGCTTTAGAACAACGTCGTGTGAAGGGTATTTTGAGAATTATTGGGCTAGAAAGCAAGATTAGCTCGTGTGATCCTATTAGGCTGTGAATTAGAACCGTACATTTATACGTGATTCGATAAATGTAACGTTAAGACAATCTAATAAAGAGAGAATACTTGCGTATACTCTATTAAAAAATGTCGTACCTAGTGCACAAGGTTTCCGCTTTACGCA
The DNA here is from genome assembly GCF_042453785.1 of Malus domestica. Classification (NCBI taxonomy): domain Eukaryota; kingdom Viridiplantae; phylum Streptophyta; class Magnoliopsida; order Rosales; family Rosaceae; genus Malus; species Malus domestica. The sequence continues at coordinate 33,779,821 of NC_091665.1, forward strand.
GGGTCTGGAAGAGGTGAATGTCGGCTAACCTTACCCCCATTTTATGGAGAGGTTGCTCCCAAGTCTCGAACCCAAGACCTACCGTTCATGGGCGAAAGCACTTGCCATCGCACCAAGTGCGACCTCTACTTGCGTATACTCTATTACCGAGTCAAAATACGACACACGAAACTAAAATAATCAACATTTCAAAAACAAATTACAAAACTTTTTGGCTTACCAAGCCCTGATCACATTTACAAAGGAGTATCTCCGGCTCGAAGGGTGTAGCTGAAAAAGAAGAGAGAAACACAATATACAATTTACACAATACAGCCGGCTGCAAAAAACTGCATAGGATAAAAATCCATGAAATCAAATTTTGTGTGGATGTGTCATATGGTGCGGATGCTGAAGTTCTTAGTATTAGCGGCTGAGGTTTCAGATGACAAGTTCGAAATGAAGGTGGTGGTGGTGGTAGCAGCAGCTGAGGTTGCTAATGAGAAGGTTGAATTGTACTGGTTGTCTGAGCCTGAGCCAGCGGATGCATTATAGGAAGATGTCGTCGTCTCTGCACCAGGCTTGGTGCCATGAGGGCCTCGTACTCCGAGATCCATGAAATCGGATATTAAGCCTGGCTTTGTTATCTTATCGTCCACAACCTTCTCGCCTTTTAGCATCTTGACCACGGTTGACATGGATGGCCTGAGCTTCGGAGAGTCTTGGGTGCAGAGGAGACCGATCTTTAGAAACCTACAAGCCTCCTCAGCGTCAAAATCACCGTCGAGTGATGTGTCTACCAGCCCAACAAGCTCCCTCCGTTCGTAGAGTTTCCATGTCTGCAACACAAGAACGCACTTGTCATTAATAATGTGTAAGGTAATCGAATCTGCACCGCATAACTCAATACAAACAAGAATTCCAGCATATTTTTAGGCAGAAATCGATATGATATAATTGAATCAACGAGTGAAACAAGTAAAACAATGAGTTATTACAAGCATTTTATTAAAAAAATCAGCTTTTTCCCTCATCACGAACCCTTGCAGTACCCTTGGTAATACAAAGCCAACATGGCTATGATTGTATGAAATGAAGATGTTAGAACACGCAACTCACAGACACACAGAAGTTGTCGAACAACTTCGTTTCATACAACATTGTCCACCAACACCAACACTGTCAACAGACAACATGAAGGCAAACGCAAACAATAAACTTCAGAAGCCTTATCGGACAAACAAAAATGTCCAGAAACATTACCAAAAATCACATTTGACACATGCAGTTTTCATTTAATGCGTTTTACTTAAACAAGATTGAAAGCAAAAGCTTGTAAGGATTGAATATATCTGAAATTTATACCCTTTCAAGCAGATACTGTTCGTCAATTGGTAGTCGTGTATTTGTATTACATCTGCCACTGACTATTTCCATTAGGAGCACTCCAAAGCTATAAATATCTGCTTTCCTTGTCAATTGACCGCGTATTGCATATTCTGGTGCCAAATAACCTCTGAAACCAGAAATATAGATTTGATTACAAGACAAAATATTTTTGATTATAATAGATCAACAAAGAGATAGGTAGACATCCAAAGGAAGATTTAAATGGAGAAACTTAAACACCTAATCCAATAGTATTAGTAGTTTGTAGGGACATTGAAGCGAATGACTAAACCTACTCAGTATAGATAAATTGAAGCCTATTTTTACTTATTATGGTATCGTCTGCTTTTGGGAGCAGCCTCTCTATAAATGGGGGTAAGGCTAGCCGACATTCATCTCTCCCAGACCCTGCGTAAAGCGGGAGCCTTGTGCACTGGGTACGACGATGGTATCGTCTGCTTGTTATACCAACAAAAGGAAGATCATACAAGTAGAATCTGCTACATAACTAGCAAGGAAATGATATAGCATAACTATTATTCAAAAGTTATTTTCTTTCCAGAAAGTTAAAAATCCAAAAAGTAGAATAAACAAGTTGTAGTGAACTCGTAAACAAGATGATAGTCTGTTTATCACATTTAGTGGAGGACAAAAGATCTATTGATTTCCTAACTGGCCACTGTTTTATGCGATTCGCAATTGCAAACACTAAGGAAGGCAAAATTTGTAGTTATGCTTTTAGAACAGTTGTTAGGTTTCAATTTCAATTGCTCAATTCTAAAAGGAAGAGAGACATCACAGCTTACATTGTTCCTGCCACACGTGTGCTAACATGGGTCATGTTGGGAGGGATAAGTTTTGCAAGACCAAAATCTGAAATTTTAGGCATTAGGTCTTTATCGAGGAGAATATTGCTTGCTTTGATATCTCTATGAATAATATGTGGACGTACTTCCTCATGAAGGAAGGCAAGCCCACATGCAATCCCATTGCATATTTCACGCCTAGTTCGCCAACTAAACTGGAGATTACTGCTTCCACCTGGAATGAACAGTTTAACAACATAAATTTCAAGAATAAATTGATCTCAGGAAAGGACTGATTCAAAACTGATGGAAATACACCTCTGGATGTAAGATACAGAAATTGCAGAACTGATCCTTTATCTTACCCAAGCACATTAACTACACGCACAAATGTAAATGCCAATTTCAGCTCAAGAACAAAGCTAATAACTTACCAATAAGATTTTGTTCAAGGCTATTATTCTCGAGGTAGTTGTAGACCAGAATTCTTTGGTTTCCTTCAACACAACAGCCAAAGAGCTCAACTAGATTTTCATGCTTTATTTTTGAGATCACGTCAATCTCAGTCAAAAACTCCTTCACCCCTTGTCTTGATTCAGCTGAAAGAACTTTTATAGCAGCAAATTTTCTGTCTTTAAGTTGGCCCTGATTATTCACAATAACAATTCAAATGGACGTCACTCACAATGTCAAGGAGAAAGAATGTTTCAATTATATACCAAATGCAATACTTTTATACAAAACATATATTAAAACAGTAAATCCGAGTTTACCTTATAGACAGAACCAAAACCACCTTCCCCGATTTTATTGGCTGGACTAAAATCGTCAGTTGCGATTCTCAACTCTTTGTAAGTGAATAGTTTAACATTGTGAATGCCAGAAACTTCTGTTACAAAAAACCTTAACTTAAGGCAGGCATAAGAAAAGTACTTTGGGACATTTGATTCTGATAACCTTGCCAATGAACAATAATCTCATAAGAGTAATGCCACCTAAAATTATCAAGCTTTCAGCTTACCTTCATCAATATCAGAACCGGGTTTTCTTGATTTGTTCACAATTCTACCGCTTAAGAAGGAAAAACAACCCATAACTGTAAGAGACGCCAATTACCAAAAGGTCAACCGTTAACAGATGCTTCAAAAAAAACCACTTCAGGACCTGCCACATTGAACCGGTGTAAGAACACATGTTATCCAGAAGCACAATTGGATCGAAATGAATATCAAAGGCTTTGAGTAGGATATAAACTTTAAAACAACATTACTTATTGCTCCAAATCCAAAAACTTTAACTGAACTAATAATCTCGACAAATAAAGAGTTGTCCTTGTCTCGATCGAACTAGATAAAGTATGGCTTCACATAGCACTATAACGGTAAGAAATGCAAAAAAAAGATAAAAATGAAACACACAAAATCTACAACCAATGTTTCGATTTCGAAAAGCCATGGAGTTGACAGGAACAGAATGAAACAAGCATATAAGAATGAAACAAGAATGCATCGACACTGACTTTTCCCTTTCGGATCAATCGAAACTATGACAAAGATATTCAGTCAACTGGATGTTTGATGGACTGAAAAGGTTTCAACTTTAAGCAAAACCAAAACTTAACAAAAATGCAACAGCAAAATAAACACCTCAAATAGTTAAAACAGATAGAACCCAGAAAACAAATCATCAACATCTACCCAAATAATTAATCCAGAAAAAAAAAAGATCGAAAATTTAAAATAACCCAGGAGAGAAGATCACCTGAGGAGCTCAGAGAAAGAAGGACAGAGAGGATATTGGCTGCTTGTTAATCGTTGGCGTTGGAAAAGAAAATTGTGGGGTTTGGGGAAGATGAAATAGAAGAAAGCAAATAATTGGATTTTTTTGCACGGTGAATGAATGTGAGAGGGTGAGGTACACAGAAGACTCGGCAGAGTCCAGTCTGGCTTGCGTACGCCTCCTTTCCCTTTGAATTTTCAATTTTGTAAAAAAATATGAACCAAATGGCATTCGCCATGTAAGTGGCGCGTATGCTATTACTGGTACCATTTATTTGTAATGTTATATGGGGATAAGTCAGAATGTCAAGCTTCAAGCGGCATCCAAGACGGATTAGGATTCCATCCTCTTCTTTTTCCATCTCATCTTCTCCTTTCACATATCTCTATTTTATCTTTATTTTTCTATAAAAAAAATTAATATTAGAAGTTGATGTGACTTAACTGTAACCATTTAAATAAGAGGGAAGAGAAAAAAAAAGGGGAGATATGTCTCTTTATTTTGATGCCTAAGACTTGAAATTGGCATAATCTGAGTTGTTTACCATAAATTATTTTAACATTTTCATGAAAAATTAAATAATGACAAAAATAACAAAAACACACCATTTAATAAACAATGGGTCAAAATAATTTGATAAAAATTACCGGTATTTTTTGTCGTTTATTTAATGGAGAATTTTCACATAATGACTAAAATAATTGATGGTGAACAAACTCAGAGACTACTTGTATTGATTTCAAATCTTAATGACCAAATTAAGGAGTTATGTCAACGTTAGAGACTATTTTAAGTAAAAAAAACTTTATTTGTTACTTATACTGCGGTCTAGTGGTATTCCTCTCCATTTGTAGATGAGAGGTCTATGGTTAGATTTTTGCCAAATACGAATTTGAACAACATTATTATGGCTAGCCTAGTGTGAAACTTAGTTTACTTCCCAATCCACTTAGTGTTAATAATATCATGTGTGAAAAATAATAATAATAATAATTATTATTATTATTTTTTATTTATTAAAAGCGATATTTTATTCAACTGTAATTTTGTTTAAACTCTGAGAAGAAGACATAATATTGTAATTTTGTCGTGCATTTCATGGGTGGTGCCTTACACCGACTGTAAGTGCAAAGAGAACTTACATAAGCCTAGCTTGTCACCCTCATGCCCCAACCTGAACGAGTTGGCCCCAAATCCAACCTCCTAATTCTAATAACCTTCAGAACAAGCAAGTAGTTAAGAATATGAGCAAATTTAATCCCAATACAATTGACATTGAATCAGATGAGGTGTTGAAGGGGAGCGAAATGTGCAGTCGCACAATGTTCCAAATTTAAAGAGGCTCCTAAAATTTTTATCACCTAATATTTATATGTAATAATGCTTCATATTTAAAAATTATTTTTGTTAACACTTTAAAATCTCATTGTGCATTCCTAATAAGCTTTAATTTGTTTCCTTTCTAAATATAAAAATTTGGAGCACAATAAGATACTTTTAATGGCAATAATAACACCTTAAAAAACGGTAATTTTCAATTTATTATATAATAATGTTATATATTCAAGTGAAACTTTAAAGTTAGAGTTTTTGAAGTTTTTTTTTTCTTGTTTGGTTATTTAAGATTGAACTGCTTTTGATTATTTAGTGAACGTTATATTTGTAACTCTTTTTATTTATTATTAATTTCACACACAGCCTTTAAAATCTTAGAAACGGCCCTGCATTGAATCAAGTGGTCCAAAACCCTTGCTCTTTATTATAGGCTTCTACTTTCAACGTGTGCTAAAACGCACAAAGACGGCAACGTTTTCATCGACTATGTACTATTCTGCGTCCTATATTTGGTGAATAACCTTTAAATTTTACTATTATTAGGGGAGGGGGGGAGAGTTCAAAACTATTACAATAATTTAGGAGATGAAGGAGTTTTGAACTCAAGATGCATGCGTAGAAACCCAACACCCTATCCAGTAGAATATTGGATCACATGCAAACGTTGAAGATGAAATCCTACCTAATATAAATGGTTTCATTTCTTTTTAATTAGTTTTGAATCGAATGCTCACATCCTCTCATACTGTCAAGGTTTCCTAAAAGAACATAAAAATAAAAAACATAATATCAGAGATAGCCACCTAAAATAAATGGAGGCAGATTCTTTGCCCTCCCACTTCCCGTGCCCTCATGTTTGTGTGGTCACAGTTAAGTCACGTCAACATTTTATATTACTATTCTTTTTTGTCTTATTATCTCTATAAAAAATTAATATAAAATACTGACGTGGCTTAACCATGATCACACAAAACAAAAGGGCACAGGAAGTGGGAGGGCAGAAAATCCGTCTCTAAAATAAATAGATGGCTTCATTATGGTTAAATTGTCAAAGATATGATAAGGAGAGAATTTGTTGAACCAACCGTGTTTAAGTGGACTTTATTGTATAGGGTCATGCTCTCTTAAGGTCTTCGTTCTGCGAACATGTGATAACCAAATGCATATTAGCCACAAAATTATACTAGTTTAGATTCAAAGGATTAACATATTTGACAACTTAATAAAACAAAACCAACTTAAAATATTTCAAACCTTTGAATCTCTACTAATTAATAAAACACTCATTGTTAACCAAAACCTTATGAAATTACCAGTTTAACTCTCTAATTAAAATAGAACGTGAATAAGAAATATGGGGCAAAAATGTAATTTCACACAACCAAATTTTGTTTTTTTATTCAAAACCTCACCTACATGTGATCCTAACACATCACTAATTATAAATAAATAAATAAAATTAAAAAAAAATTAAAAAAAATTCTCACTCCCACATTCTCTATCACTCCCGTCCTCTCTCTTTCTATTTCAAAAACAAAAATAAAAAATTTTCTCACACACACTTTATGTATACCCATATGTTAATGTAAATTAATATACATTTGGTCTTGACAAGTCCTAAAACCTTAAAATAGCGAGATGGTCCCTGTATTGAGTGTCATGCAATCTGCATAATGACATTTTGTCTTGTCCGTACTAGTACCGGGTCCCAGTCCCACATAAAAGCTGTACAAAATATGATCAAGTGGGTTTAATGGAGACTTTTTCTTTATATCGAAGGGTTTTTTAGATGAAGACTTTGAATTCTATTTCTTGAAAGCTTCATCGTTCACATTGCAGCCGTATAGGAAGTGCCTTTAAATGACATAAAAATTATTAGAGAAAAGGTTTTGAAATCATTTTTTTAGTAAAAATGCAATTACCATCAGCTTTAGGAATCGAACACAAGATATACTCGTGTGAAATACATACCTGAAATTCGTCTCCAAACTACTAAATCACCATGTGATATTATATACACACACGATTTCGAAGTTTGATGGTGTTCATGTTTTATTGGGTGGGGGTGGTTTCTTGAAGGAACACACAAGATATTGACGAATGAAAAACCCAAAAAAAAGGAATCTGAAAACTTGGGGAAGAATGATGAATGTCAAAAACCTTTGTTTATTTTCTTGACAAAGGAATACACAAGATATTGACGAATGAAAAACCCAAAAAAAAGGAATCTGAAAACTTTATATTCGGAAAAGTAATCTCATGACTTTGATTAGCATCCACGTTAATAGAGAAGAATGATACATGTCAAAAGTTCAAAACTTGATTTATTCAAATATTTTTGGGTAAATTACACTTTCATACCTCAGATTTGAGGTTTATTTTAATTCCTTACAACATCTTTAAAACATTTCACTTTCATACCTTAAGTACTATTTTATTTCAAAATAATACATCTGTTATATTTTCCATCCATTGATCTGTTAAATGCTGACGTGGCTGCCACATATATGTCATGTGGCTACCAAATGTCTGCCACGTGGCAAATAAAATAATTTTTTATTATTTTTTTTAAAAACCTGAATTTTCTCAACAAAAAAAAATTGAAACCCACATCTACAAGAAGAAGAAGAAGAGGGAGGAAGAAAGAAAAAAAAATTGTCCCTCCTCCCTCCTCCCCCAGCGACCCAGAAGAAGAAGAAGATGAAGATGATGAAGAAGAAGAAGAAGAAAAAATAAAAATAGAAACCCACATCTGCAAGAAGAAGAAGAAGAAAAGGGAGGAAGGGAGCTGGGTCAGGGTGAGGGGAGGGTTGTCGGCCGAGGGGGGGGGGGAAGGGGAACGGGAGGAGGGTCGCCGGGCGGGGGGAGGGTCGCCGGGGGTGGGGGGAGGAAGGGGGTTTCTGGGTTCTTCTTCTTTCTTCTTCTGGGTTGTTGGTGGGGAGGGACAAATTTTTTTTCTTTTTTTCTTTTCCTCCTTCTTCTTCTTCTTCTTCTTCCTCTTCTTCTTCTAGGTCGCTGAGGGGATGAGGGACAAATTTTTTTTTTTCTTTCTTCCTCCCTCTTCTTCTTCTTCTTCTTCTTCTTCTTGTTGCAGATGTGGGTTTCAATTTTTATTTTTATTTTTGTTGATAAAATTCAGGTTTTTAAAAAAAAATTATTTTATTTGCCACGTCGCAGACATTTAGCAGCCACGTGACATATATGTGGCAGCCACGTTAGCATTTAACATATCAATGGATGAAAAATGTAACAGAGGTATTATTTTGAAATAAAATAGTACTTAAGGTATGAAAGTGAAATGTTTTAAAGATGTTGTAAGGAATTGAAATAGACTCCAAACCTAAGGTATGAAAGTGTAATTTACCCAATATTTTTAGTTAAATTAGTTGTTATATACGACCAACGATGTATTTGAGCCGTTTTTTAGTAGTAATTTTGCCGCTTAAAGACAAGTTGTAGAATTACAATTAAAAAACAGCTCAAGTACAAGCTGTAGTAAGTGGTCATCTCAGTTTATACAATGTATTTAAGAGCATCCCAAGGGAGTTGTTAATTTCACATTTTAATTAAATATGTAGAGCCACAGGGTGGCTGATTTATGAAAAATTATTTGAATGGTCACATGTTAAAGTTCACAAACATTTCTTAGACATATAATAACATTAACAACTAAATCATAGTTTCATCATTCATAACTTATAGAACAAATTACAATTGTCCGCGAAGCGTTTTCATAATTTGAAAACACTGCATTACAGCTTCATTATCAATGAAAAAAATTATTTCTCTCAATATAAACCACCATGTTATCACTTAACCATTGATCTCTCATTCGGTTACGCAATAGACTATTCACAGTATTCATAGCGGAAAAGGCTCTCTCCACTGACACAGTAGCAACCGGTAGAAGTAAAGCCAACGTAATTAACAAATACATATGATTATATACTCTATTCCTCCCCATCTCCACTTTTTTTTTTTTGCAAGACTACAAATTCCTTTCAATTGAGAAAATTCAACACTCAAATGCATATCAAGAATATAATGCCCAAGTTGATCTTGAAGTGCCAAGAGTTGACAAGTAGAAAATTCATTCAGATAAAATTATCAAAACAAATTAGCTTTTGTTCATCAAAAGCTGAGAATGAATCATTTGGACCAAACATGCTAAACAAAGAAGCAATTATGTATTTACTTCATCAAAGCAACTATTTAATTCCACAAGTTGCTTGTCAATGATAGTCATAAAGAGCTCTACATGATAATGATGGAAGTTTGTGATTCTTTGAGCTCCATGTGCGATCTCCCTCAAGTAACTTATCCATCATCCATGCTAGAAATCTCAATATCATGCTTTGGTGACGTCATGTGTCGATCATTGGCGTATGTCGAGATCGGGGTGTGACAACTTTTAGTGGTATCAGAGCTTAGGAATTAGGTCCAAGTCATATACCTATGGCTGTTAGAAATGGTGTTAAGGAGTTGGATTGTAGTGATAATGAATTTTCACTCAAATCTTGGATGTTGATGATTGTGAATTGAATCATGAGCATATTGATGAATTCTTGTTAGTCACGCCCCGCTTCCGACATACGTTCAGGTTCAACACGTGACGTCACCAATCGGATCTCAAACTTATTCCGCCTCCAGAATATGGCAAATTACAACTCCATAATCGAATTTCGTAGTGATTTTTCATATACTTTATGGCTGCATCTAACCTCCTAGTTAGATTGCCTACATACCCTCAATAGGGATCAAGCCATTTGTAGTTTGTCATACATTACACTTGAACAATTATCACATAATTCACCTTCAACGTGATACATCCACAACATGTAACATATCAAATAACCAACGAAGCACATTATTAATCTCAAGCTACTTTGATCAACTAAAATAATCATAATAATAACAATCATATTCAACGTCATTCCACAATCCCGTAAATTAAACAATTCATGAATTAAAGATGCATGATCTTAGCATTTAACTACGTTAATCAAGCAATGTGATAACATGTCATTTTATGAATCTAATTAAAGAACTCTATATAATTCCCTAATTGGATTATAAGTAATAAACATGCTAAATCTAATTTATATTCACAAGGTCTAGTGCGGGTAATTCCCATTCGCTCAAATCTAGGGTTTCAGACTAACCTTATGGAAATGAACAAGAGCAAGGATTTTGGACCACTCAACGAAATCCAAAATATCAAGCGGTTTCTCGTAATCTACCCAGACCTGTCACATGTAAAATCAATGCCTACATCATGGAAATGGTACATTGGGCCAATCAGACACTTAGATAAACTGCGCGGCTCGGGTGAGTGACAATAATACAAGTATGTGATATTTAGTAAAAACAGACCATTGATCACAATCTATAAACATCAAGTATAGAATCATGCTTTATGAAATCATAATCAAGTTATTGTAACATCTCACATCGACCAACAAAGAGGGGGTGATGTGCCTTATATGTACATGCCCACCTCTATATAGCACGAGGCCATTTCGGGGCCAATTTTCCTCCAATTTTGGGTGGAATAGGTAGAGGGGATGATGGGGAATGAATTCTAGGTGTTGAGGCGCTTCAACTCGCTGGAAATTGGCTTAGAGGCCACCGGTTTCTATGGCTTCCGCCTATTGGGTCGCACGGGTCATAAGACCCAGTTCCTCCCCCCATTTTATTTTTTCCTTTCCTTTTCCCCTCATTTTCTGATTGGTTGCTCCCTCCTTTCTTGTTTCTGATTGGTCCTCCCTCCAACCTTTACTTCTGATTGGCCATAAAAGCACATACCTCATTGGACTTTTTCCTCAAAGTGGGAGTTTAAATAATTTCTAAAATCTATAGTTTAGTAACACAATGTCAAACGTCTGTAACTATACCGTTATAATCCGGACTCATAGACGGCTTTCATCTATACGTTCGCAGTTTCGAGATCAATTTGAAAATATAAATTGTGACCTCGAAAGATCTACAGATTTTAAATAATTAATTTTCAAACTTCAAACTTTGTAACTAGTTTATTTACCAAAAAAAAAAAACTAAATTCAAACAAATTAAAATAAATTCTCAAGAAATAATATAAATATTGTTGATGCACAAAACCGGAGGATCTTGGAACAACGTAAATTCGACCGTGAATCTGCATGAAATGTAAATAACACAAGATGTATCGTGGTTGACCCCAAGGTTTGGGCTACGTCCACACTAATATTGTATTTCTAAGAAGTGAAGGGAGTGAGGGAGAGAGCTTCTGAGAGTCAAAGCTTTGAGAGGATCAGGGGTTAGGCCTAAGAATTGGCCTCCCCTAATTGTAAGGATGAGGGGTCCTTTTATAGAATAAGGACTCTTCACTTATTACATATTTGCCCCTTCCTTTATCACATAATTACATTTAAGTCCCTCGAGTATTTGTACGAAGTCTAAATACGAGGCCCTAAATATGGTATAAACAGTAGTCCCCCAAGTCTTCAGTCAAGAGAGTCTTTTGGTTAGAGACTTGAAATTCAGTCCATATGTGGGCCGAAGTAACTAGATGTTGTCTTGAACTGATGCTCGATATGAGGTGGTGCTCAATCTGAAATGATGCTCAACTAGAAGTAGCACATGCTGCGAGGCAACTCGGCTTGTGGCTTATGTTGCCTTGGTTGGCTCGACTTGTGGCGTTGAAGGTGAGGGAGTCTCTTTTATAGAATAAGGGCTAGCTCCTTAATACATGAATGATGGGCTAGAGTTGATGTTCTCTAATGATGGTGAGGGAGTCTCTTTTATAGAATAAGGGCTAGCTCCTTAATACATGAATGATGGGCTAGAGTTGATGTTCTCTAATGATGGTGAGGGAGTTCCTTTTATAGAATAGGGATGGTTTGTGGATGTACGTGTGTGCATGCGTATGCGGCAATGCCGCTGCTAGTGGGCTTTGATGTGTTTGCATGCCGTTTTCATTGCAGCCCAATGTATGTTTCCCACGTTTTTCTGCATGCCATTGCCATTTCGCATAGGCACCCAATGTTCTTTTCGGCCTTGTGGTTTGTGGGCTTTTTGATTCTTTCAGTCAGGTGATTTTTTTTCCTTTGTTTTTTTTTTCTATTCTTTATTTCAATTTTGTTCATTAATTTCTTTGTTTCATTTATTTTATTTTATTTTCTTTTCCTTTTTCTTTTAGTTTTTGGTCTCGATTTTTGTTTTTATCTTTTCTCGTTTTGCTTTTTCTTTTTTTTAGTTTATATTTATTTTCCACACTTTGAGGCCAAAGTGTGAAATAAGTTTGGGGGTGGGAAAGTAGTAAAAATTTAGGATGTTTATTTTCTGTCAGTTAAAGTTTTTTTGGTTTTTAAGTTAATATCCATAGATTATTTTAAACATTAGAACAAATGGACATGGTAACGATTAATCCCACAGTAGAGTCTTTTCTATTTGTCGTTACTTAGACACTAATTCACGAGTTATACTTTGAAAAATTTGCACATTCACACGAACATGGTTTGTGGGGAGTGAGATTAAAACACTTGCTTTTTGTCCAAGTGTATTTTTATTTTTGTTCTAAAAAAAAGTAAAGTTATTTTGTGTTATAAAGTAATAATTGTCTCACCCGAGGTTCTGCCTAGTAACCGGGCCAGTCCTGCCTAATCAACAGTGATTCTCGCGTCAAACGGTAGAGTTTTGGCATGAGGCAGGGTGGTTAGTTGGTTTCGTAGCCTTTCCAGCTCGGGTTAATAAGTCCGTAGGGGTGTTCTACACCTAGTGCCCTAAAGCCCTAGTGGTTTGGGAGTCATTGACCTAAAGCTCGCTACATGGGTTGGATAGAAAGCTTAAGTGAACCGACATTGCACGACCACTACTGTTACTGAAAAAAAAAAAAAAAAAAAAAAAAAAGGAAACAATTGAAGAGAAAAAGAAAAATAGTTATATTTAAAGTTAGTGTGTGAAGTATGAATAAAGGGATGAGAGGTGAGAGTTTTGGTCGAGTCTCTTTAACTATGTTGGTTCACTTTACACCAAAGGAAGTTTGTGAATTCTTTTCTAATTGATTCTAAATGGCTTAGACTCTGTGGTGGGATTGGTTGGAACTTTTGAAAAGATGTTCTGATTTTTAACATTTTCTATGGATTGCAACTTGAAAATGAGAATTTTGTTTTAGCTAAGTTTTAGTTAAGTGCCAAGTTTGTTAGTTTTTATTCTTATTTTCTAGTCTTGTTTTGCTTGAGGACAAGCAAAAAGCTAAGTTTGGGGGTATTTTGATAAGTGAATTTTATATTATATATTTAACCCTATTCTTGGTATATTTTGGTTAATATTTTGGAAGAATTTTGATACTTTGAATTGTATTTTCAATATAGGACTTTCGACTTCCTCTGGAGCAAAACATGGACAAATGGACGAATTTTGGAGTAATTCCAGTTGGACGACGTTCATGAGTCACTTAGCTTGGTCGTATCAAAATTTGGGATTTTTCCATCAAGCGGTTATTTGCTGGCGATAAAATAAAGGAGCGATGCGCGGTGCTGGAAAATGACGTTTCTGGGCTTAAAGTGCGTTTTTGGAGCCCAAGATGACCTCGGATGGTTTCGTGACCTTCTGGAGATGTGTTCGGAACGCCCTTATCTTTAAAACAACCTATCTTGGCCCGGATTTGGAGGAGATCTGAGGCTAAAACGTGGCTGGACAAGTAATTGGCAGATTCTCCTAGTTTAATTAGGGTTTTATTTTCTAAGATGTTTTATTATTTTTCTTAGTTTCCTAGTTGGAATAAAAAACCTATGTCTTAGGGTTTGTGGGGGCGGAGCAAATATATTGCTTGGGCCGTCTACAGTTTTAGGTTACGCTTATTATTATTCAACTTCAGAGACAAAGAACTTGGCTAGGGTTCTTGGAGATTTTCTACTTCAAGGTGCTTTCATTCCTTTTATTTGTAATAATATTTTCTATGATTTCAATTATGAATATGCATAACTAATTCTTTTTGCTATGGCGAAACCTTGAGCCTTAGCATGAATATGTAATTTTTATTTAAATTGCTTACGATTGATTGCATGCGCACTTTGAATTATTGATCACTGTTTTAAACTATCTAATTATCTTGATGATTGGCCACCATTAGGATGTTTAGACAAGTAATTGGATGCAATTCGGTCGGAATATCACCGGAGGATTGAGTATTGCTTCTTGTGATTAATAATTGTAATTCCACCTAAAGCGAATATCACATTCTTAGGGGTTGCATGGTTCTTAAAAAGGTTTTCATAAAACTTCATGAGTCTTGCATGTTCATATTCGATCTGAATATCACAGACGGATTGCATGTTAGATATATGTTCTTGCTTGAATATCACGAGGAGAACATATATTAGGAAAACCTAACCTTCGAAGTAACATGTGTAAATCGTAAGTAATTGGTAGAAATTCATAGGATTGCTAGGTGATGGTGGAACCCTAGTGCCTTTATAACTTGGTATTTAAAAATCTTTTCTTTGATTATATTAGTTTTTAATTAAAATTCGTTTTTTTTATTTACCCAATCTCAAACTCTATTTTCTCAAGTTTTCATTCTAAGTATTTTGATTAGGAGTTGTTTCTACATAAATTATCCAAATAGTCCTTGAGGAAAACGACCTTGCATGAGCATCTATACTACAATATCCTTGTATTCTTGCAAGTATTTCATGTGATTTTGACCCTATTTGCATAGACGTTAAAAATCCTATCAGAGTCTCTTTTATAGAATAAGGGCTAGCTCCTTAATACATGAATGATGGGCTAGAGTTGATGTTCTCTAATGATGGTGAGGGAGTCCCTTTTATAGAATAAGGGCTCGCTCCTTAATACATAAATGATGGGTTAGAGTTGATGCTCGCGGCGAGGCAGTTATTCAGTAGGCGGCGATGCTCTCTAATGATGGTGAGGGAGTCCCTTTTATAGAATAAGGGCTCGCTCCTCAATACATAAATGATGGGTTATAAGTGATGCTCGCGGCGAGCCGGTTGCTCAGCTGGTGACGATGCTCTCTAATGGAGGTGAGGGAGTCCCTTTTATAAAATAAGGGATCGCTCCTCAGTACATGAATATTGGGTGCTCTCTAATGAAAGTAAGGGAGTTCATTTTATAGAATAAGGGCTCGCTCTTCAGTACATAAATAATGGGATAAGTCCCCCAAGTATTTTTTATGAGGCCCCGTTGAGGCCCAATATATGGTACATAATGTAGTCCCCCAAGTCTTCGGTCATTAGAGTCTATTAGCTGGAGACTTCAAATTGAATCCATATATGGGCCGAAGTGGCGGTTGTTCGGAGGCGGTATTTGTATACCCTGTACTGAAGCTTTGTAGGTAAAGCTTTGTAAGTGAAGCTTTGAAGCTAGAGCTCTGTAAATGAAGCTTTTGAAGCTAGAGCTTTGTAAATGAAACTTTTGAAGATAGAGCTCTGTAAATGAAGCTTTTGAAGCTAGAGTTTTTGTAAATGAAGCTTTTGAAGCTAGAGCTCTGTAAATGAGGCTTTTAAAACTAGAGCTTTTGTAAATGAAGCTTTTGAAGTTGATTGACATGAGTGATGCTCATGAATGTTTATGTTGATTGACATGAGTGATGCTCATGGATGTTGTCATGAGTGATGCTCATGAATGTTAACATGAGTGATGCTCATGAATGTTGACATGAATGATGGTCATGAATGTTTATGTATGATTGTCATGAGTGATGCTCATAACTGTTTATGTATGAATGACATGAGTAATGCTCATGTATAATTTGAAGTACTGGGTGTACTTTTGATCACCTGGTTGGTAGCATGAAGGAGAGTACGAGTTATACATTTCATCACCTGGTTGGTGGCATGAATGGTTAGTTGCCAAATGATATTAAAGTACGGGTTGTACATTTCATCACCTGGTTGGTGGCATGAATGACTAGTTGCCAAATGATATTAGAGTACGGGTTGTACATTTCATCACCTGGTTAATGGTAATAGTGCAAATTGCCTAATAATTTTGGAGTACTGGGCGTACTTTTGATCACGTGGTTGGTTGTGGTAATAGCGGCGGGTTGCCGAATAATTTTGGAGTACTGGGCGTACTTTTGATCACCTGGTTGGTGGTAATAGTGGCGGGTTGCCGAATAATTTTGGAGTACTGGGCGTTCTTTTGATCACCTGGTTGGAGCTATTTTGAGCTTATGGGCCTTCGCCCACTACACAACATTCCAGCCCATTTATTTTGGGCTTTGCCATTTTTTTAATTTTTTTTATTACCCTCTGATGGGGTTTATACAGATGTCTCTGAAAGATAAGAAAAATAAATCACATTATACAAAAACAAGAAAAGCAAATCACATAATTCTGGTAGGGTGTTTATTCCTTGCTTTTGTTTTCTCTTTTGCTTTCTCCTTTCTTTTCTGCTTTGCTTTTTCTTTTGTTTCTGCTTCCCATTGCGTTTCTTTGCTCAAGTAGACATAATGGGTCCATTTTTCAAAGCATGCTCCTTTGCAGATTTGCATGCTTGCTTTACAGCAAACCTATAGCAAGCTTTTCCATGTAGATGTGGGTGGTCGACAAAAGCCATCCATGTGGGTGGTTAATTAAACCCTTCAGACTCACCATTTCTGATGGCATCATTTACAGAATAATTGAGAAATAGCATAAAGAAATATAAAGTTTCTGACAACCACTTATC
The DNA here is from genome assembly GCF_042453785.1 of Malus domestica. Classification (NCBI taxonomy): domain Eukaryota; kingdom Viridiplantae; phylum Streptophyta; class Magnoliopsida; order Rosales; family Rosaceae; genus Malus; species Malus domestica. The sequence continues at coordinate 33,796,782 of NC_091665.1, forward strand.
TTCTTCGTGGGTGTGGAAATGAGTTCAACCGGAGGAGAGAATGACAATTCGAGCATCCATGACAGCGATTTAAAGTTTCTGACAACCAGTCCGAGTGGGAGCAGTTTGGATTGCAATGATTCGATGACGAATCTTAATGATGGTAGTGGAAGCAATTATTCGGGAAATGTCAGCAAGGAGGTTGCTGATGATGGGTGTCTAGATCACTGGGAGGTTGTGGATCTAGGTACAGGAGAGAGACCGAGTACGAGGCAACCCAGCTGAATTCGAATCTGGGTACGGTCGGAAGCCCAGCTACGGTAAGGAATCTGAAATCGGTGTCATCGAAGATTTTCTTGACATTGGGCCGCTTAATCGGCCATTTCGACAAGATGGAGTTGCCGTACTCCGGCGCCCAGCTCTCGGCAAAAACATAATTCATCCCCAACGCCGCCACCATTTCTGACAGCGGCTTCATATTTTTCTCCTTCTTCGCCTTCACATCCTGCAGCGCCAAAACATCAACATCCAACTCTCTCAAAACTTCCAAAACTGTCTGATGACTTCTGTACAAATCTCCATCTGCCGTCGCCCCACTTCTCAAAACTCCTGAAATCCTCACATTCGACGATCTCAGAGGAAATTATCCGGTCACCAGAGAGAAAACATCTTCCTTTGCTCTGCCTTCCGAAAAGCTCAAATGCCGGATTTTCAGCAGGGAAATCTCGTTATTCGGAAGATTGATCGAAACCCTTAACTTGGATTTCGAAAACTTCTGCTATTTTGTGAGATTCTCTGAGTTGTTCATCAAATTCAGATACAGACTCGCTCTGTGCCCTCAAAATCATCTTCCATGTCCTGGAGTCCAATTCGATCCGATACGCGTGCTACCCTGTCTCGTTGTTTCAGGAGATTCACAAGTATGTATACCCAGATTTGTGTTCTTCCTCTGAAAACCCAGTTTCGATACTGTTGATCAATTGGGGTTGCTACTGGGACCTGAAGAAGCTTATCAATTTGTCTCCTAAGGCTCGTGCTTTCATGGTTGACAGCCACCGTATGATCCATTTGCATGATATGAGCGACCAGAATGATCGTGTGGTTGTGCTGTATACTTTGGATGATGAGAGGCCGGCTGATTTGGCGTATGACATTGAAGATGTGTCAGTTTTGGCGAATGCGGGTGACTTGAATAGTGATGATGAATTTGACCCTGACTCGGATAGCAATAGTGACGGTGATGACAACCAGAGTGATGAGGAATCTGGTGATGATTGTTTTTGGGTTTTTGCAGATTCACGATGGAGTTGAAAAAAATGAAAGAGAACCGACACAACTTTTCGTATCGATTCCCATAGACGGCACCAAATGTTGATGCATAAAAACCGAAAGGTCTTGGAACAACGTAAATCCAATCGTGAATCTGCATGAAATGTAAATAACACAAGATGAATCGTGGTTCACCCCAAGGTTTGGGCTACGTCCACACTGATATTGCATTTCTGAGAAGTGAGGGGAGTGAGGGAGAGAGCTTCTGAGAGTCAGAACTTTGAGAGGATCAGGGATTAGGCCTAAGAATTTGCCTCCCCTAATTGTGACGGTGAGGGGTTCTTTTATAGAATAAGGACTCCTCACTTATTACATATTTGCCCCTTCCTTTATCACATAATTACATTTAAGTCCCTCGAGTATTTGTACGAGATCTAAATACGAGGCCCTAAATATGGTATAAACAATAGTCCCCTAAGTCTTCAGTCAAGAAAGTCTTTTGGCTGGAGACTTGAAATTCAGTCTATGTGTGGGCCGAAGTAACTAGATGTTCTCTTGAACTGATACTCGATATGAGGCGGTGCTCAATCTGAAATGATGCTCAACTAGAAGTAGCACATGCTGCGAGGCTGCTCAGCTTGTGGCTTATGTTGCCTTGGTTGGCTCGGCTTGTGGCGTTGAAGGTGAGGGAGTCCCTTTTATAGAATAAGGGCTCGCTCCTCAATACATGAATGATAGGCTAGAAGTTGATGTTCTCTAATGATGGTGATGGAGTCCCTTTTATAGAATAAAGGCTCGCTCCTCAATACATAAATGATGGGCTAGAGTTGATGCTCGCGGTAAGGCGGTTGCTCAGTAGGCGGCGATGCTCTCTAATGATGATGAGGGAGTCCCTTTTATAGAATAAGGGCTCGCTCCTCAATACATAAGTGATGAGTTATGAGTGATGCTCGTGGCGAGGCGGTTGCTCAGCTGGCGGCGATGCTCTCTAATAGAGGTGAGGGAGTCCCTTTTATAAAATAAGGGATCGCTCCTCAGTACATGAATAATGGGTGCTCTCTAATGAAAGTGAGGGAGTCCCTTTTATAGAATAAGGGCTCGCTCCTCAGTACATAAATAATGGGCTAGAGTTGATGTTCTCTAATGATGGTGAGGGGAGTGAGGGAGAGAGCTTCTGAGAGTCAAAGCTTTGATAGGATCAGGGGTTAGGCCTAAGAATTAACCTCCCCTAATTATGAGGGTGATGGGTCTTTTTATAGAATAAGGACTCTTCACTTATTACATATTTGCCCTTTCATTTATCACATAATTACATTTAAGTCCCCAGAGTATTTGTACGAGATCTAAATACGAGGCCCTAAATATGGTATAAACAAATATGTAGATTATAACAGTGAAATCTAGGAATGAGATTTCACATTCTTCCCCTCTTTAAAAAAATTTCGTCCTCGAAATTTCTAGTATCGTTCCTTTGCACTAATAACACAATTTCCTATCAACAAATTCGACATTTTGAACTTTGATTTATAATTGTCATTTTTGCAGCGACAATACTAATTCTCATGCAATCACGATGAATGGTCCATCGATTAAGAATTTTATAACGTAAATACGAATCGATTCACAATCACCTATATCCATGATTTAAATGAAAGCGTTCTTACTCCAGTACAAGGTAATAACGATACTTAACACAATTTCCTATCAACAAATTCGACATTTTGAACTTTGATTTATAATTGTCATTTTTGCAGCGACAATACTAATTCTCATGCAATCACGATGAATGGTCCATCGATTAAGAATTTTATAACGTAAATACGAATCGATTCACAATCACCTATATCCATGATTTAAATGAAAGCGTTCTTACTCCAGTACAAGGTAATAACGATACTTATGAATTTCTTAGTACAACTTCAAAACTCTAAAAAGAGGTTAACTGAACAACTTAATCAAAACATAATCAACAATTACACACCGCACTTCCGGCTTCAAATAATTTATCTGAAATTCTAGCCATACACATTGGCAAAGTAAATATCATACATCAAGCCACAGTCCTCATTAGTTCAATAAATATTAGAATTTCAAGCCAAACCATCAGAGTTGGCAAATCAAATATCCGAAATTCCGAGCAAAATCACATCATTGGCAAAACAACAATTTTATCACCTTTTTCTTTTATCCCAATAAGTGACTAATAGACCATAAAGGATCGTAATATATCTGACAAGTATACCTTCCCACACATAATTCTCGCAGCCCACACATGCTTTCTCCCGAAAGCATTGGGCCTTTGTGCCCGTTCAACCATTTCTCCACATTCTATGGGTCATTTTGCCCAATTCCACATCCATGAGTTGTTTCGCCCCAATTCAACATCTCTCAATTACACAGGTATAATACGATTTTTCCATCTACTTGTCACAATTTCACAATCATCTTAACGTTCAAAATTTTCATAATGCATAACATAATATCAACCCAATTCAAGATTAATCTGAGACTTTAATCAAGCGCTCATCTTTGAAGCTATAACATGAAATATGACATTTTAAAATTTTTCTACTCCCATTCAACTCAATTCATTTCATTATCCACCAAAGCAACAATTTAAACAAATAATGAGGCACAAATACGTTCACACTTCAGCTATATCCAGATTTAGCTAACTCAAGTTCGACAACATTATACCTCAACTCAGAAATACAATCATCGTCGTCTCAGCACGATCTTAACACCAATCTTTATACAAACACAAAGAATACCACCACTAACAAGAATTCATCAATATGCTCATGATTCAATTCACAATCATCAACATCCAAGATTTGAGTGAAAATTCATTATCACTACAATCTAACTCCTTAACACCATTTCTAACAACCATAGGTATAGGACTTGGACCTAATTCCTAAGCTCTGATACCACTAAAAGTTATCACAACCCGATTTCGACATACGCCAGGATCAACACGTGACGTCACAAAAACTCGTATCTCAAACTTATTCCGCCTCCGGAATATGGCAAATTACAACTCCAGAATTGAATTTCGTAGTGATTTTTCGTATACTTTATGGCTGTATCTAACCTCCTCGTTAGACTGCCTACGTACCCTCAATAGGGATCAAGTCATTTGTAGTTCGTCATACATTACACTTGAACAATTATCACATAATTCACCTTATCTTCAACGTGATACATCCACATCATGTAACATATCAAATAACCAACGAAACACAATATTAATCTCAAGCTACCTTGATCAACTAAAATAATCATAATAATAACAATCATATTCAATGTCATTCCACAATCCCATAAATTAAACAATTCACGATCTTAGCATTTAACTATGTTAATCAAATAATGCGATAACATGTCATTTTATGAATATAATTAAAGAACTCTATATAATTCCCTAATTGGATTATAAGTAATAAACATGGTAAATCTAATTTATATTCACAAGGTCTAATGAGGGTAATTCCCATTTGCTCGAATCTAGGGTTCCAGATTAACCTTATGGAAATGAACAAGAGCAAGGATTTCGGACCATTTAACAAAATCCAAAATATCAAGCATTTTCTCGTAGTTTCCCCAGACCTGTCACATGTAAAATCAATGTCTACATCATAGAAATAGTACATTGGGCCAATCAGATACTTAGATAAAATGCGAGGCTTGGGTGAGTGACAATAATACAAGTATGTGATATTTAGTAAAAACAGACCATCGATCACAATCTATAAACATTGAGTATAGAATCATGCTTTATGAAATCATAATCAAGTCATTGTAACATCCCACATCGACCAATAGAGAGGGGGTGATGTGCTTTATATGTACATGCCCACCTCCATATAGCACGAGGCCTTTTGGGAACTCGCTGGCTTCAGATTCAATTAGAACTCCAAAGTTAAGCGAGTTTGGGCTAGAGCAATCTTAGGATGGGTGATCCCTTGGGAAGTTGCTCGTGAGTTCCCAGAAACAAAACCGTGAGGGCGTGGCCCAAAGCGGACAATATCGTGCTACAACGGAGCCGGTCTAGGATATGACATAATGGTATCAGAGCCACTTTGCCGTGTGGTGCGAGTGTGCCGATGAGGACGTCAGGCCCCTAGGGGGGTAGATTGTAACATCCCACGTCGACCAATGGAGAGGGAGTAATGTGTCTTATATCTATATACCCATCTCCATACACCACGAGGCTTTTTGGGAACTCACTAGCTTCGGATTCCATCGAAACTCTGAAGTTAAGCGAGTTTGGGCTAGGTCAATCCTAGGATGAGTGACCCCCTGGGAAGTTGCTCGTGAGTTCCTAGGAACAAAATCGTGAGGGCGTAACCCAAAACGGACAATATCGTGCTACGGCGAAGGCGGTTTGGGATGTGACACAATATGTTGTTTTTGATTTATTAGATCCAAACATTTTTGCTAGCTTTATTGTGAATACTAGAAACACATCCTTCATGTCCCCTAAGTAATTCTAACCATTTATTCCAAATTTCAAACCCTTTCCCAACAAAGACATCATTACTTCTTTGTTGAAAATTGCGACTAAATAGATAGCAATAAATACAATATGCTGCATCTTTTTTCATAATATACTCTAGCCAATGGAACTCATCACACTATTCAAAATTAAAGCATCGAGGAACCCCAAAAAAAAGTCTGTTGATGTCATGCCCTAACCTGCGAATAAGGACTATTCACGAGTTAGGGTGTGAGTCATATCTTAGCTATATAAATAAATTCTATAATCAAGACATGATAGGAAAAAAAATTCAAATATTTGTAATTGGAACACAATACGTCATATAACAAAATTTTACATTAAATTCCTCAAAAAAAAAAGGTGAGAATAAAATGAAGTCCTAGGGACCATAACAAAAAGAAAAAAAAAACTAATGAAAAAGGCTTGAAAACTTTGAGTTTTAATGATAAGAACAAAATAAAGGGTAAAATGAATAATATCAGATTTGACTTTTTAGTGTAAAAATATGGTTTTTCTTTAAAATGAACAGTACTGTAGACTTTTTATTAAAACTCTTAAAAAAAAAATCTGTACTTTCATTTTCGTAGAACCGTGGGCCGATTATTGAGGCCCGTTAAGAGCAAGCTTGAATCTTTAATGGTCCAACAATAATGCAGAAAGCTGAGTTAATAGTAGAGATCCAACTACCAACTACCTCAGTTTGTGCCGGGAAGTGAAGCAACGAACAGTGGGAAGGAAGGAAAGAGAGCGGAGCAGACTTTGAGCAGGAGTGAAGCAATGAATACCACTAAAGTTGCGGTGGTGGGAAGTGGAAGTAAAAGCATCAAACTTCAGAACCCATTTTTTACTTTTCCCTTTTCCTTTTGATTTGTATTTTGTTTGTTTAATCTCGTGATTAAATCATATTATCTGATCACTGATTTGAATATTGCAGTTGCAGGAGCAGTGTGTGCATCAACTCTCGCCAGAAATGGAGTGTCTGTAACTTTGTTCGAGTCTGCCAGAGGCCCCGGCGGCCGCATGTCTCAGAGAAGGTACCTTTTCTACTCTTGTTTTACAAATTTAGGTCCACTTTCTTTTCAAATTTTTTTGATTTTGTTTGGGGATTAAATGTGCAATTGGTTGTCAGAAATGGGTTTTCTTTGTTACGCTCTGTTTGGTTAGTGGGAAAATTTTGGCACACTGCATAAGATCAGGGAAATGTTAGAGAAAGACTGAGGTTTTAATGTATGTGATTAGGGAAATGTTAGAGGATTTTGCTAAATTATTCAAGTTGTTTTCAAACTGATATGACTGCCTATTTTGAAATGCCGTATCGGTTGGTTTACCGCTGTTGTACAAACAGATATGACCACTTAGTACATTTACCATTTCATTAAGAAAGAAAGCCCTTTGATTTCAATGTTATTTGGAAATTCAAATAACCTGGGAAGGAGTTGTTACAAATGAGTTTCTTTTCTCTTTCGGTTCTTACTACAAATTTACTTATTATATCCTTTTCAAATTCATATAGAGAAGTTGTTGAAGATGAGAAGGAGCTATTGTTTGACCATGGTGCTCCATTTTTCAATGCCAACAAAACCGAGGTTCTCGGTCTTGTTCGTGAATGGGAATCAAAGGGTCTTGTTGCTTGCTGGAAAGAGAAATTTGGCTTCTTTGATCGCATTTCCAACAAATTTTTTGACCTTGAACAGGTTTGCAAGTACTGCTTTAATCAGCAAGCGTGTTTTGTAATGACTGGAAACATATGTCATTTGTGAAATCTGTTGGCTCATGAGTACCTATGCTTCATCTTGATTACATCATTTATGTGTTTGTCTAGTATTGTCGTGTTAAGTTGGCTCCAAGTTATAATCGTAAGGATTTCTGGATATGTTTTATCCTCTATGTCGCTCTTTTCTGTTATTATTAGTCTTATAATAAAAATTTCAATCTCTTATTGTTGTTTCTGCTGAGTTTTGTTAAACAAATGTCCCATCTGTCTCGTCTATTTTATAGTTGAGAAATGTCATTTCAGCCAATCTGAATATCAATTTCATTTAGGAAGGATTAATAAGTAAGAGATATGTGGGTATGCCAGGCATGAATTCTATATGCAGAGCATTATGCCAAGAGCCCGGTATGTACTAAACTACTGATTTTGTTGGAATGATTTCCATTCAAGGTTGAATATCTACTTCCATTATCCCTAATTGCTTACTTTGCATTATAATTTTCTTTAGGAGTGGAAAGTAAGTTTGGGGCGAGTGTTGGGAGATTGGAGTGGCTAGAGGATGAAAATTTGTGGTCATTGATAGGTTCAGATGGGCAAAATCTTGGCCAGTTTAAGGGAGTGGTTGCAACAGACAAAAACCTAGTTTCGCCCAGGTTTACAAGTGTTACAGGAAGACAGCCACCTCTTGGTATTGAACACACTCCTTCAAGTTCTTTTTATTTGAAGTATGTCTAGAAAATTGTCTGCAATATTTAGTCCTTTTATTAAGTGGCAGTTCTTGGTGAGCTTGTCAGTGTTAGTGGTTTATGTTATGCATACTTTGTCCTATTGGTGGGTCAAATTGACGATCTTGTCCTGTTTGGTTAATATTTACGTGGATACTACAAACCTGACATAGCAGCAAATACTTGTTTTTACTACATATCCCTTCCTTCTTCTGACCAATTGGACTCTAGCTATGGAAGAAATGAAACTTGAGTAGGATGCATCACATTGAACAACAGTTGGAATGCTTACAAAGTGTCATTGCATTGAATAGAGCCTCCTATTTTCTTACCGGTTACTTGGAACTTGACCGCATTGTTTTCTGAAGAATAGCATAATAGCATTGTGGATCTAACCATTTGCGATGTGTGCAGATTTAAATTTAGTTCCAGAGTTGGCGGTTAAGTTAAATGCTATTCCTGTCCGTCCATGCTTTGCTCTCATGATAGCATTTTCAGAGCCTGTGTCATCGGTAAGATATTTATTATGTCTCCTTAAAGTTATATGGTCATCTGTAGACTCTGCATTCATCAAATTCTACATGGTTCAACTTTTCCTTTTTCTCGGGATGCTAGGTTTGGCTTCATGTATTCCTGCAACCTTTTGTATCACATTTTTAGTTTGAACTCTCTTTTCTTGTATTTGATGTTGATCTGGGCTGACCCTGGTGCCTAATTTATGACTCAGATACCCTTCAAAGGTTTCTCAATAAAAAGTTCTGAAGTCTTAAGCTGGGCTCATTGTGACAGCAGCAAGCCTGGCCGTTCTACCTCCAGGTATTCATGGAATATAACAATCCACCTCGTCTTTTTTATTTGGTGTTGGCGTTGTCCTTATCATTTTGCCATCTTTCGTTTATTTGTTTCTTTTTTAAGCGAGCGATGGGTTTTGCATTCAACAATGGAGTATGCTCAGAGTGTAATTGCTCAAACTGGACTTCAGAAACTTTCGAATGCAACATTGACAAAAGTGGCTGAAGAACTATTCCAAGAATTTCAAAGCATGGGACTTAATATTCCACACGCCTTTTTCAAGAAAGCTCATAGATGGTCAGTATATTCTAGAACTCAATATTTAGTGCTAGTTGTCTAATACTAATCATATCGCAAACATAAGTAAAAGGACCTTTTTCGGCCAGCAATACAAGTACTGTTTGAACTTGGGCCATTCGGTTCAGTATGGGGACCAAACTTATATTAGTAAGCCAGAAAAGACAGTCCAGGTCAATTACCTCGATTTTTAGGCTGAATCAGCCTGAACAATCTTTCCTCTCGTGCATTCTTGTACTTGGTTTTAATCGCACAGATATATGTCTTTTATAATGTAGCTGTCTTTTCACTCAATGAGAATCCCTTTGAATGTTGTCCAAGCCTAAGCCAATCTGTGAAATGCACAGTTAGAGATTTAGAAAAATCTTTGCATCAAAGTTTCTATAAATTTCTCTTTTTTTTTCTTTCTGTTATATTAGTTTAACTTTAAAGTCCACACCAGGAACGAAAATACTTGTTAGTTTGGGGATCTGAAATAATTAGGTGAAGGTGTAATCTCAAAATGCAGTCTAAAATCAATTATATATAGTTGAGTTCATTCTTGATACTCTGCAATGCTTTAAAGCTGTGTGATACCATTGGATTTTTGTTTGTAGGGGAAGTGCTTTTCCAGCCGCAAGCGTAGCCGGAGACGAGAAATGCCTTTGGGATAAGAACAAGAGGCTTGCTATCTGTGGAGATTTCTGTGTTAGTCCTAATGTTGAAGGTGCTATAGCTAGCGGAATAGCTGCTGCGTCGAAACTCACAGAGATCCTCAGCTGCTTATGATAATTAGCATTAGTGTTATGATTTTAACTAGTAATTTGCTTTCTTTTCCTCTGTATTTGGTTCTTAGTGCTGAAGTCTGTAACAACTTGGTTCGACTCTACTAAGAAAATAATCTCAAATTTATAAGCAAATGTGTTGTTCATTATTCACTATGAATTATGATGTTATAAACCATATATGAAGAAATTCCATTTCATTTTAAGTTCTTTGTTCTGAGCTCAATGTAGCACTACTTTATTTTTCTTTTTGATTTGGAGGTAACTCATTTGCACTTCTTTAAGTGTAATTTCTCGCTTGATTTTCGATTACCACTAAAATGTAGCACGAAATTGAGAACACGTGATAGGGAAGTAAGGAATCAAAGTAGTTAGGTATAGAGGAGGTAAAGAAAGTGAATTAGAGCAAGTAGTCTCCTCTAGTTGATTTGATTCTTGATTTTAAAATCGTAGATTACGAATTTTAAGGATAAACATTACACATTTTTTATTATTTCATGTGTTAGTAAACACATATAGAGAAATATAAATTGAAATGATTTCACTACCTCATATTTTAACAAACACAAGCAGCTCAATAGTCAAAATGGTTTTAATTCACGTTCTATGTAAACTAGCCTGCTGCCACACGCATATGCATGTGTCAATTGGCTCTATATTTTTTTTGTTTATGAATTTCTTATTTTATTTGAAAATTTAATGGGAGAAACAATTTTAAAATTATGAATGTTTCACTGTTTTTGCCTTCTGACTTTATATATATATATAAGTAAGGAAATGTTATTGACACTCCAAAAATCTCATTTTACACTCATCACAAATGTATTTTTCTTTCCCAATATAGAAAGTTTGGAGTATAAAATGAGATTTTTGGAGTGCTAATAACAATTCCCTAAAAGCAAACATGTCATTAGTATAACTGTAATTAAGGGAAAACATCCTCGTCAGATCATTTTTCTGGGAATCTTAGGGATCCAGTGATTGTGACTGTTCATCGACGTCGTACATCGTGCGGTCAGAAATCTTTAGGTACTATTTATATTTAATTTTAAATTTTTTGACCATACAATGTACGATAAACGGTCAAGATCACTGGATCCTAAGATCCCCGTAAACGAGGATCCTTTTCTGTAAGGGGTGTGATATCCATACACCCCATTTTACTTCTCACACACCTTTTTAATTTTCGATCATCGGATCGGATGAATTGAAGAAGATCAATATACATAAATTATCAAGAGGTCTGTGAGAAGTAAAATATGATATGTGGATAACACATCCCTTTCCGTAATTAAGAGGCGTCTAGGTTCAATCCCGAAAGTTCCAAACCACTAATCTCTTTCCCATTTGGCCCTAGTCCACGTGTCAGATTCAAAACGGGGTCTTGGATTTGCATATATCCAAAGAGGATAAAATTGAGAGCAAAAATATTCCCATTTTTTTTATAATGTTTTGCAATATCATATCCACAACCACCCACAGAACCATTGCCACGTGTCCTCTCTCCTCCATGGTTAGTGTTATTATTATCAGGGACTTGGATGCCGCACACCACACGATCAGCAACAGAAAAAGCAGCAGGAGTCCAGAGAAGAGAAGCTTAAGCAAAAATGGCAGCCTCAGTCATGACTTCTTCAGTGAGCCTAAAACCATCTCCTCTCACTGTTGACAAGTCAGCAGTGAGAGGCCTTCCCTCTCTTTCCAGGTCTTCTGCTTCATTCAAGGTGCAAGCAAGTGGCGGCAAGAAGATCAAGACTGCCACCCCCTATGGTAACACTATGTGCATGATAATCTAGTTTTTCTGAATTCAAATCTCATGGAAGAAAACGAACTATATCTCAATTAAAATATAAAAACAAAAAGTTCGATAGAACTACATATATGCGCATTTTTCTTAGCTAGGATTGATTTTGATAATACATAAAATAAAAATGTGTTGCAGGAATTAATGGCGGCATGGACTTGAGGGAGGGTGTCGATGCCTCCGGGAGGAAGGGTAAGGTAATTAATTGGTCTTTCTTACCTTTCATTTTTGTTACCATATACGTAATAGCGAAACTACTGTGCTTCACATCAAACAAAGAAAATCATTAAAATTGTGTTTCACATCCGTTCATGTACTAGGTCAATATAAACTATATAAGCGATTGCATGAGATACTTATTAGTGAGTAGTTTTTTCTTTTGTTTTTGTTAATAAGTTGAACCTTTGATCTATTACTCTAATCCTAACTCATTACTCCCTTCGTTCGCTACGCATGCGCACTTGGACTAACCTAAGGGCTTTACATGCCTTCTATAGAAATCTATATATATGTATCTATGCATGTTCATTTCAATCTGCAGAAATATATAGATTCCTTCTTCTTGTTCTTTGATCAGCGTCATGCATATTCAATCGATCTGCTTTGTAATTTTTGGACCCTTAAACTTTTATTCAGGGAAAGGGTGTCTACCAGTTTGTAGACAAGTACGGTGCTAATGTTGATGGATACAGGTACAACTCTCAAACTTCATTCGTGCCATATATATGTGTGAATATTCTCACTGCTCTGGTTAGTTTACTTTTGGATTTAGATTATCTACTTCTCGTGGTACTGAATTTTTTATACGAGTCCTTTTTTTTTTTACCAATTTAAGGGTTAAACTTAAACGTGTAAATTATATTTGCTAAAATTATCATTGATTGACTTGATAACCTAAATTATATTTGCTAAAATTATCATTGATTGACTTGATAACCTATCTCTTATTTCAATGTTTTTTAAGCATCCATAATATTACCTATGGTATTAAAGAGTATTATATATGGATTTTGTAATATTGTGGGAACGTTAATTAGATGGTCAATAACAGCTCCCTATTAGAAAAAACTAGCTCTTTTTTTTTATTTTATATTTTCTATTTTTGTTTGACAAGGAGTATCCTTTTAGTTGCGTGATGCCCTCTAACGGTCTAAGCATTCTCAAAATGAATAAATTTTCAAATTAATTAGGTTGTTAAGTTATTTCTGATAATTGATATGCAGCCCCATCTACAACAAAGATGACTGGTCTCCAAGTGGTGATGTCTATGCTGGGGGTAAGCAACTTCAACTTCATAAGAATATTGTTTAATATGCTTAAATTTAAGAATTCAGAAGGCACAGTTGCATTATCTTCTTGCTTGACCTGATGTAGTAATTAAGTAATGCTTATGAAAGTGAATTAATATAAATTAATATGCATGAAACTGCAGGTGTTACTGGCTTGTCCATCTGGGCAGTTACCCTAGTTGGCATTCTTGCAGGGGGTGCTCTTCTTGTCTACAACACAAGTGCTTTGTCACAGTAAAATTATTAATTATTCATCTTTGGTTGTAATTTATGTGTTGTTAATAACTATAGCCTGTCCCAACTAGCTGCCCTAAACAAGAACATTAAAGAAATACTCTGTGCAAACCTTAATTGTAATGTTTTGGCATGGATCCAGTTTGATGCCTGTATATATTGTGATGTGTTGTAGAACAGTGAATGTCCACTCAAATAATTAAATAATGGGCAAGTTGCCCTTCCACTGTCTGCCGAAGCTTACTTCCTACAACTCCTATTTTCTATATAAATACAAACCCCACACAACACCAAAGGGATAAGTTCATGGGAGAGAGAGAGGAAAGAAAAGGAAGAAAGAAAAGAGAGGAAGAAGAGATAAGAGAATAGGGAGAGTTATCTTTGTACTCCTATTATTTCAAATTATAATGAAAGTACCACTGCTGCCCCAAGGATGTACTCCAGTCACACTGACTGTAGGGGAACCTTGTAAATTTTGTGTTTTGCTTATTTATTCCACTGCACCCACCGTCGATTTTACAACACGTTATCAAGACGAGAAGCTCTCATGTCAGTGAAAAGTATAACGTCATAAATTCGAATAAACACAAGTTGAACTTGCGGTACTAGGAGCAGTTTAGCTCTGAGAAGGAGCACCAGAAAAATCACATAATAGAGATGGCAAGCCAGACATGACAAACAGGGAAGATCATCTTGTCCCAAAAATCTATCAAGCTTTCATTCATCACTTTTTCTTTTATCACTCTAACTGTTGATATGATGATCCTTATCCCTGCTAGACCTGCAATCTCATCTTTCTCTTGTGGACGAGAGATGGAGAGATCTTACAGACAAACAAAGGTGCAGCAAAACAAGCAAAGGTATGTCCATTTTTTGTCTCTCCCACCGCGCCAGAAGCGCCCCATCGAATTCCGGTGAGAATTGAAATTTACAACAACCTGTAGTCGTCACGAGATAAGAAAACTTGTACCTGACAACTGGTTTCTAGAGATTCAGAAGAATCTCATCAGACTTGGAAACCCAGATCGCATCGTTTTCGACGAATCTCGAGAACTCCCATGAATACTCGGTTGTCTGAGATGGTGATGGCATGACTGACTCCACACATGCCTCTCTCTCTTGTGCCTCCATCAACTTCGTTGTCATCTATGTCCCTATAGGGAGGTTCTTGCTTCACGATGCCGTGTTCTCTGGGCTATGCAAGGAAAAACGAAGAAAACAAGGGGGTGGGAAATGGTATTCCTTAACTAGCCTATCCCATAGAAGAAGTAACAGTATGTGGGGTTTTACAAAGAAAAAGGGGCAAAAGTAATGGAATGGTGCATCAACACCTTTTGAAAAAGCATAAGACAAAATAATAAAATAAAAGGAAAAATGATGGTGCATCAGGCACCATGAGGAAACCAAGAAAGAAAACAAATAAATGAAAAAAAAAGGGCAAATGTTTTTTGGAATGGTGCAGCATGTGAATGAAAAAAAATTAAAAAAATTAAAAAATTTAAAAAAAGTAAAGGCTTTTGGATGGTGTTGCACCATCTGAAAAGAAAGAAGAAAAATATATATATTTATTTATATGAATGATATTGGCTTAAAATATTTTCACAAGTTCTGTTTACTTTAAAACAATTATTTATTACAGACGGTTTTACCGCCTACTGCTTTAAGTTTTGATTTATGTGAATGGTGCTGAATTAAAGCTGTTGTCACAAACTTCATTTACTTAAATGCAATTTATTTACTATGACTGAAATTACCGCTTGTTGCTTTAATTTACTTATTGTACTTCTTTTGTTACGATGAGTATAACAAGGACCCGAAGTTCCTTGATCAGATCAAAACCTGTAGTTTCTTGATCCTCATCATATAAAATGATTGGACCCGAATTTCCATCATACAAAAAGATCGGGCATGAAGTCCCTTGATTCTCAAGATCAAGACATGAAGTTCCTTGATGAGTACCTTAAGTTTGAAGAGCCGGAGTGCCATAACTTAATTGCAATAAAGGCCATAAGAGTCTCAGTCCATAAACTATTAAATGAGGACTAGAAGTTCCTCATGTTCATACTCAAAATGGTTTAGCAGAATCATTTATTAACCAGATGAAATTGATTACCCGTGCTCTGCTCATGAAAACAAAATTGCTAGTTTTATACATGGAGCCATGTCATTTTACATGATGCATTATTAGTTCGATTAAGACCTATTATCAACCATCAATACTTCTCAGCACAACTCGTGTTTGGCTACTAGCCAAACATTACACATTTACGAGTTTTTGATTGTGTTATCTTTGTGCTTATTGCATTGCCACAACGTACTGAAATGAGGCATCATCGCAGATTGGGCATTGATGTTGAACACCATCTATCATTCAATATTTAGAACCTTGACTGGGGATATGTTTACCGCGTGGTTTGCGGACCGTCATTTTGATAAGACAATTTTCTCGCCGTGAGGGGGAGAAAATAACATCGTTCCAGAAGAACGATGAGAAAATATCATTCCAGAAGAACAGTGAATGTCTACTCAAATAATTAAATAATGGGCAAGTTGCCCTTCCACTGTCTGCCGAAGCTTGCTTCCTATGACTCATATTTTCTATATAAATACAAATCCCACACAACACCAAAGGGATAAGTTCACGGGGGAGAGAGAGGAAAGAAAAGGAAGAAAGAAAAGAGAGGAAGAAGAGATGAGAGAATAGAGAGAGTTATCTTTGTACTCCTATCATTCCAAATTATAATGAAAGCACCACTGCTGCCCTGAAGACGTACTCCAGTCACACTGACTGTAGAAGAACCTCGTAAACTTTGTGTCTTGTTTATTTATTCCACTGCACCACCGTTGATTTTACAACATGCTGGACTTCTTTATTTATTTGTTTGAATTTATTTAGTTCTGAGCTGGGTTGGATGTGGATTGTATTTGGCGGGTGAGTACATTGTCCGTTTATATAAGGTTTATTTTCCTTTGTCCCTAATCTCGAGGAAGAGGGGAATTGAACTTGAAAACTCCTTTAACAAAATTGTGTTGAGAGCACGAATTCAACATCAAAGAAAAAAGCATGCATGTTATAAGTAATTAGGCTACTCCCCATATTATTAATTAGTTTTATGGTAGAACTTCAACTTTCTTCAAGTTGAAACAAGTATTACTAACCAATAGTTATGTACATATCAGTCGATTGTGTAAATGTCAGAGGTGTTGGGTATGCATGTTAGAAGAAGAAAGAAGAAAGAAACTTAAGCTTTCCAAAAGAAACTTGGAGTTCTATTTATTGATTACTAAGAGCATCTCCAAAGGAGATGTCAAAATGTCCAAATCAGCAATAACGGTAACAAAAGACAGTATTAATGTTTCCCAACCAAGAAGCCAAATCTGATGTGGCATGACATGGATTGACATCTCTCCTCCTTGTTGCCAAATTTGACAACACCTTCAGATTTTTTTAATTAATTATTAAATGCTTTTTATTAATTTTTTATTGGTTTAAAGCATTATCGTTTTGTTTATTTTCATTCCCAATGCAAAGAAAATACATATGAATTATTATTTTATGTTTAAAATTTGACATATCGGTTGAAGAGCAAAAGTTTAAAACATGCCAAGTGCCACCTAAGCCTTCAAATTTAAATTTTAGATTTAAAATTTGACATCTCCTTTGGAGATGATCTAATTAATCTACTTTATGATAAAAGCATGACCATCTCAAATAGGATAAAGTTTTTAGTAGGTTAGCCTTATTAAGTTGATTATATGCACGACAAATCTCACAGAAGCATAAAACTTATATTTTGGTTCATCCAAATCCACGATAGTCTCATCCTTTGTTAGAACTGCTCATACGAAAAATTTCTCATTAACATAAGCTTACTTTTAGTTTTCACCTAGAATTTTCTATAGGCAATAAAGCAAAAGGAAAATGATTTCCTGACATAAATAGGAGAATAAGAAAGGAATGGAAAAACCCAACTGCAACATAGCAAGGGGAATGGATACAAGAAGAAAAGGAGGACTATAAATTTTCTCCATCTGTCAGTTGACTGGTTATGTAGTCATAAATGTCTCTTGCTATTGTAAGATGTATTAAAATTGCTATTGTCAGATGTATTAAAATTAACATACACATACTAACTTTGTATTTAACAAACTATATTATCTACACTAAGGGGAGGAAGTAGGCTTAGTCTCACAATGAGCTAGCAATAATGTGGTTCGAATTCGCCTTTGGTGAGAATCGAACATAAGACATCTCACTTACAAGTGAAAAGGAATACCACTAGAC
Source organism: Malus domestica (assembly GCF_042453785.1). Taxonomy (NCBI): domain Eukaryota; kingdom Viridiplantae; phylum Streptophyta; class Magnoliopsida; order Rosales; family Rosaceae; genus Malus; species Malus domestica. The sequence continues at coordinate 33,814,435 of NC_091665.1, forward strand.
CGTAGTACTAAGTGGCTACTAACTTTGTATTTATAACATAAGGAATTCGTCGATTTTTCCCTTGAACTTGTAAGAACTTGCCAATTTCCTCATGAACTTTAATCTTAGCTGATTATCCTCTGAACTTTTATAATTGGTCAGTTTCCCTCCTGAACTTTAATTTTAGTTGATTACCCCGTGAACGTTTATAATTGACTAGTTTCTAGGAATGAATCTGTTGAGATGAGTAATTACTTTTCTTATTTGAATTTGGATCTTGAATTGAAATATGTAAACCAAGAGCTCATGTGAATCAAGTCACAAGGAAGGCTAACGACATGCACAACATGTTGCTGAAAAAAACAAGACAATGGAGAAAATTCATAGTTGTCTACATTAGAGATAAAATTGAAACAAAGTGTACAGAGTGAACTAGAGGAAGAGAAGAAGAATAAAAAAAACAAGATATTGTCCACATTAGCCATAAAATTACCTTGCCACATGTCGTGCACATGACCAAGATAGATGGAAAAGGAAAAATTCCAAAATCTAACGCCAGTGAGAAAGTGGGGAAATTGGCCAACTAAAAAAGTTTTTTTTTTTTTTGGTGGGTGGGGAGGGGGAAGTAATTGGTTAAAATTAAATTTTAAGTAGAGAAAGATTATGCGAGATTAGCTTTTCGGCAATTATCACGTGCAAAACACCTATCCTTTAGCTGAGGGGAAGAGGACTACTACACCTCGAAACCCCCACCCGTCTCTCCTCAAAGCTTATAAAATTTTATTAACAGAAAAGAAGAAATAATAAAAGAAAAGATACAAATGGGGGGACTAAGCCCACAAAGAGAAGTATCAACAAAAACAATATTAAGGACAAAACGAAATGTCACGAGCATGAGTAGAAGCAATGAACGATGGAACTGTAGACCACCAATGATAAGCATAACTCTTCACCCCGAATGAAGCTAAAACATTTGCAACTTGATTGCCTTCTTATATATGTGTGTACAGATAAATCGAATATGGCAAAGTTGCCAAAGATAATTTGTTCCAATCCATCATAAGAAACCAAACAATTGCATTAGGAGCCTTAAAAAAGTAATGAAGAACCATGGTGGAGTCTGTTTCAATTCATATATACTTCTAGTCTCTAACCCAAGCTATACGAACATTATATATTGACACATAAAAGTTTTACTATCGTGGGCTGAACTCGTATGCATATTGTAAGAAGGAAGTTGTATAATTATTCATATAGAGAAATTCATTGATAAGTTTTATTTTAAGAGTAGTGCTAACCACATTTCTTTTACCCTTATTCTAATTGGACCTTATAAAATAGTGTGCTGACTTTTCCACGTATTAGTGAAGATATATTTTTTTTCCAAAGTATTAGTGAAGATAATGGATTTGATTTTTTTAGAGGACCCCGATTTAAAGGATGCATACGTGTGGTATGTATTAAATCTTCGAAATTTTTTTATTATATAAAAAATAAATGATTAGGTCATACGAATCTAGTCGCTTTAGGCCCTGTTTGGCAGATCGGATAGAGGATCGGATAGGACTAATTATACGGACGCGGGTGTTTGGCGTTCACTCGTACTAAATAAGCGCCGGATTAAATTAACCGGTGTGCTTATTTAGTACGGTATACACCGGACTAATAAAACCAACCAAAAGGCCGGGATTATTAGTCGGCCCTCTCTCTCTCTCGCCTTCTCTCGGCCCTCTCTCTCTCTCTCTCTCTAGGCGTCGTTGTCCTCCCCCCCGTCACCTTCTCTCACCATCGTCGTCCTCCTCGTCGCCGTCGTCGTCCTCCCCTGCAACTGGGTCTTGCAAAGAAGCATGCACTCTCTTGCCCGGCATGGTGTCTGGGAAACCTCTCTTCTCAAAACGCCAACAAACTACTCTCATTCTCTCTGTCAAACCGCCGCCAGTCCATTCCACTTGCGATGTTGCAGTGCAGGGGGTAACCTTGTCAACAAATCGTTAGTTTGTTTCGTTTGTTGCATCTTGATTTGGGTTGATGTGGATCTGATGACTCATGGTTGCTCACCAAATGTGCAGGCAGGCGGGGAAGAAGAAGGGAGAGAGAGGGAGGGCGTTTGAGGGGTCCGGCGGAGAGAACAGGGAAGAAGAAGGGATGGTTTCATATTTTATTTTTATTTTTATAAGTTTAATTTAATTTTAAGTTTGATTTAGCCTATCCGGTATAAAACCAAACACAGTATAAATAATACGGTTATTAATCCGATACTGCACCAAACGCCCGATTAATTTAGTCAGTACTATCCGGTGGCTATTTATCCTATCCGACAGAAATAGTCAGTACAGTCCGAGTTGCCAAACGAGGCCTTAATGTACATGCATGAGATGGTATTTTTCAGATATTAATTTTCATTTTAGTATTTTAAAATAATTTTAAAATAATTAAGAAAATGCTTTATGCATCTGACCACAATTTACTCTATTAGAAGAGAGTGGATTTAGCCTCCCAATGAATTTTAATAGTGTAGTTCAGATTCATTTTTTGTCAAGAATCGAATTTAAAATTTCTCACTTATAAGTGAAGAAGAATACCACCAGACCGCAGTACTAAGTGGCAACATATTGTAATTTAGTTGATATTGATCTTTCTAAAATCAAGGATGCCAACGCTTGCGGTCCTCGCGAAGCTGCGACCCACACGACTTCAGTGGCTTCTGATGCTAACGTGACGATTTTATGAAGGTTGCTTTGGTTTCGTGGTGATCGACGGCCGAAACGACAGGGGTTCTGGCTTGGGCCACCCACGCCTATGCGGTCCTTGTCAAAATTGTGGACGTTTATCGGCTTTAATCTTTTAGTTGTAATTGTGGGGCTTAAAAAGACTTCATTACTTTGGAGATGTTTATCTCACAAAGAAGAATGTAATGCAACGGAATTGATAGGCAAGAGAAAGAAAGAATACTCAAAGTATTACACAAAATTTTTTATTCACTCACAAACTAGTACAAGGGAAATACTCAAACATTCTTAGAAGCTTTGTTGCTTCTTCTCACTTCTCACTTGGCACTCTCACTTCTCACTACTTGCTCTCTTGGTTGTTACAAACGGTGTGGATGCCTTCTCCTTTTATAGGCATGAAAGGAACCTTGGAGAAGCATGGAAACATCATGCTAGAGATATCTAAATAATTCTACTACATTCCTAAGTTAGAATTATCTACACTAATCTTGTATGTTGGTGGAATCCTCACCATTCCTCTAGACTCTTCCACCAACTTGAACTTTGCTAGAATTCTCTAGCATGTGCATGGATCTTTTTTTGTACATGGGCTGGATCCATTATCTTTGGGCCAAGACAAGATTACAATTCAACAGTAATTTGTTATTATGTTTTGTTTGTAGCTGTTAGAGTGGATTAGGCTAGTAGATCAAGTGTCGCTTGGTCGATTTGTTTGTGTTGCTTCGGCAATTTGTGTGGCCTCGTTGTTTGCAGTGGCTTTATGTGAGGCACTGGTTCTAGGTCTGTTGCATCTGCTGTTTTTGAGGCAGATTTACGTTGAAACTCCTCTTAGTTCTAGTGGTCTTTCTTGGTGGCCATAGAGGAGTTTAAAATGTTTTGTTTTCTTGTGTGAATCATCTCTAGATCAAAAAATTGATCACTGAAAAAATGTACTCATTTGACAAATTTTATACTTGATTGTTACTCGTAATAAAATACTCTCGTTTCTGTTAAAAAAAAAGTACTCCAATATGGAGAACTAATATTATAATTAGTTTATGAAAAAATGTACTCATCTGACAAATCTTATAGTTGATTGTTACTCGTAATAATATACTCTCGCTTCTGTTAAAAAAAAAAAGTACTCCAATATGGAGAACTAATATTATAATTAGTTTTATGCCCTACATACCAAACCCAACGACCACATTGTATAAGAAATTGTTTTATAATAATTAGACTTGTCAATCTCTGTTAGTTTTTCTGTTCTTCATTGGTTTACAATGCAAATTTGTGTTAAAGTTGTTTAGCTCGATACACAGTACTTCATTTGACCAAGAACAAATAGATAGTACAAATCTTTTTGGAAGCTAATTAACCTTCAAAATTGAAGTGTTAAGTTGTTTAGCTTTTAGTTTATCATGCATATTCTTGCTTTGAACTTTAATTATACTTATGAAAATACAATGTAAATACCCAAAATTATTTAGTCATGTTGTACATAAACTTCCGGCCATTAAATTATCAATGCGAGCTAAGAGTCCCGTCTTATTGGTCATTTAGCGACTAGAGATTCATAGTGATCATCAATCCATTCTTAAATTTGATATCAAGGGTTGAAATTACAATCTTAAAAGGACATATTCAACTACTTTCCTCTTAATAACAAGTCCAAAATGAGCGATCATGGATTGTTTGATCACTTAGTAACCAAGACAGCATTTACATAATTAATTATAAGAAAAACTAATGAAAAATGCTTGAAATTTTTTAAGTTTTAACAATAAGGACAAAATAAAGAGTAAAGTGAATAGTACCATGGTTGATTTTTGTGTAAAAATATGGTTTTTCGTTAAAGTGAACAGTACCGGAAGCTTTTCGTTAAAGTTCCCTTTATAAGCATCTTTTTAAAGGATGAAATAGGTCTTGGACAATAACAACAAACATGTATATTAAGTTAATTATAAAAAATAAAACAAAAAACTAATAAGTAATGGTACATGCATCGTGCATGTATCTCTTATAACTCAACACAAAGCTAGTGTTTTTATATGTATCATCTTCCTCGCTCAGATTCCTGACGTTTTGATTACCAGAACCCACAGTCAGTCATAATCTTCCTCGCGAGGAGAAGAATATCCAACGCTGCCTTAAGAATTTTTGTCAGCGAATCCTTGTGCGGAGCTCACAAGGATTTTGTTCTTTCTCTCTCTCTCCCCCTCTCTCTTTCACACACACAACACACACGCACACGTACTGTTTTTAATCCTCATTGGTTTTACAGATAGGAAAGAGACAGTAATAAAATCTATAAATAAGACCGAATCTTTTGGTTGTTAACTGTTATGCAATGTTTGTCAACACACTTAGCTAAGCAAAATAGGCAATTCTTTCTTTAAAAAGATAACAAAAATACAAGAAAAAAAAATCCAAAGGAAGATTAAAGTGTTCCAAGTGTACATTTCATCTCTTAAAAAAATTAATTTTTAGTTTAAGAAAATTTAAATCTCTTAAGATGATGACGACTATTTTGTCATAGAGTAGATGGAAACCCCAATTAACAATGACTGGGTACCATCATTACCTACTAATTAAGACAGGAAGATGCTAGCTAGGGAGGTCATATTTTTAGACTATATTTTGTAAATTACACTATTGACGGTTGATGATTGAATTCTTTATTTAAATCTAATTACCATCAACTGTCACACTATTTGGTCTACAAAATTGGTTTAAGTAGGTAATTTCTCTAGCATTACTCATTAAGACAACAATGTTGATTGCAAAGCTTTTAATATACATGATAAATTTAAATATGAACCACTAGAAACAAAATGACGACAAACCAAAATTCGTTATTAAAATCTAACCCCTGAAAAGAAAAACACATTCAAATTCCTAACTAGCTTTCAAACCAAAGATGCATCTTTCGTCCCTGGTTTTCATACTTGAATTTTGGATGGGCAGTTATGAAATGTCATTGGTGTGATCTCATGATGTTTGAATAAATTCAATCATCTTATCCAACAAGAAGAATCTAGCTTCCAATCCCATCCATGGTTTTATGATCTAATTAACCTTCAAGATTCCGCAATGGAGGCAAGGGTTACACGTGCAATGAAAATATTAAACTACAATTGGCAACAAAAAAAGCAGTATACTTAACCAGATGCGAGATTTAATTACTATAGCATGGAGGAAAATACAAGCACGTACATATATTATTTTCTATATAATTTTTAATTTTTTACAACAATCGCATTTCTTCTTTCTGTTTGAATTCTACATGATATGATGAGATCAGTAGTGGCTCCAAATATTGTTGGGCATACCGACATCTGATAGGTAGTTTTCTGAGCTACTTCCTTCGCCAAAGCTTGGTGATGAGCCATTCAAAGTAGGATAAGTAGTACTTTCCATCTTGGTAAGGTGACTCAAAACGGTTTTTAGCACAATTTTGTCACATGAAAAAGGGTCAAGAAAATTGGTCATATTTGGCAACCCTCCTAATGTAGTTGTGTTATTATTATTACTGTGCTTGGTGGGTATGTTTGGTTGAGAACTAGTGATGTCAGTGTGCGTGAAAAATGGGTTGGTTTGGTTCTGGGAGAACATGGAGAAGCAGGGCACTTGCTCATACTCTTGGGGCTGAGTCTGAGTTTGTGTCTGAGATTGAGTTTGGCCATCAAAATTGATGTAAGAGTCCATCAAGGCAGGCAGAGTTAAAGTGCTTGTGTCATCGTAACAACTAATTCCCATGCTGGGTTTGGCGGCTATCTCTCGGTTTTTATAAAATACTCTGCACAAAGCCCAATCTTCCTGCATAGGAAATTATTTTGTTAGTATATGTGAAGCACAAAAAAAAAAAAAAAAAAAAAGAAAAAAAAGAAAACCGAAGTAGGAGCAACTTTTCTATGTATGGCCGGATAATGTTATATATTCAACTCGAATTATAATACGTATAATTGTAAGTAGGACATATATATCAAAATTGTCGCTTATCCGCCTTAATATAGAAAATAATACACTATACAATTTGCGTTTCGGTACCATAAAATTTCTTTAGAATAGATGACAAGGGCATGATTAATACTTGTCAATTAACAATCTGTAGCAGCCACAGTACAATACTTTAGGCGAAGGGACAAATTAGTCCTTGGACTTTAAATGGCAGGAAAGTTGAACATAGATGAAATTAGAATGCATTACAGCTGATGTGAATTAACTATATAAATTGACTTTCCTAAGATGTAAGAAGCCTACATATAATATATGAAGAAGGATCTGCTTAGGTCAGCTACCATCAAGATTAAATCTTGCATCAAATTTTCGAGTCGTGACAAGTGGAGAAATATGGGTTTTGGCTGTATATATGAAGAAGAAAAACAAATATTTTCAAAAAAGTCAAGGATCTTATTACAAATAATGGAAATTCTTTTGTAAGATCCCACTTGCTAGTTGCCACTCAATTACCTTTTAAAATTCTAGCAGAATGCTGTTTGGAAAAAAAAAATATATATATATATATATATATATATATATATATATATATATATATAAAGACTACATTTTCTGATTATATTAGCTGACCTACTATTGGAGTTGATATGCATTTAATTCTTGTAATATTAGGGTTTTCGTAATATGATTGAAAACGAAGCATATGAAGTATAAGAAAGTTGTTATTAGCCCTAATTGTTTATAAAAACACAAGGCAGAAATTCGAGAAGTGTACGTTGACTCCTAAAATGCCAATAACATCTCATAGTATTTTGATTATAATGGTCAAAATTTGAGAAGGAAAAAGAAATGACGGATCGATGTAGTATACCTTGAGCGAAGAGATTTTAGGAGGACCAAGAGGGCCTTCAACCCGAAACTCATGCATGACCCAATCGGATTTTCTGCCTTTGGGAGCTCGACCCTGGTAGAAGACCAAGGTTTTTCTCATCCCAACAAGGCTTCCTCTGCGAAGGATCGGCCTATCTTTTCCTGTGGCCTTCCAATACCCTGTTGCAGTTGCACGGTTTGTTCGAAGCCCTGTTGCATATTTACGATCACGCTGACTGTAGAAGTACCATTCTTTTCCTCCCACACAAGCACTTTCTGCAAAAATTGTCGCTTAGTGAGTCACCAACACTGTTATTTGAACCATATTTACAAATTCCTTTGCTAACTACATTTCTAAGAGAGATGGACGTAACTGATGATCACGTGGGTGAGAATCCCCTTTATTCGATAAGTTATATATGATTGTAAATGTGATAGAATGCACAAGCGGTAAAACAAACTCAAAATCCTAAGCTCTGAGACAAACGACATCATGCAACAAAGAGACCATAACCCTAAACGCAGAACTCTGAGACAAACAACAACATGCCACATGTATTATTTTCTTAATGGGTTAAAACTTAGAGAGTATAATAGTTTTTTTTTTCCAAATAAAGAGTATAATAGTTGAGGGAACAATTATAAAACATAGCTAGAGGGTTTTCATAATGGGTAATGTTACGTAAACCAAATTTTGAAACCAAATGATGTATCATCAATAGAAAATAAGCGGCACATTAATTAATACTTAAATAATAATCCAATCATCAACAATTATATCATATAGTTTAAAACATTTAGTTTAAAAACTTGGTCTACCTAATATTACCAATTCAAACATGCACTGAATTATTCCTTGCCATGCATCAATAAATTTTCAAATAATATATATGATATTTATTTATATCTGTATGTATTTTTGTATGTATACATTCTTACCATTGGTATATTTTTCAGATCAAATCTGGTTTATTCCAGTTTCAATTAAATTAATATGCATTATATGCAGTGATGTCAACCGAAGACTTCTTGATAGCCAGCACATGGCGACAAAAAAGCAAATGGTGGTGACTCATCATCATCCATGGCCAAAATAGCTGAAACTACATCCAACTATTATGCAGTTGATGAGGGGTCGGTATCCAAGTCTTAAGAGAAAATTATTGAACATAAAATGGCAATTGCCCAAGTCACCAAAAGGTTTTTTCTTTTTCTCTTTTGTGTAATTCACAAAAGGTTTCTTTGCTTTAAAGTGTGAGTTGATCGTGAATCATGCATGGGTAAGAATTGTAATTCTTTTTTATATATATGTATTGGCGTCTTGTCCTTGAGAACTTAAAATAAAAACCACATCTACATATATGAGCGACTATGTGTACGTCAGACTTTTACATATATATAAGCAATCGTCAATTGTTGATGCATGTATATAAAGCGGAACAACCAATAATTATGGATTGAAAACTGTTACTAAGAGAACTTCTATCAAATAACTGTTTTGTTATAATTAAAGTTATTAAATAAATAGAAGTTTGAAGAAGAATATGTCTGAAAAATAAAAGGAGATATGACTAGAGGAAGATGGTGAGCCTTAAGCCTTCAAATGGTTTCGGTGAGGATGAGAAAACGAAAGTTTAATTCCTTCCAACCTGGTTGAATACACGTGTGTGGATACAACGGGATGGAAACTAGACTTTGGGGTTTGCTTTGTTATATATCACAATCACTATCATAACTTTTGGTTGAGAAAATACAAAGAACGTCCATTTCTTCAAAAGAAATGATTAAGAAATTTTTGTATTATACACAAAAAAAGTAAAGATAGGACCATGGGAAATGAATTTGCCTATACATTTGGGAGCTTCCGGCCGATCCAAACCAGCCTATTTGGGAGCTTCCGGACGATTCAAAAATGCCTATTCTGTAACTTGCTCTCCACTCTCTTCCGGTAGGGACCATTAATTACTAAATATATTGGTGTGTGTGTGTGTGTGTGTATATATATATATAGAGAGAGAGAGAGAGAGAGAGAGAGAGCAAAATGTTAAAAATGTTTGTTGTATACGCACGTAGACAGCTGACAGGTGTAGATAAGTGTGAATTCTAAAAGTGGGCCATACATCTATCAAGCATGGTTCAAATTAAGTTGTCTACCCGCACTTGAATGACCAAAGTGTGCTAAAGTTTGATAGATGAACCATACATCGTAAGTACTTCGTGAAAGATAGGACTCAGTTCTACAAAACCTCATTACTAAGTAATTCTTAAAATGTTTTTCATTAATCATCACTTCTCTAATGTTTTCACTAATCATCATTTTATATAATTGTTCCTGAAAAAAAAAATGATTTCTACAATTGTAGATTTTTTTTTTGTAGTAGTACAAAAGAAGATCAAATTGTTAAACCTGGTGAATTAGCTTCAACGGTGAGGATGGATATTGAAATGAGTTAGGATTAGGCTATGTCAAAATTTGATTTCCTCCATTATACGTATCAAAAAAAAAAAAAAAAGATAGTCAAATTATTGCCATAACTAAAGCATAGTTTATTATGATTTGCTACCTAACTAGATTAGGATCCTACAAAAACGAGTGAACCTTATCGAAGAAAGTTGAGGTTCCACCATAAAACCAATTGGTAATATAGGGGGGTAACCCAACCTCTTGTAAGCCTATGTAAGACCATCTCCAACCGAAAGAGGATCAGAGGGCTCGTTTTAGCTCTCGGGCCCTCCAAGAAATAATATTTTAATGAACAGTGCATGACCATATTTCTTACTATCTCCAACCAAGGGGCCAGAGGGTCATAGGCCAAACATAGCCCTGTGACTAAAAACCATCTCTAACTGAGGGCCTAAGGGCTATAGTATGGAATGTGAATAATTGAAATAAAATGAGGTAAGATAGTACGGAATAGTGAAAAATATGTGAGAAATGATGTAAGAAAAAAAATTAGAAATTAAAAATAAAAAAAAGTGGGCTGGGCATAAAAAAAAAGGGCTGGAACAAAAAAAAAAATCCTAAATCCTAAATCCTAAAGTAGGCTGGGCAAATGGAAAAGAACAAAAAAAAAGTAGGCTAGCCAGCGGGCTGGCTGAAGATGGCTAGCTAGTTGGCCCTTTGGCCATTTTTTGTCCCGTGGGGCCCACGAGCCATTTGGCCTAGCCCTCGGTTGGAGACGGTTTTTGAGCTATTTTCGGCCCTCTGGACCCTTCGGTTGGAGATGGTTTTAGATCATTTCTCCCATCAATGAGAGACTCATTCTTAACACTTATCACACATAACGTTTATTATCAAGACATCTTTTTTTATTTATTTATTTATTTTTTTTAATCTTAAATCCATTGTTCTATTCGAAGATTAAAAGCAGCTTACATAGCATGAACGATGACTAATTATATACATCTAAAATTAATGTTTTCTTAATCCAGCAAACCCTAAAAGAAAATGGAAAGCTAAATGTCAATAATTATATTTAAGACTAAGGAAAAAAAGAAAAGAATAGGAAAATAATGCCTAGAATTCGTTAAGCAACTTGTAGTATTAATTGTATACTAATTAATCACAATAATTGCGAGAACATGCTAATATATCAGCATCACTTACCAATCCGTCACATAATCATAGGTCCACTCCTATATCACTATATTGGTAGAGGCCATGACACAAAAATCAACCATTTTTTACTGACTAAACACAAGTCGCATTTGGTTTTATCGATTACAAAATTGTGGCAGACCAGCTGCAAGAACACAACACTTTGAACAATTCTAGCCAGTCCGGTTGCTATCATTACCTCACCCACAAATTTGGGCACAAACACAGCAAAGAAAATAGTATTTTTGAGTTGCCAAATAGCTATAAGTGTAGATATTTTCTAGAAAAACATTTTCAAACAAAAAGAGAGCTGAAAACAGCAATACACATATATAATCCATTTTAACTCTCTTTTTCCTGGTTATTAATAATTATAAACTTATAATGAGGTTGTTAATATATATTCATATGGGAATTACTGAACTTAAAAACTTAAATGGCAATTGAAGTTTTGCATGATCGCTATATATATATAACTTCACGCAGAAGAAATGAACATAACATGTGATAATATATGTGTATAAGTGAAAATCAAACTTACCAGGAATATCCCAAGGCTCACACTTGTTGAGGTCAACTTCAATCATAAGGGTTGAATCAGACTGAGTCACCTTCTTCATCAAATAGTCACACACAAGCTCTTCATCTCTTGGATGGAACCTGAACCCTGGTGGCAAATTTGCCTCCACCATGCTTATGTTGCTCATTTTTTCCGGCGAGAGAGAGAGAGAGAGAGAGAGAGAGAGAGAGAGAGGGAGAGAGAGAGAGAAGGAGGACAAAGCAGGGAGAATATTTTGTTCTGAGAGATCCCAATTCTCAGACGAAGAAGGCCAAGTGGGAGGTGTATATATATGAAAACTAATAAGAGGGGAAAGCAAAGCTGGGGTTAAGTCTAGTAATTCCGTGTAAAAATTAAAATTATTAGGGTTTGAATAGCACAATCCATCCTTTAGGGGTAGAGGGGACTAATTTAATATTGCCTACGTACGTGTACAAACCAAAATCAGTGCCAACCTGCTGATGTGCACATTTATAATTGGGGTGGGGTTGGGGGAAATTCAGTAGAGTAGTTTTTGGTCTTCTCCCCTTTCCATCTTCTCTGGAATTACTTTATTATTATTATTTTGTTTATTTTGAGAATTGTGATTGATATTTTAAAATTTTAATTGTGCACTTTAAACTCTCTCAATTAAGAAAGGGAATTGTTATTAGTCTCCAAAAATCTTATTTGGCATTCCAAACTTTCTATAATTAGAAAGAAAATTATACTTGTGAGGAGTGTAAAATGAGATTTTTGGAGTGCTAATAACAATTCCCTTAAGAAGAAAAAAAATCTTCATATAAGAAGTGCACAATTAGGCTTTAAGAGTACCAATACTTGTTTGCTTCATTTTTATGATTTTTTATACATTCGATATATATTGTCTATACTAAAGGGAATATTTTTGCTCACAACCCTCAAGTGATGGTGATGCTCACCACCCTATTAGTCATAGTTAAATGAGTCTAAATTTTGAGATCTATGTAATGGATAAACACAAATTTCAAAATTTAAACTCATTCAAGTGTGATAAATAGAATGGTGAGCATTACCACTATTTTAGGGGGTGAGCAAAAATGCACCCCGCTAAAGGGTGGGAGAGTCTGCAAAACCTCACAATAGGTTAGCTATAATAATTTGGTTCAAATTTGCCTATGACGAGAATTAAATCTAAAATCTCTCACTCATAAATGAGGAGGAATACCATTAAACTATATAAATTTTTTTTTATGATTTTGTATTAACATTTTGGATAAAGGAGAGAGTTGTCACTCGGCACCTGCACCTTAACCAACCAATCCAAAAATAGGTGGATCTACTATGATGGCCTTCTTTGTTTACATTTTCTAACTTTTTTTAGGGTACCACTATGACTCTACAAAAATAGACAAAAATGACCCATTTTCTTTATCTTGGGACAAAAATAGAATTTTTCGAATATGCACACGGCATGCACAACAATAGGACAAAAATAGAATTTTTTCTACTCCTTGAAATGACTTAATTGCCCTCATAAATAAATGGGTTATTTCCTCCCATTTTCCAATTTCTCTCTCAACTCTCCATCCATGTAACAACCCGTCCTCAAATATTATGGTTTTTATAATTTTAGAATGTGAATTTACGAAAATGCCCTTCGACACGAAATCATTGACTTTTGTTAACCTTCGTACCGGGCAACATATGACCTATCTATTAGCATTTTCTTGTAGCACTCGTCGCTACAAATGTGTAGACGCAAGCAGAACGTAATTTGGAATTATAACGAAGATTTTACAAAGCTTGAAACAACGAGGGTATTTTGGTAAATTATCATTTTAAAGACATGTTGTATTGGGGTTGTGTGCCACGTGGGACCCACAGATTGGTCCACAATCTTCTGGAACTCTCTCCTTCTCCTTTCTCTCCAATGAGCTTCTATCTCTCTCTTCACTCTTTCGAAACTTCTCCCTTATCACTTTCTCTCCGTGGCTCTCATCCCTTAGCTCTTATCTATACCCTCTCAGCTTACCTTTTCTCTCATCACTATTTCCCTCACCATTTACTCTTCCCCATCTCAAACTATCTCGCCCTCTGTGAAAGCCAGTGCAGCCATGCATTGCACCACCATCAATCGTCGTTATCTTTGGCAGCTTCATTAAGCACCCATGAGCCCTGCTACCGCAACCTCCCTCTTTATCTCTTCTCTGTGGTCAAGCCACCACCACCATCGAACCTGGATCAAGGCCTGGTACTGAACAATGGCCATTGCCACTGTTCCTTGTCTTCTCCGGCCAGCTCCTCTGTTTTTCAACTTGGGTAAGGTTCGAGAATGCTTAAAAGTCCATTATATTGACTTCTTGGTATGATTTCTGAGTTCCTCGTATGATTTGGTGATGAATGGATACAGAAATACCTTGGGGGAACTTCCCCAGTTTTTCGGCGAGGAATTCGGTGACTTTCGAGCCATTTTTCGGCCAACTCTGGCCACGACTGAGGAAACTAATGGTATGATTCGAATCCTTGTTCTTTGGGCTTTAATTTGTATATTACATTACTAGCTTTAGTTAAGTTTTGAGGATGATCAGAGCTTGGAAAGCTCCGGCTTTCTTATTCGTGAAGTCTGGTCGACCCACGATATGAAATCAGGTCGACTCGACCTATAACCCAAAACTCGGCCCAACCCAGCAACCGGCCCAACCCAACAACCTAAAGCCCAGATCCGACTCGACCCAGACCCAATCTCAGTTCCCTGGGTCGGCGCGTGGAGCCCACACGCCTTCGCCGGAGGTACTGTGGATGGCGGCGCTAGCGAATTTTCCAACGACCCATCTCGGCGTGTGCGGTGGTGCGTGAAGGAACCCGAGGTCCCTCCATAGGTTTTTCAATGTGCCAAATCCAAATCCGCTGTATGTTTTTCCAAATTCGATCATTTTAGTAAAGTTTTACTAAATGGTCTCAAATTGTGTTTAGGTCCGTCAATGGGAAGTGACACGTCCTCACTACTTCGAGTGGCTCCGGGCAATGGAAAATCTGTGAGTGGACCCATCCCTTCTTAACTTGCATGTTTTTATAAAATATTAGGCTTGTATTCACGAAAAGCATGATTTCATGATTTAACGTTTTATGCATTATTTATGATTTATTGAATTTACGTTTTACGAAAGGTTATGAATTATTGGATTTTCATATATGAAATTCTACTGATTTACGAATACGTTTTATTATGGATTTATGAGATGATGCTTTGAGCTTTTGAGCTATGGTGATTTGATATGAGATTTTGAGATATATTTTCGGTGCTTATCTAGTGGGTTATCATACAACACATACACACAACCGAGTATGTAGACGTCTATGGCCATAGGACAGTTTATGAGATTTATGACATACTCCCAGCTTCACTAGCCCAGGGCTAGTGTCGATGTGTTATGTGTGTGTGTATATATATATATGTATTTCTTCTCTGGCGTAACCCAGAGTCGTACAGCTTCATCTTCGGGTGATGGACCCCTATTTTCTTCACTGGCGTAACTCGGGTACAACTTCACCTTTGGTGATGGTTATGCCTTCGGGCCACTATAATACCCCTAGTTGAGTACATCATGGATATGATTTACGGATGTTTTATGGATTTGCCTTTGGGCGACGATACTACCATTACTAAGCACCGATTTACATGTACATGTTTTACAAATGTTTTTTATGGCATGCTAGAGTTTTAAGAAAACCTAATATGTAGTACTATATATGTGTTTTCAAAACAGGGGATTAGTATGTTCATAAAGAAAATGGTTTTCTTATTATTAGTATTATTATTAATATTATAAACTTTGGTCCACTCATCCTTTGTTTTGCGCCCTCTTCAGGAGTTAGAATCGAGACACACGATCTCAGAGTCAAGATACCTCCACATAGGTATCTTCGAGTCTTCTTAGTGTAGGACCTACTTTCTTTGTAATCTCAGTTATTTCATAATAATCCTTTCACATATTTTGATTAGTTGTATGCTCTGAACACATTTCCATATTTAGCATAATTCTTTCTAATTACATATTTTGTCTGCATGCATGTTTAAAATGACTTCGTCACCTTTGGGCGTCGTCCAGCATGTGCCTACCCTGATATTTCAGATATCAGGGTCGAGGCGTGTCAATCCCTCTCTCTCTAAAATTGATATTTATGGGCTGTTTTAGATTAGTGAAAGATTTATTTGGAGATTGCTTGTGTTTGTTGATTGGCCCTTTTGGGAAATGAATACATTTATGTGCTTGCATTTATAGATTGCAGATTAGGGATTTCTTCCTCAAATCATCATCTTCTTCCCCAAATTTGAAATCCCATTTAAAACCCATCTAGGTCAAAACCAATTTGCAATCCAAATTTTTTCAGAAGTCGAAGAAAATCCATTATGAAAAACTAAAGACACCATTTTTCTGCTGCAGTCTCTCTCTCCTCCACCGATGCATGCATGCTCCCTTTAAGTTCGAAAAAAAATCCCAAATTTGTTATCTGTAACAATACGTGCAATGACGTCGGTTTTGTTGTGGACGTGCATCGTGTAATTAACGGGGATATATGGGGCCTAGATTCTGGAAATCCATTAAAGATCTATAGTTTACAAATCTTTGACCTGAACCTAGATTATGGAAATCCCATTAAAAATCATCTATTTCCAGTGACATGCACATGATATGCTCAGAGATATGAGCCAACCCAAAAACCCAGAGCTCACAACTCTATCTTCGAAATCAGAAAAATGACGTCATCACCTGTGATGTCACCACCATATACACTATATGCACTCGACATGCACATCATATGTACAGTACATGCACATGATATGCATAGAATTGAAGATCGAGCAATGAGCTGCTTTTCGCATTAATAAGAAACTTTAACGGTGACTTAAAACATAATTGTTATGTATATAAGGTTACTGTGGCAGTTTGAAAAGTCTTGTTACGTATATCAACCACCGCTTAATTGTAAAACCCTCCCCAAATTTTTGTGTAAATTTATATCAAAGACTACGAAATTACATTTCTACCCTGAACTTTTACCCTATCTGGATCCCTTTTGGGATTTCCTAACATTTTTCCTCCTCTCTCGGATCTCTCTCAGCTTACTCTCACTCTCTTTCTCTCGCACAGACTCTCATTCTCTCCCCGATCTACACACACACACACCAACCTTCGAACCCATACCCTACAGACACCAACCCTCAAACCGATGACCTATCATCTATCTCTCCATCACCTCCGTGTAGCTCAGAGGCACTCAGAGGACACCCAACCCAGGTCCGACGAGCTGTGGGTGTACGAGCTCAAGTTCGACCACCTCCGGCTGTTTCACGAAGAATCTTAGGTAACAAACACTCTCTCTCTCATCTCTACCTTTAATTTGGGTGTTAGATCGTAGGTTAGTTTGGTTGATCGCCGTTGACTGAAGCTCGGGAGGTTTCGGCTTTCGTTCCCGACGAAGAAATGGGTCAACGACCCAAACCCAAAGAGACCCAGGCCCTTGGGGCCATACCAGCTCGGGCCTTCAAGCCCAAGGCCTGATAGAGCCCAAACTCAAAACCCTATGGACCCAAGCCTTTGGGTCATGCAAGATTGGGCTTTCGGCCCAAGAAACCCAAACTCATAAACCCTTTAGGCCCAAGCCCAAACCTGGTCCAACCTAGAAGACTAGCCGTCCATGAGCCTGCACGTGGGCTACGTGTGGGTGCCTGTTGATGCCGGCACGTGAAGCACACGCACCACCGTCCACGACGACGAATTTTCAGATAATCGACGGCGAAGCGTGAGGGTGCATGGGGTGGCGGGTGGGGGTACCCGAGGTCTCCTTTTATGTTTTTCGACATCCTAAATCCGTTTATGACATCTGTTTTCCCATATTCAATCGTTTGAGTATAGTTTTCTTAATTGGGCCCTTTATGTGCTTAGGTGCAATTATTAACGGCGATTCCGTTCTTCCTATTTTGTACGGCTCTTCGATGACGAAGTAACTGTGAGTGGACCCCTTCTAAAATGCATGTTTTAATATTAAAAATGCATACATGGAAAACATGATTTAATGATTACATTTTGTAAAACGTTTTATGAGTAAAATAGATTTACACTTTATGATTATCGTGCTTTACTAAGAATATTTTGGAATAACATACTTTATCGAATTTATGTTCTTTATAGTATATAGGGTAAACAGCCAATTTAGTCCCTGAATTATCACCCTAGTGAAAATTAGGTCCCTAAACTATTTGTTTTTAGAAAAATTAGTCCTTGAATTATAAAAAATGCCAATTACATCCCTAATGTTATATTCGAAGCTACAATATTCAATTTTTCGTCAATTTAAGTCACGTTACTTGCATGTGATACACATTGAAGGTAGATTGGTAGTTTTTCATAAAGAAATAGTGTATGGAGTTAACTTTGGAGGATAAATTGATAGTTTTTCATAAAGAAATAGTGTAAGTTAACTTTTGAGGGTAAATTAGACATTAAATTCGCAACCTATATGAAATGTTAAGGGCTTATAGACAAGAAAATGATGGTAAAAGTGTGCCAAGTGACTTAAGTTGACGAAAAATTGGATAAAATAACTTTGAATATAATAGTAGGGATGAAATTAGCAATTTGTAATGAATTTAGGGACTTATTTTACCGAAAAAATAATTCAGGGACCTAATTTTCACTGAGGTGATAGTTTAGGGACTAAATCGGCACTTCACCCTAGTATATATGATGGATGACTATATACTATTTATGAACATGTTTTTACACTTCTTTGTAGTATATATGATGGATGACTATATGTTGTGAAGATGTTTTTGAGATATATGGATTTATGTTGGAAAGAGTATATTCAATGTTTTTGTGCTTATCTAGTGGTCACTGTTCTGCCTACGGGCGAATATACTTGTTTGTTGGCTTTGGGCCGGGAAATATAGTTGTTGGCTTTGGGCTGGGAAATGTAGTACCACGGGTCACTATGATACCACTACGTAGCACACTATATGATATATGTTTTATGAAGGTTTTATGGCATGCTAGGGTTTTCGAAAAACCTATTACATATTATGCTATTGAGTTTTCATAAAACTTTGGGGGTTAGTGTGTTGATAACTGTTTCAGTATTATATATATATATATATATATATATATATATATATATATATATCAACTTGGTCCACTCATGTTTGTTTTACGCCCCCTCAGGACATAGGAACGAGGCGTATAATCCGAGCTACGAGGCATTCCCCTACCAGTGATATCGTGTCATCATCTCTGTTTTGACATCATTGTAATAACACCTTCTGTTGTATTCTGAATTAGATGTATGCTCTGAACATTTCATGCACTATCACTATCTTTATCATTGTTGGCAGTTGAATATCAGTATATTATTTTATGTAGTTCGAACAAAATTTATACACACGATTTACATGTTCTCAGCATATGCATTCATTAAATGGCTTGTGTCACCCTCGGGTGTCAGCCATCACGTGGCCATCCCGATGTCCCTCAGACATCGGGATCTGGGCGTGTCATCAACCATGCATGTGGAAAACATGATACTCATTGTCGTTATCTCATGGACACACATGACCCTTAACGTCCTCTAAGTTTTTTTCTTAATTTTATTTTTTGCTAAGGCCAACTAGGTTGTGGTCATACTCGGTAAATTTCGGGGCCCAACATACATGCATTATAACTAGTGAACATTCCTACTTCTCATATTAAATTGTAGCCATGCACACCATATGCACACCACATGCACATTGCGGAAAAAATTTCACAAATTTTTGCAATTGAACACTTGAACCAGAAATTGTTCCATTCCAGTTTTGTAGTACGTCAAAAAGTAAAGTTTATTCCACAATCCATATGCCCCAACATGAAACACAAACCCTAATTTAACTTCTAAGTATTAATTCATCTTACAAGCAACCCATTTATTCCATAAATCATTGATGTAGAAACTTGGAACTAGAATAACAAAACCCACAAACAAATGAAAATTTCCAGAACACATTCTGAGCCCTTTATTCCCTATCCCTATTTTCTTCGACTTCCCATCTCTACAAATCAAAAAACCAATTGAAAAAACAAGTAATTAGATGCATAAATGGAGACGATGACCGAGTTAGAAAGAAGGAGACGAGAGAGAGACAAACCAGATGGCTGTGGAAATATGGCTGCCAAAGCTTCACTCGCCGGAAAAATCTGGTACAAAGGTCATATCTTTAAGGATCAAACACTAATGCAAACTAGAAACCCTCACTTCGAAACTTCACTCTCGACTTCCCTCACTTCAAAATTTGAGCTCAACCCAAAAACTCAGAGCTCACAGAGCTCTCACGACATCCATCTCTTCCAAATGAGAAAAATGATGCAATGAGCTGAGGGTTTTTAGTATTTATATGTGGGTATTTTAGTAATTTCGATTTTGTTCATGACTTGTGCATGGCCGGTTTGTCCTATTTCTGTCAATTAAGAAAATGAGTCGTTTTTGTTTATTTCCCATGAATCTATGGTGGAAGAATTTTTCACTTTTCCTTTTTTTAACCCAATACCAAACCTAGCCATATAGTTGATATATTTTGAGAAACCAAACAAAACCTAAAATAAATTGGTAATAAGGTAAATAGTCTAATTTCTTGTAAGTATATGTAAAGTCTTTTAACATTTTATTTGGAACGTCATTCTGTGTCTCCATACATTTTCTTCATATGTGATGAAACTAAAGTCAAACACATGAACAACACATATCAAATATGGTGACAAATCCAACAGACTAATCCCATTGGGTTTGACAAAACCATCAAAATTTAATTTTTGTACCAATTTGGACGAGGAGGAATCCTACCAATTTGACGGGTATCTTTTTGCTTCATCTTTCGACTTTTAATATTTGTTAGCTTTTCAGAAATCGGTTAAAATTTTCTTAGGATTAAGTACTAGTGTTATTTCAAATTGGTTTGAACATTTTTAAACATTCCAAACGAGTATCCAACTTATTGAAAATGTCACATTTGTTAAGCCCTACTTAATTATGAGTTAAATGTACATGTGGTAACCATGGGTCTCACTTGTTAACTTACATGGATACTAAATAATAATAAAAATAATTTCAAAAAAGACATAAAGATGAAAATATCAAAATAAATAAACAAATTCAAATAAAATGGAAAACAAAAATGAAGATCAGAAAATACCAAAGCCATGCCACCTCCAAGCTCAACCTATGACCACCGATACCCCATCCCAATCTTTATATTCAAAACCCACCAACTCGGTATATCATGGTCAACATTAATATAGTTGCCTCAAAATCTAAATTTCGAACATAGATTATATAATATGGAACCCAATGATCAAACATGTATTAAATTGAATAAAAAATGGACACACCAAATTGAAATTACATCAGAAATGCAATCTCCAATAAAGAAGAGGGTTAAGCATTTAGATAGCTTAAGAAGGAGCTTGTTTTTTTCTCATGTGATTTCCTCATTCGCCAATTCTCGGCTTGTAGAACTTCCTTTTTGTGTGTGTGTGTGTGTGCGCGCGCGCGGTGAAGATGACAATGACTACATCATGACGTTCCATAGCATTTTAGCAACCTCCATGACCTTCTTCTTGATGTTGGTGGCTTGAGTTGTAGGGTGGAGTTAGTGGTTGATCGTTGGGTTTGGAGGTGATGGTCTGGTGGGGGTGGTGGTGACCGTTAATTGGTGGAGATCATGCTTCTATGCTCTTCTATTGATTTTATATACAAAGTGAGCCTTGGTTAATTTAAGAGAAATTTAACAAGGGCTTAACGAATGTGACATTTTCAGTAGGTTTGGTACTTGTTTAAAATATTTAAAAAGGTTGAGATCAATTTGGAATGACACTAAAAAGTTAGGGGAGTTTAGGTACGTAATCCTATTTCTTAATATGTAAGAATGCCTCTAGTGTATTATGTATTTTTTCGTTCAGAGAAAGCTTTATTTCTTTTTTTAATACATTCGATATTTATCCATCTTAAGCGGTGGTGGAGTGGGGTAAACCTCAAAATGAGCTAGCCATGATAAATTAGTTCAAATTTGCTTTGCCAAGAATCGAACATGACATATCTCACTTATAAATAAAAAAGAATATCACTAAACCAGGATACTAAACTTTGTTTCTTTTTTATATTTTTTTAACAGGTAATGAAGATATTTTCTATGAAGAATTTTCTCAAGTACTCCATTTATGTTTTAGCCAAGTAACAAGGTTTAAATATGGATGAGGAATGTCATCTCTAAATGGATTAAGTAATTGTCAAACTTCACGAGTGTGATTACATTTAAGAAATAGGTGATTCAAATTTTTTTAAGAACCAAAATGAAAAAAAAAAGTCATTAATAAAACTTCACGAGTCGTCAAAGGTGTGATATGTATAAAGACAAAAATCTCAACATGATTGTAAAAGCAACAACCTCAAATGCTAAATTAAATTGGACTACATTCGTATACATAACCAAACTTGAACCAACGAACCCCAAAAAGAGCCAAAACGCTAAATAAACCTTAACCCTAACTCATAATTTCCACCGCTTTCTTGAACACCCACATGTGACATGCCTAATATTATGTTGTGAATTGAATTAGCACTACAGTTTCTAGGTTTGACATGTACAACTGTTGAAATACATATTTAATTGGTCACAACTCATTGCCCACTAAATGGGCCCTTGGTCAAACACCTTATCAGGATGTCCATTTAGCAACTCTTGCACATATTTATGCCCCGATGAAATTGAATTATGGCATGGAGTCTTTGGATTGGAGCCACAATAAAATGTCACTCCTTTTGGAGTAGTGCAACTTTCTTTGGGGTGAAAATAACATCAATGGACAAAATGCCCAGTTCGTCGACCGTTTTCTTTAGCAAAACAGCAGATTTGAATGACCAATTCAAGGCTAATAAAGGTAGAATAAATCATTTTGTGGTGGGTTTCCGTAGATCAACTGTTGACCACAACAGAACTATCTACAGCACCAAAAATGTTTCTTTTCTTTTTCTTTTTATTTTTATTTTGTTGTCAAAAAGCAAAAACGCTAAAAGCCATGAAAGAGACTGACGTTATAAAATTTGGACAAGAAATTGATATTCTACCAGTTGGCTCCTTTAGAGAACAGACCGACGTGCATTTTAACATTTTAGCCGCCTGATTTTATTCAAACGCAGCCTACAACTACTTAGAAAACCCGGCCGGGCCGGCCCCTCATGTTAGAAGCTCCCTCGTTTTCAAAGAAGAAAAACATTACAAGAGCCCTAGGTCACCCACCCAATGTAGAATTTTTCAGGTCGACGGATTGAGAGTCCATGTGGGCCCAACCTAAAATTCTATTTAAATTGTTTTTTCTTTGGCCATCTGGCCGATGCGGGACAAATGGAGAGCCCTAGGTCACCCAATGTAGAATTTTTCAGTTCAACGAACTGAGAATCCATGTAGGCGCAACCTAAAATTCTATTTAAATTGCTTTCTCTTTGGCTCTCTGGCCGATGTGGGACAAATGGAGATTCCAACACTACCCTGCAAAATGGGGTCTCAAGTGCAAATCGACATCGGGCATGTCAGGACTCACCCATCGTGCGGGGCCAAACAAGGATCCATGGGCCCATCTCTGGCACTGATATCATGTAGAATTTTCCAGGTCGACAGGCCAAGGGCCCACTCCAACAACACCGATATTATCTCCACTTTACCACCTGCCCAATCCTCAGGTGTGAGATTTTATCACAAAAGGTTTTGGTGTTAGTTAGAGTGGGTTAATTTTATTTAAATTGTTTTCTCTTTGGCCCTCTGGCCGATGTGGGACAACTGAAGATTCCAACACCCAACTGCTACAAACCCGGCCGTTCGGTAGAACCGGGAAGAGAAAAAAACCAAATTTTCACCCCAAATGTACGAAATGACCTTGAGATGCCAAGGCATCCACAGTCCACTACAAAAACTAGCTTTCAGAAAGACGTGATTAAAGGAGACGTGATCAAAAATTTGGATACGGCTTTTGATGGGAAAAGCTGACTTGGTATTCTTTGTTTGCTGATAATATATTGTGCATAACAGAAGAAAACATACTTTTAAACATGGATTTAATCTTCCTAGAAGGCTAGAACAAACTCTAAACCTAACTAAGACGATGCCGTTTTGAAGATGAGAACATCTTCCTGGATCAGAAGGAAGCAGAAAACATCCTTTTCAATTCCAAAAGAGTTGTGAGTAGTTAACTTTGGACAACCACATGAGAGCTAGCCATTGTGCATGTCTATCCGAAGATATATAGATTAATTTGACCGATTAGTTCCGCTGATGTTTACTTCTTTTGTTGTTTTACCTGCAACGAAAGGAAGGAAGATTCATACAGTGCCGTTTTCAGATAAGGAAAACCTCATACCGTTATGAGTGGTGTAGTGGGCTGTGACCATGCGGTCTAAGGAACGTAAACGACGAAAACCAGTCAAACGTGAACTTACACATGTCCTCTCTCAAGACCATCCAAGTGTTACGACACAAACAGTAGTACCTGAATAGACAAATTAACCAAGGCAAGCCAAGCTTGCTTATTCCATTAAAACTAAACCTGCCTTAAATGAGATGAGAGGCTCTCCACTTTCCACACAGGCTTCAGATCTTTATTTTTCCCATGCAATGCTGCCGAAAAAGCTTCTTCAAAGAATATGCGTAGAGTTGTTTCTTAGTGTTATAGATCTTTTTAAGAGAACTAATCATTTGGGAGGGGAAGGTGACACAATGAAAGCAGACAAATAATCTGTCTTTCTCAATTCCCGCATGCTTAGCCAACAGGGATTTGATGAGGCGACTGTGTTCAGTGGGTGCATTCCTATTGTTAAAGTTTTTAGAGAGACGTCTATGATCCAACACCAATATTTGTTTTAAACTTATCCACCTACTAGCCACGTAGGACTGCAGGAGTAATGTTTTATCCTAAAATGTTTCAGTATAATCACAAGTGAAACCATGTAATTATAATTTGTAAATTGTTTTGTCGAACTCCCAATGTGGGGTTTCCAACACCTATCTTGCTACAGAATATTATGTACATGTAGTTTTAAAGTATTCTCAAATTAGCTCAGAATGTACAATCGTCCATTTTGTACCAAATAAGTTCATGCATCTTAATTAAGTTAGTCTTAAAAAGAACAAATGAGATACCATACCGTCCAATAGCTTTAAGTTGTACTAAGAGATTAAACGGACTAGAAGAAGACGGAAAATAATCGATTTTCTTCACGAAACTTGGAGCACCGTCAGTTCTCCGCTACCTTCTTGGTTCATGTTTTGCAACGCCGTTAACGATATCACCACCTCTTTCGTTCTGAAATTTTCTCGTCGACATCACCATCTCTTTAAATTATTTATCTTAAATTCATAGTTTTTAGGAAATCTTCTGGTCGACATCATCATCTCTTTTGTTCAAAGCTTTGGGATTGTTCAACCAAGAAGAAGCTCGGAGGGGGTTGCTAGAAATGAGGGGAATGGGTTTGTAGGTCGAGTGCATGTTAGTGGCAATAGTGGAAAACCCAACAATAGTCAGATGTTTGAATTCCAATGGGATTTATCATATATTTTTTTTAATGTTGTGTAAATTTTAATTTGATTTCGTACTTTCATTTGCTCTCTTTCACGATTTCTTGTTTTGAATTTTACGTGTAGAGTTGAATAGTGTTATTCACGTACCTTTTTTATCTACTACACATCCTTGTTAACTTTTTTGCCTTTGATATTCGTCAATCCATTTGATTCGACGGCTGAAAATTAAGATAAGTATGTGAGGAGTGAAAATAGGAGTGTGGATAGCACTACCCTTCAGCGTTTTGTAGTTGTGAGTTGGCTGCATTGGCTGTGGTGGCTGTTGGTGGAAACTCGAAGGATATTGAAAAACAGGGGATAAAATTGAAGGATTTCAGAGATTAAAACAATCACTTTTGGAGAGTTGGTGTTTTGTGAATCCGAAGGACCCAATTGCTGAGCCAGAGGTGTTTAATAGCCCAGTGATGAAGAATCAGAAGGGGGGATGATTATTATTGGGTTTTCCAACAATCTGCTCAGTATTTTCTTCAAAGGCGAGGCGGATTCGAGATCATATGCAGCTCAGTTTCATTCAGTTTATGGTATTGACGTGCTGCCTCTGATGAAACTTGCTCCAAAGGCAGATGACATGATAAAATGGGCAGTTGAATTAGAAGAGTTGAAGAGCCTGCTTGCAATGGATTGAATTATGATCTCGAATGTATATTATGTAATAAAGGATGAACCTCTATGTTTTTTTCATTGTCAATTTCAATCAAGGACTTTATTGATTTTCTGTACAAATTGTTTCGCATCGTTGAAGAAACATACGGAGAGGGGAGTAGAAGGGGACTAATATATATTGCAACTTCGTTAAATAGGAGTCGTGCTTGTTGAAACGAACTTTTTACCGAAAAATTTAGACTTGTATATCTAGTTAGTCATTCTCATCTGAGTAAGAGAGATTGATTCAGAATCCAAATGAGAAATGCTTGCAGCAGTAAGGATTTAAAAAGTACATAATCGAGGAATTTATGCATTTCGATCAGAATAACATCTATTCAGAAAGACACAAGTTTCCTTTATCTTTTGAATGTGGTTTGGTTTCCATAACAATTGCCTTCTTCTAGACAAGAAGATTCAAGTTAGGATGGAAAAAGAATTTCTTTCTCTGAGCACAAAAGAGTGAAAAGCAATTTCTATCCAACACAAGTTAGGTCGAAGGTGCTTAATTGTAGTTTCAACATGTATGCACTTGAAGTTACCGCCATTGAAGCTCTTCTATTTCAAGACCAGATCATCTGTTCCTCATGACAGAGCTATGATTGAACAAAATTTATAACAAGGTCTCCTCATTGTGCATCCCAACAAAATGCACCTATAAAGTCGTACTTTTCATCAATCTAATACGAGCAAGTTATTGAGTTCTTCTCTTGAAACTACACATTTCATCATATCCTCAGCTTTAGGAATGAAATCCGGTACATCAATACCGTAAGGTGCTCGGAACTGAGCTGCGTATGTTCTTGAATCCGTCTCTCCATTGAAGAACATGCTGAGCAGATTGTCTGAAAACCCACTTATAATTAACCCAACTTTATGGTTCTCCTTCACTGGGCTATAAATGACCTCTGGCTCAGCAATCTCTCCTTTAAGATTCCAAAACACCATATCTGGCACAGTCAGATTATACCCTTTTCTTCTGTAACGACTCGAAGCCTCCTTATAGTCATCCCACCAATCATATTTGAAGGCCTCATTGAAATCCCTGCAGGTGAACACAAAAATCCGCCGGGGCATCTTGTCATGGCTTAGCTTTTGTGGGACTGCAATGTCCAAAACTCTGTTGTAAATCTCTAAGAAATCCAGTTTCTCAGCACACTCTATCTGCCTCATTAACTCACATTTGGACCGAAGATTGTCTCCTTCAATCTTATGAAGCTTGGGAGTATCACTGAATGAGAAAACCATTCCTTTCCATGGATTTTCGCTCAGTTCTGAAATTAATAAGCCCATTGCAATGCACTCCATTTCCTTGCTTGTCCCTCTCATGCCTGTGACGTCACATATTGCAATACAGTTCTTGAGCTTCCCTTTGCTTGACAACTCTTGGACTAGTTGCCGCCATTGAAGCTCAGCAATTTCATCACTACCCTTTTCCTTATCCAAGTAAGCTGTGACTTGGTGAGGAAGTTTTAGCCAGTTTCCAATGCTTATCCCAAAAATTGCATCTATCTTCATGTAAAGCTCAAAGGGTATTTTGCTTTCCTTTTCTTTCTTAAGGATCTTCCTGTACCCTTGCATAGCAATCAGGGCCTCAAGATTTGGGGAAGACGAGCACTTCTTTGTTTCGGTAGCAGCATTCTCATTCTTTTGCACAACAGCTGCATTTGTCTTCACTGACAATGACTTTAAGGCTTTGCGCAGAGGAACAAGCACTTGTTTGTGCAAACGATAACGAACACTGTAAGTGTAATGAGCTTCTTCAACATATTTGTACTCCTCATAGCTGTGGCGTGGGAAAACTCTCTTTGCTATGTTTTCACATAGCAGGGTTGCTCTATCAAATTTAGAAAAAATTGAAGGACATAATTTAGAAGCAAAACTGATCTTTTCAATCTCACCAGCCTCCATAAACACGAGATCTGATATCAATAGCTCAGCAAACATACCTGATATTCGATCATGCAAGTTTCGAAAATGACGGTCATTTTGGTACCTCTCAACCGCGATTTTGGCACTGTCAATTTGAATTTCTATTCCATCTATCTCTTTTCTATTCTCTTCCTCATAGACACATTCTTCCTCCCCTAACCAATAATAGCCATATGGGTCATAAACATAGTATCCACGGTATCCATAGCCATAGAATCCGTCCCCGCCATAGCTATAGCATCCGTTGCAGCCATAGCCATAGTGTCCGTTGTAGCCATAGCCACAGTATCCCTCATATCCACAGCCATAGAATCCGTCGTAGCCATAGTATAATCCATTGTATTCACAAGAATAGTGTCCATCGTATAATTCATAGCCATAGTATGGCATAGCGTCCATTTTATTCATAGCCATAGCACCCATCGTATTCGTAACCACGGTGTTCACCGTATTCAACGGTTGGTTTTCCTTTGCTATGGAGTCCTTCAAAACCATATAAAGGATCCCCAAAAGATCTTTGACTAACCCTAATTCCACAAAAACCATGACATTCAAAGAAAGGGTTAAGGGGTGGTTTTCGTGCACCCACAACATGGATTTGTAAAACCCTTCTTTGCCGATCTTCCCCGCCATTCTTAGAGCAAAAGTAAGTCTGAGAGTGGTGAGAGGGTCAAAATTCCATGCCCTCTCTACATAGTGGATCAGATCCTTCCGCCCCTGCTCGTGCCGGCCATAGTAGCTGTAACTGGAAGGGGTCGTGGCTGGTATTGGGGCGTCACTATTATTCTTCGTGCCGGCATTGAAGAATAATTTTAGGCATGGGTTCAAGAAGTGTGGGAATGTGGATGAATGATTAGACCGTTTTTGACCCAGTTGAGGGCCTTGTTTGAAGGTTGTGATGGTGGGAGTTTCGCGGCGGTTTATGGAGAATTAGGCCGGTAGAGCTCCGGTGGACCCAGTAATGTTTATGGAGAAGTCATGTTTGAGTTGTGATGAGGGTTTGCAGAATTAGTTTTTAAGAGATAAGAGTCGGAAGATGAGGACCCGTTGGGTGAGAGATATTGGCTTGCTTTGTGGCTTGTATATAGGATCAGACTAGGAAGTGGTGCCCACGTTGCTGCGGGATAAGAAAATTCGTAGGTAATAACAACTAAAAAATTATTAAAAATAGATTGAGCATAATTTGTAAATTGTTCAGTTTTGACTAACGTTATATTAATTTATACAAACAAATGCATTGAGATATAAAGAGTAAGTGAAATTGGATACATACCTGGGTTGAGAATTTGGATAACGTCTTAGAAAAGATAAGTTTGTTGCAATTTAGTACAACAAAGATGGATCAGATTTATGTAAATTGGTAAACTCAGTTTTGATCATCTGGAGTAAAAATCATCATTTCCGTCTTCTCTTCAGAGGAATTAACTATTACCAATTTATATAGACATCGTACCACTAAAGATAAACCTTGTCCATATTTTCTAAATTTGTGAAAGAACATATTAGATTAAAATATGAGGAGAGGGTATATCTCTAGTACAAATGTCTACTTTTATACTTTTCGATATCCAATTTAACCTTTCAATATGCAAGCAGGTAATTTGCCATGTATTTAGATCATGTGAAAAGATAATTTGTATATATATATTAGTAATAGCTAATTCCCCTAAAGAGAAAGCTTGACAAAAATTGTAATTAAATGTAAAACGTCAATAAAAAAAATTAATAAAGTATTAATTAATTTTACATACAGTTATAAAACTATAACGTAAAAGTAGCTCTAGATTATAACTTAAAGCAAAGAAATATGTGAAAATAATGATTCCATATACAATTTAAAGCCATAGTATTGACAGCAACCAGACAATTATCAAACAAAAGGAAGAAATATAATCTTTCACACAATTTTACAAAAGCAAAAGGCACTTACAAACACACTCAATTGCTAGTAACCTTGACAGCTGAAAGCTACTTCAGCAGCTGAAATTACTGTAGGAACCGAGATGCAGCAGAGATTTTTTCAAATTGAAATTAATCTGCAAATGATTGCAAACACAAAAATAATTCATTTTCAAATAAAGATAAAACAAACTTAAAATATTTCCAGGGTACTTTCAAAAACAGGAGAATAAAAACGAAGCTTTTATCAACATGACTCTCAATTTTATACAGATTAGCATAATTCAATTTAAGCACAAAACTGAAAGTCTAATGATGACAGAATACAGTGTAAATGTTACTAAAATAACTTGTCATACAGAATAAGCAAGACTTTTAAACTACAATATTAATCGAGCAAATTTATATATCATTATAAATGTTATCAAAATCAGCTAGAATACAAAGCAGTAAAGATTTATATCCGAGGATAATATTTTAGACATTAAACTATAAAACTACTTAGCCGCTCCTGATAAGAATACAAAAAGTTTCTTTTAACCACCATTTTAAAAAACAGAACAACCAATATATACACAATCACAAAGCTTGATCAAATAAAAAAGATGTAACAACACTGTGTGAAAGGATGTCCACGTGAAGCTGCGGATGCCAACCTGATGTTACGGATGCCTGTGTGATTGAGAATAACTTGCACTAAATTCTATATAAAAAAGGGACAGATTAACATATTTAAGCTAAGTATTAAGATGCAAACATTCTTAAGATAAGAAATCATATAATTAAACAGAAAATTGATAACGTATTCAATAAAAGTACAAAAGGAAAAGAGGTTATAGAAAATTACACTTTAAATATTTCCAATTAGTGATTAATCACTTTGATTATTGGCAATCTACAAACAATGACTGATTAACGTCAAATGAAATTGACATAAAATTCAAAGATTCAAGAATTTAATTAAAAATTATACCTATACTATCCGGACCTTATTGTATATAAATAAAAAAATTAAAAAAAAAATTCAAGGTTCCATGATGGATAGTTTTAAAAATCAGAAGCTGAGATGATGATACCTCCATCATTTCTCAAACTCTCAACATCCTGAAACAATAAAGAAAATCAACAATGCAACAAACATAAATCAGATACAGAAAATAACATACTGTAAAAAAGATGCAAATTTTTTCCCAAAGTTGAGCAGAAAACACACACCTTAAACTTCTCAATCTATTCTTTAGGAGTGCATTAAGGACCCAACTGCATTTTACTGCTTTCTTCTTCAATCTTCCTGTCACTTGTACACTCATCTGCCTTCCAATCCTCACCATTCCTTCACTATCTGTATAAATAAAAATTGAAAAAGATATAACACTCTTAAATCAAACCCCAAAATAATTGGGTAAAAGCATTTTAGATTAAAACCCAAACCTAAACAGCTAAAAGGACCAGCACATAAAATTAATAAATGAATTAATAGAACAGTAAACATATATTAGTCTCAAGAAAAAGATATCTATTGGACGTAATGTATGCTTCCCACCTTAATCATTTTTATATTGTTATTGTTATCTTGTAAGTGCTGTTATCATGTTGGCTAGCACCCAGCGTAGTGCTGTAGTAGCGTACAACTTTTCCTTTCTTTATTGTACCAATAGCTCTCTTGCACCCTCATGTTGAGCTCTTCTCTGCATAAATACTTCTTGTAAGTAATCTTAATCAGTCAGTTATCATGAATATACAACTTATATTAATTTTCTACAATATCCAACACACAAACATAACAGAAGAAGAAACTTTTACTTAAGCGGCGCAAAAGGATATCCTCTGCATTTCATTCCAAAATCCATCACTCTTATGTCTTTGCCTGCACAGTTTTTGCTCCAACATAGCCTGCCATGATGATAGCACTATCAATAATTAAGACATAAAGAAAGGCTATCCTAGCTAGCCATTATCGTTGGAGTAAACCAATACCATCGTAAGTAAAGTAGCAGACCAAGTTTTTTTAGAATTGATGTGTTAACATGTTTAAGTAGCAAAAAGATTACAACACATTGGATGTGTTAACACATCCATAAGCTGATGATTCCCTCTCCGGTTTATCACATCATTCTTAATATATTCAACAATGAACTCACATAGACTACGTTTTTTAACTGTCTCTCTCTCTTTCTGATCATCCACATGTGTTTCTGAGAAATGTTAAGCCATTTAGCTAAAACACAAAAAAAAAAAAAAAAAAAAAAAAAATCCCTCACCCACATCAAAAAACCGAAACATGCAAAGCAAAACCCAAAAATTAAGGATGACCATCCCTCTTTTTTTTTTTTTTAAGTTTTAGGGAAGGATCGATGCACAGACAATCGATGTACAGGAAAACCCTAACCTAACAGACCAAAATTTCCCAAGATGAAAAATGCAATTAGATGGAACAACCAAACACAAATATCAGAAAAAATGCATAAAACATTCCAAATAAAAAACCCACAGACCTTAATCGAAAAGGGCTTCCAAGATTGCACAGAGAAACCCTAAAATTGATAGAGCAGTATATCTTGAAAGAAAAAATGCAATCAGATTAAACAACGATGCTAAAAACACGAAAAAATTAGGACAGAACTGATAAAAAAACGCAAAGATTTTAATTTTACACCAATCGATCTACAATTTTTCTTCCTAATCAAAGAAAAGAGAAAAAGAATTAAATAGACAAACCACCTGAAACACCGCAATCAGCCAGAAAAACCACCTTTTTAGACGGCAGACGATGAACACAAACAGAGAAGCAGGGAAACACCAAGATCGAACAGGGAGAAAAGCAGAAAAACAGAGAGCAAGCGAAAGGAAAAAGCAACGGAAGAAAATGAGAGAAGGTTCGAGCACCTTTCCGTATGTAGGCTCATTGTACAGAGGGGCAAAATCGACAATTTCTGTAGCATCTTTTAAAAGGCTGAAAACCGTGCGTTAGATGAGGGACAAAACAGGAACGGCACTGTTAATGAACAGTGTTTTTCCACCAACGTTTAGTATAGATAGAATTTCTTGGGCAACAAGTCTTGACTTTTATTATCAACTTTTTTGTGTGTATCGGTTTCTATTTTTCATTTTTCTATGATTAATTATTTCACAAAGGGAGATGCAGAGTAACAAAAAAAGATTTTTTTACTATGAAGACTAGAAAAATTGTTTAGACGTTAATACACTGTTAATAGATTTGTTTAAATTATTGATTTTTATTTTTATTCTTAAAGGAGAGTAGCTGGTGACTTTGACATGACAATCCATTCTTTCAGGGGTCGGAAAAACTCGCAGAGGCTACCGTAGTGTGATTCACCAGCACGAGCTAGAAAGACTCACAGAAGCATGGTCTCCCTCTAACCATCATCGTGTGATTCACCAATCGAACCCAAAACGTGTCATAGAATTTGTCCCCAACCACCAGTCCACTCCCACCGTGATTGTTTGAATTACTGATGAAAAAGTAGAAAAATTGTGTAAACGTTGATACACTAGGCCGTGGAGGAGGAGCCATGTTTGGGTATGGACCATGGAGACAATACCGGGGTTAGGTTTTGAATATTTGGGCATATGCAATTACAGGGTGAAATTACTCTCTCTCTGTTTTTTGAACATATTCAACTTTTACCCAAATTATTTAACAAATTTTTTTTTTTCGAAATTAACTTAGGATTAAAGAAAAAAAAAGGCCGTAACGGAATATTGTGACCTTAGTTAGTCTTGAATTTAATGAATAAAGTTTTTTATTTTTTTCTTTCTTTGCTTGGTTTTTTCAATGCCCTTTAGGTATTTTACATCTTAAAACTCTCTCCCCTTCTCTCTAGGATTAAGCTATATTCCTGTTATGGTTAGGAAGCTTTAGTTTTGAACCCGTCTCCAGCCTAGTTAGGATTTCCTTTGGTTTTGGGAAACGAAACAAACCTACAACGCAGCATAAATACATGCCTTAGTATTCTCAACAATCATACACCTTTGATTTACTTGAGTTTGAACGTTTGCAATACGTCTTGTGTTTATTTGTTGGGCTAGTGTACGTACGTTTTAGCAAATTTCAGTGATCGAGATGTCAGGAGCAAACTCGACAACCCCAACAGGTATAGGAACCAAAACTTATGCGACAAGAAAATGTACCGTGCCCGCCAGCTCCAAAAAAGCCCGGACCTCGTAGTAATGAAGATGGCTTTAAAGCATCCTCTGCGACAAAAACTGATTTGATCAGATACTTCTAAAAGGGATACAAACTGGAGTTAGGAGGCAATAGAACACTACCAAGAAAAGGATCAAGTTTAAATTGAGATTAATTAGGATTTGGGAGTTCAGTTTTTCTTCAATTTTGTGTAATGGGTTTAATACATCTATTCAATCAAAGTTTTAAATCATTTAATCAATTTGATTACATCCATCCAGTACAAGCAAGTCCTTGAGTTCTTCTCCCGAGACTGCACATTTCAACACATCTTCTGCCTTTGGCAATAATTTCAGTAATGATGATGCATCGACACGTTCTTGCAACTGCGTTGCATAAGTTGTCGGATCTGGATCTCCTCCTGAAAACAAACTTAGAAGATTGTCAGTAGGACCAGTAATGATCAAACCCACAGCATCACCAGCGTCGTTCACCACTGGGCTCTTAATGACCTCTGG
Source organism: Malus domestica (assembly GCF_042453785.1). NCBI lineage: Eukaryota > Viridiplantae > Streptophyta > Magnoliopsida > Rosales > Rosaceae > Malus > Malus domestica. The sequence continues at coordinate 33,848,865 of NC_091665.1, forward strand.
CTCATCACATGAAAGGTTCAGATTCAACAACACAATCTGTGGCACTGAATGCCTCTCTTTTTTTGTATTTAAACCAAATATCCGTATGAGATATGGAGAAGTACATTCACAAGAAGCTATCAGTTTTTTACTACTTTTAACAGGTACAATATAGCATTCTTGACGCAAACATGTATGATGCGCACACAGAGCCACAGCGGCAGGGGAGGACGGATTGAAAAAGACTTGATGTTTGATGACTTACCGTATTTCATGCCAGTCACATCTGTGTCGTCAACTTTTTAGCAATAATGGCCACATTCCTTGGGGACAACGCAGGATTAAAAATTGGTTGCATTTCTGCTTCAATTGAACTCCCTTGCTCTTGGAGGAACAACAATCTATCAAGCAAAAGGAAAGTTTCTAAAAGAGGCCCGAAAGCAGCTCGAAGAGACCAATAAGGTCCAATAAGTTCCTGTTCATACAAATAATTGGTCAGCAAGTATAATGCATATGGTAAACTTATATATTCTTTCAACAAAAACTAACAGCAAACATTATGTGAAAAGAGCTTTGCACTCACAATACATAACTCATCAAGTGAAAGACCGGGTTTGGGGGAGATGGAGGTGGGAGGCAAAGGACCAAAAATAAAAAATAACTGAAAATTTATCATTTAGTTACAGAATTTTAACAAAAACCATAGATATATCTTTCACCGACTAAAGAGGAACCAGCAAAGAAATTAGCAGGATGAGGGAACCTAATGCAAATTTCAATTACGCAGTCCTGCAATGTGTCAACACAATAAATTATTCAGATAGCATTTACTAATTACTATACACTTAATCCAAACAACGAAATACAGGACTTGGCATATGTAATTTATTTTACGCACATCTCTCCAAAACTTCACTTTCTTTTGAATCTTCAATGCTAAGAACCAACATTATTTTCTTTCATCATTTTGAATACTAACCTAACAGAGGCATACAACAAAATCTCTATAAAATTTCCATCCCTATACAATGATGTGGACGGAAATTCTGCAGCTCAAAATATGATTCTCCTTCCCACAACTAAAACTAATCCTAAGGCCAATTGGTCCTTCCTATTGCTATACAACCTAACAGCCAAAAGCCCTTCCGACCCTGCTACGACAATATTAACTGGCCCTGCATATTTAATCAGAAGCCCCAGTAATATCTGCATCAGAGCTATCCTAATTTTACGTCATCAGAAAAAATAAAAGCTACATTAATCTTGATTCTTGCATCATCCATATAAAATACAAAATAATTGCATCCGCATCTGTGTAACTTTATAAACAGAAGGGATGTCACATTGGTTCAGAAACAGAGACTCAAAAACTAGTTGGAGCAAGCAGTTTAGGTGATATGCCATATGGGATGTGAATAAGCAAGCAAAGTATCAGTACAGCTTATTATATGGGTGAAAGTAACATACAGCAGATGATTCAACTTCCTTCCATATTCCATGAACATCCATTTCCTTCAGAGGCTCAAGACCAAGGCGAGATAAACCAGATAAGCAATATTTCTGGAAAAGTGGATACTTGCCGATGAACTTGCTCCTCCCACATTGGGTGGCCTTGAAGGAATTTTCATTAGTTATGGTCGTTGTCTCTAACACCGTGTCAAAACTGCCATCTGTGTCATATGTTTATCTAGTTATGTGTTTCACTCTAATTAGTTCAAAAGGTTGCTGCAGCAGCAAAACAATAATAATTAAGTAGTATAAAAAGTTCCATTCAGATTACAATAATGTTTTGTCACCTGCTTCCTGTACTGTAGGTTTTATGTGAGACCAGCTTCCTTTCATAGCAGAGTTTATTTGGGAAAGGGATGAACATGTGCTTTCTTTATGATGCAGCGAGGAGTCTGGGGCGACCCTCTGCTGTCGGCGACGCAAAGCCTTTCCTTGACGCCCAATTGATGGACTTGTAGTCATCACTTTGGGATAATATACACTGAGAACCTGCAGAAGTCAAGAGTATGTTATTTATACCACGCAGGACTTTAAGGGTAACATCAAACAAGGAGGTTGAGCGGAACTCAGAATCAGAGAGAGATGAAAGCAGAATAGGAATGACTGAAATAAATTTTACAAATGTCCATGCATTTAAAAAACTTAAATTGCTGGCTAACTGCAATGGTGTAAGTAATGCATACCATCTGAAAAGCAGCACGGAAAGCATGCAGCTCAAAGTTATGGACGCCAGCATCATTTTCCAAGCATCTCCACCTCTCCGCACTCTAGGAAAGTAAAGCAGGAACACAAGATAAAGCACTCTAGAATAAATATCCTTGGAAAAAAATTAACTTAACGCCTCTCCCCAGCATACAGAATGATCTACAATCCTTCTAGTTAACCTCACCCCACTTTGTTGTCATCAGTCCCAGACTCCCACGGACTTTAGATCTATACCATTTATTAATTGAAGAATAAACTTCCTTATCCTCTTGGGAAAACTTTCTAGATTTTCTAAGAACCCTCAGATAACTTAATGTCCCTTTGACAATTAGTCATTATTTGCATGTTTTTAACCATAAGAAAAACTTTTAAAACTCGTTTTATCCTCTTACTTTTCTATTTCCTGTACTTTTCTCTTTCGAGAGAAGCAAGACTTACCTGACATGCAAGGTCACGTGAACTTTTTCCAAGTGACAAACCAGCAGATTTAACACCATGACTCATTGGAAAACCACATTGAGAACCCACATGGTTGGAACCTTCTTCAGATAATAGGTTGTAACAGCAGCCAACGCTAACAACTGCTTTAACTTCTTTGCACTCCATAAAGGTCCTGATTCATAAAGTTAAGCATCACTTCCATAAAAATACTGACAGATAAGAACATATGACGCTGTAAAATACATATAACCAAACAAATACAATCTTTTGTTGGCTCTATAGACTACTGAAAACAGTAAGACCAATTTATGGATCATGTAGAACCCCAAGCAAGTGCCAATCAAACTTGGTATAATTAAAATCTGGGAAGACGGTTAACTGATGGTAAAAAAATATTTGCAGGTGATCATTATGGAAATCTTGAATCAGTTATTTAAAAGGATGGGTGGGTGGTAATGAAAAAAGATACAACTAAAGATAAAAAATGGTCAATGAAGTATAGGGATGCCACCCATTTAAAATATGCAGACTGCATCAAAGAATCTACTAATGCAATAGAGTTATTTGACAAACAGAGAAAAGATGAGTAAAGGCCCAATTGTAATATAGAACTGATTGAGACTTATGAAATATCAAATACCATGGATAACCTAGTTATGAAACCATTGTATGCAACCATTTTGTATCCCCCTTTAATCATATCAGCTATTCATTTTTTCGCTTAAATCAAATTCTTGTATGGTATGAAAGCAACTTGGACACTGCTTCATGTACATCACCAATTCATCACAAATATGACACGACTTGCAACTCTTCTTATTGGTGGAATACATACAAGACTTATACAGGCTAGAGATTTCAATCAATCATAAGGAACTTCTATTGGGGTTTATGGGTATAAATCACTCTATCCTCAAGATTATATGGAAGGAACCTCATTTCTGAAAGATAGAAATATAAGGTGTAAAGCACACTGAAGAACTCACTTGAGCATTGTTACTGAAAGATCTCCGCAAGCATGAAGGCCAGCAAGAACCAGTGAAGTTCCACTGTCTCCCTTGCAGGAAGTTTGTAATGAAGAGACATTATCTTCATCCAGTGGTATGTCAGCCAAAGCTTTCAACGTGTCAATAGACATCACATTGCATGTGATTGTCTTAGGCACAGTCAAACTCCTGTTTTCTGATCTAACCCCAAAACAAAAGTAAACTATAAGTCCAGTGTGTGCAAAAAGTGACTAAAAAATAATTACTCAATCCAAATCAGCAATGAAATTGCTTAAATGTGCTAGTTAGATCATAGGATGTGTGAAAATAACGCAAAAAAACAACAGCAAGTAATCAATAGGTCTAACTTAGGCTTTTCAAAAGAAAAAAATATCTGACTTAGGCTTTCCAAACTAAAAATGTCCACCTTGGGCTTTTCAAAAGAAAAATAGTCTACATATGGGAAATGGAGCTGAGAAATGGGTAATTCCAACAGAATAATATGCCTTATTCATTTCTCTTTGAGGTTTGAGATGGAAATTTTAGGTCGACTGATCAAATTAGCAAAATCGCAAGTGAAAACATCAAATAATGTTCAAGTAGGAACTACTGCGACAAGAAAATAAAACAAGAAGGAATCGTACACAGATTTACGGATTTGAGAAGCATAATATTTCTTGATTTGTTCTGCACGTGCATCAGTAACCCTTCCATGATGAGAACATGCATCAATTGCAAATACTGCATGTTGGTAGTGAAAGGAAAGTACTTGTGCAAGATACCCCTGAAAAAGATAGTTTTTAAGAGAATGAAAAACTAAAAAAAGTAATCTGTAAGACTAATTGCTACCATCATACTATAAGAGAAAAAAGAAAAGAAACGAAAAGTCATTGCCTTCCATTATTTTCTGAATAATGCAATTTTAATCTAGGCAAAAGGAAATACCTTTAGCAATTTGGTTATAAGTGAAAGAAAGTGAATGTGAATCAAACAAAACAACAGACAAATGAGCAGATACTGTGGACCAATGAATGCAGACAGAAGATTGCAGGACTACCTGACCAGAGCCAACATCAATTATTGCATTAGCCCTGACACTGCTAGCAATAGAATTAACAACCGCAGAAAGGACTTCTACCTGCAGATACAAGCTCATGTTTTTAATAGAATAACGATATGCATTCATTGTTCAAATATGCAAAAAGGAAGTTTGGAATCAGAAACTCCTATCTAGAAATCAAAGACCATATAGACACATCTCTCTGACCCCCAATGTTTCACAACAGGAAGACGGTCAAACCAACAGAGCCATCGCTATCCAATTCTTTAAACAAGTCAACAACTTACTTCATGTTTTTTCTTCGCATTCATGCCTGTGGAGAGAACGCTATTGAGTGAAGTCATGTCCATGCCAGGTAATACCTGCAATGACAGAGATGAAAGTACCATAAGGAAATAGTATCTTGTACTGATACAAAATTTGCTCTTCTGACTTTCAATTGTTCCGATGATTCAGTTTTATTTCGACTATACCACAATAGTTTATTAGTTTGTCATCATCTTAATCCATGACTTCCTATCCCACATTTTCACATGATTGTTATTATGAGATGTTGAATTTTTCAGGTTTTCTTACTACAACATCTGATTATCGAACTTCAAATTTGGATGCGAATGCAAAACCAAAACTGAGAAATGAATGCATACCGTCTGCAAGTCTGCTTGTTGTCGAGGAAGCACAAGAGAGCTCAAAGTGACAATAAAATTCTTAAGCGAAGCAGGCCAATGATCCTAACAACACAAGCGCAAACACAAATAATCCGCATCAAGCTACAAACAATGGCCAACGATTCAATTCAATCCACAAAGAAAACAAGAAAAAGAGTACCTGGACCACTCCACAAGGAATCTGCAGGAGATTCTCCACTGCTTCTTTGCGCAAGCAGTCCATCCATTCCTCGTCGACAGCTTCCCACAGCCGGTCCTGAAAAGCAATATACTTTTTATCTGGGGATATGAATTTTGATTTTCCGGTCTGGTATTTTCTCAGCATCCAAACAGATTATTGAGGGGACTGAGGAGGAGGCATAGGGAAATTTAGAAGAACGAACCTTGAAGAAATTGACGACGTGGGCGTTGGTTAGGAAAGTGTAGGGTCTTATGAAGTCGACGATGGCGTTGATCCATTCCAGGGTCTGGCTCGCCGTTTCGCACGAGTACTTGCGGCCATTGCTGGACATTCTCCTCAACGTCCAAAGCGGACTCGACTCTTTCTCCCTCTGTCAGCCAAAAGGATCTCTCCGGATCCGTTGGTGAGGATCATGGAGTTTTTTTTCAAATACCGTTTATATTTATTTTTAAATAAAAATATTTAAAATTATTTTTAATTATACGATAAACAAACGATTCATACCCAAAGGTTCAAGCCGGAATGTAAGAAGTGGGCGATACGCTTTTGTTGAAGTGGCAATCCCATAGCGAGTTTATGATTCGGATCCATACCCGGTGGATCGAGTTTCCCAAGTCCAAGCGTAAATAGATGGGGTAGCAATTGAAATGGGATGGATTAAATCAAAAAACTTATTGATTGATTTAGGGTGCAGCGAGGCCAAATTAAATCAAGGCAAGGGGGCTTACTTTTCCTGACGCTGAGTCATCCTATTAAAATTTAGATCTTCGAAATTCTCACAAAGAGGATCCGGCGAGAATCTAGACTCCTCTATCAGTATCTGAATAACTAATTAAACTAGAAAAAGATTCATTTTTGTAGGGCTTTTTGAAACATTTTGTATTTTATTTTTGGTTTTCACTTCAGTTACAGTATGAAAATACCTAGGGAAAATGATGAATTAAAAGTGAAAACTAAAAATTAAAAATAAATAATTATTAAATAGGTGTTTAGGTGTAAATTAGGAAGTTGTGCCCGCACGTTGTTGCGGGAACAAAAATAAAAGTATAGAAGATGAATATAATTTTACGAGATAGTTTTCTGTATTCCATAATTCTGAATAATAAGGTACATACAATCCTTGTTACAAAATGAAACAAATAAAGGACATAAAACCTTTCCTAAACAAAAACTTAGTAATTACAAAATATTTACATTCCTTTTCTTCTAAATATTTACTTTTCCAATACTCCCCCTCAAGTTGGAGCATAAATATTAGGGCTGGAAAAAAATACCGAAAATCCCAAACCATACCGAAACCATACCGAACCAAAAATCCCAAAAATTTTAGTACCGAAACTGAACCGATCCTGAATCGTTTGGTATGGGATTCGGTCTTACAATTTGAAATATTCGGGATTCCCGATCCCGAACCGAACTTTATTAATATTATATTGGGTATATTATATATATATATATATGTATATGTGTGTCTGTGTGCGTCTGTGTGTGGGTTGGAATGTGTGTGTGTGTATATATATATGTATATGTGTCAGTGTGTGTCAGTGTATGTGCGGTGTGGTGCTGACAAACATTGCATCAAGCACATGGGAAGGGATGGGTCAAGCAAGGCAGGGGTGCTTGCTTTCTGAAGATAGAGCCGTCTCTCTCTCTCTTCCCTATTTTCTGTCTCATCAGTCATCTCTCTCAATTATCTCCCAGACTCCCTCTCTCTACAACCCATAACCTAACCTTTCATCTCTCTCTTATTTTTTGTCTCGTCTCTCTCTACAACTCATAACCCACCTAATCCTTTATCTCTCTCATTTTTTCTGTCTCATCTCTCTCTCTCTCTACAACCCAGAACCAAGCCGAACATCCCTATTCACTCTCTCTCATTTCATTTCGCCTCTCATCTTCTTTCACTCAGTCTCAGACTCTCCCTCTCTTTCTCAGATTTGAAGCTCAGCAGCCACCCACCGTCTAGCAATCTGACTCCGACGAACTATCTCCACTCCGGCCACCACCACACCTCATGGCTTCATCCCCACCTCCGGTTCTCTCCAGTGATTCTCTGTGTGTGTGGGATTTCGAATTGAGGTTAGGGTTTTGAATTGGGGCTTAGGGTTTCGAATTGGGGGGGGGCTCGGGTCAGGAGGAGGTCCCTCTCTTCACTCTGCTTCTCTCTCGACCATAAATCTTTCACTAATTCACTATCACTATGTCTCTGATTTCAATTTGGATTTTTAATGCAGGTTCGGATGATTTCAATATTAATCTAAGATGATTTGGATTCTGATGATGTTTGGTTTCGGGAAATTCCGAAATACCGAAAATATTTCGGGAATCCCGAAATTTGGGAATCCGAAATTTTGGTTCGGGATCGGTTATGAGATTTACGTCCCGAAAATTTTCGGTTCGGGATTTGATATGTCATTTTTGGTTCGGTATCCCATACCAAACCAGCCCTAATAAATATCACTCATGCCCAACTTGACAAGCGAATCACCAAAACTTCTACTACATACAGCATGGGTAAGAACATCTGCAAGCTGTTCATCTGAATTCACAAATGGTATCGACACAATCTTCTTCTCCAACTTTTCTTTGATAAATTGTCTATCAACTTCAACATGCTTAGTCCTATCATGATGTACCGGATTCTCGGCTATCTCTATAGCAGACTTATTATCACAATACAACTTCATTGCCTCATTTTGTTTGAAACCAAAACTCCAAAGTAACGTTCGTAACCACAACATCTCGCACACACCATGTGCCATTCCCCTATATTCGGCTTCAGCGAAAGATCTTGATACCGCATTTTGATTCTTACTTCGCCACGTAACCAAATTACCTCCAACGAATGTAAAATACCCAGATGTAGATCTTCTATCAGTCACATCACCTGCCTAATCAGCGTCTGTAAATCCCTCGATCTTCATATGTCCATGACATTCATACAAAATTCATTTACCCGGAGCAGACTTCAAGTATGCCAAGATTCTCATTACTGCCGCCATATGATCCATACTTGGTGAATGCATAAATTGACTGACCACACTTACCGCATATGCAATATCTGGACGAGTGTGAGATAAATAAATCAATCTCCCCACTAGTCTTTGATATCTACCTTTATCAACCAGTTCCTAATCTGGATAAATCCCCAAATAATGTTTCTCTACAATAGAAGTGTCCACAGGCTTACACCCCAGCATGTCTGTTTCCTTTAATAAATCCAAAACATATTTACGTTAAGACGAGAAAATACCTCTAGATGATCGAGCGACTTCCACTCCAAGAAAATACTTTAAGTCTCCCAAACTTTTCATCTCAAATTCTGCAGCTAGGTTTTGTTCAAGCTTCACCATCTCTTCCGAATCATCACCAGTTATTATCATGTCATCTACATAAATGATTAAAGCAGTCACTTTACCACTTCCCCATTTCACAAATAATGTATGATCCGAATGGCTTTGATAATACCCAATCATCCTCATAACCTGAGTAAGTCTACCAAACCAAGCACGAGGTGATTGCTTAAGTCCATAGAGTGACTTTCGCAATCTACACACTCTGGTCTTCCCTCTGGCATTGTACCCAGGAGGAAAATCCATATATACCTCTTCTTCCAAGTACCCATGAAGAAAGGCATTTTTCACATCAAACTGTTTTAGTAGCCAATTCAAGTTTGCAGCTAAAGAAATTAGAACACGTACCATATTCATCTTTGCTATTGGAGAAAAAGTCTCCTGATAATCAATACCATAAGTTTGAGTATAGCCTTTTGCTACTAACCTTGCTTTATATCTGTCTACCGAACCATCCGCCTTGTATTTAACTGTAAAGACCCATCTACACCCAACTAGCTTCTTTCCTTTGGGTAGCTCCATTATCTCCCATGTATTATTCTTATGTAGTGCCATCATTTCCTCATCCATTGTAGCAGCCCATTTAGGATCCTTTAATGCCTCATCAACTCAGGTTGGTACTTGGATTGCTTCCACATTGTTAACCCAGGCTTGACGTTCCGGTGCAAGGCTCGAACATGACACATAGTTAGCTATTGGGTACTTCACTTTCTCTTCAGGAGAAAACCTATCAGGGGGAACACCACGATTTTTCCTTGGCGGCAACTGATATGTACTCATAATATTATCTTGATTAGTTACATGAGCATTAGTAGTACTTACCTCAGGAATATTCAGAGAAGACACATGGGGTGACACTATCGAGCACGAAAGAGAGGGGGTTGTGTGGTTCGGTAGCTACTTGATGTTGGAGTGGCGTACCTGGATCGGCATTTTCTTGTTGAGCCCCTGCATCACACTCGGCAATTTCCTGGGGAACCCTTTCATCACACTCGGCAGCACCCTTTCCTGCATCACACTCGGCTTGTTGCCGAGACCCACTATCCACATTCTCGGCACTTTCTTGCTGAGAGTCTCTGTTACTATGTTTATCACCAAATGCTTCCCCTAAGCTACTTATTTCCAACCACCTGAGATCACCATTAGTAGTCTCCCCCTGGTGATCGAAAAGTGTTGAAACCGAAGCATAAAATAACTCGGATTCAGAAAAAGTAACATCCATGGTCACATACATATGGCGAGTTTTAGGATGGTAGCACTTATACCCTTTTTGTTGAGGAGCAAATCCCAGAAAAACGCACCGATGAGCACACAGATCTAACTTACTCCGATGAATCTTGTGGATATGAACATAAGCTACACACTCGAATACATGAGGAGTAAGATGATTACTTGATACGATGGGTACAAAATCGGTCAATACTTGAAAATGTGTTCTAAAGTCCACAACCCGGGAAGGTATACGATTAATAATGTACACTGCATAGGTGACGGCTTTAGGCTAGAACCGTTTAGGTACGAATGCACCAATGAGCAAAGCACGGGCAGTCTCCAGGATATGACGGTTCTTTCTCTCAGCAACCTCATTTTTTTGTGGGGTATGAAGACAAGTAGTCTCATGTAGGATTCCTTGATCCCGAAGAAAGCCGGACAACTTAGAACCAATATACCCGCCTCCATTATCAAAACGGAGAACTTTAATAACAGAGGAATATTGTGTTGCTACCATTTGAGAAAAAGACCGAAACATCTTACTCACATCACTTTTATTTTTTATCACATAAATCCACGTCATACGAGTGCAATCATCAACAAAAGTAAGAAACCATTTAACTCCAGACGTAGTACTAACAGGAGAGGGACCCCAAACATTTGAATGCACAAGATCAAAAGGAAACAATCTTTTATTCATACTAGGAGGAAACGAAGCGCGATGACTCTTCATGAGAATACATACTTCACAATGCAAGTCTGATTTTTTTATTTCATGAAATAAACTAGGCAACATATGCCTTAAATAACCAAAGGAAGCATGTCCCAACCGACGATACAATAACCACACTTCTTGTAAATTATTAGTACGGGATGCTCAAACTGCATTGGCTCAGCCAGAAACGACGTCATCCACATAATATAACCCCTCTCTCTTAGTGTCACGCCCAATTATCTCCTTGGTCTAAATATCTTGAAGCAAACAAACCATTGGATACATAAGTACAACACAATCTAATTGCTCAGTAACTTAAGGAATAGATAACAAATTATGAGATAACGAGGGAACAAGCAAGCAGTGATGAAGGGGAAGGGTCGGCGTGAGATGCACTATGCCGACCCCCAAAACCGGTGTTGTTGTTCCGTTAGCAGTTGCTATATATTTCCGTGGACTTGTTGTCATACTAGAAAATAAATTCTTATCAAAAGTCATATGATTAGTTGCACCCGAGTCTAGAATCCAACCTGTATGATGCTCCATATCAGAGGCTAAAAGAACACGCCCTATACTACCTGGAGTGGTCGAGGTTTCACTAGGAGTGGTCCTGGTCAACAAGTTTTGACTTGGATCACTTGAGGAGGGCACGACATCCTTGGTGGTAGTGGCAACGGATGCTCAGCTTCCATTTGCTCCATTAACGGCTCGTTCCTTGGCATGTAATTTCTTCTTCAATTCGGGGAACCATTCGGGTACTCCATGTTTCTGAAAACATGTATCCTCTGTATGACGAGTTTAACCACAAAAAGTGCACTTCAGATCATCTTTATTTTCCCCAAGTGAATGGCCGAGAATTAGCCATTGGAGATGGGTTAAAAAACCGGCTACCTGAAGGTGGCTGTGATACCATAGCTACAGGAGGAGCTCCTCCTTGGTTCCCCACATTACTACTTCCCATCATAGTTGCATGGTGTTGTGCTTCTCGCCTAACAATGGAGAACACCTCATCCACATATGGTAAAGGTTGAGTTCTCAAAATATCACTACGCACTTTGTCAAAAATATCATCAAGCCCTACTAGGAAGGCATACACACGATCCAGTTGAATTTCTTCTCAGAGTGTCTTCAAGTCAGCAGCACACTCCATCTTGATTAATCTCATTTGATCCAACTCTTGCCAAACTGTTTTGAGATCGGCATAGTATACCCCAATAGGTCTCCCTTCCTGGTAAAGTCGAAATGACTTCACCTTCAACTCATAAATCTGAGAAATATCAGACCCATCATAATACGTTTGAGCAACCTTGTCCCATACTTCTTTAGCTGTATAAAAGATGAATGAAAAAACCCATGGTGGTAGGATCCATGGAGTTAATCAACCACCCTTTCACAATTGCGTTCCCCGTCTCCCAAGCTTCATACTCAGCACTATTCTCTTTAGGCTCCTTGACGTTCCCTGTAGCGAACCATTTCTTACCACGTCCAGCGATATGCATCTCTAATACCTTGGACCACAGAGGATAGTTTGTCCCATTCAGCTTTACAGTACTTGGTACAACCGAAGCATCACTCTGAATAACAACCGGATTCACAGCTGAGCCGTGGGTAGAGTCATATGCCCCACCCTCCAACTTCAGCCCTGACGCACCCTCATCTCCTGCCATTGATCACGTCATGGTACACCACAAAGAACACACACACACACACCGTAGCAGTACACGGCCCCTTATACTGCAATTAGCTTTTCTACGGCAAAGATGCAGCAGAAAAAAACCAAGCAAATTTCCTTCTCACGACACAAGCAGCACAGTGGTGGGATTAGCGTTACAGTTGGCTCTGGCACCAAATAGAATTTTACGGGATAGTTTTTTGTATTCCATAATTCTGAATAATAAGGTACATACAATCCTTGTTACAAAAGGAAACAAATAAAGGATATAAAACCTTTCCTAAACAAAAACTTAGTAATTACAAAATATTTACATTCCTTTTCTTCTAAATATTTACTTTTCCAATAAGATGTTCTAAAAATCCTAATGTATAGCAATGCTAACTAACATTATTAAAATAAAGATAATAAAGACTGCATATAAAATGTAGTCAGTATTTTTACAGGCCACTGTCTATAGTTATACAATCTAGACAAAAAACATCAGGAAAGGTTTTGGCATACATGTAGAAAAATGATTAGTCTGATATTTCCCCCTGGTAGCTATGTTGGTTCTTGATCAGCATTAGTAGATGAAAGATTTCAAAACATCGGATTGTTCATGTACACAAAAAATAGGGGTATTGATGTTATGGTGGCCTATTTACATGCAAAAAATATGGAGATTGTTCATGTACACAAAAAATAGGGGTATTGATGTTATGGTGGCCTATTTACATGCAAAAAATATGGAGAAGCACTGTTGTTTTAACAAAAGATGATCAGAGTGTTTTCTACAACAACAAAAGTTTGTTCCTTCTGGGATTCACTGCAAATAAAAGAATGTGCAGGGAGAAAAAAAAAGATGTCAATGCTAACTGAGCTTTAATCAAGCATGTGTATAAATATGGTTACATCACGTAAAAAAAGGGAATGAAGCAAAGTTACCTAGTTTTTTTTTTTTTTTTTTTTTGGGTATAGCAGGGTCTTTTTTTTCATGATAGTTGGAGAAGATGTTTTATTAACAATTTGATTGGAACCCGATCAAGATCCTGCACATCTACTTCAGAGATTTCCTCTGTCTCACCATGCCAAACATATTAAAGAGATTGGGTAAATAGATTTCGGTCAGATTGAAAATAAGAATTAGAAAAAAATGCTGTGAACCTGTTTTCAGCTTCTGTAAAAAGGGCTCTCCTGGTTGAATCTCTTTTTCTCTTGTGCGTTTCTCCAATTTTTTCAGTTGGTGTAGTAGATGATGAAACTGTCATGGAATGGAAGACACTACAATTTCTTTGATAATAGACTGTGGTGTTATTGGTTGGATCATTGTGTCCTCAGAAATATTGTAGACAAGGAAATCATTTGAATTCAACAAATTTCGTTGGTTTCTAAACCGAAGGTGAAAATTTTTCCTTTGGCCTATAAGTCTAAGAAACTCACTTGACAATTGCTTGTGATCTGTTGATCTTTGATTGAAAACCAAATCTTTGCATGGCATGCCAAAGACCTTTTCACCTGATTTGCCAATAATGAGAGCATTGATTTCATTTGTATCGTCCTCAATGACCAAGAACACTTTGTACCTTTATTCAAATAGGAAAAACATTAATCACAGAGGATAAAAGTTGCAATAAGTCAAAAATTGCGTTCTTATAGATTTTTCTATGTTATATTTTAAAGCTAATATTAATCATATGGAAAATAAAAGGATGGCTATGTAAAGTTTGATTTTAAATTAAATTAAATTTATGGCTTGTAATGTGGTTACATGATCAATGAACTATTAATTGAAAATATGTAATTAAAAACAGAAAGAAGGATAAGTTTCAGTTTAAGAAGGATATGAGGCAACGATTAATTGAAAAGGCCAAAATTTAGTGTTTAGGTCATTACCAAGGAGTCGGCATTTGATTTGTATGTTTTTGGCACATCAGTTAACCAGTCGTTGGGTCCTTATACATTTGCTTGGCACATGTGGGGCAAGCAGCATACCACCATTCATATGTTGTGTTGTACTGCTTAATTGATGTCTTGCATAAAAATGTATGATCCTATCAAATACGGAGAAAGATGTTTACACGGTTAATAATTATTAAACAGAAAGATTGTGTAAAAGAAGTAAAAATTGAATAAGATTATTTTGATTTAATATGATAAAATAAAAGCATTATGTATACCTTATATAAATCCGGGTCTAAGTAGCCCAACTCTTCAATTATGACCTTTTTCCAGTTTTGAAAACCTCAGTTTCTCTTGCCTGATTAGAGGGAGGGAGTGTTGTGACAGGGTGTGGCAAGCCTGAAAACCTGGAACAATTTTGATCTAACATTAGTGAAATGAGCATAAAAAACAATAGCTATGTTTTTTTTTTAATAATTGCAAGTGTGTTATGATTTTGATTGTATGATAATGAATGAACTTACACTGATTTTTATGAGTTTAATTCTGGAGTTTCTGGATCAACAAGAAAAGTGTTGCACCAGTGCTGTTAAGGACAATGTTGTTTGTATTAAAAAAAACAAAAAAAATAAGAGAAAAGAAGATAAAAAAGAAAATGAAGATAGAAAGAAGGAAAAAAGATGCATCAGTTGACATTGTAAGCAGTTATGTAAATGTCTAGCTGAAACCTACACTGATTTTTTAAAAAGAAAATTAAAACATATGGATCAAAGTATATGTATGAACATTGTGTTGTTCAAACACTGCATAACAGCATAACAATTTTTGTTTTGAGAGATGAAAATATTTATGTTATTAAGGCATAGAAGAGCTAGACTTATTATAAAGGCATAGAACAGCTAGACTTATTTTGAAAAATAGTTGAAAACTGAGTAAAACCATCTAACACTGTCTAGCAAAGATAGGGAAAACAAAGTTTGAAAACTAAATAGGCACCTAAACATCTGGAAGAAAGAATTCATAAGGATTCGACGTGATCATGGAGTGCCGGCTGTCGACTACCTGACGCCCTCCCCCTCCTCCTTTATCCGGGCTTGGGACCGGCCATGTAAGACATAGGCGGAGTTATCTGGAAGAAAGAATAACGAAAAAATGAATTTTTGATTGAAATATATACCTGCAAATATCTTGACTTTCAAGCTCGTAAAAACTGTAATCCTTGCTTCTAGCAGTGAATCGTACGATAAAGAAGTAAAGTTGTGTGTTAAATTTTTTTTTTTAAGAAAAGTATATGATTGCCTAATGTGATAAAAAAATAAAAAAAATAAAAAAAATAAAACAAAACAACAGTTTGGATATCCACGATATACAGTACTGATACAGAAAACATTTTAAAAAGTGTGATGTGCGGAGGAAATAACCTGATATTTTGAATAACCACGTCACACTTGTGATCACTTCTTTGGTTCACTTTTATGGGCTCCAAACGCTGGACTGCAACGACATGACCAATAACATCTGCAAATTTGAAAAAAGAAAAAAAACCAAAACATAATCGGGTGAGGACAAAATGTTTCATAAAACATGTACCAATACATTCTAACACACAAATATATATATATATATATATATATATAAATATATATAAATGTGTACATATTTATTACCTGTTAGGGTATCAGTCTTGTTCGGCCTAGGATACAATCTATTATAATCTTGCAAAAAGAATCTGTGATGCGGAATAAGCGGGAAATGAGTGTCATGCGGCACCACTCGATACTAGCCTCTCATTTTGTTGGTGTGAAAATTCATAATCTCGTAGCGAGCACTTGCTTTAATTTTTGAGACTATTATTTCATAGTCCATTTCGTCAGAAGACGCTTTTATCACTTGTTGCTTGATAATCAAGCATGGGCAAAGCAAGAAAAAGAAATTGTCAAACATATGATGAATGAGTAAATAAGACTGAATTTGAAACTTGAAATAGCATCAAAACATCTGCAAATCACAGACATTAAAGACTAAGATGAATGGTAAATATTGAAAGCCAATTTATCATTGTAATTAACAGTTTAAAGGCAATGGATATCCATAAAATGATTACATGTGACATAAATCTTAGCATGAGAGCTGATATATTTAATACTTGAAATAATATGAAAATAAATGTAAATCACAAATATTAGAGAATAAGATGGATAGTTAACATTGAGAGTCAATTTATTAGTGCAATTAACAGGTTAAAGATAATGGATATGCACCAAAAAAAAAATTTTATCACATAGAGGCAGCATGATAACCAATATGTTATTTTGCGATTGAAAATCAAAGAATACTAAGATTAAAGATGAAATGGAGATTGTGTTTATCCCAGACGGTAGAAATGTCATCCCATGTGTATAAGAACACGTGTTGTCAAAAGTTTATCAATGAGTATTATTAAAGATTGATTATTGACTTTTTCATCAACTAATATAGAGTGTAGACTTGCATATTTATCAGTCTTGCCTGAAAATCTCGGTCTCCATATTCTGTAGACATGGACTATTATTTTTGGGATTTTTTCATATGAGATCAATCGATTAAGAGGAGTTGGACCTTGATCTTCCATTTGAAACGGCTGAAATAAGATTTAACGCTTGTAAATTGAGAAATAATGCACACAGAAATTTCAAAGAGGCTGAAGAACGATAAAATCAAAGCATAATTTAAGCTGAAATAGAAAAGAATTTTTTTAAAAAATTAAATAAATGTGTAAAAGAACAATAAATTCAATAAAAACCAAAAGAAAAAAAACAGGAACAAAGAATAGTGGACAAAGCATGGCAGTGTTTGCAAGGATGAATTTGATGCTGAAATAGCATTAATAAAGATTAAAAATACATAATTTCTCATATAATTACTGGAGGTAGGCAAATACAGAAAATTCAAACTGATATGAAACATAAACAAAGCCACACTCATCCAATTTGAGAAAATATATGAGCTGATAAAATTTTAACACAAAGATAAAAATTATTGTCTAAAAAATAAACAGAACAAAACCATGAATTTAGTTTTGTCCAAGAAAGGAAACAGAATGCAACAGAAAAACTGTTTAACCAAACTGTATTCAAATTATACAAAAAGTTCTATTCAAGCAAACTGACTTTTATTTAGCAAAGCAAACTGTACAAAGAACAGATGATGTTTAACTCAATTGACATTATGCAAAGGTCAATTCAAATATTAAAAATCCTATGCACAAAAATGAAAAAAAAATATTTTACTTTTTTTGGATTAATCCTACCACGTTGAAAGAAGAAAATGACATTGACATTTCAGTTTTAAAAGTTAACACAAACCTCACTGTACACCAATCAAGCAAACATGAGAGACTAAAAAATGTAAAACCAAACCAAATTGAAAGACGAAATTACAGTAATTTCAATTTTAAAACCAACATTATCCAAATTGTCAACTGGTTGGGGATTCGAAATTAAGACTTAAGATACATGGGTAAATACTTGTAATCATTTGAGCTCCAAACTCCTTCTCAAAATTTCAAAGTATTAAATGACGAATTATACTATAAAACTCGCATACTGCTTATCCCATCCACAAAAATTAAGAATTAAAATAACACAACATGCTATTTTGCTTCCTCATAGCAGGACCACTGCTTAACTGAAGCACATTGTCATCACACAAACATAAATGAAGTGAAACTATTCATCTATCATATTCTTTTTCTCCGTTTTCCTATTCCTGATTCCTATTCTTTATTCCATGCTTTTTCTGCTGTTTTTCCCTCACCCTTTATCCCATTTTCTTCCAAGTCTACAATAAAAACCACATGCATAAACAGGCCAAAAATTTGACAAAACTCAGAACATAGCCTAACTAAAAATGCGACCAATTAAAACTTAGAAAAACTAACGAAAAATTCAAAAAAACTTCTCTTTTAGTGAAAAACCATTTTTAAAGGTATAGTGAATCGTATTAGAGAAATGTATAAATGTGGTTTTTCGTTAAAAATAAATAATACCGAAAGTGTTTTGTTAAAATTTCTTTTAAACTTTCATCGAAAAAACACTCTATCTCTGTGATAAAACAGAAATACCCCACTTTATCCCTCTGACGAAATAGGAATGCTTGGTAATAAAATAATGAAGCAACAAATGGCGTGAAATAATAAAATACATCCCTACAAATTCAAATAACCGAAACAAATAATCATATGGTCATTTCAGTTCGAAAAAAAAAACACATCGCTCAAAAAACTAATACCTGACAAAGAACCCAATCGGGGATACTGGAAATTGCAACTACACGGTCCTCCGAATGGCGATCAGACAGTCGTTCAACCACTGCAAAAACAACCATCAAAAAACACAAAGTCATAGCCTATAAAGAGTGTAAGAAATAAAAAAAAGAACAAATCGAAAGATCCCTGTCCCGAATTAAAAATTGGAAAGCGAAAACAAGGGCGCTGAAAATCGATCGCACAAACTGAAGTCATGCAACAGCAGAAACCACGAAGAAAAACAAAAGACAGAAACGAAAATAAAAAGCATAAACAAAACGAAAGAAACGGCAAACAAAACTAACCAACCAAATTTGAAACGAAGAAAAACGCACAACCAGCTTAAACCAAGGTTCTAAAGTAAAGTGAAAGTGAACAGAAAGCGAAAGGAATCAGCAAAAATAAGAGAGAAGAGAAGGCAAAGCCGAGCAACACGCGGGAAAAAAAAAGATAAAGGAAAGGGGTAAAAACAACATTTCATGTACCACCTTCAAAATGCCAAAAAAGTGGGCTTTAGATTAGAGGCAAAACCTGGTGGGCACTGACCACTGTTAGTGAACAGTGGTTTTTTTCACCAGGTTTTAGTACAGAGATAATGTACATGTTTCGTTGATTAGGAATTTTGTCAAAACACGCTACGTACTTGGTGCATGACTCATCTCAAAAGCAATTCGTCATTCATAATCTAAACAACTTGGGAATAAAAATTACATTTACAAAGCTTGAGAGCAATAATGAAATGCTAAACAAACTAAACTCAATTTAATTGTGTGGTTGAGCATTAGTACATATGGCAAGCTATAACAATGGTTAAAAATCCTAAACATAGCTAGATTAATAGATAATTGAGCATGTCATGACGTTGTTAAGATCTCATATAGTCTTTATGGCCCTGGCCAATAAATGAACTTTTATGGGCCTTTAAAATATCTTTAATACCATGACTAACAGTTGGTCAAATTCTTATTCCAAGTAGTTTATAGAGCGTAAAGTGGCAAAAACATTATCAGAAATGCCTCACATGGAAAGCAAATTTGTAAATGGGTTTAAGTTCGTCCGAGCCCAAATAGAGGTGCAATTGCTGGGCTTGAAGGTTTAAGTGTGTCTAACCCCTAAAACATGATCTCTCTGCTTGGTGTGCTCT
This sequence comes from Malus domestica, assembly GCF_042453785.1. Lineage (NCBI taxonomy): Eukaryota > Viridiplantae > Streptophyta > Magnoliopsida > Rosales > Rosaceae > Malus > Malus domestica. The sequence continues at coordinate 33,868,656 of NC_091665.1, forward strand.
ACACTAGTGAAGTGAAATGGCACTTGAAAATGGTGACCGCCAATTACTCTCTTAAGTGTAAGTCATATATTTACTCAATTGGTATAAGCGTATAAATACTTGTGATGTTACCCTGAAGCCAACCCAAGTTGGGTGAGTCTAGTGGCTTATTGAAAAAGTACGGACAACAGCTTTCTACAGAAAATAACAGGAGGCTCTGAGTTTGATACTTTGTAGATTGTAAATCTGCTTGATCGTCGTCACATATAAAATACCCTTCTCAAGTTGCTTTCTCTAGATTCGGAAGGGATAAAAACTCGTAGTTCACCACCAATTTTGACCAAATTGAAAAAAAAAATTGGTTACATCTCACACCAAAAGCAAATCTATGACCAAATCTCTCCTCTTTATCTTCAATAAATTAACAACCACTAAAAAGCAAAAGCACAAAAATGGAGCAAGATTTGATCATTAATTAGAGATGAAGGAAAAACCCCAAAAAACAAGACAGGTACAGCAAAAGATGAAATGATAGAGAGCGACGTGGCCTCAAATAAAATGGAGCGTTTCCACTTGTGCTATATGTATATATCTGCACGCATCTTTTGCATGCTCCGTATTCAAGGACACCGAGTAACTCTCCCCTTATCTCACTTGTAACTCCCAAACCCTAAACCGCCAACGCACACCTCCCTAGATCTCTCCTCCCACCGCAACCCATTTTCCCCGGCAATGTGATTCCGACCCCAAACGCACAACCGCATTGTCCTTTTTGAGATGGCCTCCGCTTGCGTCAACAACATCGGGGTGTCGCCGGAGAAGTTCCCTCCAGCGACTTTCCCGTCGTACGGATGGCTGAGTCCTAGAATCTCCTTCAGCCGCGAGTTTCCCAACGAAGACGACGCTTCAAAGCTGGGAGCCGGGGCCAAAGCCTCGTCTCCGGCAAAGAACCAGCCGGACGGTCCAGATCCGGAGGTCTCCTGCGCCGAGTTTGAGTTCCGGTTGGAAGATCCCGTGGCGATGCTTCCCGCTGACGAGCTCTTTTCAGGCGGGAAGCTCATGCCGCTTCAGTTCTCCTCGGTCAAAGCTACGGTCAACGATCCGACTTCGACGGAGATCAGATCGCCGGACACGACCAAGTACCGCCGGAGAACTGAAATAATCGGTGCGGACCCGTACCTGTTCTCTCCCAAGGCCCCGAGGTGTTCGAGTAGGTGGAGGGAGCTCTTAGGCCTAAAGAAGCTCTACCAGAACAGCACCGCCACCACCACCAACGGTAACTCGAAGAGCGAGAGCCACAAGACGGCAGCGACTGTAAGCACAAGCGCGCCTAAATCTCTGAAGCATTTCCTTCACCGGAGCTCGAAATCTCTGTCCTCCTCCCCCTCCGCCTCCGACGCTTCCCTGAGCTTGCCGCTGCTTAGAGACTTGGACTGCGAATCGGTCTCGATTTCGTCGCGCCTCTCGCTCTCCTCCTCGTCTTCCGGCCACGAGCACGAGGACCTTGCAAGGCTCTCGCTCGATTCGGACAAGCCAAATCCGAACCCGACCATTTCTATCCACCGGACCAACCCGAGACAAGTGCGGGTACGGACGGTGAAGACTCGGGAGGCGACGAAGCAGAGATCGGCGGCGGATCAGGCGAGGGTGGGACGGAGCCCGATGCGGAGGGCTACGGGGGAATCGGGTACAGTGGCGAGCAGAGGAGTATCGGTGGACTCGCCGAGAATGAACTCGTCGGGGAAAATAATCTTCCAGAGCTTGGAGCGTAGCTCGAGTAGTCCAAGCAGCTTCAACGGTGGGCCCAGGTTGAAGCACAGAGGCATGGAGCGGTCCTACTCGGCCAACGTCAGAGTGACTCCGGTTCTCAACGTTCCGGTTTGCTCTCTCCGCGGTTCTTCCAAGTCGGGGTCGGTTTTCGGGTTCGGGCAGCTATTTTCCGGGTCGGTCCCGCAGAAGAAAGAAGGAAACCGCGGCCAGTACGGCCATTATGGCCATCATAGTCAAAGTAAGAACCGCACCGACCGAACCGCCTGAATCCCAATTGGGGGAACCCGTTTTGAAGGCGTCGTTTGATTCATCGTGTTTTGTTGTATGTAAATACGAGGCAGATTCTGATATTCTGATCCCAGATGTTAGCTATGTCGTTAGAGTTTAGATGGTGTCGTTTAATCCATCAAACCGACCATCGTCGTTAGTGTAAGACACTATTTCTGACTGTGACTGTGGTGCGTGAAGATCACGCGTGTCGGATGTACGTAGGACTTGCAAATAGGCTGTGCGGACTGGTCCTGCTAGAATCAACATGTTGAGCTTATCCATGCATTATTTTTCATTTTCTTTTTGGGCTTTTAATTAATCTAATTTTCATTAAAAGTGCTATATATATATATATATTATTTGCGGAATTTGGGAAATGATGCCAAATATTCGAAAGAGGCGCCAGCTCCTTTTTGTTTTTTTAGGCTTTTGTAATGTGTGATGTTAATGTTAGGGATTTAATTAGTCTGTTGGCAGTGTTTTAATGGGTCGGTGGAGACCCACATGTGACATCTAAGATTTCGTATAATTAGAGGATTTTAAGGCCTTAAACAATTGGAAAGAGGATTTTAAGGCCTTAAACAATTGAAGATACTGCATGTAACATGAAATTAGGCAAGGGGTTGAGGTTAGGCACGTCCCTAATGGGCACTTTATGCTTTATTAGAAGCTAAACTGAAATTAAAAACCATTTTATTTAGACTCCGGTTTACATGGGGACCCCAACGGATCAAAAATGGTACAATTCTCGTTTAATTGTGTGGGGGGCTTCAACATGAAAAAAAATTAACCTATTAAGCAATGTTTCTAATTCTTTCGAGCCTTCATTTATAGTGTTTTTCTCTTAAATGTGCGGTAATCAAGGCTTTTCATCTACTGAAGTGTAAATCTTAATCCCTCAACCTGTTTGTTGCCATAATTTGACACATTATAAAAGTTTATTTAGAGGATGTATTCAATTAAGAATTTGATGAATTCTCATAGACTCCCAAGGAGTCTATGAATTTTAATAGATTCATATAAACTCCACATGAATTTTAATGGATTCACATAGACTTCAAGTGGATTTAAAAGGAATTTTATACGATTTTTTTAAGAAGTTCAATGAATATTAATGGAGCTTTTATAAAATTTACAGAAGATGTCAAAGGTCACAACGAGGATGCCAAAAGAAAAGTAGAAAAGAAAAGAAGATTTCTACAGTGATGAAAGGGAGTGGTGTTGGCAAGTACAACATATATTGGGTGATTATCAGATACCAAGATCAGGTAAGGAAATTGAACAAATAAAAAAAGGATCAAGCAAGGAAATTGATGCTTAGAATTCGATTGAGTTGAATCAAGATTTAAGGTTCTCTAAAACAAATAATAAACAAAATTGGCCATGAGGAGAAGACAAGAACATTGTTGATTACAAGTTGTCTTCCTTGAAGATAAACAAGATAAAGATTTGGCCGTAGAGAGAAGACAAAAAATCGAAAAAGAAGTTTGTAGATTTCTTTGCATGTTACCTTTACATGTTTGCTTAGAAGAAGAGTTGGTTCATATCCAGATCTGCTCATATTTTGTAGATTAAGGAATCGCGATAAAATCTTACACTATGTTTGGATGAGGAAAACAAACTTGGAATTTGGTTAAAAGACAGAATCCGTAATTTGACATGCACCAATTCCCTTATTTGGATTCATAAACATAGGAATTTAGAATTTTTGTGTGGAAAAAAACTTGGAATTTGGGACCTCCAATCCCCAAATTTAAATTCCATGTAAATAGGTGTATTTCCTAATTTCTATGATTGAGAGCTTAAAAATAACAAATTTCGTATCAATTCCATTAGGTTAACCAAACAAGAAATTCACAAATTCTAGAAAATAAAATCCCTTCAATTCAATTTCTGTTATTTTAAAATTTCTTAGTAATCTTAAATTTTTATATCCAAACATAGTGTTAGGGGTAGAGGCATGATTTGTGAGGGCTTTTGGTATTGATATTTTCCACTCTAGAATCCACCAAAATCCTTCAACTCATAAATTCCTACAAATTCATTGAATTTTGAATACAACCATATTCTGCAACATTTTAAAAAACTCGAGATTGAATACCATCAGATTTTGATACTCTTCAAAAATCAAGATTGAATACCACTAGAATTTAATAGATTCATTTAAAATTTTAATTGAATACACATAGATTTATGAATTCTTTCAAAATTCATCAAAATCTTAATTGGATACATCCTTAATTTTTTTTTTTTGAACAAACAATATCATTTATACTAAGGGATAGAGGGTGGGCTTAGCCTTACAATGGACTAGTAATAATGTGGTTCAAATTCACCTTTGGTAAGAATCAAATATAAAACGTTTCACTTATAAGTGAAGATGAATACCACTATACCGTAGTACTAAGTGATAAAGTTTAGATGTTAATTTGGGATTAAATAAAAAAAGTTTTAACATTTAGGGCAACCAAAGTATTAGTCACACTTGTCAAGAGGGTTGGTTCAATTGGCAAGAGCGTGCTTGTGGCTAATTCTCAAGCAAAGTTTAATTAATGTTGTCAATAATTCTCGTGGTGATGTGCAATTTGTAAATTCTTATGTAAATTCATACCAATAATATTAGTGGACAGTTAAGTGCCATGCATAAGCCAATCTCTCCTTAAACTCTTTGTTACCCAAAAAAAAAAATGTATTAGTCACACTTTTGTGCTAACAAAATTCTAACAATTAGAGCCTAAATTGTAATTCTGGTCCAGAGGGCTTGTATATGGAATTATGGAGTGAGTGGTAGAGAAGAGTAGGGAGAAAGAAAGTGGTAGAGTGGAGGAGGAGGAGGAGAGGTTTTGGTTTCCAAATCTCTTTAGTTAGGCAGTCACGTCTCATAAAAACTCATCATAGCTCACCTCCCACGGCAGGGCGGCGCAGAGGACGTTGAGGGCGGTCATAGGTCTGCTCGGAATCTTTTTTGGGTTCAGATCAGAGGCTGGTTTTTGTCTCGTCACTTTGGATCACCACCCAGCCACCAACCAACGCCAACACCCTACGGCCTAAACCCTATTCAAAAGTACCTAGCTAGGATTTTATAGTATTTTATATTATTTTCTTGGATTTTATTGTTATACTTTATTTGGTGCCGTTCCCGGAATTTTAGATTTCGAATGATGTGGGTGTTTGACCAGGATTCGCCGGCCTTCTTGGGACCTATCTTTTCTGTCGTGTCTGGGTCGACTACCTTCCTGCTTCCTCCCTCCCTCCCTTCTTCCTCCTGTGACAAAACCCACTTGCATTTTATTATTCGACATCTCCTTGGAAATAAAAAATTCTGTACTTCATTTTTCGAGAAATTATAGAAAAAGTCTTTTTATTTCAACTTAACTGAAGCAATTATTCATTAACTAAAAATCGTAACTATTAGTTCTTTAACTCATCAAAGTGTGCAACTATTCTTTTCGTTGATTCCGTCAGAATTCCGTTAAAATGAGTCACATTGGAAGGGCTATTTCTACAATTGCACTAGAGATGATGGATCATTGCTCTAATAGGACTAAGGATGAGGGATCATTGATTTAATTTGGTTAAAGTTGAGAGACAATTACTATAATTTTTCTCATTTGGTTTTTTATATTTGCCCCTTAATTCAGCTTCACATGTGTGGCACGAGACTCGTTTTGAAGGAAGCTCTAACAGAGTGGACGAAAATGATCATAACTGCACATTTTGATGATTTAAGGGACCAATAGTCACATATTTTTAGTCGATGGATTATTACTCCAATTCAGTTAAAATTAAAGGATCATTGCTACAATTTCCTCAATTTTTCGTTTCGAGCAATTGTAGCAACTTTTTATTGGACCTTTGAGAAATCCTAAGTGTAATCTCTCCAAGTGGGACTTTCTGTCACCTCATAATTTAACGTCAGTTCTGATGACCATATTATAAACATTGTGCCAACAACATGAAGTGGCAAAAAGTTATGAAGAGTCCCAATTTTGAGAGAGTCTCATTAGCATTTATCTTGGACGTTTTACTTCAACTTCTTCTTTTCTTGTTTCATTGTATAACACTGCCATAACGATTCAAATCATATATTGAGCTTTATTAATACTCATTACAAACAATTAATTAAATATAAATCGTACAATCACTTAACAGTTATCCAATGAATGAAAATTGAACAAATCAAACGAAATTGAATTGGTTGGTTTTTGTAAAGTCGATCTTTAAAGAGTGTATTTTTACTATCCCCTTTTAAATCTACTTGACTCTATTCTAACTAAATAGATATCGGGTTCGATTATGAATGATGAGTTTGATAATGATTATGACTAGTATATTGTATAGGTGACACAAATCTACCTTAAAATACAATATAATTGCTTAAAAAATAAAATAATGTTACGCAATTCAAATTTGTAGTTATATTTTTTCCAAAATTTGTAGTTACTTATAAGCTTATTTTTTGCCACATCCCTTATAATTTTATTTCAGTCTCACTTTGTCTCTGAAATTAAAATTATATCATTTTACTCTTAAAACTCAAATTTTGCATTGTTCAAACAAACTTAAAGATGTGGCATGACTTGGACCCACTTACCTCTGTTGAGATTTGAAGTGTACAAAATAATATTGAAAATATTTAATATTTTGAAACTAAAAGAAAAAAAAAATTCAAAATCCTCCTTCCTTCTTCCCCTTCACCTCCGCACCTCCTTAACTTAACTTGCCATAATCCAAACGACCCACCCACTCACCGAAATCAAACTTCTTTCTAACAACTTCCAGAAAAATTCGTTCTCGGTTAAACCCATTTGAAAATTTGAATCAAGAAACCAAAGTTTCATAGGATCGTAAAGAATCACCAAACCAGACTTTGTTTTATTGTTTCCTTGTTTCCAGTACAATGACCTTGGAGTGCCTGGGTGGAATTGAAAGTTCCTCATCCTCGCTTTCGCGGCGAAAAAGCGATAACATCCGACATGCAGAGAGTTCAGGCTCCAGCATTCTTCCCAGTTTTGAACACAAACTATTACTTGTACTAAACTCAATCAAACAACCAAATAAAACCACTTCACAAAAGTATTATAGGCCCAAAACATCAAGGTACTTTTTAATATTATTTTTGCACACATTGCACGGTGGGTTGGAAAAATCGAAAATCGAACCGAGGCTGAAAAAACCGAATCGAACCGAATCTGGTTGGTTCGGTTTCGGTTTTTGGGGTTTGGAAACCGAATTGAACCGAAGTTAATTTATTAATTAATAATCCTAATTCTAAAACGACACCGTTTTAAACCTAGGTCCTAATCCTCCTCTCTCGGTCTCGCCCTTTTTCCCATTTCCCAGTTCGCGCAGCAACCCACAAACTCCACCTCTCCCCCAAATTCGCCCAGTCCCACTCCACTCTCTTCAACATTGTCATCTCCGCCCGCCCCTCCTCCATTTGCATCCGCGTCTTCCACTTCCTCGACGGCACCGCCCCCTCTAGATCCTCTTTTTTTCTGGCCCTGAGCTTGACGCCTTTGGCTCTGACGTCTCTGAGAAGCTTCTCGTGTCGTGTTGGAAGGCGTTCAGGTCGTCCGCCTTTTGGTTCAAGGACGGGTGGGCCCGAGTCATTCCAGGTTACCATAGAATCCCTTGTAATTTGGTTAATTAGATTGAAATTTGGTGCAAATAGCAGGTGAGGAACAAGGTGTTTATGCCCAGAGGTGAACCCATACTCTCACTTTTAATTTGCTATTCTACTTATACAGTTTTAGAGGTTTGGTTTGAATGTTTGCTCTCTGTGGTTGCCCGAGTCATTCCAGGTTACCGTAGAATCCTATGTAATTTTGTTAATTAGATTGAAATTTGGGGTTAAAATTGAACTGAAAATTGGTGCAAATAGCAGGTGAGGAACAAGGTGTTTATGCCGAGCGGCGAACCCATACTCTTACGTCTAATTTCCTATTCTACTTATACAATTTTAGAGTTTCGGTTTGAATGTTTGCTCTCTGTGGTTGTTTGGACCATTGTTGCATTGCTCTCTGCAACAAGGCTCAATTGAAAGAAAAATCAAAATTCCAAAAAAAAAAAAAGGAGAAAAACCGAACCGGGCCGAAACAGAACTGAGAAAAACCGAACCAAATACAAACTGAACTGAACACAAACCGATAGAAAACCGAACCGAACTGAACCGAACAGTAATTTCGGTTACATGGCAGTGTAATTGTAAATATAAATTATTTCCCTTTTTTTTCATAAAAGGAAGACAACTGATGGCAAACTACGGTTATCTACCATTTTAAAGCCTGGAGAGGCTCTGGGGAATTCCACCCTGCCCCCTGACCAAAGTCAAGCAGACTCACCATCTCGGAGCATCGAACTCAGAACCTATCTTTTTGGAAATATGCAGTCTGTGCCCTTAACGTTAGGCTACTTGCTGTGGTCAATTGTAAATATAAATAGATGGGACTCAATCATGTCATGTTAGTGGATATAACAGACATTGTGACGGAATAGGGGAATGTGGTAAAGTGATGCAAAAACTAAGTTTTAGGGGGAAAGTGGCTTAATTTAATTTTAGAGGTCAAAGTAAGATTGAAGTGGAGTTCAGGAGGCATGGATAAAAAATAAGTCTTATTTATGTTCAATAGATAATTAGAAAGATGTTCAAAATTGCATATTTTTAAGAATATACAAGATTGACGTAGAAAATGATAGATTATTCTGGTGTCGATATTTTGCACCTATCTTTGTAGAGTGCAGACTAATGCTATTCATATGTGCAACTAGGGGTGGGCACAAATTGATTAGGTTCGACAGGAACTTTCTCAAATCATGACCAACCAAATAAGTTCGTTTAGTAGACTCAGGTGATATTTTTCTTTTTAATGTTGAAGTGATTTAAATCTTCCATTTTCCAATGATAAAAAAGAAGAGAATACGAGATTTTGTTTTATTTTAACGATCTAATAACCACGTTAACGACATGTATCCATAATATCGTAGGGTTTTGTAGCAAAGTTTGAATTGACCAAATCTTTACGGTTGGACAAGTCCTTCACTCTTGCCCATTTAACTCAGACAACGTCAATGGAGAAATTTTTCTTAGGATGGGATAGGTTAATTTGATGAAACCCATGGAATGGAAAGTGCATTTGCCAAGTGATGGTTTACTGCTAAACGTTACTTTCTCTATTCTTATCATTCACCTTTTTACTTTTTAGCGAAAAAATGTTCCAAAATTTTTCTTTAAATTCTTAAGATTGACAAATATCCCAAAGTTAAAGTTGTGCGGGATAAAAAAGTGAATAATTAAAAAGAACGTGCCATTGAAAAATGAAGAAAAAAAGGCTGGAAATGGAGAATCAAAGAAAGAGCGTGCTAATGGACAGTCATACCTCTGAATAGATTCCCCATCTCCCAGTCCAATTCACCCTCTTCTGTTTCGTATGCTGCTGAGCTGATATCTCGTAAAATAGAACAATTTACGTACAACGGGTTGCTTGTACACGAATATTTCAAACAAATAATGTAATATCATATAAAGTAAAACTCGCAACGAACTCGTTCCATGTGAATCGCTGGGACGAGAGATGAGAAAGAGAGTATGAGACAAGGGAAAGTGTGTACAAATGTATAGGGTAGGGCTGGGGAAAGTGTAGGGTAGGGTTTGGGGATGGAGGGCCAACATTTGTTGTTGGGTGACTTGGATATATTCCTGTCCTCATCGTTAAGATTGACAACTATATATATTTGGACCAAGATTCTCTCTCCCATTTTTTCCATTCCCTTCCATCTTTTCTTTTTATATTATTTATTTTGTCTTTTTTCTTTTATAAAAAATTAATATAAGATGTTGACATTACTTAATTGCGACCATTCAAATAGAAGAAGATGAAAAATGAAGGAGAAAAGAAAAAAAAAAAAGAGAAAATCGTAATCCTATGTATTATAAGTTGATCTCACAATTTGGTACACAGTGTGGGGGCATGTGAACTACTTGAGGTCACATCATCGTATCTATCTTTAGCTACTCCACTTCACTTTAGACTTTAGATGGATGGATGGAATGAGCATCCGCTCCATATTCTCTTTGTGAGGATTCCGAAGATTTTTTAATTACGTCTGTTTATCGTATATTGTGCAGTAAAAAATCATTGTAAACTTTTTTATTTAAAATTGAATATAAACAATACTTGATGAAAATTGACCGCATGATGTACGATGAACGAACATGATTGGAGGATTCCCAGGATCCTCATTCGGATGGATGGATGGTTTGTTATCATATTTTAGGGTTAATGTCAGTTTACTACTCTAAAGTTTTGTGATTTTCAACATTTCATACATGAAGATTTTTTGTCCTAGTATGGTACCTAAAGTCATAATTCTGAGACACTTTCATACATCGGTTAAGTTTTCTGTCAAAAACTCTATTAACTGATGACACAACGCTCGATAATGATTGGGCATCACGTGTCAATATGGGCCCACGTGGATATTTAAAAATTAAAAATTTAAAAATTAAAAATTTTAAAAAAAACTTTTCTCTTCCTCTTCTTGATGCCGATTTTTTATCCATCCCCCCTCCCTCTTCACCTCCCCAACCCATCTCCTCCCTCTCCTCCACCATCTTCACCTCATTTCCCTTCTCTCTCCCTAGATCAACCTGTACCCAACCCTAATCCTCAAAATTTTGTACCCCATAAATTTTATTCCTATTTTTGGGCATTTCTTGGATCGAGTTGTCGCAGAAGGACTTGATTTCGGGCAATCAGAGTTTGGAATCGGAGGCAAGGCAGGGGGATTTGAAAGGGATGTTAAGCCAAGTGTCGAGGATCTCGACGACAGAATCGGTGAGGACGTTAGAGTTGTTGGTGAAGCGGGAGTTCTGGGAGTCGGAGGGGGTGAAATAAGTGGTAGCGAATTTGCCGGGGAATTTGTTGGCAAACATGCCAACTCTTAGGCCAGTGCAACAGGTCTTGACAAAATCGGAAGAGGAAGAGGAGACAAGATGTGAAGTCTATATTATTGTTTGGCTTCCATTGTCAAATGTTGTAAATTGTACCATTATGCTCGAGTTGGATTTATGGTTAAAATGTTACTTTGGGATCTGGCTGTTAAAAATATCATCTTAATAGCTTAACTTCTCTCATCAAAGGTTTGTTTATTCATATGCATTTCATGCTATTAGTTCCAGTACATTCTGTCTAGTGGTTCTATCACGTCAAAACTTCTCACTGCTTTTTCAGGTGAGTTGGGCACACACTTTTAAGATAACCCACATGGGCCATCTGACATCTTTTTCCCAAAAATCCTTTTTTCAACCATAGACCTTTCCATATTGCTTTTGCACATGACACATGGCTTTTCTTGTCCCATTTCTTATCTGAAAATCAACCATCTTTATAAAGATCAATCTAGGGTCCATTTGGTTTTTGGGGGTTTAAGATTGGAAAATTTTTGAAAGCTTTATTTTTCATCTTCATCTCAAATCTCCTAGGAGTGTTAAGCATATTTTATGGGTAATGTTCTTCATCAAATATTTCTAAATCTATCTTTGAAATTGCTTGCTTAAATTCGTTTTATATACTCATATGTTTTAGCTAGGAGTTTTATATTTTTAGAAAAGAGTTGATTTTAGTTTTAAGCTACTTATTGTGTTCTTCATCGATACCCTAGCCACAAAACCTTATTCATGCATCAAACACCAAATTATTGCATATTAGGTTGTCTTCATGGTTTTGTTTTAATTTGGTGGTCAAGTTCTTCAAGTTTCAAATCTTTAACCTGACCCAATTTTTGGATTCTCGTCAGTTTCTTCTTTCAACTATTTGACTGAAAAAATTGACTAGTCATTGAATCTAGATTGCACACTATCATCATTTCCATATCATTTGCATTTGTTGGTGGTGGTCTCGGTGCCACAAGGTGAAGAGTTCAGGAGGCGTTGCCATCTTGTGAAGACTGGAGACAACACCTTTTTTGGTGCCATAAGGTGAAGAGCTCAGGAGGAGCTGCCACTTCGTGAAGACCGAAGGAATCAGTTTCGTGTAAGGCAAAGTTGCACAAAGGTACAACTGCTCCGTAGACTAGGTCTAGGAATTGAGCTTTGTATGGTACTGTGTAAGAATCTTGTTTACACTTATGGATTGAACTTAGTGGTGAGTCCTCAATTTTTTAACCCAAAGGTGGGTTTTCCGGCCAAAGACTTCTTGCATTCTTTGTCTCTTAAACTTGTCCACATATTTTATTTACTTGCACATGCTTCATGCATCCTATGAATTGTTATTTGATATGTGCTAGAGACTACACTGCATATTATAAGCAATGAACTGAATTGTTGTTGACTATGATAACTTGTAGTGAACCAAGTTTGATTTGTAGGTTTGCGTTTAATTAACTGAAAATTTTGTATTTAGTTGACTGGTGAGCTTGACTAGTCAATCCAGCATACTTTAATTCACAATTGCTTTGTCATTGCTGTTTGCATAATGAACTAATATGTAAACATGTTCAAATTTAGGAATTATTGTTGTAACTAATATGGGCAAACTCTGATTAGTTGAACATATTGGTCAATTAGGATTTGTTCTTACAACTGCACTTCATATCATTGACTAACTTGTAAATAGTTTACTAACTCATTTGACAAGTCTACTGTGCAAAGTTAAATTTTTATTTGCAGGATGTTCCGCCTAGTACCTAATTTCACATGAGCTGCGAGCGACGACGAGGGAGATGTTGCAAACAGGAAGAGAACTGCGAGCTGCGAGTGGGTTTCGAAGGAAGTCTGTGATCAGGTTTTATTGGGGCGTGTGTGCGAGCGAGTTAACGTAGGGGGAGATGTTGCAGATGGGAGGATAGGAGGCGATGCACTATATATGGCATTCACCTTCGTCCCCAGAAATGGCCGCCTCTTTGTTCATTTTTAAATTTTTTTAGGATTTTTTATTTTAAAATTTTAAAATTTCCATGTGAGCCCTTAATGACACGTGGCACCTAATAATTGTTTACATAGGCGCTACGTTACCAGTTAACTACTGACTTAACAGCCAGCTTAACGGATGTAGTAAACTGAGAAAAAGTGTGTTATTTCATTACTTGAATCATATTTTTTAGCCTACATGATATGACGGTTGATGGTTAAATATAAAGAATTCAATTATCAACCATCACATCATGTGGTTTACAAAATATGATAAAAAAAATGGTCTATCTAGCATATTTTCCTTATTTTATTTATCAATCAACAATATTGTTCATGAGATTTGAACTCAAATGATAACATACTTTTGAGAAAAAATAAAACTTTACGGAACCAAAAACACGTACGTAGCTAGCTAATTAAATACATGGTGGAGAGATCATACAAATTGAACAATGATTGGGTGATGTTGGATATATAGCAAAGTTTGCACACATTTGTTAATACTCATCCTCGCCTACATATTCAGTGAACCACATGGTTTCCGTTACGTATCTCTATTTCTCTCCAGAGGTGTGTATCTATAGGTTAGGTCTTCCCCGATTGATGACTACGGGCGACAGTGATAGGACTACATATATGTTTCAGCTCTGAGACGATACCAAGGACTGCTGCTTTCGTTGGGATAGCCCTCCAGCTGGGGGACAACTCCTAGGTAAGCAAGCACTAGCAGTAGCAGGCGGTGCACTTGCAGCCCTTGGCTTGGTTTGGCTTGGTTTGGCTTGGCTCGGGAGTAGTTCTACTTGTATAATAATGTTTAAAATCCAACGTGCATGGGACCCGATTTAATTTCATGCACTAGGATATGTAGAAACAACAAAAACGACATTACCCTTGTTAAGTTGTGTAGTGTTGTCCTGTCATTTGAGTGTTCGAGGCTTCGAGCCAGCACAGATTTAAATTCCAATAAGAGTTGGTGTAGTGGCGTACTGGCGTTTCTTTTCTAATGTGAGAATGAGGTTCAAAGTTTGTCTTATATCTCATAATATATAATCCTTGTTAGATTTACGTACATGGAATTGAAATAAGAAGAAATTGGAGTGAGCAATTAACAGGGTTATGAAGGAATTAGAGTGCGCATGAAACGAAAAAATGTACTCCTATAAGTTGAATCACAATAAAATTGTTATTAATTGTCATAAATCGAATGAAGAATGAGTTTGGTCAACTTTTACAAAATGAACTTTATTTTTCATTGGAAATGTTCATTCCTTTTATCATCATGAGAAATCCTAAGGAACACTCTTAAAAGTGATACTCTTTGCCACTCATGTTTTTACCACAATATTTTATGAGAAATGCTAAGGAGACTCTCTTAAAAGTGGGACTCTCCATCACCTCATATTTTTGGCACAATTCTCATGCCAACATTATACAACATAGTGCCAAAAAGATGAGGTGGCGGAGAGTCCATGGAGAGTCTGCTATGAGAGAGACTTGATAAGTCGATTTTATATTATGTATTTGATCCTATTCTTAGTTATAATTTATTGTTTATTTTGGTAAATTTTGATCTAATGTAGGAGATTCGACTTCCTCTTAAGCATAAAGTAATCAAACGAACGAATTTTGGAGCAATTCTAATTGGAGGATGTTCATGAGTCTTTCAAGATGATTGTATCAAAGTTTCAGATTTTTCTACTGAGTCGTTTGACCGTGGCAATGAAATAAAGGCCCAACGTGCAACTTTTCTAGATTGATGTTTTTGGACATTTTGGAGGTCAAGATGGCTATTTTGAGGAAGATTCCTTTTGAGGATTTGTAGGGGACGAGTTAAGCTTTCAAAAGAGACATTCTGGGACCAAATCGGAGTTGATTTGGTCAGTCAAAAGTCTGATTTTCTGAGAAGTCTGAATTTCAGTTCAAATAGAAAACTTTTTATTTGCTGTTTTATTATTTTATTATGTTTGCTAGCTTTATTCTAAGACATTTTCTAGGTAGGGTTTTATTTTGTACTAGTATAAATAAGGTTATTTAGCCATTAGGGTTTTGGAAAGAAAGGAGGATTACACGCGCACTACTTTAGAGAGCTTTTGAAGTTTATTTTCAAGGTGTTTTTTTTCCATGTTGTTAATAATATTATGTTTTATGATTGTTCGTAATTAATTTCTTTTGCTAGGGCTAAGCTTTGAGCCGTAGCAAGAATATGTAGTTTCTTTTCAATTTACCGTTTTAAACTATCTAAGTATCTTAGTGATTCGCGACCATTAAGATATTTAGAAAAATAATTTGATGCAATTTTGGTCTGAAGGTTCCTGAAATTGGCGCTGGCTTCTTGTGGTTAATAATTGTAATTTCACTTAGGATGAACACTACGTTTTAAGGGTTGCATTGTTTTTTAAAGGGTTTTCATAAACTTAATGAGTCTTTCATGTTCATATTTGATCCGAACGTCCGAATATGTTGCATGTTAGATATATATTCTATGTTGCAGGTTCCAAGTAGGATATATATTAGGAAAACCTAACCTTCAAAATATGCATGAGTAATTCATAAGTAATTTGAAGAATTACGTATAATTGCTAAGGTGACGGTAAAACCGTAGTGCTTTTACAAATAGTGCCACTTTGAATTGATTTTCTTTAAATTGATTTCTTATATTTTTTAATTAAATTCGTTTTTATTATTTTAAATTCTAAAATCAACATTTTTCAAACTTTGTTTTAAATAATTAAGTAAGAGTTGGTTTTCAATACAAATTATTCATTCAATCCATGTGAAGAAAAACCTTGCTTAAACTGTTTATACTACAATTACCTTATTTTCTTGCAAGTATTTTTAAGTATTTTTATCCTTATTTGTGCAAACAGTAAAAATCCTATCAAGACTCCTTAGCATTTATCAGGTTTTATAATATTGACACATAAATTAACGTTAAATTGTAAGATGACAAAAAATCTATGAAAAATTTCACTTTAAGAGAGTCTCCTAGCATTTCTATTTACATCATCATCAAAAGATCATCTCAAAAAAAATTCATTTTTGAAGACTGAACCATCGTTGTGTTTGATTCATATGAATTACTAAACCATTTCCAAATCCTATATAATGCGATGTGGGTCATTGAAAACAGAGCCACTCTTTAACTTGTTTTCTGTTGTTCCATAGCACAGCTGAAATAGCCACCAACCAGTGTGCTTGACGAGGTTTTGACTTGTTGAAACACTCGATTGAAAACTCAAATAGGTCGGCTAATTGGTCTCATAAACAAACCAAAGAAAAAGAAAGAAATAATCAAATTCTAACTGCCTTTCATGTATTTTATACATTTACCAACTCCTCCCTTGATTTATGCTCTCTGCTTTGTATGTTCGATACTTTGTTAACCATTCTGTCAACCTTGTCTGGTACACAAAAAATGTCACATGCTCTATTATAACTGAAATATACTTTTCATCTTGTTGTGTAGAAAATTCACATAAAGATGGCGGCATTCAAAAGTACAAAGAAATATATAAAATATTGTTATTTGTAATTAATTATGCATTAAACTTTTTTGGTGTTCATATTCTTGAAACATGATTTGCAGTAATGATTTGTACTTGTGCGTCTGATCACACTCCAAAGGGGGCAGGAACCTTACACACTCCAACAAAAGGTGTGCCTCAAAGTGTTGTTTTATAATTTATTTTCTCCAAAAACAAAAAGCAGCCCTATTAATTTTTTATTTTTTGGTGGGAAGGGCGTCAGGTAGTCGACAACCGGCACTCCATGATCACGTCGGATCCTTATGAAAATGAATCCAGAACGAAATCGCGCTAAAGCTAGGGCGTCACCCGTAAGTGGCGCGCTGTGTGGCCCGAGCACAGTGATAAGTGAGCAAGGGTCGCTGTATCTCCATCGGCACCCGGATGTAGTGTTAAATGAGCAAGGGGGCTATAGAAACTTCTTTTCGAACGACTCCACTCAAAGTTGTTTGGGAGCATATGCTCTTATCAACTTTACACGGGACACACAAAAGAAGTACTTTGATCCTATTAGACGGGGAAGGGTGAAGAAGCTAGGACAGAAGGGTAGAGTTCAAGAGAGCAAAATGCGTTTAGGAACGTGGAATATAGGAACCTTGACGGGAAAATCTATGGAAGTAGTAGAAGTTATGGTGAGGAGAAGGATAAATATTATGTGCCTACAAGAAACTAAGTGGGTTGGTCGTAAGGCAAATGATCTAGAAAACTCAGGGTTTAAACTATGGTATTCGGGCACAAATAGAACGAGAAACGGTGTTGGCATCATCGTGGACAAGACCTTGACACAAGATATTGTAGATGTCAAGAGGGTAGGAGATAGAATCATGGCAATCAAGATTGTAATAGGACAAGAACTTATCAATGTGATTAGTGCGTACGCACCTCAAGTAGGGTTGGATACGAGTTCGAAGGAGAAATTTTGGGAAGATCTTGGAGACTTGGTGCAAGGAATTGCTCAGACGGAGAAGTTATTTATTGGAGGAGATTTAAATGGACACGTGGGCAGGGAGACAGGCAACTATGGAGGTTTTCATGGTGGCCATGGTTTTGGGGAGAGAAACGAGGATGGGGAAGCTATCTTGGATTTTGCAATGGCATATGATCTCTTCTTAGCCAACACCTTCTTTAAGAAGAGAGAAGAACATGTGATCACCTACAAGAGTGGGTCGTCAAAAATACAAATAGATTTTCTTCTAATGAGGAAAGGGGATCGTATAACTTGTAAGGATTGCAAAGTTATACCAGGAGAGAGCGTGGCTAATCAACATCGCTTGTTGGTGATGGATGTACATATCAAAAGAGTGAGAAAAAAGAACAAGACTTGGAAGTGTCCAAGGACTAGATGGTGGAATCTAAAAGAAGAAAAACAAGTCATTTTCAAAGAGAAAGTAATCACCCAGTGTGTGTGGGATAGAGAGGGGGAAGCTAACCAAATGTGGGATTCCATGGCTAGTTGTATCCGAAAAGTAGCAAAAGAGGTATTAGGAGAGTCCAAGGGCTTTGCCCCACACCAAAAGGAATCTTGGTGGTGGAATGAGGAGGTACAAGCAAAGGTGAAGGTTAAGAAGGAATGTTGTAAAGCCTTATACAAGGATAGGACCGATGAAAATGGTGAAAGGTATAGAAAAGCGAAGCAAGAGGCGAAGAAAGCTGTGAGAGAAGCTAAGTTAGTGGTTTATGACGATATGTATAAGCGACTAGATACCAAAGAAGGAGAGTTGGATATCTATAAACTAGCTAGAGCAAGGGAAAAGAAGACAAGGGACCTAAACCAAGTGAGGTGCATCAAGGATGAGGATGGAAAGGTTCTTGCTACAGAGAACGCGGTTAAAGACAGATGGAAAGGTTATTTTCATAATCTTTTCAATGAAGGACATGAAAGGAGTGCTTCTTTAGGGGAGTTGAGTAACTCAGAAGAGTGTAGAAACTACTCTTTTTATCGTAGAATCCGGAAGGAAGAAGTGGTTGTAGCTTTGAAGAAGATGAAGCATAGAAAAGCAGTAGGCCCAGACGATATACCAATCGAAGTGTGGAAAGTTTTGGGAGAGACAGGTATAACATGGCTCACTGACCTTTTCAATAGGATTTTGAAAACGAAGAAGATGCCGAATGAGTGGCGAATGAGCACTTTGGTGCCTATCTACAAGAATAAGGGTGATGTACAAAATTGCATGAACTATAGGGGTATTAAGCTAATGAGTCATACAATGAAGCTCTGGGAGAGAGTCATTGAGCATAGATTGAGGCAAGAGACACGGGTTTCGGACAACCAATTCGGGTTCATGCCAGGGCGCTCAACCATAGAGGCAATCTATCTCTTACGAAGATTGATGGAAAGATATAGAGATGGGAAAAAGGATTTACACATGGTCTTTATAGATTTGGAAAAAGCGTATGATAGGGTCCCAAGAGACATTCTTTGGAGGATTTTAGAGAAGAAAGGAGTACGAGTAGCATATATCCAAGCTATACATGATATGTATGAAGGAGCAAAGACTGCCGTAAGAACTCATGAAGGACAAACCGAAAGCTTTCCCATAACTGTAGGATTACATCAAGGCTCATCCTTAAGTCCTTACCTTTTTGCGTTGGTAATGGATGAGTTAACAGGACATATTCAAGGTGATATTCCTTGGTGTATGCTTTTCGCAGACGATATAGTGTTGATAAATGAAACTTAGGAAGGGGTAAATGCAAAGCTTAACCTTTGGAGAGAAGTGTTGGAATCTAAAGGTCTTCGCCTAAGCCGATCAAAGACAGAATATATGGAGTGCAAGTTCAGTGCAAATGGAGGCCAAAACGAGTTAGGGGTAAGGATTGGAGATCAAGAAATACCAAAGAGCGACCGTTTTCGTTACCTAGGATCTATCTTGCAAAAGAACGGAGAATTAGATGGAGATCTCAACCATAGAATACAAGCTGGATGGATGAAGTGGAAGAGTGCATCTGGCGTGTTGTGTGACCGCCGTATGCCACTGAAGCTCAAGGGAAAATTTTATAGGACGGCAATAAGGCCGGCGATGCTGTATGGCACAGAATGTTGGGCGGTGAAGCATCAACACGTACACAAAATGGGTGTAGCGGAGATGAGGATGCTTCGCTGGATGTGTGGGCACACGAGAAAGGATAAGATTAGGAATGAGGATATCCGGGGTAAAGTAGGAGTAGCCGAAATTGAAGGAAAGATGAGAGAAAATCGGTTACGGTGGTTTGGACATGTGCAAAGAAGGCCTACTGACGCTCCGATTAGAAGATGCGACTATGGGATAGAGGTTCAGGGCCGAAGGGGTAGAGGAAGACCTAGGAAAACTTTGGAAGAGACCCTAAGAAAAGACTTAGAGTACTTGGATCTAACGGAGGACATGACACAGGACAGAACACAATGGCGTTTTAAGATTCATATAGCCGATCCCACTCAGTGACTTGGATTTTCCAAGTCTCCAACCGAGACGTTTTCCTCACTCGGGAAATTAAGGGAACACTACCTCAACCTATATGCTCCACTCACAAAGCTTCAACATACAAGCTTCAACAAAAGAAAATTCAAAGAACTTAGCGAAGAAGGCTTTGGTGTATTTAACACAATACGTTGAAATGAAGGAAAGCTTATTTATTGATATCCTCGATAAGTTACAAATATGTACATATACTTGAGTCAAAATAAACAAACAAGAGGGAGCCTTCACAAAGGTTGCTTAGGAGAAGTCTCAGCAGTCGGTAGAGCCCCAGAAAGAGAGGGCACCGGAGGGGGATCATTCGGAGCCTCAGTACTGGACAAAACCCTAGAAGGAAGAGGCATCAGAGGTTGATCATTTGGAGCTTCATTACGCGGTACAGCCCCAGAAGACGAAGGCAATAAATGCCTTTGGAACAAACCCACAAATCTCTGATGATCAAGTAAAACCTGACCATCAGATTCCTTCATCTGGTCAAGCTTCCTCTTCATGTTTGTAGCATAGTCATGTGCGAGCCGGTGCAACTGTTTATTCTCATGCTTGAGCCCTCTAATCTCCTGTTTGAGACTCATCACTTCAGCCGCCAATGATTCAACTTGGCGGGTTCGAGCAAATAGGCGTTGGGCCATATTAGACACTGAACCTGCACACTGAACACTGAGAGCCAGAGAATCCTTAACAGCCAACTCATCAGACCGTTTGGAAAGTAGTCTGTTATCTTTGGGAGTGAGAAGGTTCTTGGCCACTACCGCAGCGGTCATATCATTCTTCATCACGGAATCCCCAACGGTAAGAGGACCAGTAGGGGAGACGAAGGATGGGCGCCATATGTTGTCTGGAGAAGGCGGGGCTGCCTCTTCAACAAGGTTCAAGTCAAAACGACGGTCGGAGGGGCCAGACATTTTCAAAGGTGTTGAAGAGAGAAGAGGTCGGACAAATCAAGATCTTAGAAGTGCAAGAATGGAGCTTCTACTAGTGGATCTTCAAGTGTGCTTTGGAACTTAATGTCAGCCCCTATAAAAATTTGCACTCGACGAAGCTTCAAAAATCGAAGAGGCGCCTGCTCAGAAATCGAAGAGGCGTTTGCTTTCTCAAAAGCTGGGCTGCTCAGAAACCACGAGGGTCGATCTCAGAAATCGAAGAGGCGTTTGCTTTCTCAAAAGCTGGGCTGCTCAAAGACCACGAAGGCCGATCTCAGAAATCGAAGAGGTTTGCTTTCTCAAAAGCTGGGCTGCTCAGAGACCACGAGGGCCGATCTCAGAAATCGAAGAGGCTTGCTTTCTCAAAAGCTGGGCTGCTCAGAGACCATGAGGGCCGATCTCAGAAATCGAAGAGGCACCTACTTTTCTAGCCTTGTCAGCACCTGTCACATGCACACTCAGCTTTGCGGAAATTATGGGCATTCTGTCGAAGATTTCTGGCGAAGTAGAAAGCACATGAATCGTACTGTTCAATCACCCACTTCCCACACGCAATAGTAGCTCATGGGTACCACATATAACTTTGCCAAAGTTCTCTGACAAAGTTGAGACATGTGAAGTTTGCAGCTCCCACTACATCGCTCTGACCAAGAAGGGTAAAAGAATTGCAAAGAAACAACACTAACAAAGTTTAGACACATAAATTTTGAAGGTCTAGCTTCCATATTATTACCCACAAGGGTAAAGGAACAGTACCACTGCTGGATAATTGGAATGTCCCGGTGTGTCAACCTCTGTGCTTCGTGGCAAGGTAGACTAGCAAACATACCCAACCTTTACTCACATTGGAGAAAACACTCCCAACAAGATTGCTTGCTCCAAAATCGAAGAGGCACCGCCCTCCGAATCTCGAGAGCCAGACTCCCAACATGATTACTTTCTCAAAAATCGAAGAGAGGGTAAAGGAACAGTACCACTGCTGGATAATTGGAAAGTCCCTGTGAGTCAACCTTTGTGCTTCGTGGCAAGGTAGACTAGCAAACATGCCCAACCTTTACTCACATTCGAGAAAACACTCCCAACAAGATTGCTTGCTCCAAAATCGAAGAGGCACCGCCCTCCGAATCTCGAGAGCCAGACTCCCAACATGATTACTTTCTCAAAAATCGAAGAGAGGGTAAAGGAACAGTACCACTGCTGGATAATTGGAAAGTCCCTGTGTGTCAACCTCTGTGCTTTGTGGCAAGGTAGACTAGCAAACATGCCCAACCTTTACTCACATTCGAGAAAACACTCCCAACAAGATTGCTTGCTCCAAAATCGAAGAGGCACAGCCTTCCGAATCTCGAGAGCCAGACTTCCAACATGATTACTTTCTCAAAAATCGAAGAGACACCGCTCTCCGAATCTCGAGAGCCAGACCCCCAGCAGGATTGCTTTCTCAAAAATCGAAGATGCATCGTTCTCCGAATCTCGAGAGCCAGATCCCCGACAGGATTGCTTGTTCGAAAACCGAAGAGGCACCACTTTCCCAACTTCAAGAGCTGGATCTCCTTGGATAAAGCCTGTCTGTAATCTTCACACGCAACATCAGCTTTCCAGATACCACAGACCACTTTTTCAAAGTGCTCTGACAGAGTTAAAACATGTGAAGCTGGCAGCTCCCACTACCGTGCTATGACCAAACAGGGTAAAAGAATAACATTATTACTTGATGTTAGGGAGACTCCTATATATGTCGACCTCCATCCCTAATGGACAGGCAGACCAGCAAAAATGCTCAACCCTTTCTCTTATCTGAGAGGGCACTCCCAACGAAGCCTTTCGAAATATTCAGCTTTCTTTCCCCCCGATAATACCTCTGTAAACAAGTTATACTAGAGCAAGAATATCTCATATCATCAGGGTTAAAAGCAAGAGTATCCCATATCATGCTTTTTCCCTGTCTTTTCCTTTGGCCTTGTTCTTACCTGCAAGACAAGGAGAAAGAGAGCAATCAGTCAGCACTTGGAATCAAGCTTCCAGCCAGGAACTGACTGCCTGGAACCCCTTACCTGATTACTTACCTGGCATTGCTCTCGAGTACTCATCTTCAACATCTTATGCTTCCAGGGAAGATACCGCATCTGCCTGAGGAACAGATAGGGCAAGTGAGAAGGATACAATGAAGCATGTGGAGACAAGCGTAACAGCACACGTGCCAATACATCCACTACTCTGTCAAAAGCAAAAGTATCCCATATCAGCAGGGTCGAACGTACTCTAGATTTGATGGACTTGTTTTGACCCTCAAATTCTTCAGTCGACCTTATACTCTGGAGGAAACCAGAAAACCCTCCAGCCCAGTTCAAGAATAAGCCTGTGGAAAGTTACTTCTTCAAAAGCAAAAGTATCCCATATCATCTCTTCTCATTTTTCTTCTCTTTATCCTTCATGCTGCCTGCAAGATAGGGAGAATGTGAACAATCAGCCGGAGCTCTGATTGCTTACCTTGTCTGTCACCTCTTTCAGCAGATCCCCTAGCTCGGCGACTTGGGGGACTCCTACTACATGGTTTGTATCGCGCTTGACCAAGCATGAAACTACAAGTAAGCTTCAAGTGAAATTGATACATTACCTTGTGCATCTCCACCAGTTACAGATATCACCCCTGGATGGAGGAAGAGTACTTCCAAAGAAGATGCCATATCTACCTATGAGACAGATAAGGCAAG
This sequence comes from Malus domestica, assembly GCF_042453785.1. Taxonomy (NCBI): domain Eukaryota; kingdom Viridiplantae; phylum Streptophyta; class Magnoliopsida; order Rosales; family Rosaceae; genus Malus; species Malus domestica. The sequence goes on from NC_091665.1 coordinate 33,892,200, forward strand.
TCAAGACGATACCACACTCCGGTACTTAAAAGTTTCGTGGCTACGAGATCATTCTCCCACAATATTTCCTAATGTCATTTGTACTAAATCATTCACTTGTACTCACTAAAGGAGAGCTTGAACCTATGTACTTTTTAAACCCTTCACAATTAATGAGAACTCCTCTATTCCGTGGACGTAGTCAATCTGGGTGAACCACGTACATCTTGTGTTTGCTTTCCTATCTCTATCCATTTATATACTTATCCAACTAATGACCGGAGCAATCTAGCGAAGATCACAAAAAGTGACCATTTTCGCTACCTAGGATCTATCTTGCAAGAGAACGGAGAATTAGATGGAGATCTCAACCATAGAATACAAGCTGGATGGATGAAGTGTAAGAGTGCATCCGGCGTGTTGTGTGACCGTCGTAAGCCACTGAAGCTCAAGGTAAAATTTTATAGGACGGCAATAAGGCCAGCGATGTTGTATGGCACAGAATGTTGGGCGGTGAAGCATCAACACGTACACAAAATGGGTGTAGCGGAGATGAGGATGCTTCGTGGGATGTATGGGCACACGAGAAAGGATAAGATTGGGAATGATGATATCCGAGGTAAAGTAGGAGTGGCCAAAATTGAAGGAAATATGAGAGAAAATCGGTTTCGGTGGTTTGGACATGTGCAAAGAAGGCCTACTGACGCTCCGGTTCGAAAATGTGACTACGGGACAGATGTTCAGGGCTGAAGGGGTAGAGGAAGACCTAGGAAAACTTTGGAAGAGACCCTAAGAAAAGACTTGAGTACTTGGATCTAACGGAGGACATGACACAAAACCGAACGCAATGGCGTTCTAGGATTCATATAGCCGACCCCACTTAGTGGGAAAAGATTTTGTTGTTGTTGTTGTTGTTGTTGGTTTTTATTTTCTCTGGTATTAAAAATGGGTTCAGATGAGGAACCTTTGGTGAAGTCAGAGTGCTGTGCAGATAAAGTGAATAGGGTAGAGAGAGAGAGAGAGAGAGAGAGAGAGAGAGAGAGAGAGAGGTGGAGGAGGAGGAGCGGGCGAACTCAGAGATCACCCTTGTAGTTAAGTTGCTGTTGAGACATTGCAAAAGCTATTAAAAGAACCAAAGCGGGATGAGAAACTTACGAGTAGTTTAAAATTGCGGTATATTAAGCTACTACTAAACGTTATGTGTTTTAATTTGCTCGCACGCCATAATGGTGAAGATACCTGACGTCCTGTCGAATATAAGTTTTCTTCAAAACAGAGGGCTATGGGTTCTTTTCCTGGCATGATGCCTCTGAAGGCTGAGATTTCAGAGTTTTTAGATTTCCTGATCAAAGTTCATCATGGATTATGGAGAACTTTTTAATATTTTAGTTTATCATGTCTTGGAAGAAGCCCTCAATTGCGGCAGTCCCATAAATTTTTCTGAAAAACAAAGAAGATAATAATGACCTCCATTTTTAGAGCATGATCTGTCCACCCTATGAATGTGCTACACTGTTGGGGGAAGACGGGAAGAGGATCAAAACTTTAGGGTTTAGGGGCGCACAGTCCTCAATTATTTTCGGACAAAAAAAAGGTCCCATTGTATTATTTAAACCATCTCAACCTTGGCCTAAAACATACATATATTTAACTCATAAACAGTTTTTCTGTTTTATCTCTTCTAGCTTAAAATTTTAGCCCCAGATTATTAAAGAATGAATTTCGGTTTTTTTTTAAATTAACTTTAAAAAAAAAATATGTAGACTATCCTAAATTAATTTTATGAACATTTTAACCTAAAAATATTTAAATTCTGATAAATTTTGAAAAATTACTAAATCAATACAGGAAAATCATGATAAACCACATAAACTTATTAATACAAACGACATTTAATAAACCATGCCAAATATAAAGCAATATCTTCGTCAAATGTCCAATTACGATTAACATGCTCTTTTGCCATCTTGAAAAATTTGGAAATGAGAAGAAATGGTAGAAAGAAAAATTGGAAGAATTGTAGGAGAAAAGTGAGTTTTGTGTGGATGTTTGAATAAATACATAGGTATCTATAGAGTTTTTGTGTGAATTTTGAGTTAAATAATTTTTTAAAATTATTTTAGCTGTTGGATTTAATTTTGAACCGTTAGATTTGATTATATTCGATATAAGCCGTTAGATTCAATAAATATATAAATATAAAACTAAAAAATAATAATTTGAACCTGGACCGTTGGATTAACCAACGGCCCATTTAAATCTAGTCGTTGGATCGAAAAAAGTAGCCGTTGGGCTACATAAATGGCTGACACTCGGAGGGATAACCCCACGTGCAGCGCGTGGGCGACTGGGTTTTGGGGTGTGGGCTTCACAACCCCGGTTTCAGTCTCACCTTGTGGGGTCCACTCCAATTTGTGGCCTAAACTTGGGCCGGTATTTGGCCCCTGGAGAAGTTTTAGGTTTAAGGTTAGTTTTAGGCCATGGGTTGAGTTGGGTTGGGTTTTGGGGCCGGGGGGGGGGGGGAAGGGAATTTTAGGTTTTAGGTCAAGGTTGGAATGAGCCTTAGGGAGTAGGATCCCCTCCTAATCTCTCTCTCCTTTCATTCCCTCCTATTTAAACGGTTGCGATTATGCCACGTCTACATCTTGTTTTGAATTTTTTATATAAAGAATAAGACAAAAAGAAGAATGTGAGAGTAGGGGATAGAAAAAAATGGTAATGAGAGAGAAGAGAATTCTATTCCATTATTTAGGGCAATTCATTTACTAATGCCCAAAAATTTGTAGCAATTCCAAAGCCTGCAGGACTAGATCTAAGTTTATTTTATTTTATTTTTTTGGTCATACGATAGATATGTTAGATTTGTTAGATTAGAGAGGCGACACAATTTGCATTCACACCATGATACAAGAGCATCATTCCCCTCCACTATTGTGATAGAGGGTCACTTGCGGAGACTAGATCTAAAGTTAGAGTATCAATGTACTGAGAATATAGTCTGGTACACCAAGTGTCATAGTACATGTAATTGAGTTTCTTTTTGTTAAATATTCAACTACTTATATTATGACACTTGATATACAATGAATTTTTTTTTTCACCGACCCTCTCCCTAGCCTCATGGTTGGTCGCGCTTGCATGACACATCATGGCCTTGGGTTAGACAAGAGAAAATTTTCATTGTGATTCAAACATGAGTGGTACATTACGTGTTTTTATATAAGTGGTGAAAAAAAATATTTTTTAAGTTATTAACTTTTTAACATATTGTTTGGCTCATCTTTCATAATAAATAATTATTAAAAGATAATTATGATAAAAATCATAACATTATCTTTTAATATAACAAAATGACCTTTCTTTCTTGATCCGACAGTTGGGAGCTATGCTCCCTCAACGACCTCGATTACACGGGCTGCAAACTTATTATTGTCCATTTAAAATATGGGGATAATTAGTCAAAATTGTGAAATTCATCTAGACAGCAATCAGGATGCATGCATGGATGAGTTTAATTATGATGGAGGATAATGATTACTTTTTGGCTAAGCTATGATGAGATCGGAAGGCTTTTGATGGGATAAAGATAGGTCAAAGTTGGAATAAAATAGGGTTAGCATGCAGAGTCCCTATTTGGCGTTCGGATTTGCATGTGGTAATCAAAATATTCCATTACGAAGTCTTTGGGTGCAATTGGAATGCTCTGCTTATCGTCCAGGCTGCACTAAGCAAGTACATCGTCCCTATAAATATAGAGGCAGTGGCACATTAAAAGCTCTCTCCAACTCAACACACAAACTACCCTGCGCAAACTCTCGCTCTACGCGAAACCTCTCAACAACCTTGAGATTTTTATTTTCTCTTTCACCAACACATCTTCAGTTTGGATAAACAACATTATGAAGGCAACTGGCGAATATCTTCAGTTTGGATAAACAGTACTGCGACAAATGGTTATATATCCAAGTCTCGGTCGAGAAGGATTTTCAAATTTTTATTGGCAAAGGTCATCTCATTAGCTTTTTCGACGAAGTGAGGTGTTACCAGGTTACTACATTCGGCACCTTGGGAGCCAAATTTGATATTGAACTTCGCAGAACTAGCACCCTTGTCTTTATACTCTAGAACCCGAATACCGAGACGTGTTCCTTCCTCGGTCGCAGTCTCGAGATTCAGAAGTCAACAGCACGCCCAACGTAACATCAACTCATTTTACTCATCGGCCAGGCTCGACCATCGAGTTGGCACGCCCCGTACACAACCGAAAGACGTAGTTAGCTTATTAATTACTCAGCCTGCGCACCACGTAGGTTTGGTAGTTTTTAGGGTCAATATTTTGGCATGCTCGATGGGACACAATGCTAAAACTACGAAGTTCACATGATAGATCAAGATCTCAATCAGGTTCCATTGGACAAGATTTGGCACCAAGTAAAGAATTGCTACAAGAAGAAAGCAAAACTCCTTGAGAAGTTGTCTAGAAGATAGGAGCAATTTTCCATTCTAGCCACAATCAAAATTTGGCCTAGGAAAATTGTCAAGACGGATGAAGAAAAACATAGGCCACCTATTTTTTGGGTCGAGACTGAAAGTTTGGTTGGCCTAAAAGAAAAAGGTCAAGTTTATGAGCCAAAAATCGACTTAGAAAATGATTCGTCAAATGAGTACTCCGATGACTAACAAGGCCAAGACATGGTCTTAGACGTCGAAACCATGATAGTTGATATGATTATTGGCGATAAAGCTGATATGGAGAAATCCCATTTAGCTAAGTTATTCGAGTTAAAAGCAAAATTATGATGCTTGGGGGGCTTAATAATTATCCAATGCAGTTGGCAGACGAAGATACCGAATATTTCGCCAAGTTGAAAACATTTGGAGATCATTTCTTATTCGGCTCAATACAAAAAGATCTTCGCTCGGAATAAAGCATCGTTGGCCTCCTCCTCATGGTTTGGCCACTTTTATTTCCGTTTGCTAAAAAAAATATAATAATAATAATAAAAATAATAATAACAATAAGAATAAATTATTTTCTTAAACATTCGGCTATGCAAAGCCGATGTAAAGAAAATAGGGGGCAGACAAGCCTAGATTTGCTAAGAAGACATGAGATATATTAGCATGTATTTCATTGTGTTCTACTGCGAAGATGTGATGCTTAGGCCATGAGTCAAGAAGAAGTCGGTTAGATCAGGAGGAAAATGTGGGCTTCATTTGCCAGGCCATGAGTTGGCAATCAATTAAGGTATTGCCGAGAGATTATTTAACCAGGCTTGGAAGTCATCTGTTGGCGCATATGACCCCTCGGTGACGAACCAATGCAAATGATGCTCAAACCTATGTGCATAGCAGCTGTATCATTATATGGTGGAGGAACTTGGGGAAAAAGAAAAAAATAGACATGCATAACATGACCAACATTTTTTGCAATTGCGATGTTAAAGCAGGAGTTGTATCATGGCATGCAAATTGGTCTCGGCCAAAAGATATATTATGCCGAACTATTCAATGCATGCACGTAGCTTGGTGGATAAGAGTATATGCTACCCAACTATTTGCCTGGTGGGTATATATAGCCAACTGTTTGCTAAGCTCGGCTTGCATAAGCTGGTGCCTGGCACAGGTTACCATAAGATCATTCGGCCCACAGGAAATATATATATATATATATATATATATATTTATATAGCTTACATGAAAAAGTATTTGTGTACTGTGTACTTCCATGATTGTTGCATTGCTGACATTGATTGATGACAGGCCGAGCTGTCAAGAATGGTTTGTCTCGGCTGTATCGTTAACTTTGATTGGTGATGGGCCGAGTTGCCAAGAATGGTTTGTCTCGGCCCTCAATTTTCTCAGCTTTCTGCTCTTTATTTTATAATAGGAAAACTAATGAAAAGAGCTTGAAAACTTTGAGTTTTAACGATAAGGACAAAATAAAGGATAAAGTAAATAGTACTAGGATTGACTTTTTAGTGTAAAAATGTAATTTTTCGTTAAAGTGAACAGGGGTTTTTCGTTAAAGTTCCCTTTTATAATATCTAAAAGGTAGGCCACTTTTTGATGGCCATTCAGCGCCATGCTGCATCCTTTCTTAGGGTAGGTAAGCAAAGAAATTTGATGTGACTCATTCAGCCATTGCTTGTGAAATAAAGAATGATGCTGATGATGATTTAAGTGGGGAATATGTATATAAAAACACGTACATAAATAGGTAGTAAGCCAGCCTATAGACATGAGGTGTGAGGAATCACGATTTGTTACCAGGCTAGTGAGGAGTCATGATTTGCTTTCAAGTCAAGTCATGTCATAAAATGATTCAAGGATTATTTCAAGAGCTATCAGGCTATGGCAGGGAACATGGGGTGTTCTTTAGGCCGAGCCCAGTGGTCATAGTCTTCGGTGCATGACCATAAGGAAGAGCAGAATTATTTTCTTAAGTTTATTGCCACTTTTCTTCCTCGGCAGACGGCCCACTTGGCAAGATGTTGCAGTACATTCGATGGACAGTGCATGAAGTGGACCAAAATTACACCATCGAACGCTGAGTTTTCACTTGCCCTTCGATTAGCGTATTTGGCTGGTGTATAGCCACTCGGTTGGTGTATTCAGTGGAGTTATTGATATGACTTCGACTGGTTGTGGAGACACTTCAAGCAGTTTGTTTTGTTGGTTCTCAGTGGTTACAACTTAGTTTCGATGGTGTTGAAATAAAATAATGCTTGTGAGATAGAAGGCACCAGGTTGGCAAGTACGCATAGCCGTGAAGCATGCCACTCCGACAAATCACTTCAACCGACACTGGATCATGTTCGATGACCTTGGCACTGTTTCACCCATGCTAGCTTGGTGGGGATATTTTGTAAAAGACATGGTTTATCCAAATGTCACCAATAACATCAAATATTGCATTTGGTTTGAAGGCTTCGACCAAAGGTTTGGGATACTCCACCATAGATTTTGATTCATGAGAGATCAAGTATGCTTTTTGCCGAATCAGTATGTATTCGGTGGAGTTATTTGGCAGCTGCAAAAGTTCAAATACAAGCATAAATTTCCTTAACCATTCGGCCTACAAGCCGAAGCTCAAGGAAACTGGGGGGCTATGTTTGGACCCAAATTTACATTATCGGCCCATGTAATCGAGGCCGTTGAGTGAGCACAGCTCCCAACTGTCGGATCAAGAAATAAAAGTCATTTTGTTATTATTAAAAGATAATGTTATGGTTTTTAAAGTTATGATTTTTATCATAATTATCTTTTAATAATAATTTATTATGAAAGATGAGATATATATCTCCAAGCTGGAAACATAACGGCACGATTAGCGTGTGAAGGTGTGGATGGGATCGGTTTGGTCGATTGATGGATTCAAGTGGTATGCTGCAAACTGATTATTGTCCATTTAAAATATGGGGATAATTAGTCAAAATTGAACTTGAAATTCATCTAGACTATCAGGATGCATGCATGGATGAGTTTAATTGTGACGGAGGATAATGATTACTTTTTGGCTAGGCTATGATGTGATAAGAAGGCTTATGATGGGATAAAGATAAGTCAAAGTTGGAATAAAATAGGGTTAGCATGTAGAGTCCCTATTTGTCGTTTGGATTTGCATGTGGTCATCAAAATATTCCATTACGAAGTCTTTGGGTGCAATTGGAATGCTCTACTTATCGTCTAGGCCGCGCCAAGCAAGTACTTCGTCCCTATAAATACAGAGGCAGTGGCACATTGAAAGCTCTCTCAAACTCAACACACAAACTGCCCTGCACAAACTCTCGCTCTACGCGAAACCTCTCAACAACCTTGAGATTTTTATTTTCTCTTTCGCAAATGCATCTTCAGTTTAGATAAACAGCATTGTGAAGGCAACCGGCGAACACCTTCAATTTGGATAAACAACACTGTTGCTGTAGAATCAGCCGGCCGTGAAACACCTTCAGTTTGGATAAACAGCACTGAGACGAGGTCGACTGGTTATCTATCCAAGTCTTGGTCGAGAAGGATTTTCAAATCCTTATTGGCAGAGGTCATCTCATCAGCCTTCTCGGCGAAGTGAGGTGTTACCAGGTTACTACATTTGGCACCCTGAGAGCCTAGCAGCCTTGTCTTCAAGCTCTAGAACTCGAAGGCCGAGACGTGTTCCTTCCTCGGCCGCAGTCGCGAGATTCAGAAGCCAACAGCGTGCCCAACGTAACATCAACTCATTTTACTCACTGGCTGGGCTCGGCCGTCGAGTTGGCACGCCTGCACACAACTGAATGACGTAGTTAGCTTATTAATTACTCGGCATGCGTACCACGTAGGTTTGGTAGTTTTTAGAGTCAACACATATATATCCCACTATTTATATAATGACATAATGATGCACCATTCCGTGTTCCCGTCATATCGAAAAATCTCTCGTTCGACGGTTTGTGCTTTGCTGCTGACTCTAAACAACTGAAATTTTTTCCTAGGGCACCGACAAATCAGGGGGTGCACTGTTTAGTATTGAAGCTCACCTCATTGACCTCTATACGCAATTAGCAATTATGTTTTCGTGCGTTTTGTTTTCATCATGCGATGTGGTTTAATGACGATATCAAAAACTGTCTAATTACGCTAAAAATCATCTAACTTTTTAAAGACTAATTTAATATTTGATACGAGCGATATTGGGAAATGATGAATCGTATGATTTCAATCTTTTGATTAAACCCTAATATCACACTAGGAATTCCCCTAAAGCGTATGTAGTTGCTATGCATGAGGAAAAAGAAGAGGGGGGGGGGGGGGGGGGGACTGGAGAGTAATGGGTAATGATCTGATGGCATTGTTGCATTCCATTTCGTTATGTATGTTGGATTCTTCTGTTTTTGTAATCTGGACAAATGAGTAGGGAAAGCTGCAGTAGCTGTTTTGACTGTATTGGGGGGAAAGATTGAGAACAATAACACACAGGAGAGAGAGAGGGAGAGAGAGGGTGGGGCTTAAAACTCAGGGGTTTCTGGCCTCACAGATGCCTCCAGGTAAAGGTAGGGCCTCTTGCGGCTTCCTGAGAGAAGATTGATTTGAAATCCCTTTTTTTTCCAGTCTGGTTATGGTGAGACTGTAACTGTTGAGAGAGAGAGAGATAGAGAGAGAACATCGATCGTCAGCTCAGCCCACTGTATTTTCACTGTTTGATGTTGTCGTTTTCCTCTGAGTTATCACGTGATTCCCTTACCATTGCATTGCATGATTGAATCTCTCCCTCCCTCTCACACCCTTCATTTTTGTTCTCAACTAAAAATTGGGGAACAAGTTATTCTTTTGCCATATAAGGCAAACTCCGGTCCTACTTTGGTAAGAGATTTAAACTTTATTTGAAGGGTTTTTTTTGGTCGAAGGGCTAAAGAGATTTTGAGTGGTAAAAAAATGGTTTTTGAACATTAGTCTTGCAAAAGATTAATATTACATATTTAATTTAATCCTTTGAAGTGTACTTTTATCAAAATTTATATTCAATTTTTGTTATTTAATGTGTATTTTTATTTAATCTCTCCATATTAAATTTTAAGTTTATTAAATGCACATATCTAGTTCTTTAATTATAAATGAACATAAATGAGAAAATATTAAAAGAAATTTGTGATAGAAAAATATATAAATACATAAGTGTACAGAAATAACTGTGCATATAAAATTGATTTTTTTGTACCAAAATATTTGTACCTACATGATTGTATCGAAATACATTATAATGAACCTAAATGTATGTATCGAAATGTATTATATTGAATTTATGTACCTAAATGTCAATATCGAAATGTATGTACCAAAATGTACGCACCGAAATGTATGTACCGAAATAAAGTATATTGAATCAATGTACCTAAAAGTCAATACTCAATTGAGAGGTATTAGGTTCGAATCTCGTGGATGGCGAATTCGATACCAAATTAAGTTGTTTATTGTGTGGTTTAGACGAACCCCCCTCGCCTTAGTGTAAAATATATCATTGTACTAAAAAAAAACTCAAATGTGTGTACAAAAATGTACGTACCAAAATGCATGTATATGTTTGTATTGATGGATATTCCAAAATAAATGTAAATGTACCTAAATGAAGAACATAAAAATTGTTATCGGACTATATATTATAAAATAAATTAGTTGCCTAAATGTAGATATTAAAATATATTATGATAAATTAAATGAAAATTAAATTTAAATGTAATTAATACATTAAAATACGAATAAAAAGATAAATAAAACATTAAAATATAACTAATAAATGAGATGATTAAATGTACTATGGACTAAAATGAGATTTTAATCTTACACAAGGTTATAGTTTAAAATTCATCTTTTTTAAGGATTAAAATGAAGTTTTCTATAAAAAGAAAAATGGAACATTTGTTTTTACTATTATATAATGTTTGACGAGTACACTTAACATATATTTGTATCATCTTTGTAATAGAGGTATGATCTACCAACACATGTGAGTTTCATATCTACTAGAGACATAATACAAATGATAGTATAAATAGATAGTAAGAATAAATTTTTTGATGTCGGTGTATCAAAGGCTTACTGTCTTGGAATATACGGTAAGATGTGCACATGCAATGGTATTTGAACATATTTCTTTGGCTCCTTCTTGCTCCAAATAGAGACAAATTCGAGTCTGATATTTATGTTTAGTATTTTCATCACTTCTTGTTTTTGCTCAGATATATTTTTTTTTTAATATAGAAGCTATCTCGCCATACATTAATGACATACTAATTTCTCTGTCAATGTAGCTTCGGAATCACATGAAGTAGCATCGTACAATTGGACCAAATTAGAGCCGTTGGCCTTGGAAATGCATCTGTGAGACCAAAATGAATTTTAATTAAATAGGCTTGGGGCGAAAGTTGGGCTCCTACTATCGTTTTCGGATGAATAGTGATGATACGTGTTTATGGAATTGTTGGTTTTCGGCAATGACAATACTTGTATCGAAAGTCAATAACTTATTGAGAGAGTACTGCAGAAGTATTACTGCGTCCAGAGATGGCAATCGAAATTCCAAGGCCAACGGAGGAAAATGGCTGCAAGCAGTTGCAAGGCAAGTGTGGAGCAAAAACATAATCAAGAAAATTATGGAAGCGATACGTGAATTTTTGGGTAAAAATGATAAAATTACCCTCGAGGCACACCGGGATTCTCACACGGAAGCAGCGGACAATATCAGCCCAATTAAGGTCAAAGGTGATCAACAAGTAACCCTCAATTATTCTTTCAAATTAGGATTCATTACCAAAATTAATTGATTAATTTTTTAATTAATTTCCTAATTGATTGCAAGATATTATTTTGACATAATATCTTGCAATTAGAGCCAAAAACCACCATAAGTGGCTGGTCCCCATTTTCTCCATATAGGGCTGGCCACACCCCTAGAAATAGCCCTCATTTCTTAAAAAAACCTAAGTTCATTCTTCTCCTAAAATTCCCTAAACACTTTCTCTATCAAATTCTAACTTTGGTATCGGAGGTTCTTTGGCCAAAAACCCCCCCATTCATCATGGGCGCGTGAGACTCTTGACTTTGACCTTAAGTGTTAATTATTTTGCAGGTGCATTTTCGTCCAAGAAGGAGAAGACGGAAAAGAAAAGTATGATGACTAGAAATTCGAAACCCACGACGAACGAAACTTCCAACGTTCAAGGATTTGGACCATGACGATCCATGAGACTCAACGCGACGACGAGTGGAACGACACCATCCCTACAACGCACCACTGTGGCAGCCACCATGGTAGCAACCACGACAGCGACCCTCGGCGAACCCACTGCCCACGGTGAGCAGAACACCTTGCAGCAACAGGCCCAGCACAAGGTAGCTTACATTCAAGCCCACTGTGTTGTAATGGTAGCTGAAGCCCAAGTAGCTGTGGCAATTGGAGTAGCCTAGACCTAGTAGGCCTAAGGCCAACGTGAGCCTAATGCGCTCCAAGGCCAAGCCCAAGACCAGCGGAACCAAGCTACATCACTTCAGCCCTTAATGGCCCAAGCCCAAGATGAGCTGGCCCTAGCCATGACCCAGCGTGCTCCTGAGCGGAGCCCAGGCCCAATGCCCAAGTGCACTGCACGAGGAGCAGCCCATACACGTGGCCCAGTCCACGCCAGCAGCCCGACCCGATCCGCTCCCACGGTCCAATCCGAGATCCCGCCCACTCCCATGGCTCTCTAAGCAATCTCAACTAGTCCAAGACTGGTTTAACCATCCCAGCTTCAGATTTCTTGACTGACGATTGAACTAGGGGCAAATTTGACCTTTCCCAAATTTGACCTTACTTCTTCACAAATTTGACATTTCCTAACTCAAATCTCGCGCTCGGAGTCCACTATACTTCTACCACGTATGGAGAAACCTACCATCCAAGCCCTTCCATCTCGTATGGCGAACAACACTTGTCCTGACAAGTCATAGAGTTAACAAACACATTCGCCCAGCAAACGACCTTGGTGAATCAACTCTTGTAGCGTACCAAGATGCAGCGTGCCTTAGACAAGGTGTCCCGAAAAAGGACAAGGGTAGACGAAGAACCTCTCCAGCAGCATCTCGGTAAATAGCCACTCCACCAGTCACGAACTGAGCGTTTTGGTAGTGTACACTCTCGACTAGGTCCCCGAGATAGCGTATATTCTCGTCTTAGCGCATGGAGGAGCGTACATTCTTGGTTAGGCCCACGAACGAACATACACTCACGGTTGGGACTATACTTCGATAATGAACGTGAGCAACCTTCCAGGCGAAGTGTTCATTCACGGCTAAACCCGTAAGGAGCATCCTCTACCTCACATCGGAATAGGCAGCACGACGGACAGAAAGAAGTAGTCACTCAATCTGGCTCAAGTTCAACTGGCAGCCCACGATAAATTTGCTTACCTGCTAGGAACGTACCACATGCACCGCAGCTGCGACATAGACGAGTCGATCAAATGAAAAAGAAGCCTAGACCAACAGGTCACGACTGGGGGCAGTCGAAAGCTCTGATGCCCTACTAAAGGAAAATTCAAGAAGAAGTTGGAAACTCCCAACTAAACAATAGCGTGATTTCAAGCACAACGAAGCTACTGACGAGGCGTTCCAAGGAGACATGACCAACATAAGCAGGTCATTTTTCATTGACAAGATCGAGCAGACGGGACTATCCCATATAGATTGTCGAATACAAAGATTACTTATGTTTTGACAAATGCAGCAGCTCAGCCTAATGGCGTGCCGGGGGCAGACGAGTACCAAAAGGACACACCAGCCCAACTGCCATGAACCGGGGGCAAGCCTCATTCTCAACATTCCCAACGATTCAATACTAAAGTAGCACATCATCGGTAGCTGAGCATCATATACTGAATGGTCCAATTTCTCCTGCTGCGCACAACTTGGTTCAAGCCAGCCCCAACTTTTCTCTCACAGCCTACCTGCTCCACTGCTCCCAACAACCATTGATCTATCACCATGGCTCATAAATGTGCCAATCTTGCACCATGGTTTCCAGCCGTGCCGATCTTACCATGTGGCTCGCACCAACCAAGCCTTAAAAGGGCATACAACGAAACATATAATAATGGCGCAATAATTCTAGGAGCAGCTCAATGCGCTTACACCCTTACGCAGGTTCTACAAGAAGTTCGAAGTCTCAAGCAGATCGCCAAAAGAGACCTCGCAGGCTGAGAATTATTTTAGTTATCCAGTAGTCCAACTTTTCTCAAATGCACTCACGACAACGACTTCTATGCTCTCCAGTGCGAGAGGGTAAACCAATCCCCCAACACCCATCTGGGTAAGCTCTCCAGTGCGAGAAGGTAAACTAATTGCTCTCTAGTGCGAGAGGGTAAACTAATTCCCCGACACCCATCTAGGTCTGCTCTTCAGCGCGAGAAGATAAACTAATTACTCTCTAGTGCGAGAGGGTAAACTAATTCTCTGACACCCATCCGGGTCTGCTCTCTAGTGCAAGAGGATAACTAATTGCTCTCTAGTGTGAGATGGTAAACTAATTCCCCGATACCCATATGGGTATGCTATCCAGTACGAGAGGATAAACTAATTGTTCTGTAGTGCAAGACGGTAAACCAATTCCCCAACACCCATATGGGTCTGCTTTCCAGTGCGAGAAGGTAAACCAATTCCCTGACACCCATATGGGTTTGCTTTCCAATGCGAGAGGTTAAACTAATTGCTCTTTAGTGTGAGAAGGTAAATTAATTGCTCTCTAGTGCAAGAGGGTAAACTAATTCCTTTATACTCATCTGGGTAAGTACTCCAGCGCAAGTTGATAAACCAATTTCCCGACATCCATTTGGGTAAGCTCTCCAGTGCGAGAAGGCCACACAGCTCAAAAGATCGAATACTTGAATACTAGCTAAGCATCAAATGGTCAATGAGTAGTAGCTACTTAGCACTCAATAGTTTGATCATCTGACACTTCATCTTCAGCAGCTCCAATCTTGGCAGCTCCATCCTTGGTTGCTCCATATACAACAACTAAGAAATCAAGCTCAAGCAGTTTCATCATTTTTGGCAAGTAGCCCAGACATGGCAGCCCAAACCGTTACCTATGCCGACCCAGCCCTTGGTTTCAGTTAAGCTGAGCAATACAAGCAGTGGCCATTGCCATACCACCTCCTTGGCTTATGCTAAGCTGACTCCTGGCCCCTGCCAGCCAACTGCCGCACCACCTCCATGGCTGCCCCATGGCAGCACCACCTAAGAAAGAGGCAAGAAAAATTCAGTTTTTCTTACATCGGCACGGCGCAGAGAAGACAAAGAAATCAATGGAAGACGGTTTTTTGCACGGGCAAGCAAAAAAGAGTGCTAAGGGAGGGGGAACAAATATCCTCTAGTTTTCTCTCTTTCTTGTACGGATAAATAATTACCCTCCAAAGTTGATTTAACCCCCTACTTAAGGTAGGCTTAAATAGGTTTTAGAAATGATTTATTTCCCTTTCTTAGAAGAATCTAATTCCAAGTCCAGGTGGGAATTTGCATCAAAGTTGGAGATTTGTACACCTGTTGCCCTTTCCTGCAAGCAGCCTAGCAGGTTTGGGGGCATTTGTGGAGCCAAAAATAATCAAGAAAATTATGGAGGCAACATGTGGACTTTTGGGTAAAAAGGAAAAAATTACCCTCGAGGCACACCGAGATTCTCACACACAAACAGCAGACAATATCTTCCCAATTAAGGTCAAAGGTGATCAAAATAGGTATTTATTCAAAACCTATTTCATCAATCCTCATCAAATCCTCCCCACAAGGTGACCCTCAATTATTCTTTCAAATTAGGATTGATTACAAAAATTTGTTGATTAATTTTCTAATTACTTGATTAAATTTCTAATTAATTTCCTAATTGATTGGAAGATATTATTTTGACATAATATCTTGCAATTAAAGCTGAAAACCACCATAAGTGGCCGGTCCCCATTTTCCCCAGATATGATCGGCCACACCTCTATAAATAGCCCTCATATCTCCAAAAAACCTAAGTTCTTTCTACTCCTAAAATTCCCTAAACACTTTCTCACTTAAATTTTAACTTTGGCATATGAGGTTCTTCAGCCAAAGCCCCCCCTCCCCATTCATCATGGGTGCGTGAGGCTCTTAGCCTTGACCTTAGATGTTAATTGTTTGCATGTGCATTTTCGTCCAAAAAGGAGAAGGCGGAAATTTGTATCCACAACGAGTACTTGTCTAAAGTGGAGAGAACCTCATTATGGGAAATTAGTTTACGGCACTTAATACTGCTATCAAAACCCTTCCATACTCGTCAATTTTTCACTTGACAAAACTAAGCACTCCTTTTGCGCAATTGTCGCAACTTAACATCTCTGCCTTCTGTATCAAACGCAAAAGAAAGTTCTCGTTATGGACCTTTCGGATACCCCCATAGCTGAATTGCCTGATGGGATAAGGGAATTGGCCAACCTCAATTCTCCTAAACCCGTCTCGTTTGGACAACTTCATGCCGTACTAGTGCGCGCGTTAATCCATCTGGAGCAACTGTTAATGATAACTAATGACTCAGGTTCTTTGTGGGGATCAATAGCAACTAGCAAGCATAAAGGAGCTTGGAGCACTTCGGCATTTAACCATTCTCCATATCAACTTCCTAAATGCAGAAGCCTTGGACAGATATGTTAGTTCAAAGCATCATCGTCTTACCAAATTCAAATTCTGTGTCGGCGATTCTTGCAAAGAAAGTTACCTGAAAACAGCATAGTGTTTGTCCCAGAAGACACCTCTGGAAAGATGGAGGGGTTTATAGAGCCAGAAGAATGCGATGATGATGCGCATGTTGCACTCCGATTGAAGCACGTAAAGATTACCCATATCTCTGACTCTTAGAATTTGGTCTGCTTATGCAAGATTAGGATGCTCTACAACTTCCCAAACTTTACAGAGATCTCCATCAAACAATGCAAGAGGATGGAAGTGGTAATAGAGTTAAAAAGAGCCCAATGTTTGTACCACTATTCATTTGCAAGTGCATTTAAAATGACTCAAAACACTATTACACTTGAAATGTATATGTACTGGTGACATGAAGTGTAATCCTCGACTAGTCATTTGGAACTGCCCTGTTGTTTCTACATGTTCAAATTTTACAACTTCACATGCTATACAAGCCACAGTTTCAAGACAATGTGGATTAATCGAACGGGTTCATGGCGATTTTATATATCATCGACTATTAGCGTCCTATTCGTGAGAATGCCGTGTCTATGCCGGAGGTGGAGAGAGAGCGGAGTACAGAATCTACAAATGGTATGTGTGTGTATGTGTATTTTCTGCATTGATACTGTGTTTCTGGGCAAATGATGCGGTTTTTGGGTTTAGGGATTAATGTTTATCTCCCTTCTGAAACAATGCAGTCTAAAACACAGCTACCGGATTACAAGTCGAGTAACAACCATTCCTGTATTTATGTGTTAAGGATTCTAGGGACGATAATTCTCTCGTCCTTATAGGTTGTTTCTGACGCTGCAGCTCGTTTTATATGTCCATGCAAGGGTGAGGAGAAACGATCTTATTTTCTTCCACCTCCATAATGCATAAATTGCATGTTCTTAGCAGATTCTGGTATGAATTTTACGCATTTGGTTCGAGATTGTGTCATAGATTCTGCAAGTTAATCATGGGATCCAATGAAAAAATGTTATTCGCACTCACTTTCTATGCCACATTATATGACATAACACGACATATTATATCTTGGTCTTTGATCTAAGGAAATTTAGAAGACTGAACTGAATTTGTGGTAAATAGGTCAAGGGAGCGTCTTTTGACATGTACGTATTTGACTACATTCCGACATAGGTTCTAGGTTAAACATCTCAATTGCCACAAATATGTACCTATTCTAGCCAACTTGGCTATTCGCAAGGAATGAGCTAGTATAGGCCTAGGGGCAGATGCCCCCACTCATTTTTTAAAAAAATGGTTGCATTTCAATTTTCAATAATTAGCTCTAAACTAGTCTTCCATTTTGGATCCCAAATGCCCTACCTGATGACAATTTAATTGTGCCTCCCCGTTTTTCTAACCCTAGATCGTTAATACACACAAAACTCATTCCACCATACAAAGCAATTAAAGTCCTCAACTTCTCCAGATTTTTCCTCCCCTTTCATTCAACCAAAACTCAATTGAATTTGGAGTGATATAAACAGTTGGAGTTCAAGTAATCAATTATCAAAATTCAACACAAGAATTTTACTCCACTATTTTATACAACTTTACTTCATTAATTTGTTTTTGGCATTCAATTTAGAATTTAGCTTTCAATTAAGAGATATGATAAAATGATTATTTTTATATAAAGAGATATTTAACGGTATTGGTAATGATATTGTTATGCAACGCTTTCAAAACATGAAAACGATTTGAGAAATATTGTAATATGTTGTATGAAAAATTTTATGGATTAATATAGGGATGTGATATCCACACACCCCATTTTATTTCTCACACACGTTTTCAATTTTCAACTATTGGATCGGATGAATTGAAGAAGATCAACGGACATAAATTATCAAAGGGTGTGTGAAAAGTAAAATGAGATATGTGGATAGTACACCTCTTAATATATTAGTGTTTTGTTCAATAAATTCTTAAGATTTTTAATTATGACTTTATTGTTTGAGGATGCTTCCGCTCATACAAATCTTTGATTTCGTCCCAGGCTTTTCAGTATTTTTGGTTTTAACAATTAAAATGTCCCGGCCATATATCTTATCAATAAATTAAATTTTTGCAAAACAGATTCTTGAATCCAAGACATTGCAAGGCATACAAAACTATAAAATTAATTAAAAGCAAATAATTGTAAGCAGGGATTAAGTAACAGAATGCTTATATTTTTAAGCAAGCAAGCTGTGTCGCAAGACCTGTTTTTGGAAATCGATTTTGCCCAAGTTCTTACGAAATGCCCAGCCACATTTTTTAGTCTGCACATCAGATACCAATGGGCAAAATTACATTACAATTATTTAAACAAAAACATGAGTTAATATAAAAATAAAAAAAAGAATTATTTATGGTGGAATTTGAAGGTGGAGGATTTAGGGAGAGATCAGATGGTAGTGCATGTAATTTTGATTGATAATTAGTCATCAGAATATGATTATTCAGGATGATTCAATGGATAATCATCATCACACCTCCCCCAATTTGCCTCTTCCGGACTTATTGCACCAAAAAAATATTAAAAAGAAACGAAAAGGAGGAGGAATCAGAAAGAGAGTCAATCACCAGGAAGCATCAAATATGTTGATGCGGGTAAGACTGGGGCGACAAAGCTTCTCATCACTTTCCTCACTATTTCTTAATCAACCCTAATTTATCTGATATGCTATTGTAATTGTTCTATCATTCAACCTAATCGAAAACAAAGAAAAACTCACAAAAAATACAGAGGAGAAGATGGAGAAGCGTAGCAAGAGGCCGTGCTTTTATAGGCTCTCAGATTAGGGTTTTGCATTTTTGTCAATTTAATTGTTCTTTTTTCCAGCGCGGGCTTCTTATATTTAAGGCCCAACCGAATTTCACGTGCAGGCTTGCATCTTGGGAGAACCTATTTTCAAAGCAATTTTTTAGACTACGAAAAAAACCATTACACATTTATTTAAAAGGAAAACTAATGAAAATGATTTGAAAACTTTGAATTTTAATGATAAAGACAAAATAAAGGGTAAAGTGAATAGTATCAGGATTGACTTTTTAGTGTAAAAATGTGGTTTTTCGTTAAAGTGAATAGTATTGAGAGCTTTTCGTTAAAGTTCTTTTATTTAAATTATAACACGTATTTCTTTTTTTTAAAAAGTAAATAAATTATAACACGTGTGTTTGGATCAAAACTTGAACTTTGGGCTCAAGGAAGGAGCTGGCCCGAAAGGAGGCCCAAAGGGAAAGATAGCCAGAGCCCAGTCAAAGCCCAGAAGGCAGAAAAAGGCCTTTTCTGACTTGGTGCAGCTCATGAAGACCACTTGCTTACCTACCCAAAGGCCAAGTGGTGTAGACTGATCAGCTACACAGCCCATAAAGCACTTTATGGTGGCATTACATGTAAAATAGCTGATGAGTCATCACCCTCAAATCGCATTCGGGCAAGGCTGCTGCTACAGAAGGCCAAGCCGAGTTGTCTATATAAGAAGAAAGAAAAACCAGGAATAGGGACACTCAATCAAACAAACAAATGCAAGCACAAACTCTGCTCAAAGCCAGATTTGCCTTCAAAACGAAGCTGTAGTCAGCCTTCATCCCTCTCGGGACAAGCCTTCATCCCTCGCGGGATAACCCTCCCTCCAAACCTTTGTAATAGCTCTGCTACCTTGTTCAACCTTGTTGTAGTATCGATTCATCTTTTGTAATCTCTCTCTCTATCCCTCTAAGCTTTCAGACCTTTGACAAAACTACAAAGATAGGAACTTACAAGACGAGCAGCCTTACCCGATAAGGTTTAACCTTGCCCGACCTTCTTTGCTTTGTTTCTGTCTTTTCATTCATTAAGCCTAACAATATGTTGTATACTTCCAGTTATATGCAAGTTATTTCTAGCAATATGACTATTAAAAGGCTTTCTCAATACTTGAATCCGATTTGAATATATCTTCAGTGTTCAAACCAGATCCAAGTCCTAAGCCCTCGGGCATGTAAATCTGATCAGTTAAAAGTCCTTGGCCTCAAGGCATAAAAAAGAACCTTATGTGGACTTAACCCATCCACGACAGTCCTTGATAAACGAGAAGTTCGAAGTTACTTGGGGCGCAAGTAATCGACCTACCCTCTAATTTTGTTTCTATTATGTTATGATTACCATAGAACGCTTGAGCATGGAGTGGATTCTGATGGAAAGCCTTAAGGCCTACACCTAAGGCCCCACAAAGGCATCCATTTGGATTCATTCCGTTCTGCGATCTAGATAGTCTAAGTATAAGAATGAACTCTGATAGGAAGCCTCAAGGCCTACACCTAAGGCCCCACAAAGGCACCTATTTGGGTTCATTCTACTTCTTAGACTCGGGTAATCAGAAGTATAATAGTTAGAAAACTCCGGCAATCACAAGAACAAATATGATGTGTTCGAGCACTGGTTTAGTTATTTATGGGAAGCCTCAAGGCCTACACCTAAGGCCCCCACGAAGGCACCTGTTATAACTAACACGGTTTCTCGGATATATACATATATACAACTAAAACTCGACATCCATTTTACATCTGCCATGCTGAAGATGGCAGTGGCACGCCTGAGCACCTAAAAGATAACCTTGATTGTGAGCCTCAAGGCCTACACCTAAGGCCCCACAAAGGCTCCTCTCAAAGTTAACTCTGTCCTTCTCTTTTAGCCTTACCCGACGAGCCTTGCACGAAGAGTCTTGCCCGACGAGACTTGCCCGACAAAGCCCGACAGTGAAGCAGAAGCCCGACAGCAGCCCTCAACCGGCGCCAACCTCCAGGGGAGCTGTGTGCTCGTCGGCCCGGAAACTTCCCCGACGGAAATTCCTGACGCGAACAACGTGTATTTATGTGAGAAAAATTAACTATGTCTCTCATCTATATATTATTATATGCGAAAGCTTACACTTTTTTGAAGGATTTCATAGTACATTTTAAGTTTTAACAAATCATTCATCGATGGTGCTCAATTGCTGAAGAAAGGTTTAGTTTAGGGTATCGAATATGGTATGAATATTAAAGTTTGGATTGATTATTGGTCAAATTGTGGGCTTCTTCTAAAATTTTCTCTTCAACGACCTTCGCGAACTATGCTTATGTCGTCTATGGTTGATTTTTGCTAAGGTGGAAATTAGAATATAAAACGTTTGATCCATTTTCTTCCTAAATTAATTGTGGATAAAATTGTTAATCTTTTTGTGGATGGTATTTTGTTTTATCAAAATTTGTGTGGATAGTATTGGCGGCTGACCAACTACTGACGGTAACTTTACTATGAAGTCTGCCTATGTGTTGGACTTAGGTGCAAATATGGACATTAAGTGGTGATGAAGCTTTATCTGGGAGTTGTATATTCCTCCTAAAGTACTCTCTTTTCTTTGGCTTTTGTTGCTAGACAAATTATCGACAATAAACGAGCTAGACGGGGGTTGGCTACGGGTTCTTCATGCAACATGTGTGGTGGTGCGTTTAAATCAATTATTCATGTCTTTAGAGATTGTTTCTTTGCTGCTAAGGTTTGGAGAAGTTTCCCTGTTCCTAATCAATTTTTTATTGATACATATATGATGTACTAATGATTGGTTTTCCAAAATAATTTCTCTTCCAAAATACTATTCTCGGACTATTTGAAATGGAGACTTATTTTTTGTATAACTTGCTGGCTCTTGTGTCATTGGAAAAACAAAAGTATTTTTTGATCAAGATTTTACCAGCCCCACTAATTCAGGGGGAATTCTGGGCTAAATTTGTCCTAAAGGTTAAAACTCATATTTGTCCCAAAGGTTGGAGCAAGTTAGGGTAAGTTTAAAACCTAAAATTTGAGTTTTATTCCAAGGGTTGAAGTAGGTCTAATGATCCCAAATTAGTTATTATTGCCTACTTGAAAGATTGACTTTAGGCGAATACGTAGGCGAATCGCCTATGATTTCCTCCATAAAGCCCCTTCGAACACATGCTTTTCTTCATTGGGAACCTCCTTCTAAAGGTTGGGTAAAGCTTAATGTTGATAGGTGTTGCAAGGGTGTGGCCAATTTCATTGGTGTTGGTGGTGTCCTTACAAACTCTTCAGGGGTATGAGTCTCTGATTTTTGTGCTAATTTTAGTTGAGGTGAGATTTTATGTATTGAAGTTTAGGGTGTTTTTATTGGATTGCAACTTGCGTGGAATAATGAAATTAAGAAGATTATGGTGGAAACATATTTTGCACTTGCAATACAATTGATTTTAAATGCAAAAGTATTAATCACACTTTGGAAAGTTTGGTATTGAATTGTCGTGCTCTTATGCACCAAAGTTGGTCTTATGAAATTCGACATATTTCAATGAAAGGAATTTTGTTGCTGATGATTTGACTTGTTTGGGGTTGTCATGCAGTTTAGGTCCAGTCTTTTTTAAGCAAGCTCCTCTTTCTTGTAGTCAGTTGCTAGTTGCAGATATAGATGGGGTAAATGACTCTTTTTTTGTGATATGTAATCTTTCCTTTCCATTTGAGCTTAAAAAAAAAAAAACAATCATTCATTTCCCTCTTAAGATTTTGAAGAATTCGCTCAAAATTCAGATGGAGTAAATGACTAAAAATGCTTTGGATGAAAATACTTTTGGAACCAATCATTCGTAAAAATGCAACTCAATCCTAAAAAAAATAATACTTGAAGTGCTTTTAGAACCAAAAAAAAAATCATCAAAAAAACACCTTCAATCATTCTTAAAACATTTTAAACATGCCGCTCTCTTAAATCTTTCAAAAGTGTTAGAAATTTTGGGGTATTCATTCATTCATGTATACTTAAATGCACATTGTGCAGGTTTCCGTTCTACTCAGTCGATTTTGGATGGGGAATGCCGTCCTGCATACGTCTCCCAGGACTTGGAGGGATTAAAAACATGGTCATATTGACGGATGCGAGTGCCGGCATTGGCATTGATGCACACTTGGTATCGAAAGAAGACATGGCCTTAATTGAAACCAACCAGGAGCTGCTTGCATATGCGTCTCCGAATCAAATATACGATGGCTAATTAATTGGCAATGTTCTTGTGCGTTTTCAATTAAAAAGGATGCTATATATGTTTTTACCTTACGTGATTTCTTTTGGCGTTGCTTGTACGTAGTAATGTCGTTCTCTCCGTAAACGATCAACTGTATTAAAAAATACCGGCAAGCATAACAAAAATTGTAAGTGGAAAAGTTTGGATCAAAGAACTCAAACACAACCACGAAATTTTTTTCTTTTTGGAGCTAGGATTCAACAAATGAAGAAAACACATCCCATCTCTAAATCGAAATCAAAATAGAGGGGACGGAGTCAACTTAGTTTCCATTACTACGTATCCAAACAACCACCATTCAACCTATTGAAACCTAGTCACAGCCCATAATCAAAATAATCACCTTCATACCGCAGTTCCAATCTCAATCTTCACTTTCAGGTACCGTGTATGTTCCGCGAATGATAGAACATCCATGTGGCTACTGAGACTCACCTCATCCAGCTTCCTCCCAAGATGGTGAAATTATCAGTGAGTAGTCAGCGGAGGCAAAACTCTTAAGGTTGTCCCGTGCAGTCCCATTATTAAGCTTTATCTTTCCGCAGATAACAAGAAAAAACCATAAAACAGTCAGTACTTCATATACTGAGTGAGATAACAATTACAATGTGTGTGCACTGCTTTCTTTATAAGTCAACAAGCCTACAAAAACAACAGCAAACTAATCTTTAACTAAATTACATGAATGACTTATTCATTTTCCATCGTGCAACTGCCTTGTGTGTTCTCGTTTTTTTTAGCTGGTAAAAGATTAAGATTTACTGTTGCTGATTTACAGATTATTACTTTGAAGTTCAAGTATAAGAACTACATAAAGTCATCTAAAAACTTTACAAAAACAGCAAGACAATAAGAATTGTACTCCGTTGGGTCTAATGAACTTCAAAATAACTAAAATGGTCAACTGTATGTGCATGAATCGACGTATAAATGAATCCAGCATTACATTGTTTTAGTTTGAGCCTACCATCCCAGCAGTCAATGCAATATATTTGTCAATGTTACTCCGTTCCAATGTTTACCAATAACACATTGATGAACCGTGGTATGCAATCAAAGAAGTTATAGTTATCCTTTTCCAAAATTTCCAATGTTTACCAATAACATATTGATGAATCGTGGTATGCAATCAAAGAAGTTATAGTTATCCTTTTCCAAAAAAGAGAGAAAAAATGTGTAGTACCTTTCGAGACACACAACTATATTACGGCAGTCCTGAATGTCCTGTGGCCGTCTTATCTGCACATTAAATTCAAAATTTTCAGACACAACCATATGTAGAGCAAGGATACACAATAGTTCAAAAGTTATATATAGGGTAGTGCTATTCACACACCCAACACCCCTGTTAAATTTGTCTATTGATCTTTTTGAATTCATTCGATTTGACTGAAGGAAATTGAGAGGGGTGTGTGAGAGATAAAAATGGATGAGTGGATATCACCACCTATATATAACATTTGATATTCTTGAGAGGGGTGTGTGAGAGATAAAAATGGGTGTGTGGATCACCACCTATATATACCATTAGATATTCGAACTGATAGTTTCATACAAACTTATCCGTTCAAAAACCAAATATCCATAAGGGCAAACAAAAGAGTTCTGCAAACACTCATCCAAACACATAACTACTTAAACCACAAGTTTACAAAAAAATCGGTAATGTAAAGGTGAGAGCGTTGTTAGGCGCCTGGCCTTTAAACTGGTTAGACATATTAAGACTTGAAAGCGAGAAAACAAGAATTTAAAATTTTTATTCTAACAAGATATGCGCCCATGTCTTGCAAATAGCTAACAGAAAATAGCACAATTTATCCCAATCACCCTTAGTTGACGAACAATAAATTGAGAGAAGCATAGACTCGTACGACCTATGTTTCTTTCGTTCTTCTTGACTAGTAACTTCCATGACCTATGTCAAAATCAACTAGCTTCGATATGTTTGGAAGTTGGGGTTCCGCATAAATCTTCGCATCTGCGGAGGTGTACTAATCGTAATGTGAACCTGGATTAAAAGCAATCAACTTTTTCTCATCTAACTATCCATGGAAATCTATCTTACAGTAGCTTGATCACACAAGTCACTCTTTCCACTTTCATTACCACTCGATTATCTCATCATAACGAAATCGAAATGTCTCGAAAAGTGGCAAAAACAACATAAAAAGAACCTTAGTTTTAGTAAATACCATGTTGTTGTTGCTGCTGATGCTGGATTCGGACGCCAACAAACAGCATTCTGTCAATGTTATCAAGCCGGCGCTGTACGGACTTGAGAACCGAATTCAACGACGAAACTCTCTTCCTAACGGCGGAAATCTTCGCCGCGTGTTGCATGATGAACAGAAACGGAGCATCGTCCAACAACTTATCCAGCTCTGCCCACAAAACCAAAACAACACTAAATATCAAAATTACAAGCAAAATTCAAAATTTCAAAAGAACAAAGAGGAATTTTTTTTTAACTTTTTTTTTACCGCGGGTGAGGCGATCGAGCGACTGAGAGAGGTGGTCCTGGCTGGCGAAGGTCTGCTGAGCTTTGGAATCGAAGTCTTTGATGACGGTGGTGAGCGTCGACGAAAGCGCCTTTGCCAGCGCCTCCGTCGACTGTAATCTGTTCTTCGCGTTCTCGTTCTGGTCGACAGTGACACTCTTCTCCTCTGATGACTCCAGCTCGGTTTTCTGGCTTTCCATTTTCTCAGACTCACCACTGAAAATTGACTGATTGGTTTTCTCGCTCACTTTCCTATTAGTTTTCTCGGCAACCAAACAAAAAATTAAATAAAAAAATTGGGGTTATTTGGTTACCGGGCTTTTTCCATTTTGGGCCTAAGATTAAACACTACTTCAAGCATTTTCTGGCAGGCCCATGTGCATATATAGAAGAAGCAGCAGAGATATTAGGGTTCAGAGTCGTCAAAAACCCTGCGGTATTCTTCTGGAGACGTCGCGGCCATCGTTCTGGTAACGCAGCAGCAGCCTTTCCCATCCGACATGAGGGCCAAGGTAATTCTTCAAAACCCTCTTCTTAAATCTCCGTGCTTTAAACTTTAAAGTCAGCGGGATCGAATCGAAAAACTGTTTCGAATCTGCTGCTGATGGTTGAATAAATTGTGTGCGGTGGTTGTGATTAAACCTGTGTCGCTTTTTGTGACGTCGTTGTTTGCAGTGGAAGAAGAAGCGCATGAGGAGGCTGAAGAGGAAGCGCCGAAAGATGAGGCAGAGATCCAAGTAGGCAGCTTTTGCTCCGGCGTCCGCATCGCCCCCTTCTCATGGCCTGAGCTGCCCATGTGAGGTTTTGCAGACTGGTGGCTGCTCGTGAGGGTTTATTTCTCTGTATTTCGGTTTTCGTAGTTTTGGGGTTATAACTATTTGGATGTTAAATTAAATGCTTTATGACAGAGTTTATTCTGCTCCTAATCACATAATTAAGTATGGATTTGGTTAAATTACTATGGATTCTCCTTGTTGTGATGTTTTCTTTAATTTGATTGTGTTGTTATGATGCAATGGGGATCTCGGATCGTGATAGATGTCAAAGTTTAGAGCTTTTAGGCATCTGGTGCACTTCGTGGCACCACATTAGGCCTTAGGTTTTTGACTAACCAGGCAAATGTGCTAGTTTAGTGTCTAGACCACATAAGCAAGATCCATCGGAAGCTTTGATTCATTGGCCAACCCGCGGAACCAGAACATGTACGTGTCTACCATCTGCAGATTTCTTGATCCTGGTTTCTTCACTGTATCGGGTGTTTATGGTTTCTAGTGTCATGCTGCATAGGAAGTCTTAGCTATTAGTATCTTTGTCTCACAGAGGATTTCTTTTGTTACGATTCACCGCTATCACCATTTCGTTGTCTGCTCCTTACTTGTCCAACTTTTCACAGCAGAAATCGATGGTTTTCTTTATCCGGCATACATTCTATTGACAAGCCCGCCAGGGATTTTTCCGAAATTGTAGATTTGTGAAAACCTAGTTCAGTTTGGTTACCTACTCTACAAGTTGTAGGTATCAGGTTAGGGTTGGTCATGTATCTGATTGATCCGAGTTGATCTCGAACTTAGGTCAAGAATATCGACCGCTTGGTCGATATTGCGACCGCACTGAGTTTCAACAAATGAAAACCCGCCCTATCTTCGGAAAAAACATAATCATGCTTATTTACGGCGCAAAGAAATTAAACGAGTAAAAGTTTGAAACAGATGTCTGAGTTTTGTTCTTCAAGTGGTACCAACATGGAGATTGAAACGGATCTCAGAACAGCTGTTAGACTTAATTTACAGAACAAAACTGAAGAATGCAAGTTCTCTCCAGAGTGAAAGTAAATAAAGTAAGAGTCTAGAGCAAAACTTCTTTGTCTTGAACTTGTTCAATGCTGCCCAGTTCCAAAGCCTGAATATATATGTCAATGGTCATAAGGAATGCATCTCCTATCGTTTTCCTTTCTTCCCTCATCGATCGATCTACACCAAATGATTGAACAGATCGATCTACACCAAACGATTGAACAGCCTGCCGGAACTGAGTTTCCCAAACTTGGCCCTAGAAACGACTTGGCCATAATCTTGCTTGCTTTTCTCGCCTGTCACAGTATTTCCGTTTTGTTTTCCCTCGCTCCTATCCCGGTAAATCCTCAAAGTCATACTGCATAACCAGTCTTTCCACTGTATTCGGACTCACTACGTGTCTCAGGTGCAACTCTTTTAAGACTCTGGCTGCCAGTTCCAGTTCTCCTTCGTGCGCAATCCCTTCCACAAGAATGGTGTAGGTCATTTCGTTAGGCATACGCCCTTTCTCGATCATCATCTCAAAAACCTGGAACGACTCGTAGCGGGAGCATTTTTGTTTATTGCAGAGGCTTTGAATGATAGAGAATGCCTCTGGCACCAAACCTTCCTCGCAGAGCACAGCAATGGCACTGAATGTTCCTTCATTAGGATTACACCGCCGATGAACCATTTGGTCTAGACACTTAACCGCACCATCCACTTTCCCCTCTTTGCAGAGATGAGCAATGATCGGATTGTAGCTGGCAGCGGTAGGCTTGAACCGACCTCTCTGCATTTCGTCCAAAACTTGACGATCATGTTAAGTTCTACCATGAAGTGCAAGTGAACCAATTAAGATGTTAAACGTAACTATGGAAGGGGCTCGATCCTCACCTTCCGTCTCAGACGGAAGCACATTTGCCTCTTCCCACCTACCCTCGTGACATAAACTCCTCAATACGATGTTATAGCTCACAACATTTGGATCGAACCCCATCGAAGGCAAACTCCTAAAGAACCGAAATGCCTCATCAGTCCTACCTTCCTTGCACAAACCAGTTAACAAGACATTGTAACTGACCAAATTAGGCTTTCCATCTTTAGCATTTATCTCCTGCAGGAGCTCCATGTTGTGCATGCTTTGTACATATTCGAAATGTTCTATTTCTATCCCACGTTTAAGAAATTGTCCTATTTCCCGGTATTTTTCCTTTAAAATTAGACGACTAAGAATATAACAGTCATGAGATTTTATGAGCCGATTCATTCTATAATATCCGCTAATTGATAATAAGTAAATGCGTAAATTACAAAAAACTACCTTAGGGTCGAAACCACAATCTCATACCTTATGTTTTAAACATTACAATCTCATACCTCAACTTATGAATTCTTTGCAATGTCAAACATTCGTTAATTTTTTTATTAATTTAATATCCGCCTCCTCATGCAGCGTCAGTCTCCAGCAGAGAGTGCGTGAGTGAGGAAGAAGAGAGTTTAATCAATGATTTTTTTAGAATTAATTTAATTGTTAAATAAAAAATAAATAATTTATTAATAAATAATGATATTTTTATAATTAATTTAATTGTTAAATAAAAATAAAAAATATATTAATTTTTTATTCTTGTTGGAGATAAGTGATCCTGCTCATGCTACGTTATTATTTAACAGCCAAATTAATAGAAAATTTAACGGATATCTAACATTGCAACGGATTTATAAATTGTAATATTTAAAACATAAGGTATAAGATTATAGTTCGACTTCGATCCATAAGTTATGTAGGTTTTTTTGTAATTTAGCTAAGTGAATTATTGTTTCATGACAGCTGGGAGAGAGGTATTTGTCATATGAATTTATTTGGCAATCCACCATTGGAGATGCAGTCAATTTTACAGTTAGCAGTCAATTTTACAGTTAGCAGTCAACTTAGTTGAGTCTAAGTTGTTGGCTCAATTAAGAAAACCAAGTCTTTCAATTTACTTTGATTTTTCTTTGGGCGAACAGTCCATCTTCTCTGCATAATTTTTATATTAATTTCTTTGGATAAAGTATACAGTCTCAGAACAACGATGCAAGCCTTGAGAAGCTTTTATATGTGCTTGTTCTTCTTATTCTCCCTCCTACGAATCTCAGCTGCAACTGCACTGGGCACAACAATCACTCCGAGTGGATATATAAGAGATGGCGAAACTCTGGTTTCAGTAGGTGGAAGCTATGAACTGGGATTCTTCAGCCCTGGTAAATCGAAAAGCCGGTACGTGGGAATATGGTACACTGATTCTACTGATGCAGTTGTGTGGGTAGCCAACAGAGAAACACCACTTGGTGATTCTTCAGGACTTTTGATGCTCACCGAGCAAGGAGTTCTAGTCCTCCTTGTCAATAGCTCAAACAAGATTGTGTGGTCATCGAATTCATCAAGAATCGCCGGGAATCCAGTATCGCAACTCTTGGATTCTGGAAATCTTGTGGTGCAAGATGGGAACGAAACTAACCCGGATAACTTCTTGTGGCAGAGTTTTGATTATCCTTGTGACACATACCTACCGGAAATGAAGCTTGGTTGGGACTTGGTTACCGGTTTAGAGAGGTATCTCTCGTCTTGGAAGAGCACAGAAGATCCTGCTCCAGGAGAGTTTTCGGCACGAATTGATTATCGTGGCTTACCACAACTTTTTGTTATGAAAAGAGCTAAGAAAGTTGGTAGAGGAGGGTCATGGAATGGTCTTCATTTAACAGGATTTTCATCTGGACAACCAAACCCAATATCTAGGATTGAATTTGTGTGGAACAAGGATGAAGTCTACTGTCAGTTTAGGCTCCTAAACAGGTCGGTGTTCCAGAGATTAGTATTGAGCCCATTAGGCGTTTCGCTGCTGTTCACATGGGAGTATCAAACACATAGTTGGGAATTTGCCTCTACACTCCAAGAAGATCGGTGTGAAAGTTACGCCTTGTGTGGTGCATATACTATTTGCAAAATCAATAACTCTCCCATATGTGTATGCCTGAAGGGATTTGTACCAAAATCTCCACAAGATTGGAATTCGGGAAATTGGTCTGATGGGTGTGTTCGTATGACTCCATTGGCCTGCAGCCATGGTGATGGCTTCCTAACGTACAGTGGGGTTAAATTGCCAGACACATCTTCGTCTTGGTATGATAAAAGCATGAGCCTCGAGCAATGCAAGGGATTATGTCTGGGAAACTGCTCATGTACGGCGTATACAAATCTAGATGTCAGGGAGGGAGGAACTGGCTGCTTGCTTTGGTTTGATAACGTCATTGACATAAGAGAATTCACTCTCGGTCAGGATCTCTATATACGGATGGCAGCATCAGAACTAGGTATCCCCCAGACTTGTTATGTTTTCCTTTCTATAGCAAATAACATTATGACTCTTGAGGTTAATGGAAACTGAGTTTTTTTTCCAATTTTGGTGGGGGGAGGTTTAAAGGGTTACAGGGTAGTAGTGCATCTTATACCTTTATCTGCAGCAGCTATGCAAAGTAGGGTTTAAATAAGTTAGTGTTAGAATCACAGTTACTGCAACAATACGAGATCCCATGAAAGGTTTGTTTCAATACAGATATTTCAGATCATGTTAAGAAAAAGAGCAATTTCAACAAGAGACAGCTACTTGCAATTCTCCTCAGCTCTGCAGTTTTTCTCATGGGAATGCTAATAGTTGGAATAATATTGTACATCCGGAAGAAGAAACTCAAAAATGAAGGTAAGCATTTTTGGACACATTAAAAATGCATTTGATAAGGTAGTATTTAATTTCAATAGTGTAGCTAACTGTTCACATCTTTTTATCCATGCTGACAATATTCTACTATTTCAGGACTCAGAACAAAGGATTGCGGAGAAGAGTACCCTGGAGAAGACGGGGAAGACATGGAGTTACCACTGTTTGACTTGACCACCATAGCTAAAGCCACCAACGGCTTTTCAAACTGCAACAAGCTGGGAGAAGGTGGCTTTGGACCTGTGTACAAGGTAACATAAATTTGTGCAACGAAAATTAGCTACATTGCTATACAAAACTCAAGTCTTTTCAAAATGATGGTCCATAGGGTACACTGATAGGAGGAAAAGAAATTGCAGTAAAGAGGCTTTCAAAGAATTCCGGACAAGGGACGAGAGAGTTCAAAACTGAAGTTATACTTATAGCCAGACTTCAGCATCGCAATCTTGTTAAGCTTCTCGGTTGTTGCATTCAAAAAGACGAAAAGATTCTAATATATGAATTCATGCCCAACAAAAGCTTGGACTTCTATATTTTTGGTACGATCCTTCATTTTCGACCTTATTATACTAGGATTCAATGTGGCATTGAAATAACAGGCTTAAAGTTTCTTCAGATCAGGAGGGACAAAAATTGCTCAACTGGCCTAAGTGCTTCCACATTATCGTTGGAGTTGCCCGAGGGCTTCTTTATCTTCACCAAGACTCTAGATTAAGGATTATTCATCGAGATCTGAAACCTAGCAATATTCTGCTAGATAATAATATGAACCCGAAGATTTCAGACTTTGGCCTGGCTAAAACATTCGGCGGCGATCAAAGTCAGGCCAACACAAACAGAGTGGTTGGAACCTAGTAAGCATGCTTAGACTTGTTTTGAGGTTTATAATTTTCATTTTTCTGCTTTTGAAATTCTTTCTGACTGGTCACTGCATATTGATCTGGCAGTGGTTATATGTCTTCGGAATATGCAGCAGATGGAATCTTCTCGATGAAATCTGATGTGTTTAGCTTCGGAGTCATATTGCTCGAGATGTTGAGTAGGAAGAAGAACAGGGGATTTCGTCATCCGGATCACGACCACAACCTTCTTGGACATGTAAGTTTAACCGGCGAGGTGATTATATTTACTTTAAAAAGAATAGCAAATTAGACGGTGCTCTTCAAAGAACGTCTTCTAATGACATGTATTTAACAGTATAGAAGGTCTGCAGCAAAGCCCCTTTTACATATTAGCCCACTAACATATCATACATGTTTCAATTTGTTTTAAGGCATGGATACGATGGATTCAAGATAAACCACTAGAACTGATCGACAAAACGTTTTGTGATTCATGCAACATATCTGAAGTGGTAAGGTGTCTTCATGTGGGGCTGTTATGTGTGCAAAGAGTACCTGAGAATAGACCAAGCATGTCATCTGTGGTTCTGATGTTGAGCAGTGATGTTGCCTTGCCACCTCCAAAGCAGCCTGGTTTCTACACTGAACGAAGCGTCAATGAATCACCATCAAAGACACTTCTATGTTCAGAAAATACTTTCAGCACTACATGGATAGAACCTCGGTAGATCATCATTGCGGTGCTTGTTAGTCCTTCAATCAACCATCACAAAACGTGTTCGGAAGGTTGACGTGAAGCTTATAGCCTTAGCTGGGAAACAATGAGACCTGCGATTGTAACTCTGCAAGAAAAATATTTATGATTACAAGTTTATCAGTTCCTAAATCAGAACAAAGAAAGCACTTGGGGTTGTTAGATGATTGAAGAAAAATTAAGTTATAGCTAAAGTTGTGTTTATTATTTATTGATTTTATTTTATTATTTCATGATAAGATAAAATTTATTGAGAAGGAAAGTAGATCCTGGTTCGGATATTTGATCAAGTCACCGGAATTAACACTCTAAGCCTGGTTCGAGATAGGTGTTTGTCATTTAAGTTTCTTTGGCAATCCTCTATTGGTAGAAAAACTTCAGTGCAGGCATTTGGACCGCGTGACCATCGTCCCGCAAACACAAACATCACGCTAAAGTGAGGCAGCCGTACTGAAGTTTCTCTCCACCGTCTATTCAAGCATTTTCAGCGCCTGTTCGGTCTGCCCATTATTCAAGCACCCACCAATAACAGCATTCCATGAAGCACCATCCAATTTAACATCTACCCTTCTCATCCTACAAATTAAAGTTACACCTTTTTGTTTTGAAGCAAGAAAAAATATATATTAAAAGGTAAACCCCCAAGAACAACCGTTCCCTATATAATCAAACGGAAGAGCATGAAGAGCAAATGAAGGAATATGGGATGATCCCAAATATGACAATTAGTAATAAGAAGGCCTTGGTGATCAAAGGCATCCGCCACAAAGTTAGCCTCTCTAAAAATATGTTTCCAATCAATGCAATCAAATTTGGTTGCCATCCACTTGATATCTTCAATAATAGGAACCAGATTCCACGGTGTCATATCCTGGTCCAACACTGACTGAATGACCAACTTAGAGTCTCCTTCTACCATAATCTTTGTATAGCCCTTCCCTTGAGCATAAAGAAGGCCCTCTCTGAGAGCCCTATCAAGATTTAGAAATAGTGGCACCATCAAGATTTAAAGCTCCACCGCCGATGAGTTGCCCAATATGATTCTTTAAGACAAATCCCCCCCCCCCCGGGAACCTTGTCCCCAGCCACTGAGCCATAAAAAATTTAGCTTAACATAACTCTGATCTGGAGGGTGCCATTTAATAATCATGGAAATATCATCAGTATTTCTACTTAAACCCTTACAATTGGCTTTAAGATATCGCTCACCCATAAATATAGCCAGTAAAGTTTACACCCTTTATGTTATCTCTGTTCGAAAAATACGCAGTTAGAAGTACATTCCAGGACGCGACATCTCGTTTAGACATGTTGATTGAGATTTAATATTAAATAACTTATTTACCCTACTATGCAATGACAATTTTGACCTTATTAGGTTTAAAAAATAAATAAATAATTTCTATATACACCCCAAATCACTTTTAATGTATTATTTATCTTCTTCAACTATCAAAACCCTTCCGACCCTCTATTGTTGAACAAAACCCTAACCAATGAAACTACAAACATGTTGATTGAGAAAAATTATTTTTGACAAATGAAACACAAAATCAGTATTTCCGAAGCTTCACATGAGGTAAGACTTCATTTTTTTTTTGTTTTAGTGATTTTGACAACATCAATAATTATTTATTCTTGCTTTTGTTGCATTATTCAAGCTTCTATGTTCGTATTCATCTTTCAGGGATTACATGAAGAATTAAACACCTAAAATTACCATAAAAAATTAAAACAGACGATATGGGTTTTAATGGTGGAATTGAAAACAACCTATATATGCTTTAAATCTCAGGCGGCATCTTTTGTCAAAATTCTAGTCGGCATTTTTTATCCAAATTAAAAGCTTTATCAGATTTGAGAAATGTTGGGTGTATGGAAAATATGGGGTACATGTAGAAAATGTAAGGTGTATATTGAGAATGTGGAGTGTAAGGGTATTATGGGGAAGTATGTGGGGTGTATTAAGATAATTTTTAATTGAAAAAGCAAATCTGGGGTGCATTAAGATAATTTTTAATTGAAAAGGCAAATGTGGGGTGTATTAAGTATATAGTTCATCTATTTATTAGATGAGTGTTAAATGACGAAAT
Source organism: Malus domestica (assembly GCF_042453785.1). Lineage (NCBI taxonomy): Eukaryota > Viridiplantae > Streptophyta > Magnoliopsida > Rosales > Rosaceae > Malus > Malus domestica. Next base: position 33,927,157 of record NC_091665.1, read on the forward strand.
GAATTCCGTGTTAGTTGATTTTTAGTAGATTTGACATTTAAATAGTGACTTAAAAAATTTACGGTTCAAACCATTATGTCCCATTACAAGATGAATAAGAGAGACGAAATGTAAATAAAAAATTTCAAACAAGAAAATTGCAAGCATTCTCTCTTTAAAATTTGAACACGTGACCTCTCCAAATAAACTAAAAACAAGATGCTATCAAATGATCTCTAGCATAATCTTATGGTTTGAATTTCAACAATTCACCGTGGATGTTTACTTTTGACACGTAAAACTTTGACACGTGTACAAATACATTATTTATTGTTTAAATGGCTTTTCACAGCAGAAATCGATGGCTTTCTTTATCCCGCATACGTTCTATTGACAAGGCCGCCAGGGATTTTTCCGAAATTGTAGATTTGTGAAAACCTAGTTCAGTTTGGTTGCTTACAAGTTGTAGATATCAGTTTAGAGGGAAGGGTTGAGGTTGGTCATGTATCTGATTGATCTGAGTTGATCTCAAAACTTAGGTCAAATTTGTCAAGAAGATCGACTGCTTGGGCGATATTGTGACATGGTTTTATACTTAATAGTCTGAATTATATGCTGGACAGACATGAACAGGGACTTGTTTGACACCTCCAGTGCAGCAGTGCTTACGTTCGTACGCCTCGTCTCCTAGGCCTTTGAAAACCCGATACCCTATCTTCAGAAAAAACATCATCATGCTTATTTACGAGGCAAAGAAATTAAACGAGTAAAAGTTTGAAACGGATCTCTGAGTTTTGTTCTTCAAGTGGTACCAACATGTAGTTTGAAACACATCTCAGAACAGCTGTTAGACTTAATTTACGGAACAAAACTGAAGAATGCAAGTTCTCTCCAGAGTTAAAGCCTCTCATAAAATAATTAGCTTCAAGTAAATAAAGTAAGAGTCTAGAGCAAAACTTCTTTGTCTTGAACTTGTTCAATGCTGCCCAGTTCCAAAGCCTGAATATATATGTCAATGGTCATAAGGAATGCATCTCCTATTGTTTCCTTTCTTCCCTCATCGATCGATCTACACCATACGATTGAACAGCCTGCCGGAATTGAGTTTCCAAAACTTCTTGGCCCTAGAGACGACTTGGCCATAATCTTGCTTGCTTTTCTCTCCTGTCACAGTATTTCCGTTTTGTTTTCCTTCGTTTCTATCCCGGTAAATCCTCAAAGTCGTACTGCATAACCAGTCTTTCCACTGTATTCGGACTCACTACATGTCTCAGGTGCAACTCTTTTAAGACTCTGGCTGCCAGTTCCAGTTCTCCTTCGTGCGCAATCCCTTCCACAAGAATGGTGTAGGTCATTTCGTTAGGCATACGCCCTTTCTCTATCATCATCTCAAAAACCTGGAAGGACAAGTCTGTTCTTCGAGACTTGCAGAAACCGAGTATAAGGGCATTGAAATTGTCCGTATCAGGCCTAAGGCTGTTTTCTTCCATTACCTTGAAAATCTCCATGGCCTCATCCAGCATACCCTCCAAACACAATCCTCTGATCAGAGATGAATACGTATAAGAATCTGGAGTGAAACCGTGCTTGGTCATTTCGTACAATATCTGAAACGCTGGAAACGTGTTCCCTTTCCGACATAAGCTTGTGATTACGTTTTTGTACAACTCGTAGCTGGAGCACTTTTGTTTATTGCAGAGGCTTTGAATGATAGAGAATGCCTCTGGCACCAAACCTTCCTCACATAGCACAGCAATGGCATTGAATGTTCCCTCATTAGGATTACACCGCCGATGAACCATTTGGTCTAGACACTTGACCGCACCATCCACTTTCCCCTCTTTGCAGAGATGAGCAATGATCGGATTGTAGCTGGCAGCAGTAGGCTTGAACCGACCTCTCTGCATTTCGTCCAAAACTTGAAGAGCATGTTCAGTTCTACCATGAAGTGCAAGTGAACCAATTAAGATGTTATACGTAACTATGGAAGGGGCTCGATCCTCTCCTTCCATCTCAGACAAAAGCACATTTGCCTCTTCCCACCTACCCTCGTGACACAAACTCCTTAGTACGATGTTATAGCTCACAACATTTGGATCGAACCCCATCGAAGGCAAACTCCTAAAGAGCCGAAATGCCTCATCAGTCCTACCTTCCTTGCACAAACCAGTTAACAAGACATTGTAACTGACCACATTAGGCTTTCCACCTTTAGCAATTATCTCCTGCAGGAGCTTCATGGCTTCATTGACCCCTCTTTCCTTATAAGCAGCTTCAAGTAAGAAAGAGTACGTATAAACATTCGGAACCAGACCCTTCTGTATCAGTCTATCCAAAAGCTGCAAGCTCTGATTCAAGTTTCCACGAACGCAAAGCCCTCTGACGAGCGAATTGTAGGTCACAGTATTCGTCGGATATCCGTACTCCTCCATCTTCTCTACCAGCTGCATTGCATACCCAATGTTCCCTCTTTTACACAAGTAATTCACCAAGAAAGTATAAGAAGCTGCATCAGGTATAATGCCGGAAACAACCATCATTTCGATGACTCTGACCGCCTTTCGCATCTTATTCGCTTTGCAGAGGTCATACAAGAGCTGAGTTGCCTGAGCCACATCAGGCTTCTGGTCCTTCCCCACCATAGACTCCAAATGCACAAAGGCATCAATGAGTCTGAGCTCCTTACTTCTTCTGTCATTCTTGGCATGCCTCCAGTTGGGCAAGGCGAAAACGGTGTCTTTCGGAGAAATCGTGATCTGGGAAGCCGCCAAAACTCTGGAAAATCCCTTGCTAAGGGAAAGGGGTTGGAGATTCCTGATGTGGGAGAAGAACCCACAAGTTTTTCTGGTGGTTTCTGGCAATGGGTGTGCAATTGGAGACACATAATTTACAAGAACCGCCATTGACAGAGCTAAAAATATGCTACAAAGTTTGAAACTTTCTGCCACAGATAACAAGAATCAAAATTCTGGGTTGGCTAAATTCTCATCAAATGAAGATAAACAAATGGATAACAGAGTGTTTTATCAGGATGAACACGGATAAGATGGACCGGATAATTTTAACACGAATCAATCAAAAAACGAGAGACGAACTAGAAACGGAGAGAGAGAGAGAGAGAGAGAGGAAAGAACCAACAGGCACACACTCGATATCTTCAGCCGCTGGGTTTTTTTCAGGAATGATTGGTTGGTCCATTTGCCATCCCACTGCTAAGTGCTAAACAAAATGAATTTCCGCTTTTCCATTTCTAATCTGGTAACTTGTAAAATCAGACCCCAAAATATAGATGGTAACTGGAAAAACAAATTAAAACGTCACAATAACGATAAACTCGTTAACGTTACTACTAATACTATCACTGTCCAGTGTGAGGACCACTACGACACTTTGTTATCCTGTGATATAGATACATAAAAATAATTAACCTGTGATATAGGTTGATTATAAAAATTAAAAATAAAATCTATAAATGGGGTTTAAAGCAGGAGGAAGAACAATAAATAACAAAAATTAAAAATAAAAAGAAATAATCAAAGAGATAATTAGGAAGAAATTTGATTTTTATAATAAATCTTATCATTGAATAGAGAATTATTGATAATTAAATAATTAAATTTAAGAAATTGGACTTATTTTAATAAATTGGACTATTCCTACTATTGGCTAAAAAAATTGGACTTATATCAAGTTTTCCCTATAATTATATAGTATGTTTAATTACATTATGTTGTATCATTGTCATTAGACGCTATAATAGTGGTTACTTATTTTACGAAGTTGCTCTCGAGCTTGATCAAGTGTGTGGTTTTAATGAATTTGTACTTCTAATTATAGCTATAAATGTGATTTGGGTGTACTTTCACAAATTTAGAAACTCTTGTTTTATTCAAGATTTAGAAATATAGTCTCTCCAAACTCCCTCGGACAATGTTTGAGGCCTCTCGAGCAATGCTCTAACCATCGCGAGACCCCTTGATATGTGCTCAAGGGCTTGAGTAAATACACTTAGCCACTTCAGTTCCAAGCATCTTGCCACATCATTCAATAACTTGGATACCGAAAATCACCAAAATTTCTACAAGAACAATCTCCATTTTTGAAATGGTGAAACCTCAAGGAATCTCTAACAATAATCTGCAAACCAACAATCTTGGCCATGAACTTGATGGCATTACGGCAGTCCCCAAGTATCCTTAAATTCTTAAATACCCGAATCGTCGATTCGCCATTCAAATTGAGTATCCCAAACGCAACAGCAATTTTCTCACTGTGGTTGCAAGGGATCCCCACTTTCTCCTCTCGATCCACATCTTGCAGAACAAAATCAGTGTTGGGGACATGCCCTGCCAATCTCATCTTCTCACCCATGTCAATCAGAAACTTGTATATCTCCGCGCTTCGCTCGTTACTCCTATCACCGGTAACAAAAGAGTAGACTCTATTCTTCAGCTGAACCCAAGAACAACCCGGTGTTTTTGTGATTCCTCCGTCTCTCATTAACTTCCTAGTTTCTGAAGCTTCTTCCCATCGCTTGGCGGTGACTAAAATGTTGGACAACAGCACATAGTTGCCACGGTTATCTGGTTCAATCTCGAAGAGCTTGTTAGCTGCAATTTTTGCTAAGTCTACATTTTTATGAACTCTGCACGCGCCAAGCAATGCTCCCCAAGCACCGGGAGTAGGTTCCATTGGCATTCTTTGTACGAACTGATATGCCTCTACTAGGCGACCAGCACGGCTAAGCACATCAACCATGCATGAGTAATGTGTAGACATCGAAATTTCAGTAAATAAATGTTGACCGATAAATCAAAGTTTCGACGCTCATGTATTACATAAATTTTACACGTAGCGTATGTCTAAACAAAAAATCGAAATAAGTTGGAAAAGTCATCAAATAGGACACGTGTCAACACCTGGCAGAAATGACTTATTTCATCTGGAATATTATATTCAAAATTAGGCCTTGGAAAATTCTATAAATAGAAGCCAATTTCATTCATTTGAAGGGACCAATTTTCATATAACACCTTGAAGCTCTGAAACTCTGAAACTCCGAAGCTCTCAAGCGTCCAGGTTCCCGAAGAATCAAGAAAGCCTTCTTCGTTCTTCGTTCATCGTTCTTCAAGATCAAGCCCCAACGGCCCTTGAAGAAAGCGTTCTTCGTTCATCGTTCTTCCAAGATCAAGCCCCGATGACCCTTGGATTAACAATCATCCACCTTCAAGATCAAGCCCCGACGGCCCTTGAAGAAAGCGTTCTTCGTTCATCGTTCTTCCAAGATCAAGCCCTGACGGCCCTAGGATCAACAATCATCCACCTTCAAGATCAAGCCCCGACGGCCCTTGAAGAAAACTTTCTTCGTTCATCGTTCTTCCAAGATCAAGCCCCGACAGCCTTTGGATCAACAATCATCCATCTTCAAGATCAAGCCCAAAAGCCCTTGAAGATCTGTTCATCACTGTTCTTCAAGATCAAGCCCAAAAGCCCTAGAAGATCCGTTCATCACCGTTATTCAAGATCAAGCCTCAACAGTCATTGAAGAAACGCTCATCCTCAAGATCAAGCCCCAACAGCTCCTTGAAGATTCGCTCAAATCCACTTTCAAGATCAAGCCCACGACCCTTGAAGAACGTTCATCCTTAGATCAAGCCCAACGGCCCTTTGGATCAATTGCACATCCACAAATACACACCTTACGGAGATCGAGTCAGAGGATCAAATTAGAGATTGTAACCCTAAAAAATCATCAAATACAAAATATTATTTTGTGCATGTTGTTCTTGTCTCTTTCGTTTCAGGAAAATTTCGTGTTTACAAATTTGGCACACCCAGTGGGACAATCTCTACCTCTCATCTCTTTCTCCGTTCAAGAAATTCAAACACACCTCAAATTCAATGGCATCAAGCAAGGGACAAGCCGTTCTCGCAACCACTGAGGGAACGATCCTAAGCATTTTTGCCGCAAACAGACAATCCATTGGCGCCACAACCGCTCCTCAACATGCCACTTCAAAATTGGTGCCGCTAAAAGAGCAAGGGAAGCATCAAAGGTGCGAGTCTGTCATCAACCTGACCTCGCTGGGGGCACCGAAGCATGCTGCTGAGGCACACAAGATGACATCCCAAAACAGCCAACGACATTCTTCGTCAGCATCCTGGATGTCTAAAGGAAAGTCACGTCTATTGGTTGCACAAGTCATGACCATCGACATTACCTCCATCGAAGAACAACTAGCTCAAATGAATGAAACGATCGCAAGGCTAACACGGATTGTTGAAGAAAAAGACTTGCAAATCGCTGCACTCGTCAACCGACTGGAGCCACAGAACGGTGAGAACCCCGACCCAGAGGATGATCCACTAAAGAGAGGAGATGGCGAAGAAGAGGAGCCTCAGGTGGAGAAAATCAATATAAAGCCGGAGCCAGACCAAGCAGCGGCACTCATGGGATCTATTTCTATCCAGCAGTTGCAAAAGATGATCGCCAGCACCGTCAAGGCACAGTACGAAGGGAGCTCAAATACCTCCGGGTTGTATTCAAAGCCTTATTCAAAGAAGATTGATGCCCTGAAGATGTCGAGGGGATATCAACCACCAAAGTTCATACAGTTTGATGGAAAAGGAAACCCAAAGCAGCACGTTGCACATTTCGTCGAAACTTGCAACAACGTGGGGACAGAGGGAGACTACCTCGCCAAGTAGTTTGTGCGCTCGCTGAAAGGAAACGCCTTTGAGTGGTACACGAACCTAGAGCCTGAGTCCATCAACAATTGGGAGCAATTGGAAAGAGAATTCCTTAACCACTTCTACAGCACCCGCCGCACTGTAAGCATGCTGGAGCTCACAAGTACGAAGCAATGGAAAGATGAGCCGGTCATTGACTACATCAACAGATGGCGCACTCTAAGATAGGCTCTTGGATACCTCTTCAATCGAGATGTGCGTCCAAGGTATGCAATGGGGTTTGCAATACATCCTTCAAGGCATCAAACCACGGACATTCGAAGAGCTAGCCACCCGCGCCCATGACATGGAGTTGAGCATCGCCCATCATGGGAAGAAGGAACCGATCGCCGACTACAAGAACGACAAAGTTCTTGAGACAAAGGTGGAGAAGGCTGCGTGGAAATCCACCAAGGAAGCAATGACGGTCAACACAGCTCCCGTCAAAATCCCTACACGAGGTAAGGCGATTCAAGCCGAAGCTTTTCGTGATTAAAAGATGCGTAGACGCACTTTGAAGGAGCTTGAGGAGAAGACTTATCCATTCCCCGACTCTGATGTGGTTGCCATGTTAGAAGACTTGCTGGAAAAGAAGGTGATCGGTTTGCCTGAATGCAGACAGCCAGAAGAGATGAATCCCACCGACAGTCCAAGGTACTGTAAATTCCACCTCTTCATCAGTCATCAAACGAAAAAATGCTTCGTACTGAAAGATCTCATCCTGAAGCTAGCACAACAAGGGAAAATTGAGCTTGACCTCGAAAACACGGTTGCGGCACACACTACTACTATCGTGTTTGGATCACTCGATCATGTGCCTCTCCGAAGCACGCATGACCATTCCCGTCAATGTTCAAGTCACACAGCACTTCCTACACAACCATCATCGGGGGCAAGCAACCAAGATGCATCTACCAGTAATAAGGAAAGGTGGACATCGGCGACCTACAAAAAAACAAGGAAGCCAAGACCACAAGCCACAAGGCCAAAAGAGGAGCCTAAACCCGTCCCTCGAACTTTAGTCTTCTACAGGCTGAATCATTCAAAACCTAGAATTTCGGCACTTGATTGCATCAGTGGTCGAGACCGAACTTCCGTCTTCAAAAGGCTTAAGACGCCAACACCGCAAAGATCTGTCTTTGAAAGGTTATCAAAACCCAAGAAACAAAGCGGCACAACTAGATCTCCCCCGCAACAGTCGGCTGCGGACAAACTTGAAGAAACTAAAAAGCCTTCTAGAAACAGGAAGACAACGCCAAAGGGAGAAAAGCTCGACAGTCTAGCAGGAAAAGACGATGTTTAAAGCTTGATTCCTTCAAGGATGAAGCGCCAAGCAACTTTGGAAGTCGATACAAAAGGACCACTTAAGGTAAGGAGGCGCACCATCATCTACACCGGCCAATCTTCACGCCAACAAACCTAAGAAGACCGCACTGAAGAAGAGGCCCAAGAAGACAAAGAAGACGAAATCCCGGAAGAATACGTCACTTCCGGCTCCGTCAACTTAAAATCTTCACCTCAATCGCTTGAGGCATGCTCTAAAACCATGCCAGTCAAGCCAAGCGAAGTTGAAAGATGGATTCATGTCACTTCGAAGAAACTGCACAAGAAGCATATGTCTTCTCCACAAGTGCACCAATCAGAAAAGGGGCAAAACAGCTTTCGCCAACCTCCAGAACAATGTGAAAGTGTTGGAGATAATGAAACTTTGACACAAAGATCATCCATCCCCATCACGATGTGTGACATCTTCCTAGAAGACTTCTTCAACTACTCAGTCAAGGCTTCTTGCTATGAAGATTGCGAGGAATAACTCTCCCGGATCGCTTGACGAACCACAAATGCTCCTTGTTCGCACGAGCCTAAACTGTACGAACCAAAGCTCCTTGTCCGCACGAGCCTAAACTGTAGGACACGAGGCTCCTCGCCTACACGAGTCTAAACTGCATGGCACAACGCTCCTGGTCAGCATGAGCATAAAATGCGACATCAACGCTCCTAATCCGCATGAGCATAAAAGGCGATACCAACACTCCTTGTTCGCACGAGCCTAAACTGCACAAACCAAAACTCCTGGCCCACAAAAGCATAAACTGTGTACGGCAAAATCATCATCAAAATCACTGTTAAATTCATCACTCATTTGAACTACGTTATGACTTGATCTCTTATTTGGAAGAGTACATAGGCAACTTGAAACTTCAAAAGTTCAAGTACAGTCACATCATCATAAAAAACACAAACACTTTGAAGAATAAAAAGCAAATTCAAAATATGAATACTTTATTTCTTTAAAGGAATGATTTGGTTACAAAGCCGTATTACAAAGGTGGGCATTACGTCAACGTCACCACCGAGGAAAGTTGTGACCAAAAGGCACTACATAGCATAAACTCGCTGCAGTCTTTTGCACAACCCCACAAGGTAAAGGTGACACACTGGAACAAGCTCCAAGCAGCAGCGGCAAAGAGCCTATGGCAAGCAGCAAGGTCAATATGCACGGCAACGTCCCCCACCGAGGAAAGTTATGACCAAAAGGCACTACACAACATAAACTCGCTGCAGTCTTTTGCACAACCCCACAAGGTAAAGGTGACGCACTGGAACAAGCTCCAAGCAGCAGCGGCAAAGAGCCTATGGCAAGCAGCAAGGTCAATGTGCACGGCAACATCCCCCACCGAGGAAAGTTATGACCAAAAGGCACTACACAGCATAAACTCGCTGCAGTCTTTTGCACAACCCCACAAGGTAAAGGTGACACACTGGAACAAGCTCCAAGCAGCAGCGGCAAAGAGCCTATGGCAAGCAGCAAGGTCAATATGCACGGCAACGTCCCCCACCGAGGAAAGTTGTGACCAAAAAGGCATTACACAATATAAACTCGCTGCAGTCTTTTGCACAACCCCACAAGGTAAAGGTGACGCACTGGAACAAGCTCCAAGCAGCAGCGGCAAAGAGCCCATGGCAAGCAGCAAGGTCAATGTGCACGGCAACGTCCCCCACTGAGGAAAGTTGTGACCAAAAGGCACTACACATCATAAACTCGCTGCAGTCTTTTGCACAACCTCACAAGGTAAAGGTGACGCACTGGAACAAGCTCCAAGCAGCAGCGGCAAAGAGCCCATGGCAAGCAGCGAGGTCAATATACACAGCAATGTCCCCCATCGAGGAAAGTTGTAACCAAAATGGCACTACATAACATAAACTTGTTGTAGCCTTTTGCACAACCCCACTTGGCAAAGGTGACATACTGGAACAAGCTCCAAGCAGCATCGGAAAAGAGGGCAGCTATAAGACGGTTTTTCAAAGCACGCTACAGTAGCAAAGAAACCAAAATGCCACGCAATCGCACTACGCAACCTCGCAGCAATTACGCAAGCAGTTTCTTACACCGCACGTCGACGTCACCACCAAGGGAAAACTGTGACCAAAAGGCATTACACAGCGAAGCCCCACTGCAGTCTCTTGCATAGCACCACACGGTAGCGCACCACCGAGGGAAAACTGTGATCAAAAGGCACTACACAGCGAAACCCCGTTGCAGTCTCTTGCACAAACCCTAGGCAGCAGAAAGCACAAATATGCCCACATCTTGCTCACTCCAAATACCACGTCTCTGAAAGCTTCATGAGGGTTCCAACATCATGCTCTGCCTTCTCCAAAATTAAAGATTCCTTGCATCACATCAAATAAAAAAAATACATATGTTTTATGTATTTAATAAAAAAAATAAAAAAAAAGAATACATACGTTATTACTTGTTTACAAAAAGAAAAAAGAAAAAAAAAGAGATTTCTTTTACATACATATACATACAAATATATATATACATATATATATATATATATGTATGTATGTATGTATATCCATCAGCAGCAAGCCTCTCAAAAGGAGGCCATCCAGGCCCAAGTGGCAGCCTCCAAGCCCAATCCGTCATCTTCCCCGCCTACACAAAGTCCAGTGAGAGAGTTGCCAGAAAATCCCACGCAAGTTGTGGAAGCAGTGCCGGCTGTGGTGGGTAGAAAGGGGAATTGTAGCAGCAGCAGCAGCAGCAACAGCTCAAGCAGCAATGGCAGTACAAGCAGTGGTGTGTTTGCAAGTTTATTCGCTTCCTCAACAACATCGGCAAGCTTGCAACCTCCTCAACCGCCTGCATTTACTGACTTAATTCGAGCCATGGGGCATCCAGATCAATCAACCAACCTAGCTCCATCTTCTTCAATGGAGCCCATTTCTCTTGGCCTCTCAACCAGCCATGGATCCTCAATTTTCGAGTCTGCAGGACAGGAGCGTAGGCAATATGCGCCTCCATCACAACCATCTATGTCTGCGACAGCACTGCTTCAGAAAGCTGCTCAAATGGGCGTAGCAGCAACCAATGCATCGTTGCTTCGTGGGTTTAGCATTATGTCATCTTCAACGTCTTCCACGCAAGAAGAGAGAGAGAAAGAGCGAGCATGGGCGAGATCCAGGCCATGAGGGACCTGAGAGAATGGCTGCTGACGCTTTGTTCAACACTTTGCCAGCTGCCTTTGTTCAACGTTTTGCTTCTTCCTTATTGGGTTTCCTTCTGATTTCTACAATGGATGCCGACGAATCTGACGACTTGAGCAGAGAAGAAGAGGCGTCCGATACTAAGAGCATGGAAGAAGGCGAGATGGCACAGCAACAAAAACCACGGCTTTCGCCGGAAATACGTCAGATCCCGCACGAGCTTCCCCACCGATGATACGACCAATATTGCATACATTTTAATGCCCTTTAGTTTAGATTTTTGTTATGTTTTTGAGTGAATTTAGTTTGTTTCATTTAGTTTTATGTTTTTCTTAGATTTGAAGAGTGAAGATGAAGAAAGAAGAAAAAATGAGCACTTTGGCGATTGAAGTGAGTTATGTGCCCTGGAAGCAGAAGCTGTTTGTGCAGATCAGCCAACTTGACGGAATAAACTGTACTTCCTCAGAATGAACCAGCTGTTGAGCTTTATACCATTGGAAAGATATGGATGTTAGCTTTCAGAGGAATTTTACGGACTGTGATTTCGAGTTTCCTAGACGATGTTATGAAAGTTTTTGTACAAGACGTCGGTCAGCCAAGTCTACGCGGAAATTGCAAAGTCTGTTGGGTTTTTCAAGTCATAATTCAGTCGAAGCCCAAAGCCCAAGATAGAAAACGTTGGAGATGATTTTAGTCCTATTTCAAATGGGTCTGGAGTAATTTACTTGGGAAACTTACCTGCCACATCATCAATTATCCAATACAAATGAGGAAAAGATTGAAAAAGACCTAAGGATGCTAGGATTTTGACGAATCGATAAGGGAGAGATTGTAGGAAGCAAAGAGGGGTTCTTTTGGGGGGGATTCTCTGCGTGTTTTTGGAAGAGCAGCAGCCGCCTTTCATCGATCCTAAGTTCTTCATGTTTTTAAGATTGTTAATTATGTTTTCATATTCTATGAGTAACTAAACTCTTTTTCTAGGGTTAGGATGATGCCCTAGCATGGATGTTTATGGTTTTTAATGTTATTCATTGGGTTTCTAGATTCTTTTAGATGAATGTTTAATCACTGTTTGAATTGTTACTCTTTGTATGGGTTCTTTGATTGATCACCTTAGGGCTTTGCATCTAGTAAGATTGGAAGATGAATTTGAGGCTGAACTAGCAATATAATTCAATTAGCTTCTTGTGGTTAAGTGTGGTAAATTACATTGTTGCTTGACAAAGAATAATGGTTTGCTTGGTTCCCTTGTTTTCTAGAGCGTACAGAGTCCTATTTGTTAAATTTATGCCTTAACCAGGATAGATTGCATGTTAGGATATACGACCTCTGCTTGAACTAGGAGAGAATCATTCACTTAAGGAAAACTATGATCTAATGTGCCTGACAAGGACGTAGATACGGGAATTATCATCTAAAGAATCGAAAGATCCGTTGAATGCATTGAAACCTAAATTAGATTGCTTGTGGTTGATTCCGAATCCCTAGACTTTTCATCACTTGCCTTAAAACACAACATTTTCTTCTCTTTAATTTCAGTTTTTACTTAAGGTTCTGTTTTTGTTCGTTTATAAAATCATCACAACAAATTCTTCACATCCTTGATTGATTTTATTAATTAAGATCGAGTCTAGTCCGTTGTTTGAATTTATAGTTTTGTGTTTGTGTGTTATTAATATTATTAGATTTGGTTTAGTTTATCGAATTGGAGATTGAATTAGAATCCTCGTGGGAACGATACTTGGACTTGCAAAACGCTATATTACGACTACTTTGTGCACTTGCAAGTTTACACCAACCGACCCCCAGGCGTTGGGCCATATTAGACTTGACGGATTCGAGCAAATAGGCGTTGGGCCATATTAGACACAGAACCTGCACACTGCACACTAAGAGCCAGAGAATCCTTAACAGCCAACTCATCAGACCGTTTGGAAAGTAGTTTGTTATCTTTGAGAGTGACAAGGTTCCGGGCCACCACCGCAGCGGTCATATCATTCTTCATCATCGAATCCCCAACGGTAAGAGGACCAGTAGGGGATATGAAGGATGGGCGCCATATGTTGTCTGGAGAAGGCGGGACTGCCTCTTCACCAAGGTTCAAATAAAAAACAACGGTCGGAGGGTCCAGACATTTTCAAAGGTGTTGAAGAAAGAAGAGGTCAGACAAATCAAGATCTTAGAAGTGCAAGAAGGGAGTTTCTACAAGCGAAAATTCAAGTGTGCTTTGAAACGAACTGCATGCCTCTATAAAAATCAGTACTCGACGGGATTTCAGAGATAGAAGAGGCGAGCTCAGAATTCAAAGAGGCCAATTCAAAAATCGAAGAGGCAAGCTCAGAAATCAGAGAAGCATCTTGCTTTTCCAGACGCGTCAGCACCCGTCACACACAAACTCAGCTTTGCGGAAATCACGGGCAATTTGTCGAAACGCCGATCCCAGATATCGAAGAGACGCCAGTCTTTTTCAGCCTCGTCAACACCTGTCACATGCACACTCAGCTAGGCGGAAATTACGGACAATTTGTCGAAGATTTCTGATAAAAAAGAAAGCACGTGAAGCCATACTGATCAATCACGCATTGGTTGCCGACACGAGTGAAAGAATAGTACCTCTACAGGTACTAAAGAATTTCCTATAACTATCCACCTTCACCCTCCATAGCAAGGTAGACATACATAACCTTTCTTCATCTCGGAGAACCTTTCTTCATCTCCGAGAACCTTTCTTCATCTCCAAGAATGCCTTCCCAACGAAGCCTCTCGAGTCACTCAGTGTTTCTTATTCCTTGGGGTACCTCTGCAAACAAATGACCTAAAGCAAAAGTATCTTATATCACCAGGGTAGAAAGCAAGAGTATCTCATATCATGCTTTCTCCCCGTCCTTTCCTTTGTCCTTGTTCTTACCTGCAAAGACAAGGATAAAGAAAACAATATGTCGGAACCTCCACTCAAACTCAGGTAAGGAATCGACTACCTGGAACCTTTGCCTGGTTGCTTACATGGTATTACTCTCGAGTACTCGTCTTTCACTGCTGCTGTACTTCCAAAGAAGCTGCCACATCTGCCTGGAGAACAGATAAGGCAAGTGAAAATGATACCTTGCAGCATGTGGAGACAACGTGCAGAAGAAACAAGCAGAGAAGAATGCGGTCTGCACAGTCAACTCAGCAGAAGGAGTCCGAGTTGAGGAACTCAAGAAGCTACCACATCTGCTTGAAGAAACAAGCAGAGAAGAATGCAGCCTGCACAGTCAACTCAGCAGAATGAGTCTGAACTGAGGAACTCGAGAAGATGCCACATTCTGCCAGAAGAATAAATAAGGCAAGGGAAAATGATACATTGAAGCATGTGGAGACAAGCGAAAAACAAAGCACGTGCCGATTCATCCGCTACTTCTTAAAAAATCAAAAGTATCTCATATCATCAGGGTTGCAATCACTATGGGTGGAGGACTCGTTTTGACCCTCAAATTCTTGGGTCGACTTACTAGGCGTTGTGGGCTGCACGTGCCGATTCACCACCCTTGAATCAAATCCTTAAAAATCAAGTCACCAACTGGAAGAAGAGCCCATCAATCTTGAAGATCATACCGTTGACCAAACTGCTCAGGTGTGAATTAGAAAGATTGAACAAAGCAACAAGTCATCACCTTCCCCTCATGCCTGCTTGCCATGTGTTTGAGTCAACCTTCAAGAATCAAGCTTCAACGGCCCTTGAAGAAGCTTCCAGCCAAATTCAAAATCAAGCCTCGATGGCCTTGGAAGAAATCACAAGTTCGATTCAAGATCAAGTGTCCACCACCCTTGAATCAAATCCAGTTCAAGAATAAGCTGTGGAAAGTCAACAAGCGCAAAAAACAAATACGTACCAATTCATTCACTACCAAAGCCAAAGATCATCTACCACATGAAGCTCCTTGTGGTCCAATTTCAACCTTCAAGATCAAGCCTCGACGGCTCTTGAAGAAATCTCAAGCCCAATTCAAGATCAAGCCTCAACGGCCCTTGAAGAAATCTCCAACCCAATTCAAGATCAAGCCTTGATGGCCCTTGGATCGACATCTACAGTAAGGGACTTCAAAACGCATCTCCTACATGTGACAAGCACATGTATACGACACGCCTTGAAGTGGGGGCATTTGTAGACATCGAAATTTCAGTAAATAAATGTTGACCGATAAATCAAAGTTTCGACGCTCATGTATTACATAAATTTTACACGTAGCGTATGTCTAAACAAAAAATCGAAATAAGTTGGAAAAGTCATCAAATAGGACACGTGTCAACACCTGGCAGAAATGACTTATTTCATCTGGAATATTATATTCAAAATTAGGCCTCGGAAAATTCTATAAATAGAAGCCAATTTCATTCATTTGGAGGGACCAATTTTCATATTACACCTTGAAGCTCTGAAGCTCTGAAACTCCGAAGCTCTCAAGCGTCCAAGTTCCCGAAGAATCAAGAAAGCCTTCTTCGTTCTTCGTTCATCGTTCTTCAAGATCAAGCCCCAACGGCCCTTGAAGAAAGCGTTCTTCGTTCATCGTTCTTCCAAGATTAAGCCCCGACGGCCATTGGATCAACAATCATCCACCTTCAAGATCAAGCCCCGACGGCCCTTGAAGAAAGCGTTCTTCGTTCATTGTTCTTCCAAGATCAAACCCCGATGGCCCTTGGATCAACAATCATCCATCTTCAAGATCAAGCCCAAAAGCCCTTGAAGATCTGTTCATCACTGTTCTTCAAGATCAAGCCCAAAAGCCCTTGAAGATCCGTTCATCACCGTTATTCAAGATCAAGCCTCAACAGCCCTTGAAGAAACGCTCATCCTCAAGATCAAGCCCCAACGGCTCCTTGAAGATCCGCTCAAATCCACTTTCAAGATCAAGCCCACGGCCCTTGAAGAACGTTCATCCTTAGATCAAGCCCAACGACCCTTTGGATCAATCGCACATCCACAAACACACACCTTACGAAGATCGAATTAGAGGATCAAATTAGAGATTGTAACCCTAAAAAATCATCAAATACAAAATATTATTTTGTGCACGTTGTTCTTGTCTCTTTTGTTTCAGGAAAATTTCGTGTTTACATAATGATCTGCATTGGGTTCTATTGAGTGATCCCTCCTCATTGAATCAAAAACCATGATGCCTTCACCAACCAGCCGAGAATGGCTACAACCGCTCAAAACACCAGTGAAAGTAACAGAATTAGGCTTCACCCCAGAGTCTAACATTTTTCTGAATGGTAACAAGGCTTCTTCTCCATTCCCATACATCGAGTTTGCAATGATCATCGTATTCCATGCAACTGTATCCCTTCTTGGCATCATATCAAAGACCCTCTGAGAAAGTTCCAACTCACCACATTTCGCGTGCATGAAAACCAAAGCTGTTGTGGTAGCCAAGTCCTCCATTAAACAATTCCTAAAGATGTAACTGTGCACCTCTTTGCCTGCCCTCAAGCTTACCAAATCTTCGCAAGCTGGTAACAAACTAGTAATTGTGATCTGATTGGGCTTAATTCCTGATTCTTGCATTTGTCCGAGCATTTTCAGCGCCTGTTCCGTCTGCCCATTATTCAAGTACCCACCAATAACAGCATTCCATGAAGCACCATCCAACTAAACAACTTACCTTCTCATCCTATAAAATAAAGTTACACCCCTTTCGCAATCTCTGTTCGAAAAATACACAGTTAGAAGTACATTCCAGGACACGACATCTCGTTTAGACATCATATCAAATACCAACTGAGCTTGTTTAATGCTCAGACAACTAGCATAGATATTTATGTGTCTGTATTATTTATTTGGTCATAAGTAAAAGTTTGTATTCGTTATTTATGACAACTAATAAAGCTAATAAACATATATTATATATGTTTGACATTTACTTGTGACGCGTAAGAGTTTGACATGTGTACACATATATTATTTATTTATTTTCTGAAATACAGACACATTTTTTTCATTCAATTACAAACACATTTAATGAATAAACTTGGTACAAAAAGTTGGTTCCCTTCACCCAATGATTTGATTTTTTCGCTAATACTTGCCATCATATTTGAGGTAGGTTTTATTAGCTAATGCTTGAATTCCATATAAGATTTGACATGCTTGATGGGTATTTTGTTTCTTTTGAAGATGAAAGTTTTGCTTCTGTTTGTCTATTTTAAAATTCAACAACTAAAAATTTAACGGTCATGCGATATTATGAGCCAATTCATTCTATAATTTCCGCTAACTGATAACAAGTGAATTATTGTTTCATGACAGCTGGGAGAGAGGCATTTGTCATATGAATTTCTTTGGCTATCCACCATTGGACAAGTGATCACTGTTATTATCAGCTGTCAACTTTGTTGGGTCTGAATTGTCAATAGAGCATAACTTTCTCTCCAAACCAAAGTTGGGTCAATTAAGAAACCCAAGTACTTTAATTTATTTGATTTTTCTTTGGGCAAACCGTCCATCTTCTCTGCATAATTTTTGTATTAATTTCTTTGGACAAAGTGTACAATCTCAGAACAACCATGCAATCATGCAAAGCCTTGCGAAGCTTTTTTATGTGCTTGCTCTTCTTATTCTCCCTTCTAAGAATCGCAGCTGCAACTGCACTGGGCACAATCACTCCGAGTCGATATATAAGAGATGGCGAAACTCTGGTTTCAGTAGGTAGAAGCTATGAACTGGGATTCTTCAGCCCTGGTAAATCGAAAAGCCGGTACTTGGGAATATATGGTACACTGTTTCTACTGATGCAGTTGTGTGGGTAGCCAACAGAGAAACACCACTTGGTGATTCTTTGGGACTTCTGAAGCTCACCGAGCAAGGAGTTCTGGTCCTTCTCAATAGCTCAAACAGCATTGTGTGGTCATCGAATTCTTCAAGAATCGCAGGGAATCCGGTGTCGCAACTCTTGGATTCTGGAAATCTTGTGGTGCAAGATGGGAACGAAACTAACCCGAATAACTTCTTGTGGCAGAGTTTTGATTATCCTTGTGACACATTCCTACCGGAAATGAAGATTTGTGGGGACTTGGTTACCGGTTTAGATAGGTATCTCTCGTCATGGAAGAGCACAGAAGATCCTACTCAAGGAGAATTTTTGGCACGAATGGATTATCATGGCTTACCACAAGTTCTTCTTATGAAAGGAGCTAAGATACAGGAGAGAACAGGGTCAAGGAATGGCCTTTATTTGACAGGACAAGGATATGGTGTCAGAGAACCAAATCCAGTATCTGGGACTAATTTGTGTTGAACAAGGACAAGGTCTATTTTGAGTACAGCCTCCGAAACATGTCAGTGTTCTCGAGAATTGTATTGAACCCCTTCGGGGTCTCCGAGCAGTTCACATGGGTGTACCAAAAACACAGTTGGGAACTTCCCGCTACACTCCTAGCAGATCGGTGTGAAACCTATGCCTTTTGTGGTCCATTTTCTAGTTGCAGTATCAATAATAACTCTCCGATATGTGCATGCTTGAAGGGATTTGTACCAAAATCTTCAAAAGATTGGAATTTGGGATATTGGTCTGATGGATGTGTTCGAAGGACTCCGTTGGCCTGCAGCGATGGAGATGGCTTCATAAAGTACAGTGGGATGAAATTGCCAGACACATCAACCTCGTGGTTTGATAAAAGCACGAGCCTTAAGGAATGCAAGGGATTATGTTTGGGAAACTGCTCATGTACTGCGTGTGCAAATCTGGACATCAGGGAGGGAAGAAGTGGCTGCGCGCTTTGGTTTGATAACCTCACTGACATAAGAGAATTCACTCCCGGCGGTGGTCAAGACCTCTATATACGGGTGGCAGCTTCAGAACGAGGTACATCTTCGACCTTTCTCTGCAGTATGCAAAGTAGGGTTTAAATAAGTGAAGTGTTAAAATCACAGTTACTGCAACACTACGAGATCACACGAAAAGTTTGTTTTAATACAGATATTTCAGATCACGCTAAGAAAAAGAGCAATTTCAACAAGAGACAGCTACTAGCAATTCTACTCAGCTCTGCAGTTTTTCTCATGGGATTGCTAGTTGGAATGATTTTGTGTATACGGAAGAAGAAACTCAGAAATGAAGGTAACTATTTTTGGACACATTAAAAATGCATTAGATAAGGTAGTTAGTATTTAACTAGTGATGGTGCCCGCACGATGCTGCGGGTTTTTAAACCATATAAAACATATCAAAAGTTCCATGTATATATACGATATGCAATATTTATGCATGTGATTCATGTCTTCTTAACCATTAACAGAACAAATTGAAAATATGAAAGTCAAAAACTACACTTAAGTATAAATATACATGCGGTCTGCAAACTCGTTTCTAAGTTCTACAACTGCCACTTATTCCAAAACAACTACTTACTCGTCATCTCCCTTCATAATCCCGTTCGTTGTCTTTTTAGATTTTGGCAGCTAAACATGCTCATTTTAATATTCTCTGCATCCACATCATGAGGAACTTTTTGTACCTGAAGTTGCTGTTGGTATTCACAAGAGTTTTACTAACTCAATACCAAAATATGTGGGTGATAAGTTTACAAACTCTATCACACCTCTCACTTTGCACTCTCAATAAAATTGGACAAACGAAAAGGAAAGAAGTAACAAGCTTGGTGATAACAAACACTATGAAATATTAGAAGAGTTTACAACTCTTAAAGCTTACAAGCTGAAAATGAGAATGGGAATTGGATTGATGTTCTAAAACCTAGCAAGAAAGCCTATTTATACAAAACAGAAATTGATAAACAATACAACAACATGCAATGAATGATGGTGTTTACCATCTTTACACCCTTTCAAACACAGGCAGCAACTTTAGATAGTTGGCACACACATGCATTGCATTATTCCAGGTTGGAATCACAACCTTTCGGCTAGCACACAGCAGCTCACATTAGGGCTGGGTTCGGTTTGAAACGATTCGGTTTTTTGCTAAAACCGAAACCGAACCGAAATTTTGGTTCGGTCCGATTTTTTTTCGGTTCGATTTTTTTCGGTTTTGATTTTTTTCGGTTCGGTTTCGGTTTTTTTTCGGTTTTTTCATGATTTTTTTTTAATATCTGGAGCTTGAAGCACATTTTTTTTCCTCATTCGGCTGCAAATTTACCCTTTCTCTCCACACTCCGCAGATCCGGAGCCCTCTCAAGCATAGATGAAGGTGGTCGCTGCATCGTTGTTGGCTGTATTGGGCAGCAAGACCACCACAGCTGGCGGAGGTGGTGCTGTTGCAGTTGCTGCAACTGGTTGTGGTGGTGGTGCTGCCGCTGAGGCAAAGAAAGAGGATAAGCAAATAATGATATCAGGGGAGAAAAAAAGAAAGGGAAAGAAATGGGTGAGACTCTCACAACACAAAAATCAAACAAATCTACAATACAAAACAAAACAACAACCCATAAATTTACACCAAAATTTCAGATTCCCTCCATGGAATTTACTCTAAAAAAACCCATAAATCGACAAAATAAATAAGAGAGATTGAAGATCTTACCCTGGAGTGAGAAGATCGAGAAACGGAGAGAGAAGAATGGAGAAGAATGGAGAAATTGGAGGCATGGACAAGGAGGGAGTCTGGAGGCGCAGGGACGAGAGAGAGAGAAGAGGGGAATGAAAAAAGAAAAGGTATGGCTGCTACTACTAGTGGCTAGGGTTTTGTTGATTTCTAATTGCACAAATGGCTATAGATTTATATCTTTATAAATAGTTTAGTTATACAACTATAACAAAACAAAACCAGTTGCCATGTTGGTTTTGTTGAAACCTTTCAACTGGAGCGCACGGGTTCAAACCCACATGCCTCCAGGACTTTAGAGATTTTTTTAATTTTTATAATTAAAATATTATAAAAAAATAATTAAATATATATTCGGTTCGGTTTGGTTTTTTTCGGTCTCGGTTCGGTTTGGTTCTCGATTTTTTTAGGTTTTCAGTTTTTTGAACCCACCCCTAGCTCACATCTCTACTGTCTTTCAACACACTTTCAGCTAGCACATGGATGAAACTTTAGTCTTTGTAGTTGCAGCAAGTGTGAATACAACCTGTAAAGAAACTAATGATAAGCTCATATTTATATATATTTTACATAAAATTCACTTGTCTTTTCTTAGTTAGTTCCTTATATTTTTGAGCTATTTACTATGTTTTTGTGTTTTGTGTGATTTATCAAGCAAAGAAAAGAAAAGTAGCACAAGTGAATTATTAAGTAACAAATTCGTCAAAACTGCCTGTGCAGATTATCTGACTTTGGAAGCATATTACAAACAGCTCAGAATGAATGAGAGAATGAGCCTTATATGCGTGGAAAGCTACAGATGTCTATTTTCTGGAGCAATTTATGGATTGTTAATCTCATTTTTCTAGAAGAAGTTATGGGCATTGTAACACTGAAAGGTCAGAAAAGGGCTAAGCAGATTTGGCTAATAAAAAGAGAAAGGCAACTCATGGGCAAAGGAAACACACACACATGGGCAGAAAATGGGTGGATTGTTGGCTGAAATAATGAAGAACATGTGTCTGCAAATGCAAAGGAAAAAAACACACACATAGGCAAAGGAAACACACACACATGGGTAGGAATTGTGTGTGTTTTGTGGTTGAAATGATGAAGCATGTGTGTGTAAATGTAAAGGAAAACATGGCAGAAAATGTGTGTGTTTGGTGGTTGAAATGATGAAGCATGTGTGTGTAAATGTAAAGGGGAAACATGACAACACACACCCACACAAGCTGCACATGCAAAGGAAATGGAGTGGTCATCTCTCAAGCCTATAAATACCACCTCCCATATTCATCAACAAAACAGATTTTCTCCTTGCTTTGGCCGAAACTTCCCACCACCATTCTCTCTAATTTCAGCCAAAAACCACCCCTAGCCACACCACCCATCAATCCTAAACCTTTCCATACCATTCCCCATCCATTCTACACCATAAAAACCACCCAAAACCGTCCAAAACCTCTAGTGCCGCTGCTTGCAAGGAAGGAAAGAGAAGGAACATCTTGTGCCGTGCCTATGCCCAAGCCTTGGGAGTGTTGGAGCGTTTCTAGGTGTTTTCTATCTTTGTTTTTAATGTCTAAATTTATGCATCTTTGCTTTGTAAGTATGAGGAACTAAACCCCTCTTAGTTAGGGGGTGATTCGAAACTATGTTCATGCTTGCAATATGATTTGATTACATCCAGTTGTGATTCATAAGTTGTGAATTCAATTTACTTATCCGTTCGTATAAAAACTGATTTGTGTATGTTGGTTGAGAGTGTACGCTTAATTTTCATGCATGAATTTGACGCTAGAATATAAGGGAGTTTCACCTAATCGTTATGAACTTATATTCACAAGTAGTGAAGGTTGCTAGTCACAATCACGTTAAGTAAATTCTTGGCATAAGTTTCATGCAAATCATAGTAACGAGTGCCTCGTCAATGCTTATGTTTTTCATAGAACTTAATGATTCTTGCTTGTATCTCTATTATGCAATTCATGTAGGGAACTTGTAGGGAATGTTTTGGGTTGTCGTATGCAATCATCCAACCTAATAACTTGTGGAAAAACTGAGGGTTAATTAGTGCAATTCACGGTTAATTTGGGGCGTTGAGTATTCATAGTTTATCGAAAAGCAATTGGAAATCATTTTGTATGCAAGTGTGACATGTGTGGAGAAGAACCTCTGAGCTAGCTTCTCATCCATTCAATTTGATCAATCTCGTTTTAAAACCTATTTTGTTTTACAAAGTTCTTGTTTTGTTTTCAAATTCGTCTAAAATCAATCCCCCTTTATTTTGTTGAGTCATATTAGTTAGAAATCAATTTAGTTTGTGTTTTTAAGTGTCTTGAGTCAAGTTATAACATATTTTCGTTCAAATTCTTCCTTAGTGTTCAAAACTGCCCAGATTGTGTTTTTAAGGCAGTTTTGAGTGTTTAGGTGCTGTTTTGAGTCTTTGGGTTTCATCTCTCACCTCTTGCCGTGCCCATCCTTCACCCAAATCCATATTTTCTGACCCCTAAACCCCCCTAGCCGTGCCATACACCCATCCTAGACACTTTTCCACCATTCTACCTCATCCAAAACCATCCCAAACCATCTCCATACCTTGTGTCGCAGCAAGAAGGAAGAAGGAGTGCCCTTGATTGTGCTTGCTAGTCTATTGCAGATTGCTGGAACTTTTAGGTGTAATCTTTCTTATGTTTTCAATGTTTCAATTCAATAAACCTTGTGTTGTGAGTATGAGGAACTAAACCCCCTTAGTTGGGGGGGGGTGATTCGAGACCATGTACATGCTTGCAATATGATTTGATTACATTCAGTTGTTATTTCATAAATTGTGGATTCAATTCGTTCATCTACTTGATTGATAACTTATTTGTGTATGTTGATTGAGAGTGCACGCTTAGTTTTCATGCATGAATATGATGCTAGATTATGAGGGAGTTTCACCTAATAGTTACAATCTTATAATCACAAGTAGTGAAGGTCGCTTGAAAACGATCGCGTTGAATGAATTCTTGGCACGAGTTTCATGCTCATCATAGTAACGAATGCCTCGTCAACACTTATAGTTCTCATTGTGCTTAATGATTCTTGATTGTATCTTTATTGTGCTCATCACGTAAGGAACCTTTGAGGAATGCTTTGAATTGTTGTATGCGCTTTCCCATCCAATTCATTAACTTAAGGAGAACTTGAAGGTTAATTTAAGCGTATCTAATTAACTTGGGGTGTTGAGTTTCATAATTTATTGGAAGAACAACTAAAAATCGTTTTGTTTGCAAGTGTGTCATGTGTGGAGAAGAACCTCCTAACTAGCCTTTTATCCATCCTTTTCATCCGAAACGTTTTACAATCTGTTTTGTTTTAAAGTTTCTGTTTTGTTTTCAATTTTCGTCCAAAACAAATCCCCCTTTATTTTGAAGTCTTAGATTAGTTAGAAAGTGTTTTGATTTGTGTTTTTAAGTGTTTTGAGTCAAGTTATAACATATATTCGTCCAAATTTGTGTTAGTACTCAAAACTGCCCAGATTGTGCTTCTAAGGCAGTTTTGAGTGTTTATTTGCTGTTTTGGTTCCTTTGCTTTGTTTTGGTGTTTTAACTTTTAATTTTACATTCTTTGAGTCTAGTTTAGTGTTTTAAACTTTGTTTTTACATTATTGAGTAGTTTTCAAGAGTTTAGCAATCCCTCCTAATCCCCGGTTTAGAACGATCCCTACTTACATCTTTACTACAATTTGACAAAAGAGGGTTTAATTTGTGTGTTTAGTTATTTTATGCATCAATTTGATCAATCTCGTTTTAAAACCTATTTTGTTTTACAAAGTTCTTGTTTTGTTTTCAAATTCGTCTAAAATCAATCCCCCTTTAGTTTGTGTTTTTAAGTGTCTTGAGTCAAGTTATAACATATTTTCGTTCAAATTCTTCCTTAGTGTTCAAAACTGCCCAGATTGTGTTTTTAAGGCAGTTTTGAGTGTTTAGGTGCTGTTTTGAGTCTTTTGGTTTGTTTTAGTGTTTTAAAGTATAGTTTTGCATTCTTTGAGTCTAGTTTAGTGTTTTAAACTTTGTTTTTACGTTTTCAAGTCAGTTTCCAAGTGATTTAGCAATCCCTCCTAATCCCCGGCCTAGAACGATCCCTACTTACATTCTTTACTACAATTGACAAAAAGAGGGTTTAATTTGTGTGCTTATATATTTCGCACCAACTAACAGCTAACAGCTGCCATTTACAACCTGTTTTGATTTGAATTTCCAACACACCTCCTCAAATCAAAACGCCTTCATGCCTAGCATTTCACGTAGCAACTTGAATGGCTCAACTGGCAGGGGCTTTGTGAAGATGTCAGCCACTTGTTCCTTGGTGTGACAATAGATAAGTTCGATTGTCTTTTGCTTCACATGGTCCCTCAGAAAATGGAACCCGGTATCAATATGCTTGCTCCTTCCATGTTGGACTGGATTCCTAGCAAGCTTGATAGCTGAGATGTTATCCACATGAATCACAGTCGATTCCACTTGTGGATGACATATTGACTTCAACAGATTTCTTAACCAAATTGCCTCACACACAGTTGAGGCTACAGCAACGTATTCGACTTCACACGATGACAAAGCAACAATGGATTGCTTCTTTGAAGTCCATGAGAAAGCTGTTGATCCTAGAAAAAACACATAGCCAGTTATGCTTTTCCTTTCATCTTTGTCACCTCCCCAATCACTATCTGAATAACCAAATAATTTTGCATCTTCACCAAAATTATAAAATAGACCATAGTTTAGAGTACCTCTTATGTACCTCAAAATTCTCTTGGCGGCCAGCCAATGAGACTCCCTTGGTGTTTCCATGTATCGACTCACGAGTCCAACATCATAAACTATATCAAGTCTTGTGATTGTAAGGTACCTTAGGCTTCTAACCAAGCTTTTGTACACGGTTGAGTTTACAAACTCACCTTCTCCTTCCTTGGACAGCTTCAATCCAGTTGCAACTGGAGTGTTGACAATATTGCACTTGTCCATATTGAATTTCTCCAATATATCTCTCATGTACTTTTGTTGAGAGATGTAGATACCGTCACTTTCTTGCTTCACCTCTATGCCAAGAAAGTATGACATTAATCCATTGTCAGTCATCTCGAATTCACTGAACATGGATTGCTTGAACTCACAGAACATTGCTTCATTGTTTCCTGTAAACAACAAGTCATCTACATAGAGACAAATAATTAAGAACTCCCATTTTTCACCGTTCTTCATGTAAACTGAATGCTCGTATGGACATTTCTGAAATCCATTTTGGTGAAGGTAGTTATCAATCCTTGAGTTTCGAGCTCGTGGTGCTTGCTTGAGGCCATACAAAGCCTTCTTCAAACGATACACCTTATCTTCTTCTCCTTGTACTTGGAAGCCTTCCGGTTGTTCCACGTACACTTCTTCCTCAAGAACTTCATTAAGGAAGGCTGACTTGACATCTAATTGATAAATTTTCCATTTATGCTAAACGGCAAGAGAGATTAGTAATCTTACCGTGTCAAGTCTTGCAACTGGAGCATAGACTTCATCATAGTCTACTCCATACTTCTGTTTGTAGCCCTTTGCTACAAGCCTTGATTTGTACCGATCCACACTCCCATCTGCAGTGCGTTTGATCTTGTACACCCACTTGACACCAATATCCTTTTGATTTGGTGAGAGCTTTGTCAACTCCCAAGTGTCATTTTTCTCGATGGCATGGATCTCTTCTTCCATGGCTTTCTTCCAACAATCTTCTTCCACAGCTTCATTGAATGAGAGAGGCTCATGGTTTGCATACAAGCAGAAAAAGTTGGTTTTTTTTTTCTTCTTGTCCATATATCTCGGTGAGACTTCTTAGCCTCACTAGAGTTGAGGAGCTGCTTTCTTCACTTGATGTAGGACCACTCATTGCAGTTCTGTGCAATGGAGTTGTTGTGTTTGTTTGAGCAGGCTGTTGCTCAACAGGTGGTACAACTTCTGGTTCTTCAAAATCAGTGGAGACGATCTTCTCTTTACTGACTTCTTTGTTGTTCCACTTCCATGCCTCTTCCTCACTGAAGATGACATCTCTACTAACCACTAGTTTGCCAGTTAGTGGGTTGTAGAGCTTGTATGCCCACAAACACACACTTCTCACTTCAATCATCGAGTTTCCTTCTCTTGGCTTCTGGAACTTGAGCATATGCAACACACCCAAAAACTCTTAGGTGTGCAACATTCGGCTTGTATCCACTCCAAGTCTCTTGTGGTGTCATCCTCTTAACACTCTTTGTTGGACATCGATTCAACAAATAAATCGAACAAGCTACAGCTTCTGCCCACAATTCTTTTGGCAAAGTCTTTTCTTTAAGCATGGACCTTGTCATGTCAAGGATGGTTCAATTCTTTCTTTCGGCTATCCCATTTTGCTGTGGGGTATAGGCAGCAGTTAGTTGATGCCTAATTCCTTGCTTATTGCAGTATGCTTGGAAAACATTGGAGGTGTACTCTCCACCTCTATCTGATCTCACAGCCACACATTTGTGGTTGCTTTCAGCCTTTGTGAGTGCCTTGAACTCCTTGAAGATTCTTAGGGCAGCCGACTTCTCCTTGAGAAAATAAACCCAAGTCTTCCTACTAAAATCATCAATGAAAGTAATAAAATACCTATTACCTCTATAAGACATGGGATCCAATGGACCACATATATCTGTATGCACCAACTGCAGTGGTGCCTTTGCTCTCCATGTATCACCAATAAGGAACGATAGTCGTGCTTGCTTGCCAAGCACACAACCTTCACATACTTGGCGTGTGGCTTCAATCTGGGGTAGACCACGAACCATTCCTCCACTTGACAACAACTTTAGGCCATTGAAATGAAGATGGCCAAATCAAAGATGCCATTTCCATGACTCATCTTCCATTACACCGATGTTGCAACTCCCAATCTTTGTGTTCAACTTCAACGGGAACATTCGGTTCTTTGACATTTGAACACGTGCAATAAGTTTTCTCCTTGCATTTCTGAGAGTGAGAAACATATCCTCCATATGTATAATATACCCTTTCTGGAGCAGTTGACCAATGCTCAAAATGTTGTTCTTCATACCTGGTATGTAGTAGGTATCAGAGATGTATTCTTCTCTACCATCATTCTGGATGATCTTGATCTTCCCTTTGCCTTCAACTGGCAACTTTGAGGAGTCACCAAGACTCACAGATCCATAATGCCCATCTTTGAGTTCGGCAAAAAACTCTTTCTTTCCACACATGTGGTTGCTTGCATCAGAGTCCAAATACCAAACATCTTGTTGGCTACTGATACCATGGTGTTCTAGTAAGACTGTAAATTCCTCACCAGCATTTCCACTTGATTCTGCAATGTTGACATGCTCACCATTTTTATATGAACATTCATTGGCATAATGTCTATATTGCTTGCAACTGTGACACTGGATATGCGCTTTTCCTCGAGTAGATCTCCATTCTTGAGATTGACCTCGGTTTTGTGCATAGCCTTAACCTCTTCCTTGGGCTCATCCTTGGCTACGGTTAGATGAACTCCCACGACGTGAGTTCCACTGCCCACGACCTCCATTTGGTTTGTCAATATTCAACTTTGACTCCAAAGCTTGCTCTAGCGTTGTGGGGCTTGCATTCTTCTGAATGAGTTGCTCGTGAACTAGGAGGGATCCTAGTAGCTCCTCTACGCTCATCGCCTCCAAATCCTTGGATTCATCAATGGCAGTCACCATATGCTCAAACTTAGATGTGAGTGATCAAAGTATCTTCTCCACAACTTGTACTTCATCGAGTCTCTCGCCATTTCTCCTCATTTGATTTACTATCACAATGAGCCTTGAGTGATAGTCGGAGATGCTCTCCCCTTCATTCATATGAGCAGTTTCAAAATCTGCTCGAAGTAATTGTAACCTCACTTTTTTGACTCGATCTACTCCTTTGTAGATTGTACTGAGTGTGTCCCATACTTGCTTGCTTGTTGTTGCTTCTGCAACTTTCTGGAACGTTGAATCTTCCAGACCCTGGTATAGAAGATACAGCGCCTTCTGGTCATTCTTTCGTAAGTCCTTGAGAGTGTTCCTTTGTTCTGCAGTATATGCGGCTTCTTGCTCGGTAGTGGGTACAACATACCCACTACTGACTATTTCCCATAGCTCTTGTGATCCAAACAATGCTTTGAATTGGATGCACCATCTTTCATAATTTTCTTTCTTCAATGTGGGAACCTGGAGCTGCACTAAGTTGGACGCCATAACTGCTGCACTTGCCAGAATGGTATTCTGGCTCTGATACCAATTGTTGGTATTCACAAGAGTTTACTAACTCAATACCAAAATATGTGGGTGATAAGTTTACAAACTCTATCACACCTCTCACCTTGCACTCTCAATAAAATTGGACAAACGAAAGGGAAAGAAGTAACAAGCTTGGTGATAACAAACACTATGAAATATTAGAAGAGTTTACAACTCTTAAAGCTTACAAGCTGAAAATGAGAATGGGAATTGGATTGATGTTCTAAAGCCTAGCAAGAAGGCCTATTTATACAAAACATAAATTGATAAACAATACAACAACATGCAATGAATGATGGTGTTTACCATCTTTACACCCTTTCAAACACATGCAGCAACTTTGGATAGTTGGCACACACATGCATTGCATTATTCCAGGTTGGAATCACAACCTTTCGGCTAGCACACAGCAGCTCACATCTCTGCTGTCTTTCAACACACTTTCAGCTAGCACATGGAGGAAACTTTAGTCTTTGTAGTTGCAACAAGTGTGAATACAACATGTAAAGAAACTAACAGCTAACAGCTGCCATTTACAACCTGTTTTGATTTGAATTTCCAACAGTTGCAGCACAATAATATGAGAAATCTTGCCATACAACACTACCAATTTTAAAGATCATACCAATTTTAAAGATCATAACATGCAGAGAGACAGTGACATGATAATCTTCCAAACAACAATGGGGTTTAAGGAATGCATTTTAGAATGTTGATTCCAAGTTGAGCATATAGTGAGAAGAAGCTATCCACAAAATGTTAACCACCACGTGATATTGGAAGATGGTTTTGACGTATTGGGTGATCCAGTAACTAAAGCAAGTTAGAATCTAAGTTTAAATCCCTATCAGCACTAAAGCATTATCTTTCAACATAACTCATGACTCAAGCTAATAAATTTAACAACTACTCTCAGCTCTAAATCTTAAGAATAATCAGAAATCCAACAACCTTAAAATATTTGACCCTCCCCACAACATAGAATTGATGGTTTCCAGACGCAGTATCAAATTTAAAATAGTATTGCACCAGTAAACCATTGACTGATGTACACACAACATAAATGGGTGTGCTTGTGAGTGTGACATAACATTGATCTAAGTAAACCTCATAAACCAAAATCAAAACCAGTAAACCATTGCTCCAATTTTCTCAAAACACAAAAAATATTCCTGTATTTTGCTCTCATAAAACCCCACACTAATCTCAATCTCATTTAAAACTATCCTAAGCAGATAGCCTTGTTGAAATTTATTTGGAGAAATTGATCAATTTCGAATGGGTGGCCTTATGAGTGTGTGACATAACATTGATCTAAGAAAATCAAAACTAATTTAGAAAACACCAAATAATGTGGAACTGGAAATGATAATGAGGGGCAGGCAACCCAGCTCAAAAGGAATAGGCCTTTACATTCCTTTTCAATTTCTTTAACTAAATAATTGCAAATGCATATTAAATATTCAGTGGTATTTAAATCACAGGTGTATACGAAATTCTAATGATCATAACAATATATCTTCGACCAAAACAATACATCATTTCGTCTCAAAAAACAATACATTATTGGTCATAACAAAGGTTTTAAATTCTAATAAAAACTTATATCAAAATTCGATTCAAGCAGTGCATTAAACAATAACGACAGCACAACAGTACACAAATGCTCTCATAAATGAATTAAAGAATTCTAGATGTTGTGATGCCTAACTTAGGATAAGGTCTTGGAGTGGGACTAATCAACAAAATAAATGATCAATGTTTAGAGGAGCTTACATGGATCTCACATCACAAAAATTAGAGCATGCACCAAAATCCACAACAAATATCACAAAAATTAGAGAATGCCCCAAAATTTGAGGCCCAATTCTCTATTTCACAGAGGAGAAAAACCAAAAATAAGGGTAACAAAATCACAATTCTCTGGTAATAAAAATTCAACAATACATTAACAAAATTACTGTAACTGAATATACCTCAAAAAGCCAATGGCCCAATTGCTCCCTCCAACGATCCAAATTTCTGAAATTCACAAACACAGCAAATCCATTAGCAATTTGACATGATTAGTACAATCAAAATTCATAGGAACAAACAAACTTTGCGAGCTAATTAAATATTCACACACACTGCACTCACACACACTGCATACACACACAAACTGATTATAGACACAATGCACAACATTCACACACACAGTCACATATACACTCACACGCACACCCGCACATACTGTGTCATACGTACACACACACAATTCACACATACACCCAGTGGCGGATCCAGGAATCTTACCCCAAGAGGTCGCAGTGTAAAAGTTCAAATAAAAATTTAGGATGGAAAAACATATTGAAAATGAAATCATAGTACTTTCATTCATAATTCATAATGGAAACAATATTACAAACTATAATTGTCCACGACGAGGTTTCATATTTTGAAAACGAAGCATTATAGCTTCATTTTCAATACAAGCAAAAATATCTCTCTCAATATAAACAAGCAAGCTATCACTCAACCATTGATCTCCCATTTTGTTCCTAAGTAGACCCTTAACAATATTCATGACAGAAAATGCTCTCTCCACTGAAGCAGTTGCAACTGGTAAAACTAAAGACAATGTAATGAGCAAATATACATAATTGAATACTTGATGCATCCTTGTCTCCACCATTTTTTTTGCAAGATCACCAATCCCTTCCAATTGAGAGAAATCACTACTGGAACACACATAATGAATATAAATTTCAAGTTGATCTTCAAGTGCCAAACGATCTTCATCCGAAAAGTCTTGAGGATAAAATTGAGCAAGACAAAGTAACTTTGGTTTATCAAAAGCTACAAATGAATCTTTCGGACTCAAACATGCCATACAAATAAGCAACTCGGTATTTACCTCATTAAAGCGATCCTCTAACTCCGTAATTTGCTCATCAATGACATAAATAAAGAGCTCCACACGATAATGATGACGATTTGTCTTTATTGGAGCATAACGCCTTGACCTCCCTGGAAGTATAAATGCCTCTTCCATGTTAGGAACATCAATATGATGTTTTTCACAAAAAGAAGATACTTCATCAACCAATGCATCGAACCCATTATTCCTCATCCAATATAGCTTTTCCTTGCATGATTTCACTAAAGCCATTGCATTCACAATTTCTTGATCTTTCCTTTGCAATGCTTGTGACAAATCATTTGTGAGTCCCAATATGACTTTCATCAAGAAAAGGTGAAACACAAACTCAAAAGTAAGTATCACTCTCATTAACTTATTTGCTTCACCCGCACTTTCATTGGGATTATCATCAATAACCATTTGAAGCACATGAACCACGGATGAAAACATAGAAATGATGCTAATCAAGGTACCATAGTGAGAGTTCCATCGTGTGTCACCGGCACGTTTGAGACTTGTTTCTTGATTTAAGCCTCGCCCCGTTATAAGACAATCATTTTCAAAAGCTATCACAAGCTCTTCTTGAAGTTGCCCTCTAAGTGAATCACGCCGCTTACAAGATGCTCCAACATAATTAACCACACTATTAGCCGTTGCAAAAAAAGAGGCAATGTCTATATTCTTCTTTGCTACGGCAACAAGAGCTAGTTGAAGTTGATGAGCAAAGCAATGAACATAATATGCACAAGGTTGTTCTCTCAATATCTTTGTTTTAAGGCCATTCAACTCACCTCTTATATTGCTAACACCATCATAACCTTGTCCTCGTAGCTTGGAAATGCTCAAACCGTTGCGAGAAAACAATGTGTCAATAGCATCCTTTAGTGAACTTGAAGTAGTGTCGGTAACATGTTGGATACCCACAAATCTTTCAATTACATGCCCGTTGTCATCCACATAACGCAACACCATAGCCATTTGCTCTTTCACAGACACATCACGTGCTTCATCCACCAATATTGAAAAGAATCTATCTTTTAGACCATCCATGATAGCATCAAGTGTTTCAAGGGCACATGAATTCACAATTTCTTTTTGAATGGAAGGAGCTAGTAATTTGAGATTCCCCGGAGCATTTTCCATCACAACTTCTCTAACTTTATCATTATTATCTGCAAGGAATTGCAATAACTCCAAGTAATTTCCCCTATTGCTTGAAGTGGCACTTTCATCATGGCCACGAAAAGGAAGAGCTTGTCGCAATAAAAACTTAGTGCACTTGATTGAAGCAATCAAGCATGTGCGATAAGCCTTACGAGCTTGGTCAGAGTGTTTGCTCACTGCCGTTTCAATATGTGTAGCTTGATTCATCAAATTTGTAGCAGCTTCTCTAGCCTTATTATGAACACTCCCAACCGGTCCAACATGCATCTTAAATCTTTCTCTCCCTTTCTTCCAATTCTTAAATCCATCTCCAGTGAAAGCTTCACTACCCACTTGTTCAAAATTGGTTTTAAAGAGATAGCAATAGAGACAAAATGCCGCATCTTTAGATACACTATACTCCAACCAATCAAACTCATCAAACCATTGGGGAATGAAGCGTCGATTAATTCCCGACATATTAGTTATTGGGAAATTATGACCTCTAGGTTGACAAGGTCCTTTTTGTAGATATAATCTTCGGACCTCATCTCTCATATTAGCATCATAATCTATTATTCGAGTTCTTAATCCAGGATCCGCTTGAAGATTACCCAAAACATCATCTAACTGACTTTGTCTTGAACTTGGAGTTCTTGAACTACCAACAGTATTTGAACTATCAACATTATTCGAACTACCCGAACCCGATGATGACTTTCTCTTAAAAAACCGTTCCATAATAATGCTACATATACAAAATATTCAAAATAAATACTCACAATATAAACAAACCATAAACATAATCAAAATAAATATGAATTGGATTTCAATTAAATTAAATATCTCATCTTGCATTCTACATATACAAAATAATGAAAATAAAAACTCACAATATAAACAAACCATCAATATAATCAAAATAAATATGAATTGAATTTCAATTAAATTAAATATATTCTACATATACAAAATATTCAAAATAAATACTCACAATATAAACAAACCATAAACATAATCAAAATAAATATGAATTGGATTTCAATTAAATTAAATATCTCATCTTGCATTCTACATATACAAAATAATGAAAATAAAAAATCACAATATAAACAAACCATCAATATAAACAAACCATCAATAAAAACAAACCAATAAAAACTCACAATATAAACAAACCATCAATAAAAACTCACAATAAAAACTCACAAAATAAATATGAATTGAATTTCAATTAATTAAATATATTCTATATATACAAAATATTCAAAATAAATACTCACAATATAAACAAAGGGAGGAGATGGAGTTGGAGCCGCCAACAGGGGAGCAGCAAGGGAGGAGATGGAGTTGAGGGTTTGGGGGCAGCAGCAGCAAGGGAGGAGAGGAGTTGAGGGTTTGGGGGGATTGAGTTAGGGTTGGAGGATGAGAAAACAAAAGAAATTGGGGCTATTGATTGTATAGGAGTCGGGTAGGAAGGCTGGGACTGGGGGGGACACGGTGGGAATTTCTTTTTTTTTTTTTGTTCGGCCTGGCCCAAAACGACGCCGTTTTGGCCAGGTCATTTAAAAAATTTTCCTGGGCCAAAACGACGCCGTTTTGCCCGTCTGTTTTGAAAAAAAAGAAGCGCGCGCGAGCGCTGCTTCTTCTTCCTCTTCCTGCCGAGTCTTCGTTCAGGCTTTTTGTCGAACAGTTGGCGTGCGAGTCCGACCCCGACGACCCCAGCTCCAAGAGGTCGCATATGGGAGCTTCAAGGTTGTTTCCATAGTTTCCAAGGGGTCGTGCGACCCCGACGACCCCACTGTGGATCCGCCACTGCATACACCGCCATGATAAACCACACTGCATACACTTACACACTCACACATTCCCACATACAATCCACGTGTATTACTTTGCACACAAAATCTTTATCACACATACACTATCATGAAAAACCATTTTGCAGATTTGACATCCATTATAGCACAAATTAGGTTATGTTCGTATCTCTTCAATAATAATGTATACATTTCCACTTTAGCACAATTTTGACATCCATTCTAGCACGTTACAAAAACTATTATCAACATTTGTGTATTAAGAGATAAACTATATTCTTAATCTGGTATCAAAATGGTGTTAATTTGGGCAAAAACATTTGTGTATCGTATAGTTTTTTTTAGCAAAAATTAACTATCCATTCATTTTAGTATTTGTATTATCTACAGGAAACACAATACCTAACCAATTTCATAATCAAATTCAGCAATGTATACATTTCCCTGGTGATTTTAGTTTACACTACTCTTAATATAACATGGTTCTTTCTTTTTAAAGTACTTTGTATTAATTCTTTTGTGAACAATTACTCAATAGCATCTGTCAATACTTTAAACAAAGAAGGAATCACTCGATTTACCCTTCTAGATTGGGTTGAATGGTGGCCAAGTGGCCATTACCTTTTGGCTATTAAACAAAAAAAAAGAAAAAAAAAAAAGAAGGTGAAAGACAAAATGATAAGGGAACATCATGATGAAGAGGCATCATGATTATGTTTGTTGAAAAGAAAAAATGAAGGTCATGATGATGTTTTTGAAATTTTTATTGGGTGTTTTTGTATTGATGAAGTTATCATCCGAATGTGAGAGAGGTAGTGAAGGGTGCACCATTTTTTGTTTTAGTAGCCCATCTTTGAGAAAGCAAAGAGAGCTGCAGAGAGCAGAAAACTGAGAGCAGAAAAGAAGAAGAAGGTGCTCTTCTTTTTGGTTAGTAATCACCCACCAAGGTAGTTGTTGTTGTAATAGCTTTGAGCTTTGTATAGAGAAGAAATTAATCACTATATTTCTTTCTCTATTTGTTTCTTTGGTGTGTGAAAGCTATTGATTGTATTGGGTTATTTGGGTTGTGAGATTGCCAACACTTTGTAAACTTCAATTTGGTTGATAGTGGATTATTAGGTGAGCTCTTACTGCTCCGAGGACGTACTCCAATTACATTGACTGTTGAGGAACCTCGTTAAAATCTTTGTGTCTTTTATATTTTGTTCTTGCATTTTCATTTGATAAATTTCTTGTGGGTTAACTTGAGTTTGTTCCATAAGGTTTGGTGCTATCCTAGCACAACAATTGGTATCAGAGCACTGGTTGCTCTTGGGTACTGTCTAGTTGCCAAAGATGTCAGACGGGCAAGATGAGAATCCTTTTGGAAGCAGCTCCGGGTTTGCAAGAACTACGGTGCAAAATGCAAAGTTTGAAGTGGAAAAGTTTGATGGCACAAACAACTTCGGGATGGGGCAATGTGAGGTCAAAGATGTGTTGGCTCAACAAGATCTACTTGCCGCTTTGGGAGAGAAGCCGGAAGCTATGTTGAAGTTGGAATGGGAGAAATTAAATTTGTGGGCTTGCTCTTCAATTCGGTTGTGCCTTGCAAAAACTCAGAAGTATTTTGTGATGCGGGAGACATTAGCAAGTGTGTTGTGGCAACAATTAGAAGACAAGTATATGACAAAAAGTGCAGAGAACCGGCTACACTTGAAGAAAAAGCTCTACCGCTTCCAATACAAAGAAGGTACAAAAATGATTAGACACCTTGATGCTTTTAATAAGTTGATTGCCGACTTGTTAAATTTAGATGAGGATATTAAGGATGAAGATAAGGCCTTGATATTGTTGAATTCCTTGCCAGACTTTTATGAGCATTTTGTTACCACTATTATGCATGGTAAAGAAACTGTGAAATTTGAAGATGTGTCAAATGCCTTGATGAATTATGAAATGAGGCATAGAGAAAAAAATCATTATAGTACCTCTGAAGCTTTATTTGTTAGAGGTAGATCATCGGAGA
Organism: Malus domestica; assembly: GCF_042453785.1. Lineage (NCBI taxonomy): Eukaryota > Viridiplantae > Streptophyta > Magnoliopsida > Rosales > Rosaceae > Malus > Malus domestica. The sequence goes on from NC_091665.1 coordinate 33,964,049, forward strand.
GGAGGTCCTCTACTAGTAGGAAAAAATCACACTCTCGACCTAGAGGAAACTCTAAAGGTAGAAAAACCTTGGAAATGGATGAATGTGCCTTTTGTCATAATAAGGGCCATTGGAAGAAAGATTCTCCTAAGTTGAAGACCAAAGGAAAAGAAAGTTCTGAAGCCAATGTTGCTGAGGTTGAAACAGATATTTTTTATTTTGCTTTAACCACTTCCTCATCATTTGATTGTGCTACTAAATGGGTGTTGGATACGAGTTGTACTCATCATATGACTCCTCACAAGGATTGGTTTTCAAGCTTGAAAGAGTTTGATGGTGGTGTTGTGTTCATGGGAGGTGACAATCCTTGTACAACAAAAGGGATTGGTACAGTTCGTTTGAAGTTGCATGATGGCATGGTTAAAGAGTTGACAGGTGTTCGGTATGTACCGAATTTGAAGAAAAATCTTATTTCTTTGGGCACTTTAGAATCCAAGGGCTTCAGGTTTCATTCAGATGGGCAGACATTGAAAGTTACTTATGGTGCACTTGTTGTGAAGCTCCTAGATATGGCCATTTGTATTTATTGCAGGGAAGCACTGTGACAGGTGAAGCATCTATAGTCTTAGAAAATATGGGCACATCCGATTCTGATACTACTAGACTGTGGCATATGAGATTAGGCCATGCCGGTGAGAAAGCTCTACAAGGGCTTGTGAAACAAGGTCTTCTAAAAGGTGCCACAACTTGTAAGCTTGATTTCTGTGAGCATTGTGTCTTGGGGAAGCAAACTAGAGTGAAGTTTGGTACTGCTGTACATTAGACGAAGGGCATTCTTGATTATGTGCATTCGGATGTTTGGGGTCCTACAAAGACTCACTCTTTGAGTGGTAGACATTGGTTCATGACCTTTGTTGATGATTATTCAAGAAGGTCTTGGGTCTACACTATGAAACACAAGAGTGAGGTATTAAACATTTTCTTGGGTTGGAAGAAAATGGTTGAGAACCAGACTGGGAGAAAGATTAAGATTTTGAGATCGGATAATGGTGGTGAATACACATCCAACCCTTTCTTTAAAGTTTGCAAAGAGGAAGGGATTATGAGACATTTTAGTGTCCGGGGAACTCCACAACAAAATGGAGTTGCAGAAAGATTGAATCGAACCTTGCTTGAGAAGGTTAGATGTATGTTGTCTCAGTCGGGTTTAAGCAAGTCATTTTGGGCAGAGGCAGTTAATTATGCATGTCACATCATCAACCGGTTACCCTCAGCTGCTGTTCAGGGTAAGACACCAATGGAGGTATGGACTGGAAAACCTTATTCTGATTATGACTATATCCGTATTTTTGGTTCACCTGCTTATTTTCATGTGACTGAAAATAAACTTGATCCTAGAGCCAAAAAGGCTATCTTTCTTGGTTTTAGTAGTGGTGTCAAAGGTTACAGGTTGTGGTGCCCAAAGATGAAAAAACTTGTAATCAGCAGAGATGTGACATTTGATGAATAAAGTATGTACAAAGACTTTGAGAAGAATGTGAAAGATGTCCAACAGGTGGAGCTTGAGAAAGTTGCCTCTGGTACTTCAAATCCTATTTCCGCTGATGTCGAAGCCACTACAAGTGAAGAAGTTGGAGACCATGAGGATGTTGAAGAAGTTGAACTTGAAGATTCTATTCAAGTTGAAGAGCAAGTTTCACCTCAAGAGTCTATTGTAAAGAACAGAGGAAAGAGACAAATTACCAAGCCAGCTCGGTATAGTGACTATGTTGCTTTTGCTCTTCCTATTATCATTGATGATATTCCATCCAATTTCGAGGAAGCCATTGAGAGTGAGGAGAAGAAGAGGTGGTGCAATGCCATGAGTGATGAGATGAATTCTCTCTTGAAGAACAAGACTTGGGAGTTAGCTAAATTGCCTAAGGGCAAGAAAGCTATCGGTTGGAAATGGGTGTATGCCAAGAAGGAAGATGCTGATGAGAAAAGCAATGTAAGATTTAAAGCAAGATTAGTTGCTAAAGGGTATGCACAAAAGGAGGGCATTGACTACAATGAAATCTTTTCTCCAGTTGTGAAGCACTCCTCAATTCGCATTATGTTAGCTCTTGTTGCACAGTATGATCTTGAGCTTGTGCAACTTGATGTGAAGATGGCTTTCCTATATGGTGATTTGAATGAAGAGATCTATATGTGTGAACCGGATGGGTATACAGTGAAAGGGAATGAGAATTTGTTTTGCAAATTGAATAAATCACTTTATGGCTTAAAGCAATCTCCAAGGCAATGGTATTTGAGGTTTGATAAATTTATAAGAGGCCAAAATTATTCTAGAAGTCAATATGATCATTGTGTGTACTTCAAGAAGTTGCAAGATGGGTCTTTCATTTATTTGTTGATATATGTTGATGATATGTTGATTGCCTCAAAGAATGTCGAAGAGATTGAGAAATTGAAGAAGCAAATGAAGAATGAGTTTGAGATGAAGGATCTTGGTGAAGCGAAGAAAATCCTTGGCATGGAGATCACTAGAGATAGATTTGGGGGTTGATCAGAAGCAGGTGGAGGTACATTGTGATAGTCAGAGTGCCATTTATTTGGCTAAGTATCAGGTTCATCATGCGAGGACCAAGCACATAGATGTGCGTTATCACTTTGTTCGTGAAATTGTTGGTGAAGGGGAAATCATTCTCCAGAAGATTCCAACTAAAGACAACCCCGCTGATATGTTGAAAATGATGATGGAACATCATGATGAGGAGGCATCATGATTATGTTTGTTGAAAAGAAAAAATGAAGGTCATGATGATGTTTTTGAAATTTTTATTGGGTGCTTTTGTATTGATGAAGTTATCATCCGAATGTAAGAGAGGTAATGAAGTGTGCACCATTTTCTGTTTTAGTAGCCCATCTTTGAGAGAGCAAAGAGAGCTACAGAAAGCAAAAAACTGAGAGCAGAAAAGAAGAAGAAGGTGCTCTTCTTTTTGGTTAGTAATCACTCACCAAGGTAGTTGTTGTTGTAATAGCTTTGAGCTTTATATAGAGAAGAAATTAATCACTATATTTCTTTCTCTATTTGTTTATTTGGTGTGTGAAATCTATTGGTTGTATTGGGTTATTTGGGTTGTGAGATTGCCAACACTTTGTAAACTTCCATTTGGTTGATAGTGGATTATTGGGTGAGCTCTTACTGCTTCGAGGACGTACTCCAGTTACACTGACTGTTGAGGAACCTCGTTAAAATCTTGGTGTCTTTTATATTTTGTTCTTGCATTTTCATTTGATAAATTTCCTATGGGTTAGCTTGAGTTGTTTCCATAAGGTTTGGTGCTATCCTAGCACAACAGATTGCATTTCAAGTTATACACCATACCTGAATGAATTTTCTAGATTGCATTTCCTATATGAATTCTGTATTTAGGCAGTAAACTGTTGGATATAACCAAGGTCCTAATTCCTAATCACTTTAATTGATCAAAGTGGCCAAGCAAATCTTCTTGCAGTTTGTCTTTGAAAAAATCCTACTTGGAGTAAAAATAAATAGTAGTAAGTTATAGCATAACCAGTAAATTGAATTTGACCTACAAAAAAACAATTTGACCACTGCACATATAACTCCATAAATTACTTACCACATCAACCTTGAGAGGTCCAACATGTCTAAAAGTCGCAAAAACTTTTCCATGTTCAGCTCTAATCACCTACAAACACTGAAAAGCAGAGGAAAACATATAAATTCATTAAAATTCTCTACCCACGGATAAGTTAAAAATCGAAAGCACTGACCATTCCAAGGAAAAGAGCAGCCATTATTAGGATCCAAAACTCATTCCTTAGTCTCCTCATCTGGGTACTCGACTCCGTAATCTTTGCTTTATTTCCATTATATATACACACTTTGTCATTATATATTTTTCTAGAAAAAAACCCTAAAAGTTAGACGATTCTAATCACTGAAATAGAATGAAAATTAAACTTTTTGGAGAAATAAATATTTTAATATGTATAAAAAAGAAATTAAAAGAGAAATAATCAATTTTTTTCTAATTCTTAGAACACCATCATCAGCCTAATTGGCAGAAATCAAAGTAATTACACGCTTGACCACTTAATCAGCTTAATCACAGAATAAAATTAAGATCCCTCAATTCCTTCCACCATATTTTTGCACACATGCAGTTCTCCCTATAAAAATTCCAGAAAACTCATTATTAGGAGAGAAATAGAAAAGGACTTTTAGAAGTTGTCTATGAAGCAAAGGAATCCAACCCAAAATGTATGTGTGCAACTCATTGGAATCAAATCAAATCCAATAACAATAATAAATGACTTCTTACCTATAAGTGGTAAAACCATTTTACCAACTTAGGAAACCCCTGCCCAAATGATTTGTAATTGATATAATTTAAATGGAACCAATATGGAATGAATAGTAAACAACTTAAACCACTGGACGAAGTCAAAGACTATGTACCTGTTTTCACGTTTCATACTGGATTCAGTAAATCTCTTTAATAAGCTGCTTACTCGCAATTGGATAAACTTAATTTGGAGGCTAAAAATTATCTGAAAAGTAGTTTCAAATGGCATCTGATAACTCAAACAAACAACGGAGAACACATTCAAGAAAAAGAAAAAGATGACATGAGAGTCGAAGTTACCAAGTATGTGCAGATGGCAAGTAATCTACGCCTTGTGCAACAAAAATTTATGTGAGCCCGAGATCCCTTGAAGTGCACCAAAACCTTTTAAAAGCACCTGGACAATATGAGCAACACTGCTCAGATTACATCTTATACAACAAATACAGTAGATATCATAATATATAGCGAAATTGTCACAGCCCGTCCCGGAGATGTGCATTATTTTATTCTCGATGACGTGAAATGACGGTTTTATCCTTAGACGTTGAGACTATAGTGTATGTGTGTGACATATTATGAGACTTAGAGGTTATTTTTTATTTTTGGATTGGTGACCCACGTGGACCACACACACACCACACTCACTCATTCTCTTCTCTCCCGTACTCTCTCATCTATCTCGGACTCACTCTCTCTTTCTTCTTCCTCGTACGGACCAAGCTCGAGGTGAGCTTCCCAGTCACAGATCGAAGATTCTAAAGGCACCATTGCATTCCTCGTGCCATTTCGAGTTGGTTGGTACCCATTTCAGGTAAGGATTCCTTCGAAATCTTGAGAACCCGAAACTCATTTTTCATGCACTATTCATGTGGACGTAAAACCTTATGTTTCAGAGGATTTCAAGCTCACAGGGAGCTTTAGGAGGTCCTAAGGAAGCTTAGGGTAGTTCGTTGGAAGAGTTTGGATGTCGGAAGGCCGAGATCGAAGTTTTTCAAAGTTGACCAGATTATCGAGCTTCCTCAGGTAAATTCTAGTGGATTTCAAGGCTTAAAAATAGTATAACGTGATTCTACATGTTATTAGCTTCATTTTGGTAACAATTTTATGAACAATGGTGAAGAAATGAAGGAGAATAGTAGTTTTGAAGTTTTACCCAGAAACCGGCGAAGTCATCGGCGACCGGCAACTCGCCGGAGAAGAAAGGAGCATATTCCGTTAAGGTTAACGGAATATGCTAACGCCGTCAATTAGAGTTAACTGTTACCGTTAGGTTTTAATGGAATATTCCTTAGAATATTTCTAACGGCATTGACTGACGCCGTCAGTGTGCATGTCACGTGGCCGCGCGTGGGGGCGCGTAGGGCCGTGCCCTTGCCGGAGCGTGGCGGCGCGTGAGGGGTCAGAAAAATATTCTAAAAATATAGGGATGATCCTGAGGTTGTGTAGGTCACTGTGGTATATTCATATACCCATTTTGAGCATGGTATGAGAAGTTATTAGCTAGTTTTGTCCATACGCTCTAAAATAACATTTTTATAGTTAATTCACATATAGGTGCGACTTATCCCAAGGACGAGCGTATCCAAGGGCGACTCGGGGGCTACGACCCTTTGACATACCAGTGAGTGGGCTTTTGGTTTTCAGTATATATTTATATACCAGATATTTTCCCAGAAATATGTGTTTAAATGATAGTATGCCATAAATGCCATGCATATAAGTCTATAATTCATATATGAATTGGTATGTGATGCTTTATATATATAAATGTGGTGCCGTGGACGCTCAGGTAAGCTCAGGTAAGTTATGTTTGGTTATGTGAATCATCGATGATGTGATATGGGATTGAATAACGTTGAGCTCATAAAACTGCACCTAGAGTGATTATGAATTAGCCAAAGATATGGCACATGCCTATTTATTATGTCACCTCCTGCACCATATGCTCATATTGGATCCAATTTAGGTGCACAGTTTTGTCGTACAGACCTTATTTATGGTTCTGACACGTAGGTGACTAGTGATGTATCGCCCATCTATTATGTGAGAGTAGTATTGAGCATGATTATATTACACCCATTATTGTCGTACAGACCTTTGCATTTGGTTCCGACTCTTGTGCAGTATATTGCCGTATAGGTCATTGTAGTGACTCCGGCTAGATTGACTTTGAGCTATGAATTTAGCCGTACAGACTACCACATGGGTTTCGGCTAACATGTTATATTTCTATGAAATTATTCTTACCTGAATTGCTTACTCTGTTATATCTTGGCATGGCATACATATGAATATGATTATGTGAAGCATGATTTGAATTGATATAATTACATATATATTTATGTATATGCTTATATCTTGATTCTGGGAAAAATTATACTTGTTTTACAGCGAGGGGTTAGATATGTTGATAAATGAAATGGTTTTGTAAAACATTTGTTTTGCCCCATTCACGTTTTCTGTTTTACGCCCTTCCAGGTTTTAGTAAGCTTGATGTTGGTGGCTTTGAGGACTTTGGCGGTTCTGACATATCTAAATAATTGTAGGACATCTTATGGTACTGTATAACTAGTACTGGTCCTACTGGACTGCACCTAGACTTTCTATGCTCTGATTAGGAGTGTTTACTTCTGTATCTTACTCATAATACTTTCGGTTTAGTAGTGCACTCTAGTAGTTCGGTTTTTAATTATTCATATATTTCTTATCATTATTGCTTCCACACTGTGCACATGGCTACGTCACTCTCACGTGACGGCCAACATGCCTTGATCTTGGTCGGGGTGTGTCAGAAATTATGTCGAAAAATTTAACGAAAAATTCATACATAATTGCAAAAAAATAAAAATAATAATAATAGTAACAATGTGGTTATTTGACCTCTTTCATTATTTAAAGCCGCCGCAGAAGAGCTCTGCCGTTTAAGATCCTCGCACCAGAGCCCTCTTCATGTCTGCCATCCTTTCGTTTTTGTCTCCATTTTAGGGCATTCACACAAAAACTGTTATTCACATATTAGCTTTCATAGTTTCACGGATCCATCTTATTTGGACTTCAATATAGACAGAGGTGCATATCTGTACCTTTGACATTCGGCCATGAAAATGAATGAAAGGGAGAGGTGGACGTGTTTTACCTTTATTGGTCTTGGGATTTGAGGAGTCCTTCGTGAAGGTGGAGTCGTCAATGATGAGTGCAGAGCCGATCTCTCTCTAGCCTTCCCCTCAACCTCACCCCCCGGGCAACCATACCTCCCCATCTCTCTCTCTGCAGCAAACACGCGTCACTCTCCTAGAACCTTACCCCCAAATCGATCATGACCGCACCCACCCTCTCACCTTCTCTCCCCGTAATCCCGCACCCAAACCCCACTCTGTCCACCTGGAACCCCTCCCGTCAACCCTTTCTCTACCTGCAACCCATCAACCCCTCTGTGAACCATGCCTCTACCGACGTCGACAGCAACCACCCCAAAACACATAATGACAACCCATCAACCCCTCTGTGAACCATGCCTCTGCCGACATCGACAGCAACCACCCCAAAACACAGAATGACAAAAGTGCCTCCAAATCTTGTCCATTGGATTTGGATTGAAGCGGGCAAAAAAGTCATTTCGACTCTTTCTGTGCAACCCAGCCCAACACATTGGACAACCCACTTCTGAAGCCCACACCTGTCCCAAAATAGGCCCAAATTGGGCCCAAGGCACCCAAACCTACGGACAATATTACCCTCCTAACTTTTAGTAATTACCTCAGCCCAACACAGATTTAGTGGCAGTAGTATGCAAATAAAGCAAAATCAAGGGGCAAAAAAATTGACTATAGCTAAGCTACAGTCAATTTCTCCTCAATTTTAGAATAGATAATTTCAATAGTGTAGCTAACAGTTAGCATCATTTTATACATGTTGAAGAATCTTCTACAATTTCAGGACTCAGAAGAATGGATTGCAGACAAGAATACGTTGGAAAAGATAGGGAAGAGATGAAGTTACCATTGTTCGACTTGACCACCATAGCTAAAGCCACTAACAACTTTTCAAGCTACAACAAGCTGGGAGAAGGTGGCTTTGGACCTGTGTCCAAGGTAACATGAATTCATGCAACGAAAATTAGCTATATTGCTATAAAAAATTTAAGTTTTTTCGAAATGATGGTCCACAGGGTACATTGATAGGAGGAAACGTAATTGCAGTAAAGAGGCTTTCAAAGAATTCTGGACAAGGAATAAGAGAGTTCAGAACTGAAGTTATACTCATAGCCAGATTTTAGCATCGCAATCTTGTTAAGCTTCTTGGTTGTTGCATTAAAAAAGATGAAAAATTCTACTATATGAATTCATGCCCAGCAAAAGCTTGGACTTCTATATTTTTGGTATGATCCTTCATTTTCAACCTTATTTACCTAGGATTCAATGTGCCATTGAAATAACAGGCTTAAAGTTTTTTCAGACCAGAAGGGACAAAAATTGTTCGACTAGCCTAAGTGCTTCCACATTATCGGTGGAGTTGCCCGAGGGCTTCTTTATCTTCACCAAGACTCTAGATTAAGGATTATACATCGAGATCTGAAACCTAGCAATATTCTGCTAGATGATAATATGAACCCGAAAATTTCAGACTTCGGCCTGGCTAAAACATTTGGCGGTGAACAAAGTCAGGCCAACACAAATAAAGTGGTTGGAACCTAGTAAGCATGCTTAGACTTGCTTTGTGGTTTATAATTTTCATTGTTCTGCTTTTGAAATTCTTTCTCACTGGTCACTACATATTGATCTGGCAGTGGTTATATGTCTCCGGAATATGCAACAGATGGAATTTTTTCGATGAAATCTGATGTGTTTAGCTTTGGAGTCATACTGCTCGAGATGTTGAGTAGGAAGAAGAACAGGGGATTTCGTCATCTAGATCACGACCACAACCTTCTTGGACATGTAAGTTTAACCAACGAGGTGATGATATTTTACTTTAAAAAGAATAGTGAATTAGACGGTGCTCTTCGAAGCACGTCTTCTAATGACATGCATTTGACAATACCCCTTTTACATATTAGCCCACTAACATATCATACATGTTTCAATTTGTTTTAAGGCATGGATATGATGGATTCAAGATAAACCACTAGAACTGATCAATAAGACGTTTTGTGGTTCGTGCAACACATCTGAAGTGGTAAGGTGTCTTCATGTGTGGCTGTTATGTGCGCAAAGAGTACCTGAGGATAGACCAAGCATGTCATCTGTGGTTCTGATGTTGAGCAGTGATGTTGCCTTGCCGCCTCCAAAGCAGCCCGGTTTTTACACTGAACAAAGTGTCCCTAAATCACCATCAAGGACGCTTCTTTGTTCAGAGAATACTTTCAGCACTACGTTGGTAGAACCTCGGTAGATCATCATTGCAGTGCTTGTTAGTCCTTCAATCTACCATCACAAAACGTGTTTGGAAGGTTGACATGAAGCTTTTAATCTTAGCTGGCAAACAATGAGACGTGTGATTATAACTCTGCAAGAAACATATTTATGATTACAACTTTAGGAGTTCCAGATAATAACTGATATAACAGAAATGCCACATGACATTATTCTAGTGGTTAAGTTTGTTAATATAGTTAGAAGGGTATTATTGTAATTGGGATATATGGCTATATAAGAGATGGTATAGCTATCATTTCTTTAAGTTCTTTTGTATACATTTTCTCCATTTTAATCAATACAATCTTTCTGGTTTTTCTCTCTATCATCTTCATCTTCCTTTGTACCAATTCTTCATCTTTTACAATGTAGTTAATATGGTATCATAGCCACCAAGGCTCACGCCATGAATCTTGGTGGTCGATTCCTCTTCTATTTTTTTTTTCTTCATTACTTTCTTTCGTTTCCGCGTATTTGATCGAAGAGGGAAGACTTGAGAGAATCGACGTTGGAGAGGAGAGATCGAAGGTCGTCGACGTCCTCTTCCAAAGCGTAAACAGTGTCTTTGAGGCTGAGGCGGCTCTGCTCCTCAGCTTGGTGAGTCAGAACCTCGGTCAATTGGTGATTGACAAGCTTCGTCGGCGAGGCAGCAGGAAGAGGATCTCCACCAGCCAATCGCCGAACTCCTTATTGACCTTCCGTTCGATGTGCCACCGAATATCTGGAATCTTCTTCTCCATCATCTGCTTGAGCATAGAATCGCTCCCTGCCCCTGTGATGCCATTCGATTTCGCTCAAGAACTGCAGTTTCAGATTTTGTCGTTCAGTTCATTCTGTATTTTCTGGGTAAATTTTTGTTTTGGGTTGTGATCAGAGATCATCGGTGTTATGATATCTTGGTCTTTGGAATTGTGGCAAATTTTTCTTCGTCTGAAGCTTGAATCTTGCTCCTTCGGGCCAAATTAGAAGTGGGAACTTCTTGATTCTTGAATTCGGGAAAGGAAAATTTTCTAGGGAAATGTCAGATTCCGGGAAAGGAAAAGCATCAGCTTCTAGGCAAGTGTTCGATTCCGTTGAAGGAAAGTATGATCGTTATGTTCCTGGGTTGAAAGAAAGTACGACGGCGGTGGCCTCTCTCAGGTGCCGATTCTGAATTCTGCAAGTATAAGATGGGTCCAGACCAACACTCTAGTTCGATTTAGCGAAATGAATTCTACATCGGTGCTTATAAAGATGGTTCTATTTGGAGGACCAACAAGTTTATGGATATTTGCATAGGGCTGATGGTTGCGCTTGCTGATGGCGGCGACGAGCATTGCGGCTTGATAGCGTATGCTTGTTGAGAATTTTTCGAACTGTTTTTGCTTCTTGTGATATTTTAGTGGAATTGGCTGTGAAACAATTTGGGTATTGCAAATTTTTTTGTGGATTGTTTGTTCAAGATTGCAACTATTGGGAGCTCTTCCGGTTCTGATTCTGTGCACTCCAACTGGTTGAAGAAATGGGTCAGTGAATTATGTGATCTCTACTCTATTCTTTGGTACAGAAGAAAGATTAGACATGGGTGCAATCCTGGTGTTTGTCGAATTACCCAACTCAAAAGTTTCATGTGAAGGTTATATTTGGTTTCTTGGTTAATAGTATTAGTTTTCTTGTCAATTTAAAGAAGAAAGTGTCATTCTTTCTATGAATTTTGGAGTTTCATTCTCCTAAGTTGCCGTATGATTTGGAGTTTCATTCTCCTACGTTGCAGTATGATTTGTGTTCATGGAGTGTCAGTCTCCTTATTTGGTATTTTTAGTAGAAGTTTGAGATTTGTGTTGTGCTTTGGAGTATCATTCTCCTTGGCTGATTTGGTTTGTTGGAGTGTCATTCTCCTTGGTTAATTTGGTTTTTTTTTGGAGTGTCATTCTCCTTGATAGATTTTGTATGGCTTCTCAGTTCACAGTCGAAAATTTGTTGGGTGTGTTAAGGATAAAGCTGGATTGTACTTGTGGTTTTCATCATGGCTTCACCAACGGCAACAGTTGTAGTCTTGTGTGATGATAATGGGGTGCGCAGAGGTTTTTGGTCAGCAGTTACATGGGGTGAGCAGAGGTTTTTGGTCAGCAGTAACAAAGGTGTCAGTGGGTGCTTTCTTGTTTGCAGCAGGTTAATTCTTGAAGCACAGATCAGTCTCAAATACTGGCTAGTTCAAACTTCACTTGGATATTCCAAGTTTAGTTTGAGGGGGAGTAATAACTGATATAACAGAAATGCCACATGACATTATTCTAGTGGTTAAGTTTGTTAATATAGTTAGAAGGGTATTATTGTAATTGGGATATATGGCTATATAAGAGATGGTATAGCTATCATTTCTTTAAGTTCTTTTGTATACATTTTCTCCATTTTAATCAATACAATCTTTCTGGTTTTTCTCTCTATCATCTTCATCTTCCTTTGTACCAATTCTTCATCTTTTACAATGTAGTTAATACCAGAAGCAAAACAAAGAAACGATTTGGGGTCGTTAGGTTGAAGAAAATTAAGTTATAGCTAAAGTTGTGTTTATTATTTATATACTTTATTTTATTATTTCATAAGAATATAAAAATTTCATTGAGAAGTAGATCATGCATAAGTACACAGGAAGTTGGAGACGAGCCTTCCTCCAACAACACTATAAACTCCTCGAAAGGAATTGCCATATTTGGCTAAGATCACAAAATGTAAAGCTTTATGGATCGCGGTCCATGCACTTAGGTCTAGTTCGGGTATTTGATCGAACCAGGCAGGCTATTTGTAAATGGCTGGAATTCACACTCGAGTCTGGTTCGAGACGTTTGATGGTTAGATTTGATCAAAAGATGTAATTTGTGAAACAAAAGTGAGTAATTGCTTCATGATACTGGGGAGAGAGGTGTTTGTCATTTAAGCTTCTTTGCCAATCCTCTATTGGTAGAAAAAATTCAGTACAGGCATTTGGACCACATGGCCATCTTCCTGCAAACACAAATATCACACTAAACTAAGGCAGTTGTACCGCAATTTCTCTCCATCCGAGAAGTGGTTAAGTTCATCGGCTAGCTGTCAACTTAGTTTATCCTTGAGACCAACTTTTCAAACCATGGGACCCAAAGTCTTACAAAAAAAATAATAAATGGTAAAGGAAAAAAACCCTTGAAAGAGAGTTAATATTCTTCTTCCAACTCCTGTGCATAAATGATGTACAATTTCACTTGATTTTCTAGTAACTTATTATTTAAGTGACTTGATATTCAACTAATCTTGCAACCTCAATATAGCTAGAATAATAGGGTCTTAAGTCTGATTGACCAATTACGTAATCACTGTTTAGTAAGACTTATTATGGTGGGACATGAAATATATAATTGTGGTTATGAGTATTTCTCATGTGATAATAGGGTTGATTGAGTGATATCCTAGCAACTATATAGTTTGGAGAGAGTAGAAGACATTCTTATACATGCGCCGATTCCTCTCTACATATAAGTTAATTGTAATTCGTTTATTGAATTATTGGTTTATTAAATCTGTGATCCTAATGTCTTAGTTATTGTGATTTCAGAATATATCTTACACAATCTTCAATTAACACACAATATTTGTTTTAATTATTTTTAAGGCATGGACATTATGGATTCAAGATAAATAGCTTGAACTGATCGATAAGACGCTTTCAGATTCGTGCAAACAAATCTGAAGCTGTAAGGTGTCTGCATGTGGGGCTGTTATGTGTGCAAAGAGTACCTGAACGAAGTGTCCCCAAATCACAATCAAGGATACAATTAACAAGAAAATGTTTGAATTGTGAATAATGTAAGATAAAATATATAATGGAGAAGGAAAGTAGTTCATGCTTAAACAACATGTATAGGAGGTTGGAGAAGCAAGACGAACATTTATCCAACAGCAATGAAATATGGAGGTTCACCAAACCTGTCACTTTGTAACCCAAAGCATGCAAGCCGGTGAGCAACTTCGTTGGCTTTTGGCAACAGATATGGATAAAATCTTCTCCAGTGATCCCAAATGACGTCGAGGTAAGACAAATAAGAACCCATTGATGCGTCCATAGAAAGATGAATAAGAACCCAAATGACGTAGAGCTAAGACGATCTAAAAGTAAAAGAGTAACACAAACACTGCTAAATTTTTACACTTCAACTGTTTGAGTAATTGATGAACTTAAATTTTATACTTAATCTAAATAAAAAAGTTGACAAAACTAATAAAGTTCTTAAATTGTTATAATTATTAAAATATGACCGAAGTGGAACATATCAACCTGAACGAGATATTTTTCTTGTACCTGAAACATCGACATTGAAAAATATACCTTAAATGGAACATATCAAATTTATTGTCCACTTGTATTATAATATGTGTTGTACCATGGTTGTGTGGGAAAATGCATCTTAATTTATCATGGTTGTGGGAAAATGCCTCTCGTATTTTATTTTGACCTAATTTTCACAAGTTGAGTACCGTTATGTGTATCCTCTGTTTGTTTTGTTTAGGTATACAATTTGTAGGTGTGGAATTTGGACTGATATATGCTGGCTTTGTTTTTGGTTGCCTCAGTTCATAATTATGGTTGCTAGTTGCCTTAATTCATGGTACCTCGGTGTACTATTAACCTCTAATGCTTTTCTTGGTTACTTGCTGCCTCAATACATTGTTGCCTTTGTTTTTTTTCGCAATTTTCCCCAATTTGTTGCTCAGTTATCCTGATACCGGGATTTAGGGTTATCTCAGTATATTGTTGCTACAGTTTATGGTTTTCTTGGGTTATCTTGATACATTGAGTCATTGTTGCCTTGGTATATTTTTGTGGAAGTCAATAGTTGCCTCAAGTATTTTGATGCCTCATCCATGGTTGCCTCGGTTGTATAGATGCCTCAAATAGTGCTTGTCTCTGTTTATTGTTGGTTTCAGTTATGGTTTCCTCAGTTGTATTGATGCCTCGATTTATTGTTGATTTCTATTATAGTTGCCTCAGTGCTTCGATTAGTGTAACACTTGGATATATATATATATAAATTATAGGAGTAAGATTATTTTAGTTAAAAAAAAAAAAACAAAGAAACAAATAAGGATGAGCTAACGTGTAGCCATCCCCCATTTTTCTTCTTCTTCCCAACCATCACACGGTGGGTGAGCCAAGGAATCAGATTCTGTCCATAAATGTTTGGGGTGATGTGGGTAGTCTAGGGGGTGTGAGTAAGCATTCTAAATCAGGAGAGGCAATGATAGGCTTAGAGGGAGTATTTCCAACTCTCACTGAAGAATTAGAGGAGAGTGAGAGGTTTTGGAAAGGGAAAAGTAGGAAATCGGAAGAGGGAAGCTGAGAGGGTGCTGGTGTGTTCTTCAATTGGTACAAAAGGTTAGCTTAAATTTGTTAAATTTCTATTTTCTTACCTCTGCAACCTTGATTTCTAGAAAACAGCAGTTTCGTGAACCTCACTTTGGCTCTTGTTTCTTCTCAATCCATTTCATCTTCTTAAAGAGTCTTCTTATATATTTGAAATTAGATATGACAAGGATCAAAGCCCAATTTATTTCATCGTTTTTGGTTGAGATCTTCTATGGAAAAATATGATTTGAAAATGTGAAAAAAATCTGGAAATCTTCAGATTTTCTGCAGAAAAACTGGTTGTGAACTCAACTTTGGAACTTGATTATTTTCTTCTCTTAAATCCATTTCGAGAAACTCTTGTAGATTAGAAACTAGGTTTGTTAAGCTTTAAAATCCAAGTAATTTCATCCTTTTACATGGATTTTTGAGGGATGAAAATAGGGTCACAATATGGGGACTTAAGCTTGGTTTTTCACGGGGTTGTGATGGGTATATTTGGGTAAATCTTTTGTTAGGCTGAAATAGAATTTTCATTCCAGTTTTATGCTAACTTTTACTATTATTTATGTGATGTTAGGCCTGGGAGTGACTACGGACACTTCAGAGGCTTAGAGAGGTATTATAGTTAGCTGGACAAGAGGTAGGGGCTCTATTTCCCGATGATAGATCTATATCATGGTTAATCTTTGTGATATTAGTAATTATATCTAATACAGTAGTAATGAAATGCTTGGGTGAAATTGAATCAATTGATTGTCTTGGTTGTGTTAGGGTTGATGGTTTCTTTTTCGGTGTATTATATATATTGACTATGTTAAATGTTGTTATGTTTTGATGAATGGTTGAGTTATATAAAATTGTTGGACTGACTATGTTGAGGTTTACAATTGTGTTTGTTAAATTGAAATGCTCAGGTTGCATTATATGTTATAGAGTTAAGTGTTGGGTTGTGTAAACTTGGTTAAGCAAATTGTTGAAAACTTGTATATGTTCAAGCGTAGGGTGAAGGGCTTGAACGTATAGTTGGGCGTCGGGAGAAAGGCCCATGTTAATGAAACTGAAACTACTAATAAAATTCGGGGTTAAGGGAGGAATGGGAGTTAATTTATATTTTATGGTATTCGGAACCAAGTGGTATAAGCATGGTATGGGACGTGCAGGTTTGGATGCCATAAATATAAGTTAGCGGGATTAGAAGGGAGTGAGTTCATGTGTACTTCTTTGTCATATCATTTGTATTTTACCGGATTATTTGATGCGTGGTACTTTGATTAACTATGATAAATGAGCTTGAAGGACATATGGTTCCTACTGGGCATGAAATGCTCACACCCTAATAGGGTGACCTATTAGCTATTGCAGGTACCATTATGGAAGAACATGAGGATGACCTGTCTCTAAATGAATAGTCATATCATATGTGTGCTGGTTTCCTAGTTGTGCTTAAAATAAAGCGTCCTAGTATCTGAAGAGTGTGTTGTAAGAGTTGATGTTATACCCACCCTTAATTTAGATTGTATTTTCACTAAGTTTGATTTTATCTTGTTTTTAAGATTGTTTTTGGGTCTTAATAGGTGTGCCAAGGGGCCCACCTTTGTTTGTTGTCCCCCCGAGTCCAAGCCCTTCATCTCTCTCTCTCGGTCTCTCTTTCCCTCCCTCACTCTCTCTTCCTTTTTCCTCTTTTTCCCTCGAGGCTCTCTCTCTCTATTCTCTCCTCTTCCCGTCGAATACGCACACACACTCAGTCACCAACCACAACCCGTACCACCTGAGCGTGGTGACGTTGAAATCAGGACCTGAAGGAGTGATACTCCAACAGTGGCAGTGCCACTGTGCATCTTCGTCCCTAAACAAACTCCGGCGAGTTTGATATGGGTAAGCTCCGATAACACTCTAAACCTCCCCTTTTTTATCCTCATAATTCATTTCTGATTGTATCTATGTGTTTTGGTCGTCGAAACTAGGAAGAAACACATCGGGGAGACTTCCCCGGATTCCTGGGAGGAATCCGTCACTTTCGAGGCACTTTTTGGCCAAACCATGGTGAGTTGGCCGGCGTAAAAGGTATCAATCTCTTCGTCTCACTGAGTACTACAACTTTCCTTTTTGTTTCACCCAATTTCGTTGAGTATTGAAGACGTTATATCCATTTGAATCTTACCCAATTTCCGGCGACCTCAGTGGTTTCGAGGAGTTTTCTGGCCAAACAACGGTGAGTTAGACGTCATGTGAGGTACCATTCTCTTCCTCTCTTTGAGAACTACAACTTTTGTTTTTGAATCACTCAATTTCGTTGAGTTTTGATAAAGTTATGGTCGTTTAAAGTTGGTGTGGATTTCTGGCCGAATTTTGGCCTTCTTCATCCTTGGGTCCGGTGACCCACCAAACCCAGGCCCTTTGGGCCTTTCTTGCCGAGCCCAACCCAAAACCCATTTCAGTTTTATTATTTATTTTATTAATTGTTTTAAGTTAAAGGCCTTGGGGCCAAATTAGCTAAGGCCCTAAACCTTTTTATCTAGAAACCCAAAACCTTTAGGCCTAAGGCCTTCGGGCCTTTTGAACCAGGGCCCTAAGCCCTCTCCTCTAAACCTAGCCCACCTAATTAGCTAAACCCAAACCTTTTATGTGGAATATTCTAAGGATATTTTGTTGACATTTCACGAAATTTATCCAAGACCCTTCTTAGGGTAATTCGACGTTCTAAATCCGTTTCCAATGTCCGTTTTCCCAAATTCAATTTCTATTATAAAGTTTTATTAATTTGGCCCTTTATGTGCTTAGGGGCAATTATAGTGGCATTTCTGTCTTCGCTAGTTGCGTGGCTCTTCGGCGGCGAAGTACTGTGAGTGGACCCCTTCTAAAAATGCATGTTTTAATTATAGAAATGCATACATGAAAAGCATGATTTGATGATTACGTTTTATGAAACGTTTTGTGAGATAACATGTTTATTGAAGTTATTTGAATTATTACTATTTTTCCTATAACCCATGTTCTTATAGAATATCCGATGGATGACGATATGATATTTAGAACATGTTTCGAACACCTCTTTATGGTATAGATGATGGATGACTTTATACTATGAAGTTGGTTTTCAATATATATATGTTCAATGGTTTTGTATTTACCTAGTGGTCCTTTCCGCTACAGGACGAAGGGATAGATTCAGGTCCGTCCTGAGTGACGGTTTGGTGTTGGCATATGGCATGGAGTGTGTTTGCTCTGGCTATTTAGCACAGGGACGGGGAGCCAGCATGGGGCCTGAAGTGTATTTTCCTCTGACTGTCTGCTCAGAGACGGGGAGCCGGCATGGAGCCTGAGAGTTATCGGACAATTCACTAGTGATTATTATATATACAAGTTATGGTTTGAGACTTTCACGGCATGCTAGGTTTCGGAAAACTTATGTCTATCATGATATATATGTGTTTTTATAAAACCTAGGGGTTAGTATGTTGATAACTGTTTTATTTTATATATATATATATATATATATATATATATCAACTTGGTCCACTCATGTTTGTTTTGCGCCCCCTTCAGGATTTAGAATCGAGGTATACAATCCCGACGTCCAGGCATTTCCGCATCGGCATCTTCGAGTCCTCTCGGTGTAGGATCCATCCTTTGTTTCATTCAATTTTATATTATTTCTTTTAGTGTTATAGTTAGTTGTATGCTCTGAACATGTTCCTTAAAGGCACATTATTCATTCTCTTATATTTACAAGTCTAAGTGAACCTTTAGATGGTTTTGGTTCTATCATACTTTCGTTGTAATATTTTAAATTTTTTTTTTAATTCTATTCACGTCCTAATTCGATTATCATTCTTATTTTCGAATTTGGGGTGTGACAAGTAGTGATTGCCTCAGTTTATTGTTGGTTTTGGTTATGGTTGCCTCAGTTTTTTGTTGGTTTCAGTTATGGTTGGCTGGTTGTATCGATGCCTCGATTAGTGGTTGCCTTGTTTTATTATTTGTTTCGGTTATGGTTGCCTTGGTTGTATCGATGCCTTGATTAGTGGTTGCATTGGTTTATTGTTGGTTTCGGTTATGGTTGTCTCGGTTGTATTGATGCCTCGATTAGTGGTTGTTTTGGTTTATTGTTGGCTTCAGTTATGATTGCCTCAGTTGTATTGATGCCTCGATTAGTTGTTGCCTCTGGTGAGAATGAATCTCACATTGATAGGGGGAGAAACTTTGCAAAGACTTATAAGAGGTTGGGTTACTCCTTATAATGCCAATTTGTTTTATGGTAGAACCTCAACTTCTTCATGGTATCAGAGCAGGTTGTCACATGTGTGAAGTCAAATGCCCACACTCGCACATGCGCTCCACGTCACCCTGTTGTATTGTCCATGTGTTAGGTTTGAAAATTCACCACACATGAGGGGGCATGTTGTAAATGAATCTCACATTGATGGGAGAAGACACCTTGTAAAGGTTTCTAAAAGGTTGGGCTACTCCCTATATTACCAATTGGTTTTATGGTGGAACCTCAACTTCTTCAGCCTCGATGCATTGTTGGTTTCAATTATGGTTGACTCGGTTTATTGTTCGTTTTGGTTATTGTTGCCTCGGCTGTATTGATGCCTCATCATTATTGCTTCAGTTAATTGTTGCCTCACTTTATTCTTGAATAGTATTGTTTCATTGGTTTATTGTTGCCTCAAATTTTCAAGTGTGTTGTTACCTTGGTTCATGATTGCCTCACAGTTATCTTATGCATTGCCTCATTTTCCTTGTTGTTTGGATATCCCGACTCATACTGTCATAATCATTGGACGCATTGTTACCCATAGTCGACTTCGTATAAATTTTTGCCACTGATATTTGATGACTATTCATGGTTGTCTTGAACTCTCAGTGTGCTGGTGTATTGTCGTATTGGTTAACTGTTGGCTCAATATATAGTTCTCATCACTCAAACTTTCGACGGTTATTTGATGTTTTGATACATGTTTGTCTCGGTTTTTTTTTATTTCTTGAATAATAGTTGCCCTAAGTTTATTCCTGGTTACACTTTTACATATTAGGCCACTAACATTTCATACATATTTCAATTTGTTTTAAGGCATGGATACTATGGATTCAAGATAAACCACTAGAACTGATCGATAAGACGTTTTGTGATTCGTGCAACATATCTGAAGTGATAAGGTGTCTTCATGTGCGGCTGTTATGTGTGCAAAGAGTACCTGAGGATAGACCAAGCATGTCATCTGTGGTTCTGATGTTGAGCAGTGATGTTGCCTTGCCACCTCCAAAGCAGCATGGTTTCTACACTGAACGAAGTGTCCCTGAATCACCATCAAGGACGCTTCTATGTTCAGAGAATACTTTCAGCACTACGTTGATAGAACCTCGGTAGATCATCATTGCGGTGCTTGTTATTCCTTCAATCTACCATCACAAAATGTTTTTGGTAGGTTGACGTGAAGCTTATAGCCTTGGCTGGGAAACAATGAGACCTGCGACTGTAACTCTGCAAGAAAAATATTTATGATTACCAGTTTATCAGTTCCTAAATCAGAACAAAGAAAGGACTTGGGGTTGTTAGGTGGTTGAAGAAATTTAAGTTATAGCTATAGTTGTGTTTATTATTTTTTGATTTTATTTTATTATTTCATGATAAGATAAAATTTATTGAGAAGGAAAATAGATCCTGCACTTAGGTCTGGTTCGGGTATTTGATCAAGTCGCCGGAATTAACACTCTAAGCCTGGTTCGAGATAGGTGCTTGTCATTTAAGTTTCTTTGGCAATCCTCTATTGGTAGAAAAACTTCAGTGCAGGCATTTGGACCACGTGACCATCTTCCCGCAAACACAAACATCACACTAAAATGAGGCAGCCGTACTGAAGTTTTTCTCCACCGTCTATTTGAGCATTGTCAACGCCTGTTCGGTCTGCCCATTATTCAAGCACCCACCAATAACAACATTCCATGAAGCACCATCCAATTTAACATCTATCCTTCTCATCCTACAAATTAAAGTTACACCTTTTTTTTTTTTTTTTTTTTTTTATCTTTTGAAGCAAGCAAAAAATGTATTAAAAGGAAAACCCCCGAGAACAACTGAAGAGCATGAAGAGCAAATGAAGGAATACGGGGTGATCCCAAATATGACAATCAGTAATAAGAAGGCCTTGGTGAGCGAAGACATCCACCACAAAGTTAGCCTCTCTAAAAATATGTTTCCAATCAATGCAAGCAAATTTGGTCGCCATCCACTTGATATCTTCAATAATAGGAACCATATTCCACAGCGTCGCACCCCGGTCCAACACTGACTGAATGACCAACTTAGAGTCTCGTTCTACCATAATCTTTGTATAGCCCTTCCTTTGAGCATAAAGAAGGCCCTCTTTGAGAGCCCTAGCCTCCACTTTAGAAATAGTGGCACCATCAATATTTAAAGTTCCACCGCCGATGAGCTGCCCAATATGATTCCTTAAGACAAATCCCGCCGCAGCCTTGTCCCCAGCCACTGAGCCATCAAAATTTAGCTTAACATATGTCACGCCCCGAACCCAACATACGTCCAGGATCGACGCGTGACGTTATCCAGCATCCGTATATCTAACAAATCCCACCTCCGATATATTTACAAGGCATAACTCAAGATCCAACTGCGTAATAATTTTTTTTTCGTAAGCTTTATGACTGCATCTAACCTCCTCGTTAGACTACCTACGTACCCTAATCAGGGATCAAACCATTCGTAGTTCATCAATCACTACCCATCTACATTTACCAATGTACATTCCAGCCGAAAGATATAACATTCCTCAATCAATCATTAGAACTTGACAAGTATGGAAGTACTAGATTCAAGGCTACATAACAATCCAATATGACAATCAAGGTTTCCATTCCACCCATCATATAAGTCACTATGTTTCAACATGAAACCTTAATCCACCACATGTAATGTATCCAAGAACCAACAAAGCACAATATTATTCTCAAGCCATTTCGAGTAACGAGACTAATCATAATAATAACAATCATATCCCACATCATTCCGCAATCGTTCTACTTAATCAATCCTAAAATCATAGATGCATGATATCTACAATTACTATGCTATTCAATCAATAAGGTCCCATATCAATTCACAAATTTTAATAAAGGATCCCTACATAATTCCCCACCTGGATTTCAAGTACTAACATGATAAGTCTAATCTATACACAATGTCTACTGTGAACAATTCATATTCACTCGACTCTAAGGTCAGACTACCTTTACGGAAATGAGCAAGAGTAGGGATTCTATACCACTCAACAAAATCCAACCAAAATACTAAGCGACCTCTTGTAATCTCTTCAGACTTGACATATGTACAATCAGTGCCTACAACATGGGAATGGTATTGGCATCAAGAATTCAGATAAGCTACAAAGATCAGGTGAGTGACAATAATACAAGGATGTGATAATAATGATAAAGCCAACCATTAATAACAGTTTACATCTCTTTAATATAAATCATTCATAAAGAATCAATACCAAGCCTTTGCAACTCCGAATGAGTCACCCAGACATCCAACGGTTCGTCTGAAACAAATCACAACAGCTCACAATCATAATCTCATACAACACAATGAAAAGTAGGGTTAGGGTGACACAGTTCAGTCGAAGTCTACATCTCCGAAGCTATCTCAATCCAAAATTTATAACCCCAAGGTGAACACGATCCTAGACCATCTCTCAACGGAATCGCGAAGTAGAAGGGGTTCCGGACCACTCAACTAAACCGAGCATAAGTCCAACAAATATAGCAATGCTCAAAGAAGAAAACATGAAACAAGTACTCAAAATACAAAAGCTCAATGAAACAAGAAATGAAATAATGATACGATATGTGAAATAAGTCTCGAAGTAACAAACCCCATGACAATGGGTTCATAGTCCACTCATAACCCTCACATTTCATCACATCAGGCCAATCATGCAAATCAAATCTCATTTCAAATATGCACATCAAATTACTTTCCATCGAACAATTCATCAAGCACTTCAAATCACATTTCATAGATATCATCCATACACAAGTCAAATCACGACTAATAAACATAGATCAATGACTAATCACATTTCAATAGATTCACATTATATAATCAAGTGATATCCACTCAAAATATAATCGCCTATCGAATGTACCAAGTACAACTAATCCTTATCACCCCCAGAATGCGTAAGGTCCCCAATCGCGGATATACCAAGCGGGATCATATATACTTTCTCTTAAAACCAATTCCCTTCTTTGAACATATTAACCTAATCTGTGCAAGTAGTATTGGCCTATTGGGAAATTAGAAATCCATGAGTGAATCATAATTCTCAAACCATTTAAATCAAGTGTATGTTATGAACAGATTATCACTTTGATTCAAAAGGAACTATAAATGGCATAGTCATTTCAACTTTTATACCAAAGCAGCCCCTTTAGCTTTTGTGTATATAATAGATAAAAGCAAGCATCTGCATAATACTAGTCTTGAAAAAAAAACGTGGCTAATATATGACATGCAATTGACTCCACCCAATTAATTATGTTATACAAATATCCCTTTCAGGTATTATACCAAAATAGGGTTTAGGCAGTTGTGTATAAAACTAGCTTTGTATCATATATCATATAAAAAACTTGCACATACAACAACTGCATATAAAACTAATTTCCCATAATAGCATCCAATAATGACCATAAAAGAAATTTAGAGTATCAGAGAATAATTACCAAAGCTTTCCACCCATTGGATAACACAAATGAAATCATGTTTATTTCATGATTCAAACCCACCTTCTGAGACCCTCTTCTTTCTTTTCTCATCCCTGCCTTCTCTGTTACCCTCTCTCCTTCCTTTCAGTTCTTGTTGTCCCGTGTCTCCACTTATACAATTGGATTTAAGCTGGGGTGGTAGAGTTGGTTTATACCATAGGGAGATGAGGTTCATAGATAGAGGAAAGCAAGATGTCATGGTGATCAATCGTGAGATGAATTTGAAAGAGGTGGTGGGAAGTGACGACCTCCTTCCCTCTCCAACCCCCTTCTAAAAAAAATGAGATACAGAGGGAGGAGAGGGTGCTCTAGAGTCTTCCCCCTTCTCTCTCTAATTTTTTTTTGCCCAATTCCACTTATAATATCCGGTCCCTTTAATCCCAATAAATGTTGGGCCTTTTAGCCATAAGTTGAAATTAAAATAATTCCCACAATTTATAGTTTCACAATTTCAAACGTCTGTAACTATACCGTTATAACTCGGACTCGCAAACGCCCTTTGCCTATGGGCTCGTGGCTTCGAGACTTATTCGAAAACATTACTTGTGACCTCAAAAGGTCAACGAATTTTAAATAATTATTTTCCAAACTTCACTCTTCGTAACTAGTTTAATTAAAATCTAAATCCAAACGATTTAAAATAAATTCTCTAGAAATAATATAAAATCTCAATAGTACAAATACGTAGATTATACCAATGAAATCCAGGAACGGGATTTCACAACATAACTTTGATCCGGAGGGTGCCATTTAATAATCCTGGAAATATCTTCAGTATTTCTATTTAAACCCTTACAATTGGCTTTAAGATATCGCTTACCCATGGACATAGCTGACCCATAGACATAGCCAGCAAAAGTTACACCCTTTTTTGGTATCTCTGTTCGAAAAATACGCAGTTAGAAGTACATTCCAGGACACGAAATCTCGTTTAGACATCATATCAAATACCAACTGAGCTTGTTTAATGCTCAGACAACTAGCATAGATATTTACAAGGGCGCTGCTAACGAAAACATTCTCTTCCATTCCATGTCTGACCACAAACCCATGAATCAGACTTCCCAAATTCAAATCTTTCAACTCCGAGCAAGCAGGTAGGATTGAAGAAACTGTTACCACATTGGGTCTCACTCCATTCAACCCCATCTCGTGAAATGCCTCCAAACCTTGTCTAGGCATCCCACAGTTAACATAACAAGAACAAAAAGAGGTCCAAGATACCACATCTTTCACAGCCATGGCATCGAAAACCAGTCTCGCCAGATCAACATATTTACATTTTCCAAACATATCGACCATTGCATTGCCCAAAGAGACATCCAAATGAAACCCAAATCCAATTGCATCATCGTGAAGCTGTTTAGCATTTCAAATATCACCAAGAGCAGCACACGCCTTAGCAACTGACAAAAGCAGAAGATTATCGGGCACAACGGGCCGAAATCTGAGCGAAGCGTAAAGATTTATGGATTCCTTGAGGAACCCATGTCGTGTGTAGCCTGATATGAGCATGGTCCACGCACGCAGGTCTTGTTCGGGAATTTGATCGAACAGGCGGCGTACACATTGCAAATCGCTGGAATCACAGTAGATTTTCAAGAAGCTAAGGCTCAGGCTCAGGTGAGGCGGGACGTTGGTGTGTAGTTTTGAAAGCATGTCGTCTATATATATAAAGGGAGAGGGCCAGTTTCGTGAAACATTTGAAAATACCAAGAAAGCCCCTTTGTTTTCTTCATAATCCAAATTCAGAAAAATCGTAAAATGAGGACAAATTGATAAAAACACCATAACTGAACAGAAAACAAATAAATAAAAAAAAATCTATAACAGATGTGCTTAACCATTAACCCTCACAAACTGCTGGGCAGTTTAAAAACAGAAATTACGAAAAGAAAAAAAGAAAAAAGATATCTTTACCATATATGTAAAAAAGAAATATAAAAAAGGTTACAGTAGATAGAAAATATAAAAATAAAAATAAAGCAAATCCAAAAAATATTGGAAAGGAAAACAGAAAATTAAAAAAAAGAAGAAAAACAACCCGCATACCTCTCAAACTGCTAAGTAGAGTAATGGGCAGTTTTCTCCCCCAAAGATTTCCACGCTATGAGTTTGGTGGGAGGTTGAATACTAACCACCTGCATACCACCAGTATTTAGAGATGAGTAATCGGAAGGAGGCTAATTTTGGTTTTCAGGAGTTTGCTGTGCGGTTTCAGTTCATTCCAAACAAAAAAGGATCGACAAACTCAGTGACAGAAATTAGTAAAACATTTGAGCTTTCAGAACAAAGGCATGTCCGAAAATCGAAAAATTTCATCGGCGTGATGATGGTGGCGGGCAGAGCAAAGGGCAAATAATAAGGATTTTTGTCGAGAGGGTTATCGCATTGCGCTAATGGTTTCTCTGAGTTCCGACCTCAATGACCTTTTTTCTTTTCTTCAGTAATCACTTACTGTACTATACATGCTAATTAAAAAAATTATTTGTTTTTATTCTTAGGATATTTACAAGAATACTCACAAGAAATGAAGAAGGAACTACCTATTGATAAGATTCCAAATAGACGTGTTTCTATTTTTACACCTGGTTGGGAGATATCCGTTGGAGTAAAAACT
This sequence comes from Malus domestica, assembly GCF_042453785.1. Taxonomy (NCBI): domain Eukaryota; kingdom Viridiplantae; phylum Streptophyta; class Magnoliopsida; order Rosales; family Rosaceae; genus Malus; species Malus domestica. The sequence continues at coordinate 33,990,578 of NC_091665.1, forward strand.
ACTGATCTAAGCCAACTGATTCTCAAAGAGTGGAAAAAAAAGAAGCATGAGCAGTATGTATTCTAAATTTTTTATTAAATTTGTTATAAGAAATCTAACATTATATATACTTTTAATATATAGGTGGCGTATGAAAAAGGCGGTAGAAGAATTAAAACCTTCAACAACTCCTCACATCATACGCATTTGGAATAAAGTCCAAAAAATTAGGTACAACACCATTTCTTACCTATTTACGTTTAATTGCATTCTCCATATCATTCTACAAATTAATTATCAAATTTAAAAAAAATTTAGAAAACAATTTATGGGTGCAGAAAAAAGATTAATAGTGATCAAACAACTTTTCTAAATACGGTAACTCTTCTCTTATTTTCATATGAATGTATACTATGAATTCAAATTGCATTCAATTTTCAAATAGAAATAAAATTGCATTTTTCTATCAGTTTTACAAGCATCACACCCGTCTCAAAGTACAAAGGTTGAAGTACAAGATTAAGGTAACATTTCTTACTATTTAATTTTGTAAACATGATTACAATTAGTTACTTCAAACTTGACAATTTATTTATCTTTCAGTATTCTAAAAGTAACTGGAGTAAAAGTATTGCTATGGGAAAATTATCGAAGTTAAAGGTATTTAGGTTAAATTGCTTACAATCTTTATATTTGGGATTGTGCATTATAATGCATTATTCACATCTTAATCAATTAGACTTCTTAATTTATCATCATTGCTTGCAGATTAACCATGAAAATCTAAAGCATCAAGTGCAAGCAAACGGATGGCAAGCATGGCGGAAGGACGAAAAACTTGACAACTAGATATTCAATATTCGTGAAATCAAGAATGTCTTTATTCGTGAAGTCAAGCATTAACTAGATATTCATTATGTAAAACTAAATTATTGCTCCTATCAGTTGTGTCCATTCTTGATTTGATGAAATCCACTTTATTTATTTTTCTTCGTATTCCTACACAAACCCAAAAAAGAAAGAGAACGCAATATTTTTTTTTTTGACAAAAGAAAAGATAACATGGGGAAAAAATATATGCAATAACAGTAACTTGCATATTAATATCAATACAGAGAAGAGCTACTTAATGTTTTTATCTACTCTTTTTTTATTTACATCTACTTACCATTGTTCATGAACTTTAGATAGGAACTTGCATCCAAATATCTCATGTTGTTTGACAATTGCATGAATAACATTTAAAACATTACTTTACGCAAAGTGAAAACAAAAAACTTGACAACATTTTAGGACATGCCTGATAAAGAAAAAGTTCATCTTTGCACAATACAATTAAAATATATCTTGACAATTACAATGAAAAAGAATAACACAATACACTTTTAGGGCCGCGTAGCGCCCGTGATGCAAAAATGCCTCTCGCACGCACGCTAGTGCGTGCGGAGAGGCTAATATATTGTTTAAATGGCTTTTGCATCTTGTAATATGCAGGGACAAGCTTCGAGTTTTGCAAGTGCTTTTGAAAAGCAGTTGAGAAGTACCGTTTCTTGGCGCCAGGGCATGTAATAGCGGACGATGTGTCTAGGCTTGAAACGACATGCCCCGTATGTTTATTAGCTTTATTTTAGGCATGGAACATTCCACCTCGTTGCATTTTATTTTTGTTCTTTTTCTATTTTGTAAGACTTTGTAATGGCTAAAGCTTAATGAACTTGAGATTGGGATGCTTTCCTTTTCGTCCTGCAATATTTGCATCATGATTCGAATAATTTATTTTTTAGTTTATTTATTTGAAAATCATCTTTATAAAAAATTAATTAAATAAAAAATAGTTTGGTTGTCCAATTAATATTGTTGACCACAGCAAATGCCCTAGTAGTAAGGGAATTACAGCAAATGCCCTAGTAGTAAGGGAATTACAGCAAATGCCCTAGTAGTAAGGGTCAGGTGAGGCGGGAAGTTGGTGGGTAGCTTTGAAAGCATGTGATATTATTGTTTTAATGGCTTTTGCATCTTGGAATCTGCAGGGAGCACTACAAGAAAAATGGGCTAAGAACACAATTCATTTGTGCCCTTTTCATTATCATTGAGCACAAATACATATATGTGCTTTTTAAATATCAATGAGCACCAAAACCATCTCAAATGTGCCCTCTAAACAAAGGGCACATTGGTTGGTGTCCTGCATTTGTGCCCATTAAAATGTTTGCACCAAAATTTGTGTCACTGTTTATAAATATCAGTAATCATAATTTTTTATTAATTTACGTACACACATAAATAATTTTTGTGCCCTTTGATTTAGTATATTTAAATTATTTAATTTTATACACATAAGTATCTTGTCTTACTTCAACAATCTGAAGACAAAATCTTATTTTAATATATTTTTATTGATCAAAACCCACCATACACTCCCTTTCTTTGACTTTACTGTCTCATCTCTCTCTCCGTCTCTCTCATTTCTCTTTTCCTGTCTCCCATCTTTCCTTCTCTTTTACTTTCCTTATCTCTCTCTTTCATCTCTGCTTCCCCAGATTAAGTCCAACCACCCTATATATATTTTTATAGATGTATGATTTGGTTATTCATTTTTGTATGATTATGTGGAACTCGTTGGAAAACAAATAAGATGGTGGGTAATTTCGTCTTTTGTGGGGCTTTCGAGTTCAAGACACTTGGTGGTAAATATTATATTTTATTTAAATACACTGTCACAGTTTCAACCACGAGCTATGGCCGTTGTCTAATATGATGCAACCACGGATTGTGCCCATGATAGATTGAAATCTAACACCACGTGACCACAAACAATGCCCGTTATAAAACAATTCCCAAAAATTTAAAAAAAAAAATATTCAATAAAAATTATAAATATATAATATTTATATACAAATTGCATATTTACTGCAATATAATGATTACGTAAAAAACCACATATTCAAAATACAAATATTACAAGTTGTACACTAAAACTAACAACAAAACCAATGAGTTATACTAAGTGCCAAATATACCTCTAATAACAAAGACATTGTTAATTGAAGACTACACATTTCTTTGAACACTTTCGAACAAAAGACTTGAGAGTGAAATACTGCCTCTAATGCTTGAGCTTCAGAAATTGGTGCCTCTCTCTATCCATCTGTATAGACATAAGCATATGGATGAAAATAGTGAATAGATAAACAAAACTTGAAGCTAAATTAACAAGTAAAAATTTAAATAGACGAATCTCTAATGGTGCACACATGACGCCAAAAAATTAATCAATAAAAACTTGAACATTTATACAGAACTAACCTCAACAAGATTATGTAGTGCAAAATTAGCATTGCATTACAGAGAATGGATCAAATGTAGCCAAGAACTTAAATTACAATCATCAAATTTCTAAGATATTCTTCCTATCCGCTCCACCTCTAAAGCTAGCATTTCTTCATTGCTCCGTTCCATCTCCCAATTGACCGAAGTCACTAGCTCATGATCAATCGCTTACACATTCAGGTTATCTTATGCACATAGACCAAACACAATATATAATTACTTGATTAAAAAAATGGAAGAATTGAAATTTATAAACATTAAAACAATAAAATAAAAAAGATGAAGCTTAATTACCCCAAGTGAAAAGCAACCCATTTGATGCAGCAGAGGCGGTGTGCTCCTGGTCGCAAGCAATGTCCAACCACTGCCAATTAGTCCTCGCCGTGCACCCAAAAAGCTCCAGAGAACTGCTTCGGGATCCTCAACCACTGCTCCTTCCCATTCCGACCGGTCTGCTCAAACTTGCAATATCCCCACACGTAAATCGCCATCTTCATCGGAATGCTCACCGGCCGGTTGCGACCCAGAAGCTCATCAATGTCAATTTCCATAAATTCCCTTCACATACTGAACCACAAAGTTGCAAGTCAACAAATTTGACAAAAAAATTAACAAATCTTAATCCAATTGAAGGAGAAAGTTGGGAGCTTCACAAAATGGGTTCTCTATTTGGTTACCTGGGAAATGGAATAGTGGTGAACTGGGAATTTGTCGGCAGCCAAACAGAGGAGAGAGAGAGAGAGAGAGAGAGAGAGAGTGGCGGAGATACCTGAGGACTCAAAGTGGACGAGGAAGAAAACTGAAAAATGGTTGTCGTTGGTGAAATGTTAAGAGAGAGAGAGAGAGAGAGATCTCCTGAGGACTCAAAGTGGACGAGGAAGAAAACTGAAAAATGGTTGTTGTTGGTGAAATGTTAAGAGAGAGAGAGAGAGAGAGAGAGAGAGGAGAGTGACAAAGGTCGGTTTAATTTCTCACGATTTGAGGAGGGGGAGTTTTGCAGTTACTAGCTGATGGGATGAGATAAACCAATAAATGAAATTTGAACCTCCTTTATATTTTGAAAAGCATGTGGGAGTGTTGTGAAATTTTCAAATTTAAAAGATGTTTGAAGTTTTACAAAATTCTTGTCCCACCTCCTCTAGATTTTTTAGTTAAGTGTGTGTGATTCCATCACATATTATGTCTGTGATAGATAACAAAAAGACGATGTGGATGTTAATAATATTAACCACAAGCATTGTCCGTGATGGTTTTAGTATATTTATAACGTTCAATTTTGCGCGTGGTCATTTGCTGTTATTTTACAACGAGCTAAGATTTGTCTGTGATAAAAAAATTGTTATTACTATGTGCTTATTATGCCCATGGTAAATTTGTACTTTTTATAACACGCTCATAAAGTCCGTGGTAAAATTGTCGTGGTTGATGAACTATTATGTTGTAGCTTATCGTAATGAACGCGTTGTCACAAATGGATATGAATTCGAAGTTAAAACAATAAGTTACGAATTTTTAAAGTTAGAAGGCAAAATGGTAATTTTGGGACTGAGAGTATTTTAGAAGCCAAAGGCTTCTCCCATTTTACTTTCCCAGCAGGCAGCTGCACCACCCACGTGGGTCTTCACCCTTCCCATGTATATATAATTATTTGTTGAGTATTAATCCAACAGTCTTTTCGTCTCCCTCATGGTTATGTATATAATTATTTTATTAATTTTCTAATGGGTTTTTGTGTCCCATGGGACCCACCCACGTGCGTCTTCACCCTTCCCCGTGCTTCTACTCCTCTCTGCACGCCATCACTCTTTCCGTCTCACTCATTCACGCAATCATCTCTCTCTTTCTCTCTCGACTTCTTCAGACTTTTCTCTGTCATCTCCCTCACCATCTCTGTGTGCTCACTACACAAAAAAATGCAGCATCCATCTCTATCTAACTAGCCACTCCGATGAACCTTGCCACCACCCAAACACTACACTGCCACCCTTGCTCTCTCACAATCTTTCTATCTCTCCCTCTCAGTTTCTTCCTTGACACAGAGAAGCACATAAGCAATGACGACAATGGAGTTGGCAATCTCCGGTGAGGCAACCACCAGCATCACCTTCCTCTCCTCACTGGAGACTCCCCATTACCTTTTGCTTTCTGGAAATCGAAACCGATGCGACGAAATGACAAGCTCCATTGTGGCTTGACTCCCCGGCGAGATTTTCCGTCGAATCCTGTATGGGTGAGTCTCGAAAACACCTTAGTTAGGTTCTTTAAGTTGTTTAGAGACGTTTTTGTGCACTGCATGCCTGATTTGGTTAAGTTTGGAAGCAGTTTCAACTCAAGGGACAAATTCCCCAGATTTCCAGTGAGGGCTATGATTTTCAGGCTGATTTTAGGCTATCACCGGCCACCTAATGGCCCTGAAGAAGGTAAATTTTGAATACTTACCTTTGTAGCTTTGTTTTAGCTTTGAATTGTTGAAAATGGTTGTGTTTTAGACCAAAATAGACTTTGAAACCCCTGGCGTGGTTGCAGGTCGCATTGTTGCTGCTTGTGGTACTGTTGTGGATGGCACGTGGAGCACAGGCACCTCCACTGGAAGGATGACTGCCTTTCAAGGATGAATATACATTTTCAAATGTTTGTTTCAGATTGTAGGGTATTTCGAATTTGTTATTTTTATTTTATTTTTTTTTAATTTAATTGATAGGGCACAATTACAAAAATTGTGGTAACATGAATCTGAAATGGCATCTGACACAAGTGTCAGAACAGGGCACAATAAAAACCTTATTTGTGCTCAACTCTTTGAGCACACATAGCCTTATCGTGCCCTCTAATCAATGGTGACGCCCATAGAGGGCACATACTTAAATATAGTAGTTGCATTGTTGCTATTGGTCTATGGGCACAATTGTTGGTGCTCTTTGGTCTTAAATGGCACATATAATTTATTGTGTGCAGTGCCCATATTTTTTTGTAGTGGAGAAGCTTCTAGTTAGCAAGTGATTTTGAAAAGCAGTTGAGAAGTACCGTTTCTTCGTGCCAGGACAGGTAATAAGCGACAATGACTCTCTGTAGGCATGAAACGACATGCTCCGTGTGTTTATTAGCTTTATTTCAGGCAGGGAACGATATTCCATCCGAATGCATTTTATATTGATTTGTTTGTTCTTTTCCTTTTTTGTAAGACTTTGTAATAGCCAAATAAAAAATAGTTTGTTTTTTCGTTTACCTTGTTAAAATTTCAGTGTATAATAAATATTATAGTTCGTTTATTTATTAGATAATTGTTAAATAACTAAACGATCTTAGAGTTTGTTGAGTTTTAGCAAATGAGAAATGCCAAAAATACTTTTAAAAGTGGAACTCTTCATAGAATTTAAAGAAAACTAATGAAAATAACTTGAAAAACCTCATATTTTTTAGACAATGTTATATAATATTGGCATGAGAATTAAAAAGTGACTTAAAAAATCATTGCGCAACATTGCAGGATGAAAAAAGAGTGACTACTATAGAATAAAAATTCAAATACAAAGATTGCCAGCATTCATTTTTAAAAATTTGAACACGTTTCTCTTTGAGATTTGAACGCGTAACCTCCCAAATAAAATGAAAACAAGATGCAATCAAATAATGATTTGCATAACCCTATGGATGGTCATTTACTTATGACACGTAAAAGTTTGACATGTGTACAAATATATTATTTATTTATTTTCTCAAATACAGACACATTTTTTTTCATTCAATTACAAACACATTTAATGAATAAACTTGGTACAAAAAGTTGGTTCCCTTCACCCAATGATTTGATTTTCTCGCTAATACTTGCCATCATATTTGAGGTAGGTTTTATTAGCTAATGCTTGAATTCCATATAAGATTTGACATGCTTGATGGGTATTTTGTTTCTTTTGAAGATGAAAGTTTTGCTTTTGTTTGTCTCCCTTAAAATTCGAGGACTAAAAATTTAACGGTAATTTCCGCTAACTGATATCAAGTGAATTATTGTTTCATGACAGCTGGGAGAGAGGCATTTATCATATGAATTTCTTTGGCAATCCACCATTGGACAAGTGATCACTGTTATTATCAGCTGTCAATTTAGTTGGGTCTTGGGTTAATTAAGATACCCAAGTCCTTTGATTTTTCTTTGGGTCAATGGTCCATCTTCTCTGCATGATTTTTGTATTAATTTCTTTGGACAAAGTGTACAATCTCAGAACAACCATGCAATCATGCAAAGCCTTGAGAAGCTTTTTTATGTGCTTGTTCTTCTTATTCTCCCTTCTAAGAATCTCAGCTGCAACTGCACTGGGCACAATCACTCCGAGTCAATATATAAGAGATGGTGAAACTCTGGTTTCAGTAGGTGGAAGCTATGAACTGGGATTCTTCAGCCCTGGTAAATCAAAAAGCCGGTACTTGGGAATATGGTACAATTTTTCTACTGATGCAATTGTGTGGGTAGCCAACAGAGAAACACCACTTGGTGATTATTCGGGACTTCTGAAGCTCACCAAGCAAGGAGTTCTGGTCCTCCTCAATAGCTCAAACAGCATTGTGTGGTCATCGAAGGCTTCAAGAATCGTGGGGAATCCAGTGTCGCAACTCTTGGATTCTGGAAATCTTGTGGTGCAAGATGCAAACGAAACTAACCCGGATGACTTCTTGTGGCAGAGTTTTGATTATCCTTGTGACACACACCTACCGAAAATGAAGATTGGTTGGGACTTGGTTACTGGTTTAGATAGATCTCTCTCGTCTTGGAAGAGCACAGAAGATCCTGCTCCAGGAGAGTTTTTGATACGAATGGATTATCGTGGCTTACCACAACTTCTTCTTATGAAAGGAGCTAAGATACTGGCTAGACCAGGGTCATGGAATGGCCTTTATTTGACAGGACTAGGATATCGTTTTAGAGAACCAAATCCAATATCTGCTTTTGAATTTGTGTTGAACAAGGACGAGGTCTATTTTCAGTACAGCCTCCGAAGCACGTCAGTGTTCTCGAGAACTGTATTGAGCCCATCAGGGGTCGTAGAGCAGTTCACATGGGTGCACCAAAAACAGAGTTGGGATCTTCCCGTTACATTCCTAGCAGATCGGTGTCAAAGTTATGCCTTGTGCGGTCCATTTTCTAGTTGCAGTATCAATAACTTTAACACTCCGATATGTGCATGCTTTAAGGGATTTGTACCAAAATCTTTGAAAGATTGGAATTCGGGATATTGGTCTGATGGATGTGTTCGAAGGACTCCGTTGGCCTGCAGCGATGGAGATGGCTTCATAAAGTACAGTGGGATGAAATTGCCAGACACATCAACCTCGTGGTTTGATAAAAGCACGAGCCTTAAGGAATGCAAGGGATTATGTTTGGGAAACTGCTCATGTACTGCGTGTGCAAATCTGGACATCAGGGAGGGAGGAAGTGGCTGCGTGCTTTGGTTTGATAACCTCACCGACATAAAAGAATTCACTCCCAACGGTGGTCAAGACCTCTATATACGGGTGGCAGCTTCAGAACTAGGTACGTCTTCGACCTTTATCTGCAGTATGCAAAGTAGGGTTTAAATAAGTTAGTGTTAAAATCACAGTTACTGCAACACGACGAGATCACATGAAAAGTCTGTTTTAAAACGGAGATTTCAGATCATGCTAAGAAAAAGAGCAATTTCAACAAGAGACGGCTACTAGCAATTCTCCTCAGCTCTGCAGTTTTTCTCATGGGATTGCTTGTTGGAATGATATTGTACGTACAGAAGAAGAAACTCAGAAATGAAGGTAACTATTTTCGGACACATTAAAAATGCATTAGATAAGGTAGTTAGTATTTAACTAGCGATGGTGCCCGCACGATGCTGCGAGTTTTTAAACCATATAAAACATATCAAAAGTTCCACGTATATGTACGATATGCAATATTTATGCATGTGATTCATGTCTTCTTAACCATTAACAAAACAAACTGAAAAAATGAAAGTAAAAAACTACACTTAAGTATAAATCAATGTATTAAAAGCGTGAGGCGTGGGCGAGGCTTCCGAGGGATAGCCTAGCCTAGCCTAGGCGTGAGGAGTGAGGCAAAGCCTCACGGGACCTAAATTTTTTAATATATACACTGAGTGTACACATATATTATATTAAAAAAAGATTATTAATCAATAATCACACTGAGTACACACATATATATACATATTATATATATATATATGTAATAGAGGATGAAAAGCACAATGAACACACATATAACAATGCACGTAGACAGCACACACATCCATTATATAAAAAAATAAAAATCAGAAAAATAAGGTGGAGAGGCGATAATGCAAGTAAGAGATATGAGGCAGTTATGGGTTTGGGAGTTAAAAAAAAAAAAAATCCCCTAAGGCGTGCCTAGGCAGCTCCGACGACGCCTTCCGCCCACTCCAGCAAAACAGTGGCGTTAGCCTTCGCGCACAGCCTCAAAGGCACCCTAGGCACGCCCTGAGGCTAGTTTTTTAAAACATTGGTATAAATATACATGCGGTTTGCAAATTCATTTCTAAGTTCTACAACTGCCACTTATTCCAAAACAACTACTTACTCATCCTCTCCTTCCTCTTCCTCTCCCTTCATAATCCCTGTCATTGTCTTTTTGGATTTTGGCAGCTAAACATGCTCATTTTAATAGTCTCTGCATCCACATCATGAGGACCTTTTTGTACCTGAAGTTGCAGCACAATAATATGAGAAATCTTGCAATACAACACTACCAATTTTAAAGATCATAACATGCAGAGAGACAGTGACATGATAATCTTCCAAACAAACAATGGGGTTTAAGGAATGCATTTCAGAATACTACATACCAAAAATGTTGATTCCAAGTTGAGCATATAGAGAGAAGAAGCTATCCACAAAGTGTTAACCACCACGTGATATTGAAAGATGGTTTTGACGTATTGGGTGATCCAGTAACTATGCAAGTTAGAATAATCTAAGTTTAAATCCCTATTAGCACTAAAGCATTATCTTTCTGTATAACTCATGACTCAAGCTAATAAATTTAACAACTACTCTCAGCTCTAAATCTTAAGAATAATCAGAAATCCAACAACCTTAAAGATATTTGACCCTCCCCACAACATAGAATTGACGGTTTCCAGACGCAGTATCAAATTTAAAATAGTATCGCACTAGTAAACCATTGACTGATGTACACACACATAAATGGGTGGGCTTGTGAGTGTGACATAACATTGATCTAAGTAAACCTCATAAACCAAAATCAAAACCAGTAAACCATTGCTCCAATTTTCTCAAAACACAAAAAATATTCCTGTACTTTGCTCTCATAAAACCCCACACTAATCTCATCTCATTTAAAACTATCCTAATCAGATAGCCTTATTGAAATTTATTTGGAGAAATTGATCAATTTTCGAATGGGTGGCCTTATGAGTGTGTGACATAACATTGACCTAAGAAAAAAACCAAAATCAAAACTAATTTAGAAAACACCAAATCATGTGGCACTGGAAATGATAACGAGGGGCAGGCAACCCAGCTCGAAAGGAATAGGCCTTTACATTCCTTTTCAATTTCTTTACCAAAATAATTGCAAATGCATATTAAATATTCAGCAGTATTTAAATCATAGGTGTATACGAAATTCTAATGATCATAACAATATATCTTCGACCAAAACAATACATCATTTCGTCTCAAAAAACAATACATTATTGATCATAACAAAGGTTCTAAATTCTAATGAAAACTTATATCAAAATTCGAATTAAGCAGTATACGTATTAAACAATAGCGACAGCACAACATACAAAAATGCTCTCATAAATGAATTAAAGAATTCTAGATGTTGTGATGCCTAACTTAGGATAAGGTCTTGGCGTGGGACTAATCAACTGAACAAATGATCAATGTTTAGAGGCGCTTACATGGATCTCACATCACAAAAATTAGAGCATGCACCAAAATCCACAACAAATATCACAAAAATTAGAGAATGCCCCAAAATTTGAGGCCTAATTCTCTATTTCACAGAGGAGAAAAACCAAAAATAAGGGTAACACAATCACAATTCTCTGGTAATAAAAATTCAACAATACATTAACAAAATTACTGTAACTGAATATACCTCAAAAAGCCAACGGCCCAATTGCTCCCTCCAACGATCCAAATTTCTGAAATTCACAAACACAGCAAAGCCATTAGCAATTTGACATGCTTAGTACAATCAAAATTCACAGGAACAAACAAAGGATTGAACAAACAAACTTTGCGAGCTAATTAAATATTCACACACACTGTACTTACACACACTGCATACACACACAAACTGATTATAGACACAAAGCACAACATTCACACACACAATCACATATACACTCACACGCACACCCGCACATACTGAGTCATACGTACACACACACAATTCACACATACACCGTCATGATAAACCACACTGCATACGCTTACACACTCACACATTCCCACATACAATCCATGTGTATTACTTTGCACACAAAATCTTTATCACACATACACTATGATGAAAAACCATTTTGCAGATTTGACATCCATTATAGCACAAATTAGGGTTATGTTCGTATCTCTTCAATACTAATGTATACATTTCCACTTTAGCACAATTTTGAAATCCATTCTAGCACGTTACAAAAACTATTATCAACATTTGTGTATTAAGAGATAAACTATATTCTTAATCTGGTATCAAAATGGTGTTAATTTGGGTAAAAACATTTGTGTATCCTATAGTTTTTTAGCAAAAATTTACTATCCATTCATTTGAGTATTTGCATTATCTACAGGAAACACAGTACCTAACCAATTTCATCATCAAATTCAGCAATGTATACATTTCCCTGGTGATTTTAGTTTACACTATTCTTAATATAACATGGTTCTTTCTTTTTAAAGTACTTTGTATTAATTCTTTTGTGAACAATTACTCAATAGCATCTGTCAATACTTCAAACAAAGAAGGAATCACTCGATTTACCCTTCTAGATTGCATTTCAAGTTATACACTATACCTGAATGAATTTTCTAGATTGCATTTTCTATATGAATTCTGTATTTAGGTGGTAAACTGTTGGATATAACCAAGGTCCTAATTCCTAATCACCTTAATTGATCAAAGTGGCCAAGAAAATCTTCTTGCAGTTTGTCTTTGAAAAAATCCTACTTAGAGTAAAAATGAACAGTAGTAAGTTATAGCGAACCAGTAAATTGAAATCGACATACAAAAAAACAATTTGATCACTGCACATATAACTCCATAAATTACTTACCACATCAACCTTGAGAGGTCCAACATATCTAAAAGCCGCAAAAACGTTTCCACTCTAATCACCTAAAAACACTGAAAAGCAGAGGAGAACATATAAATTTCCTATGGGTTAGCTTGAGTTGTTTCCATAAGGTTTGGTGCTATCCTAGCACAACAGATTGCATTTCAAGTTATACACCATACCTGAATGAATTTTCTAGATTGCATTTCCTATATGAATTCTGTATTTAGGCAGTAAACTGTTGGATATAACCAAGGTCCTAATTCCTAATCACTTTAATTGATCAAAGTGGCCAAGCAAATCTTCTTGCAGTTTGTCTTTGAAAAAATCCTACTTGGAGTAAAAATAAATAGTAGTAAGTTATAGCATAACCAGTAAATTGAATTTGACCTACAAAAAAACAATTTGACCACTGCACATATAACTCCATAAATTACTTACCACATCAACCTTGAGAGGTCCAACATGTCTAAAAGTCGCAAAAACTTTTCCATGTTCAGCTCTAATCACCTACAAACACTGAAAAGCAGAGGAAAACATATAAATTCATTAAAATTCTCTACCCACGGATAAGTTAAAAATCAAAAGCATTGACCATTCCAAGGAAAAGAGCAGCCATTATTAGATCACCCAATACATTAAAAATGCATTTGATAAGGTAGTATTTAATTTCGATAGTGTAGCTAACTGTTCACATCTTTTTATCCATGCTGAATAATCTTCTAATCCATGCTGAAGAATCTTCTACTATTTCAGGACTCAGAAGAAAGGATTGCAGACAAGAATACGTTGGAGAAGACATGGAAGAGATGGAGTTACCACTGTTCGATTTGACCACCATAGCTAAAGCCACTAACAACTTTTCAAGCTGCAACAAGTTGGGAGAAGGTGGCTTTGGACCTGTGTACAAGGTAACATGAATTCATGCAACGAAAATTAGCTATATTGCTATAAAAAAAATTTAAGCCTTTTTGAAATGATGGTCCACAGGGTACACTGATAGGAGGAAAAGAAATTGCAGTAAAGAGGCTTTCAAAGAATTCCGGACAAGGAACGAGAGAGTTCAAAACTGAAGTTATACTCATAGCCAGACTTCAGCATCGTAATCTTGTTAAGCTTCTTGGTTGTTGCATTCAAAAAGACGAAAAAATTCTAATATATGAATTCATGCCCAACAAAAGCTTGGACTTCTATATTTTTGGTATGATCTTCATTTTCAACCTTATTATACTAGGATTCAATGTGGCATCGAAATAACAGGCTTAAAGTTTCTTCAGATCAGGAGGGACAAAAATTGCTTGATTGGCCTAAGTGCTTCCACATTATCGGTGGAGTTGCCCGAGGGCTTCTTTATCTTCACCAAGACTCTAGATTAAGGATTATACATCGAGATCTGAAACCTAGCAATATTCTACTAGATGATAATATGAACCCGAAGATTTCAGACTTCGGCCTGGCTAAAACATTCGGCGGTGAACAAAGTCATGCCAACACAAACAGAGTGGTTGGAACCTAGTAAGCATGCTTAGACTTGTTCTGTGGTTTATAATTTTCATTGTTCTACTTTTGAAATTCTTTCTCACTAGTCGCTACATATTGATCTGGCAGTGGTTATATGTCTCCGGAATATGCAGCAGATGGAATTTTTTCGATGAAATCTGATGTGTTTAGCTTTGGAGTCATACTGCTCGAGATGTTGAGTAGGAAGAAGAACAGGGGATTTCTTCATCCAGATCATGACCACAACCTTCTTGGACATGTAAGTTTAACCAACGAGGTGATGATATTTTACTTTAAAAAGAATAGTGAATTAGACGGTGCTCTTCGAAGCACGTCTTCTAATGACATGCATTTGACAGTATAGAAGGTCCGCAACAAAGCCCCTTTTACATATTAGCCCACTAACATATCATACATGTTTCAATTTGTTTTAAGGCATGGATACGATGGATTCAAGATAAACCACTAGAACTCATCCATAAGACATTTTGTGATTCGTGCAACATATCTGAAGTGGTAAGGTGTCTTCATGTGGGGCTGCTATGTGTGCAAAGAGTACCTGAGGATAGACCAAGCATGTCATCTGTGGTTCTGATGTTGAGCAGTGATGTTGCCTTGCCGCCTCCAAAGCAGCCCGGTTTTTACACTGAAAAAAGCGTCCCTGAATCATCATCAAGGACGCTTCTTTGTTCAAAGAATACTTTTAGCACTACGTTGATAGAACCTCGGTAGATCATCATTGCAGTGCTTGTGAGTCCTTTAATCTACCATCACAAAACGTGTTTGGAAGGTTGACATGAAGCTTTTAATCTTAGCTGGCAAACAATGAGACGTGTGATTATAACTCTGCAAGAAACATATTTATGATTACAACTTTAGGAGTTCCAGAAGCAAAACAAAGAAACAATTTGGGGTTGTTAGGTTGAAGAAAATTAAGTTATAGCTAAAGTTGTGTTTATTATTTATGTACTTTATTTTATTATTTCATAAGAATATAAAAATTTCATTGAGAAGTAGATCACGCATAAGTACACGGGAAGTTGGAGACGAGCCTTCCTCCAACAACACTATAAACTCCTCGAAAGGAATTGCCATATTTGGCTAAGATCACAAAATGTAAAGCTTTATGGGTCGCGGTCCATGCACTTAGGTCTAGTTCGGGTATTTGACCGAACCAAGCAGGCGATTTGTAAATCGCTGGAATTCACACTCAAGTCTGGTTCGAGACGTTTGATGGTTAGATTGATCAAAAGATGTAATTTGTGAAACAAAAGTGAGTAATTGCTTCATGATACTGGGGAGAGAGGTGTTTGTCATTTAAGCTTCTTTGGCAATCCTCTATTGGTAGAAAAAATTCAGTACAGGCATTTGGACCACGTGGCCGTCTTCCTACAAACACAAATAAGTGAAGCAGTTGTACCGAAGTTTCTCTCCATCCGAGAAGTGGTTAAGTTTATCGGCTAGCTTTCAGCTTAGTTTATCCTTGAGACCAACTTTTCAAACCATGGGACCCAAAGTCTAACCAAAAAAAAAAAAAGTAAAGGAAAAAGACCCTTGAAAGAGAGTTAATATTCTTCTTCTAACTCCTGTGCAGAAATGATGTACAATTTCACTTGATTTTCTAGTAACTTATTATTTAAGTGACTTGATATTCAACTAATCTTGCGACCTCAATATAGCTAGAATAATAGAGTCTTAAGTTTGATTGACCGTAATCACCATTTAGTAAGACTTATTATGGTGGGACATGAAATATATAATTGTGGTAATGAGTATTTCTCATATGATAATAGGGTTGATTGAGAGATATCCTAGCAACTATATAAAGATTGTCTCTGCTTTTACAATAATCATTCTTTTATGTACTAAAGAACATATAGTTTGGAGAGAGTAGAAGACATTCTTATACATGCGCCGATTCCTTAAGTTAATTGTAATTCGTTTATTGAATTATTGGTTTATTAAATCTGTGATCCTAATGTCTTTGTTATTGTGATTTTAGAATATGTCTTACAAAATCTTCAATTAACACACAGTATTTTTTTCAATTATTTTTAAGGCATGGACACTATGGATTCAGGATAAATAGCTTGAACTGATCGATAAGACGCTTTCTGATTCGTGCAAACATATAGCTGTAAGGTGTCTGCATGTGGGGCTGTTATGTGTGCAAAGAGTACATGAGGATAGACCGAGCATGTCATTTGTAGTCCTACACTGAACAAAGTGTCCTCGAATCACAATCAAGGATACAATTAACAAGAAAATGTTTGAATTGTGAATAATGTAAGATAAAATATATAATGGAGAAGGAAAGTAATGGAGAAGGAAAGTAGTTCATGCTTAAACAACAAGTATAGGAGGTTGGAGAAGCAAGACGAACATTTAGACTATCTCCAACCCTGACCTAAAAGTTAAAATTTACCATTTTTCCCCCCTCAAATCCACTCCAACCCATGACTTAAAATAAACCTAAAACCTAAAACCCAAATGAATGTCAAATTCCGGCCCAATTTTAGGCCACAAAGTAAAATGGGCTCCACCAACTGAGAGTGAAACCAGGGCTGTGTTGCCCACTTCCCATCCTCCACCCGCCAACGCGCCACACGCGCCTGGCATATTGTTGAAAGCAGACAGCCCTATGTGGGGGTGTTCCCTGCTGTTAGAAAACAAAAGCAGCCCAACGGCTACTTTTGGTGATCCAATGGTTGTGTTTAAATGGGCTGTTGGTTAATCCAACGGCCCAGGTTCAAATTATTATTTTTTTTGTTTTATATTTATATATTTATTGAATCCAACGGTTTAAATCGAATATAATAAAATCTAACGGTAAAAAAAAAGATCTAACGGTCCAAATTTAAATCCAACGGTTAAAATAATTTTTAAAAATTATTTAACTTAAAATTCAACCAAAAACTCTATAAATACCTATGTATTTGTTCAAACATCCACACAAAACTCACTTTTCTCCTACAATTCTTCCAATTTTTCTTTCTACCATTTCTTCTCATTTCCAAAATTTTCAAGATGGCAAAAGAGCATGTTAGAGGTCGTAATTGGACCTTTGACGAAGATATTGCTTTATGTTTGGCATGGATTTCTGTTAGTGAAGATGGTGCCGTCGGCACCAATCAAAATATAAAGGATTTGTGGGGTAAAATCGTTGATAAGTTCCATGAAAACTCCAACGCCGGTCGAAGGGAAGCTGGTGGTGTTTATGATCGGTGCAAGATTATCAACAAAGCGTGCACTTTGTGGAAGGGAAGCTTGGAGAGAGCCATGGTTGACATGCCTAGTGGAAGGGGCGTCTCAGAAATTGTGAGTTTCTTTGTTGATATTTTTGTTGTCATGTACATAATAGTATTTTGCAACTAATTGTTTTTATGTATTTGTTGCATAGGGTGACAAAGCAATGGCAATTTACAAGACAAGAACTACACCAAAAAATCAAGCTTTTAAGTTGCATCATGCTTGGAACATCCTCAAGATTGTCCGAGGTGAGGAATCAATGCGAATCAACAATGTGGAAGATTATTTCATAATGAAGCCCCACCTCCAAATGATGTCAATGAAGGTGTGAATTTTGCCGACAATGAAGGTGTCAACCAAATGAGCCCAACTTCTTCTTTGCCAAGGCCCTCAGGTAGAGATAAGCAAAAGGAAGCAAAGAGAAAAGGGAAGTCCCAAGATCCGATACGTGAACAATTTGCTAGCGAAATGGCAAGAATGAACGAAAACCAGTGTCGTTGGCAGGAAGAATCGGCCCAAATGTTTTTGGCCATGAAGCAAGAAGGGGATAGGGAGCAAGAAAGATACGAAACTAATTTGATAATGGCGGACCTCGACAAATACACTCTAGAGAGGAAGAGATACTTACATGGTAAGCAAAAAGAAATTTTACGAAGGAATGCCACAAGGAGTATATTTCAAGATGATAATTCATCGCAAGACTATCACCCAAGTCCACCACCAAGTCAAGATGATGGATATCATTATTAGGTTTATGTAGTCTATGAGTTTTCGATTGTATTAAGTTTATGTGGTTTATTAATTGTCTTTTTTTTTTAAGTTTATGTGGTTTATCATGATTTTCATGTATTGATTTAGTGATTTTTCAAAATTTATCGGAATTTAAATATTTTTAGGTTAAAATGTTCATAAAATTAATTTAGGATAGTCTACATAATTTTTTTTTTTAAAAGTTAATTTAAAAAAAATAGCCTTAATTCATTTTTTGATAATCTGGGGCTCAAATTTTAGGCTAAAAGGGTTGGAGTAGAAAAGCTGTTTCTGGGCTAAAACCTAAATTTTCTGGGCTAAATATTTTTAGGTTTTAAGTCAGGGTTGGAGATGGTCTTATACAACAACAATGAAATATGGAGGTTCTCCAAACCAAAAAGCGCAACTGTCATTTTGTAGCTGTCTCAAGTAGCTGTCTCTTGTTTTTGCGGTGCGGGGAAAAAATTGCTTGGCTCTATAGTCCCCATTATTCGTATGAGTGTCTTGAAAAAAAGGATGTATCGGTGGATATATGGGTGATCACTGCCTTGAATCATGACAGATCTTAATGCGTTGATAGATGGCTGCCTTCGTAATTGTTTCCTTGATTATTTTGAGGCATTTATTTACAGATGTTTTCATTTCTTATTTTTCTATTCATGGTTGCCCGTGTTCTTGTTGTTGAATGGTGGCCAAGTGGCCATTACCTTTTGGCTATTAAACAAATAAAAAAAAAGTGAAAGAAAAAATGATGAGGGAACATCATGATTATGTTTATTGAAAAGAAAAAATGAATATCATGATGATGTTTTTGAATTTTTTATTGGGTGCTTTTGTATTGATGCAGTTATCATCCGAATGTGAGAGAGGTACTGAAGGGTGCACCGTTTTCTGTTTTAGTAGCCCATCTTTGAGAGAGTAAAGAGAGCTGCAGAGAGCAGAAAAGAAGAAGAAGGTGCTCTTCTTTTTTGTTAGTAATCACCCACCAAAGTAGTTGTTGTTGTAATAGCTTTGAGCTTTGTATAGAGAAGAAATTAATCACTATATTTCTTTCTCTATTTGTTTCTTTGGTGTGTGAAAGCTATTGGTTGTATTGGGTTATTTGGGTTGTGAGATTGCCAACACTTTGTAAACTTCCATTTGGTTGATAGTGGATTATTGGGTGAGCTCCTACTGCTCCGAGGACGTACTCCAGTTACACTGACTGTTGAGGAACCTCGTTAAAATCTTGGTGTCTTTTATATTTTGTTCTTGCATTTTCATTTGATAAATTTCCTGTGGGTAAGCTTGAGTTGGTTCCATAAGATTTGGTGCTATCCTAGCACAACAATTGGTATCAGAGCACTGGTTGCTCTTGGGTACTGTCTAGTTGCCAAAGATGTCAGACGGGCAAGATGAGAATCCTTTTGGAAGCAGCTCCGGGTTTGCAAGAACTACGGTGCAAAATGCAAAGTTCGAAGTGGAAAAGTTTGATGGCACAAACAACTTCGGGATGTGGCAATGTGAGGTCAAAGATGTGTTGGCTCAACAAGATCTACTTGCCACTTTGGGAGAGAAGCCGGAAGCTATGTCGAAGCCGGAATGAGAGAAATTAAATTTGTAGGCTTGCTCTTCAATTCGGTTGTGCCTTGCAAAAACTCAGAAGTATTTTGTGATGCGGGAGACATTAGCAAGTGTGTTGTGGCAAAAATTAGAAGACAAATATATGATGAAGAGTGCAAAGAACCGGCTACACTCGAAGAAAAAGCTCTACCGCTTCCAATACAAAGAAGGTACAAAAATGATTGGACACCTTGATTCTTTTAATAAGTTGATTGTCGACTTGTTAAATTTAGATGAGGATATTAAGGATGAAGATAAGGCCTTAATATTGTTGAATTCCTTGCCGGACTCTTATGAGCATTTTGTTACCACTATTATGCATGGAAAGAAACTGTGAAATTTGAAGATGTGTCAAATGCCTGGATGAATTATGAAATGAGGCATAGAGATAAAAATCATTATAGTACCTCTGAAGCTTTATTTGTTAGAGGTAGATCATCGGAGAGGGGGTCCTCTACTAGTAGGAAAAAATCACACTCTCGACCTAGAGGAAACTCTAAAGGTAGAAAAACCTTGGAAATGGATGAATGTGCCTTTTGTCATAATAAGGGCCATTGGAAGAAAGATTCTCCTAAGTTGAAGACCAAAGGAAAAGAAAGTTCTGAAGCCAATGTTGCTGAGGTTGAAACAGATCTTTTTTATTTTTCTTTAACCACTTCCTCATCATTTGATTGTGCTACTAAATGGGTGTTGGATACGGGTTGTACTCATCATATGACTCCTTACAAGGATTGGTTTTCAAGCTTGAAAGAGTTTGATGGTAGTGTTGTGTTCATGAGAGTTGACAATCCTTGTACAACAAAAGGGATTGGTACAGTTCATTTGAAGTTGCATGATGGCATGACTAAAGAGTTGACAGGTGTTCGGTATGTACCGAATTTGAAAAAAAATCTTATTTCTTTGGGCACTTTAGAATCCAAGGGCTTCAGGTTTCATTCAGATGGGCAGACATTGAAAGTTACTTATGGTGCACTTGTTGTGATGAAAGCTCATCGATATGTTCATTTGTATTTATTGCAGGGAAGCACTGTGACAGGTGAAGCATCTGCAATCTCAGAAAATATGGGCACATCTGGTTCTGATACTACTAGACTGTGGCATATGAGATTAAGCCATACCGGTGAGAAATCTCTACAAGGGCTTGTGAAACAAGGTCTTCTAAAATGTGCCACAACTTGTAAGCTTGATTTCTGCGAGCATTGTGTCTTGGGGAAGTAAACTAGAGTGAAGTTTGGTACTGTTGTACATCAGACGAAGGGCATTCTTGATTATGTGCATTCGAATGTTTGGGGTCCTACAAAGACTCCCTCTTTGAGTGGTAGGCATTAGTTCGTGACCTTTGTTGATGATTATTCAAGAAGGTCTTGGGTCTACACTATGAAGCACAAGAGTGAGGTATTAAGCATTTTCTTGGGTTGGAAGAAAATGGTTGAGAACCAGACTGGGAGAAAGATTAAGATTTTGAGATCGGATAATGGTGGTGAATACACATCCGACCCTTTCTTTAAAGTTTGCAAAGAGGAAGGGATTGTGAGACATTTTAGTGTCCGGGGAACTCCACAACAAAATGGAGTTGCAGAAAGATTGAATCGAACCTTGCTTGAGAAGGTTAGATGTATGTTGTCTCAGTCGGGTTTAAGCAAGTCATTTTGGGCAAAGGTAGTTAATTATGCATGTCACATCATGAACCAGTTACCCTCAGCTGCTGTTCAGGGTAAGATACCAATGAAGGTATGGACTGGAAAACCTTCTTCTGATTATGACTATATCCGTATTTTTGGTTCACCTGCTTATTTTCATGTGACTGAAAATAAACTTTATCTTATAGCCAAAAAGGCTATCTTTCTTGGTTTTAGTAGTGGTGTCAAAGGTTACAGGTTGTGGTACCCAGAGATGAAAAAACTTGTAATTAGCAGAGATGTGATATTTGATGAAGAAAGTATGTACAAAGACTCTGAGAAGAATGTGAAAGATGTCCAACAGGTGGAGCTTGAGAAAGTTACCTCTGGTACTTCAAATGCTATTTCCGCTGATGCCGAAGCCACTACAAGTGAAGAAGTTGGAGACCATGAAGATGTTGAAGAAGTTGAACTTGAAGATTCTATTCAAGTTGAAGAGCAAGTTTCACCTCAAGAGTCTATTGCAAAGAACAGAGGAAAAAAGACAAATTACCAAGCTAGCTCGGTATAGTGACTATGTTGCTTTTGCTCTTCCTATTATCATTGATGATATTCCATCCAATTTCGAGGAAGCCATTGAGAGTGAGGAGAAGAAGAGGTGGTGCAATGCCATGGGTGATGAGACGAATTCTCTCTTGAAGAACAAGACTTCAGAGTTAGATAAATTGCCTAAAGGCAAGAAAGCTATCGGTTGCAAATGGGTGTATGCCAAGAAGGAAGATGCTGATGAGAAAAGCAATGTGAGATTTAAAGCAAGATTAGTTGCTCAAGGGTATGCACAAAAGGAGGGCATTGACTATAATGAAATCTTTTCTCCAGTTGCGAAGCACTCCTCAATTCGCATTATGTTAGCTCTTGTTGCACAGTATGATCTTGAGCTTGTGCAACTTGATGTGAAGACGGCTTTCCTACATGGTGATTTGAATGAAGAGATCTATATGTGTCAACCGGATGGGTATACAGTGAAAGGGAAGGGGAATTTGTTTTGCAAATTGAAGAAATCACTTTATGGCTTGAAGCAATCTCCAAGGCAATGGTATTTGAGGTTTGATAAATTTATGAGAGGCCAAAATTATTCTAGAAGTCAATATGATCATTGTGTGTACTTCAAGAAGTTGCAAGATGGGTCTTTCATTTATTTGTTGATATATGTTGATGATATGTTGATTGCCTCAAAGAATGTCGAAGAGATTGAGAAATTGAAGAAGCAAATGAAGAATGAGTTTGAGATGAAGGATCTTGGTGAAGCGAAAAAGATCCTTGGCATGGAGATCACTAGAGATAGAGAGAAGGGTTTGGTCAATTTGAATCAAAGACAATACCTTGAGAAGTTGATTCGGAAGTTTGGAGTTCATGATTCAACCAAACCGGTTAGTACCCTTTTGGCTCCTCATTTTAAATTGAGTTCTCTACAATGTCCTAAAACTGATAAAGAGAAGCTGCAAATAAAAAATATACCATATGCAAATTTGGTTGGTAGTTTGATGTATGCAATTGTATGCTCTAGACCGGATATTGCTAGTGCAGTTGGCATGGTGAGTCGATATATGCATAATCCAGGTAAAGAGTATTGGCAAGCAACTAAGTGGATATTGAGGTATCTCCATGGTACTCGAGACGTTGGTTTATGCTTTGAGAGAGATGACTCTGGTATTGGTCATTTTGCAGTTGGTTATGATGATTCAGATTATGCAGGTGATCTAGATGGAAGGAAGTCTACTACAGGCTATGTGTTTACTATGGCTAAAGGGCCAGTTTGTTGGAGGTCCATTTTGCAGTCGTCTGTTGTCTTGTCTACTACAGAGGCTGAATATATGGCAGTTGCTAAAGCTATAAATGAGGCCATTTGGATACATGGGCTGATTAGAGATTTGGGGGTTAATCAGAAGCAGGTAGAGGTACATTGTGATAGTCAGAGTGCCATTTATTTGGCTAAGTATCAGGTTCATCATGCGAGGACCAAGCACATAGATGTGCGTTATCACTTTGTTCGTGAAATTGTTGGTGAAGAGGAAATCATTCTCCAGAAGATTCCAACTAAAGACAACCCCGCTGATATGTTGACTAAGGTTATTGGTGTAGCCAAGTTTGTTCACTGTTTGAACTTGGCTCACATTATGCCTATATAAAGAAGGCGTTGAGCAGTAGGAGTTTTGGAGCATTTAGCTCGGCATGAGTTGTTCTCTTGCTAGTGTTTGGGAGTGATTTTTTGGGTCAATTGTGTTGGTTGGCTTATCATGGCGTTTTCGGAACTTGGCCAAGGTGGAGATTGTTGAATGGTGGCCAACTGGCCATTACCTTTTGGCTATTAAACAAATAAAAAGAAAAAAAAAGGTGAAAGAAAAAATGATGAGGGAACATCATGATGAGGAGTCATCATGATTATGTTTGTTGAAAAGAAAAAATGAAGGTCATGATGATGTTTTTGAATTTTTTATTGGGTGCTTTTGTATTGATGAAGTTATCATCCGAATGTGAGAGAGGTAGTGAAGGGTGCACCATTTTCTGTTTTAGTAGCCCATCTTTGAGAGAGCAAAGAGAGCTGCAGAGAGTAGAAAACTGAGAGCAGAAAAGAAGAAGAAGGTGCTCTTCTTTTTTGTTAGTAATCACCCACCAAGGTAGTTGTTGTTGTAATAGCTTTGAGCTTTGTATAGAGAAGAAATTAATCACTATATTTCTTTTTCTATTTGTTTCTTTGGTATGTGAAAACTATTGGTTGTATTGGTTTATTTGGGTTGTGAGATTGCCAACACTTTGTAAACTTCAATTTGGTTGATAGTGGATTATTGGGTGAGCTCCTACTGCTCCGAGGACGTACTCCAGTTACACTGACTGTTGAGGAACCTCGTTAAAATCTTGGTGTCTTTTATATTTTGTTCTTGCATTTTCATTTGATAAATTTCCTATAGGTTAGCTTGAGTTGGTTCCATAAGATTTGGTGCTATCCTAGCACAACACTTGTTGCCTCTGTTCGTGTTGCTTTTTCTATTTTGATCCCTTGGTTCATGGTTGCCTTTGGTTACTTGAAATTGTGCTGCCTCAAAATGTTTGGGTTCATGTAATGGTTTGCTCGGTTTAAATGTTTTAGTTATTTATAATTTCAATTTAACCTAGTATCCTGCACATAGAAAATATGATAAGCTTCTCATATATAATCTCATGATAATGGAGAAGCTATATATACAACCTCTGAGAAATAAGCACGGCCATGTTCACTTGTGTCGACGTCTGTGGGGGGTTTCTGTGTAAAATAAAATAGAATAAAGTGATCTATGTGGGAGATGAAAGTTCAGGATTCAGAAGAACAATTAAGCATTTTCTGGAAGAGGCAAAGAGATATCTTTTAAGGTACCTTCCTTTTCTCTATTTTCTCATTCATTCAAACACAGCCCACCCGTGGTTTGAGTTACAGCTTTATCTGAGTTCAATTTTCGAGTTTAATTTTAATCGGTTTCCATGGTTGATCTAATATTTTAATTACTTTGATTTGGTTCCTTTTGAGGGTTTTTGTTTCTCTGAATCTGACTTTTTGGTTGATGTGTCTTGATCAGACCTCCATCCTAATATTTCAATTTTTCCTCATAGATTTTGAGCTAGCGTTGCTGATACTAGGCTCCATTCATCTGTTATCTGCTGCCTTAGACAAACAAATTCAGTGGGCTGGTAAATTCATTGTCCATTTCCTTTTGAAACTTGTGGATTGGACAAACAAATTCAGTAAAGGTCGTACCCAGTGCACAAAGCTCCCGCTTTTCAGTGGCAAAATAATATATTATCTTTTGGTTTAGGACTCAAAACTGAATTATATGCTCTTTTGGGAGGAACGTTTGCCAATCTACTCGGCTGCGTGAAATGTTTAATATTAGTAGCAAAATGCACTTTTTGAAAGCAAGGAATTAATTCAGTAAAACTACATTAATGTAGATAGATGCCCTTTTGGAGGAACATATGCCCATCGGACATCTATGTGAGAATGTATATCATAAATAGCATGACACGCCCCGACCCTGATATTCCCTGAATACCAGGATGGACACATGTTGGCCGACACCCGAGAGTGACGAAAACCATTAATTGATACAAAAGCTAAGAATAAGAAATAAATAAGGGTTAGAAATTTAGAATACAATGAATTAAAAATTTTAGGAACGTGCTCAGAATATACAACTAAACCTAATCACTAAGAAGAATTAAGATGAAATTGAATGAATAAAGAAGTGGGTCCTACATCGAGAGGATTCAAAGATGCTGCTGCAGAAGTGTCTTGTCGCCGGGATTAGGTGCCTTGATCCTAAGTCCTGAATGGGAGCGTAAAACAAAGGTGAGTGGACCAAGTTCATATATACAATAATAATAAAACAGTTATCAAGATAATAATCCCCACAGTTATATAATGAAAACTACTAGCATAAAAAGTGATAGGTTTTTCTGAAACTCTAGCATGCCATAAAACATCTCAAGAGGTATAACGCAGAAAAACATCATATAAATCATCGCGTAAATCATCTCGTAGATCGTCTCGTAAGCGCGGTGTGCTGCTAGTAAGATCACTGAATAAATATCACTCCCAGCCCAATGCCTGCTCTGTGGTCTCTGCGCTCGTAGCCAGAGATTACCAACTCCCGGCCCAATGCCTCTTCATGTCCCTCAACCCGTAGCTAGGGATTATTTCTCCCAGCCTCAATGCCAACACCAGATTCTCGCCCCAGGCGGCATAGTGTCCATTAGGTACGCACAAATAGTTACACCTCTCATAAATAACCACTTCATAGTATAAATGTCGTCCATCGTCTATACTATAAAGAGGGGTTTCAAAAACATGTTCTAGCATCCTATCGTCATCTATCAAATAGTCTACCAGTTTATGGTTTTCATAGAAAATCCGATATATCAAAATATAGCTCAATATAGGCCAACAATTGATTCCTCACCAAAAACACGAGACGAAAATCAATATATTTAATAAACAGGCTTCACATAAATCAAATCATAAACTCGTAAGCATGCTAATCATTTATGCAATTAAACTATAAAATCATGTAATTTTAGAAGGGATCCACTCACAAGTACTCCTTAGCAGTAGAGTTGTGCAGATAAGGATTAAGAATTTCTTCACTAGCAACTTCACCTAAACACAAAAATGTAATAAATGAATAAAAGGGTTTCCAAAGGATTTGGGCTTGAATTAAAATAAATAAAGGATTTAGGTTGAATGGGTTAAGGTCTAATGGGTTTTTAGAATCCTAAGGTTGTAAGGTTAAAAGGGTTTAGGGAAAAGAAGAGTGGTTTGGGCTTAAACCCAAACCCACACTCACACATACGCCAGCCCACATACACACACCTGCACAGCACATACATACACACCCACACGTACACAACACACGCACACACACCACACAAACATACACACATGCACAACATGCATATGCATGCACGGCATGCACACACACTCATGGTACACACACACACACACACACACACAACACACACACGCACTACATAACACACACACCACACAACCCACACACACACATACATGGGCCATGCAGGACACGGCCCAATCACACACACACTCCACACAAACACGGCCCGCAGGCCAATTAATCAAAAAGGGAGATGGGCTAGTTCCAGTAAGGGCTAAGACCCGAGGTTAATTGAGAAGGCCGGGTGGCTTGGTGGCTTTGGGTGCAGATCGGGGAAGAACACCGGAGCTGTATAGCTCCGGTCGACGGCAAACGATTACACCACTACTCAAACCAAGTACTAAAATGAAGAGGGAAGAAAGTATCGTATATTTCATACCCTAGCTTCGCCGTGTACGGCCGTGAGAGCTCGGAAAGAATCCTCGAAAGTCACGGGTTCGCCGGACAATATGGGTGAGTTTCCCCCGTGCCGTTCCCGTCCTCAAACCTTGGAAGAACAACATGGTTTTCATCATACAACGTCCAGAAACCAACATGGTAAATTAAAAAGGTAATTGAACTTACCTAGTCGGAAGAAATGGAGAAATCCGTCGGAGGTCCCTTCTCTGAGTTCCTCGACCTCACTGCGACGGAGAGGGAGAGACACGGTGCAAGGGACATGATGATGAAGATGGTCTAAATAGAGTTGCATGCAGGATGCTTGGCAGGTCACGATGCAGAGAGTGAAGGATAGGGTTTTGAGAGACTGGAAAGTGTAGAGAAAGAGAGTTATGGGAGAGGTGAGGGAAAAGAAAGAACTGAGAGAGGAGAGACCGGAAAACACAAAAATAAAACAAGGTGGGCCCCACGAGCTCACCAATTAAGGTCTTAAAACAACTTTTAAATAAAAGTAGGGTTGGGATGTTTCATGGAAAAAGCACTTTCAGAAGTTAGTGACGTTTTTTGGAAACCGTAATGGACTAAGCATATTCTTGCTCTTGCTGGAAGTCTTATTTTTCTAAATTTATCGGATGTAGAGACTTACGGAAGTGAGGACCAATTCAAGCTAACACAAGGCGTGGTAACAGATAGTATAACCAGATAGTAACAGGCACACGCTCCTATCGTACCACCGGTGAATGAATGTCGGTCAAATAATTGCTCGAAGATGCATAGAGAACCGTTGTTTAATGCAAGTACAAGTGGTTGTATTTGGTTTCTCTAGTACAAGTTTAAAAGAGAAGAATGTAAAGGTGCACTTATCTACATTATGAACAAGTGTTATAGGGCTGGGTTCGATTCAAAACGGTTCGGTTTTTTGTCAAAATCGAAACCAAATCAAAATTTTCAGTTCGGTTTCGATTTTTTCATGAATTTTTTTTTAATACCTGGAGCTTGAAGCACATTTCTTTTTTCCGCATTCGGCTGCAAATTTACCCTTTCTCTCCACACTCCGCAGATCCAGAGCCATCTTAAGCATAGATGAAGGTGGTCGCTGCATACTTGTTGGCTGTGTTGGGCGGCAAGACCACCACAGCTGGTAGAAGTGGTGTTGTTGCAGTTGTTGCAACTGATTGTGGTGGTGGTGCTGCCGCTGCCTTAAAAGAGGAGAAGCAAATAATGATATCAGGGGAGAAAAAAAAAAAGGGAAATAAATGGGTGAGACTCTCACAACACAAAAATCAAACAAATCGGCAATACGAAACAAAAAAAAACCCATAAATTTACACCAAAATTTCAGATTCCCTCCATGGAATTTACTCTAAAAAAAACCCATAAATTGACAAAATAAATAAGAGAGAGTGGAGATCTTACCCTGGAGTGAGAAGATCGAGAAACAGAGGGAGAAAATGGAGAAGAATGGAGAAATTTGAGGTATGGACAAGGAGGGAGTCTGGAGGCGCAGGGGACAAGAGAGAGAAGACAAATAGAAAAGGTATGGCTGCTACTACTAGTGGCTAGGGTTTTGTTAATTTCTAATTCCACAAAAGACTATAAATTTAAATCTTTATAAATAGTTTATTCATACAATCAAAACAAAGTAAAACCTATTGCCAAGTTGGTTTCAGTGAAACTTTTCAACCTGGAGCACATGGGTTCGAACTCTCCTTCCAAGATTTTAGAGATTTTTTTAATTTTTATAATTAAAATATTATAAAAAAATAATTAAATATATATATCGGTTTGGTTCAATTTCCGAACCTCAAAAACCGAAACTGAACCAGCCATATTCGGTTCGATTCGGTTTGACAATTTTCGGTTTCGTTTTTTTCGGCCTAGGTCTGGTTTGGTTCTCTGTTTTTTTCGATTTTCGATTTTTTGAACCCACCCCTAAATTGTTATTTTGATAAAGTGCAACATTGAATGGATAACCGTCACGTATATTTCAAGTTTACATCGAGAAAAACAGAATACATGATTTGCCCGTAAGAACATCTGTTGAAAGATGGAAAAATTACACAAAACTACCTCAACTATTAGGGTCACGACAGTTTCATACCTCATCTTTTAAAATTGAAAATGTCATACCTCCGTCAATTTTTCTGTTAGTTTTTCTGTTAAGTGCTGACGTGGCAAGAGACGAGGACCACTCACTAATCGAGCTGGATTAAAAAATAATTAAATATATTTTTAATAATTAAATATTAAAAAATTAAGAATAAAAAAACAAAAACAAAAATTCCTAGGGGTGTGGCACGACATCCCCTTCCCTTTACCCGCACCAATTTCAAATTTTTATGTTCTTCTCTCTCCTCCTTCTTCTTCTTTATCTTCATCTTCTTCTTCTCCTGGGCCGAAACTGGATTTGTCACTTTTTTTTTTTCGTTCTTCTTGGGCCGAAATTGGGTATGAATTTTTTTTTTCTTTTTGTTTTTTGTTTTTGTTTCTGGGTTGCAAGTAGAGGGAAAAGGGGACAAAGATGAAGATGGGGAGGAGACAGAGAGGGTTCTTCTTCTTCTTGGGCCGAAACTGGGTTCGAAATTTTATTTTTTTATTTTTTTGTTTCTGGGTTGCAGGTAGAGGGAAAAGGGGAAGAAGATGAAGATAAGGGAGGAGAGATGAGTGTGTGTTGGGTTGGGGGGGGACAAACTGGGTTGGGTTGGGTTTTTTTTTTTTTTTTCTTTTCTCCTTCTTCTTCCTCCACAGGAAGGGGTGTTTTAATTTTTTTTCTTCTTCCTCTTCCTTCTTCCTTCTTCCTTCTTTTTCTGGGTTGCAGTTTGGCTTTTTTTTTTCTCCTCCTCCTCCTCTTCTTCCTCTTCGCTTCCTTCTTCTTCTTCCGCGGGCAGGCCGGGAGGGGGGGGTTGAGTTGATGGGTTTTCTTCTTCCTCTTCCTCCTTCTTCTTCCTTCTTCTGGGTTTTTTTTTTCTGGGTTGCAGTTTCCATTTTTTTTTCCTCCTTTTCTTCTTCCTCCTCATTCTTCCTTCTTCTTCTTCGGTTCTTCCTCCTTCTCCTGGGGGGGGGGGGGCGGAGGGGCCGGTGGGGTTGGGGGGTTGGGTTTTCAAATTTTTTTTTTTTTTGTGTGTTAAAGATTAAGCAGGGAAGAAGATGAAGATGGGAAGAGAGAGAGGGGGGAAGCGATGACTAAGGTTTTTTTTTATAACTTTTATTTATTATTTTAATATTTAAAAAATATTAAATATTTTTTTTAGTTTTTAATAATATTTTATTAATTTTTTAATAGAAAGTGGGCTCTGAATTAAGCCACGTCAGCACTTAACAGAAAAATTGACGGAGGTATGACATTGTCACAAATTCGTAAGATGCGGTATGATATTATCAATTTTAAAAGATGAGATATGAAACTGTCGTGTCCTCAATAGTTGATGTAGTTTTTTGTAATTTACCCAATTATTTTTATTTCTTTATGTCATAGAGTGCAAGCACCATAATACAAAATAGAAAGGTAAAAACATCACATAAATATAGTACCATCGAACATCATAAAATATCCTTTTGAAAACATGCCACTTTCAATGCAATTGCTACACCATCACCTGTTCTTTTAAAAAAAAAATTTAAGAAAATCTCGAAAGTATGAGGGGAATTTTTATTAATATATATATATAAGGTACACCTAGTCATGGAGGATATAAACTTAACCCCTTATAATACAAGAAAAAAGGATAAAAAATACATGAAAACAAGGGGGGACATATACCTTACCCTTCTAGAAACAAAGTCAACAAAGATACAAGAAATTGCTACCCCATCACCTTATCTTTGATGTCATCAAAGAATCGAAAATAGGCATACCTCCACGGTGTTTTTAAGACCAATGTACCGTAAACACCCCAAAAGCCTACGATAAAGCCAAGTACCACGCTGACATAGAACCACAACTTATCATTTCCATCTTCATTCTTGTCCTTTGCAACCTTCAAGTCATCTCCAGGGCACTGAGTTGAAAGAGGAACGCCACATAGCAATGGATTATTCATGTAAATGGATAAATCATTCAACGTTTGAAGTTGGTTTCCTGAAAGAATTCTTCCGGACAAGTTGTTGTAAGACAAGTTCAAGTGGCTTAAAAAGTTTAAAGATGACAAGCTTTGAGGCATCTGTCCCGAAAGGTGATTGTGGGAGAGATCAAGAGTTTCGATCAAATGCATTTTTCCGATCTTGGAGGGTATCTTTCTGATCAATTGATTCATGAACAAGTTCAACGTACCCAATAAAACAAGGCTACATATCTCTTCAGGAATCTCACCTTCTAACACATTCGATGAAAGATCAATGCTCTTTACCAATATGAGAGTCTTGTTATACAAATATTGACCCCCTTTTAGTGTCCACTAGCAAGAGTGCCCGCACGGTGCTGCGGGTTTTCAAACTATACAAAACATGTAGAAAGTTTTAAATGTATATATGATATGCCATACTATTTACATACATGTGGAAAATGTACTTACAACACTATATACAATAAGGAACAATGAGTAGGATTGGACTTTGTTAATCTGATGGGCTTGTTTTCATTTTGCTTAGGATAGTTGACTGAAATTAGGAGAGAAATAGAAAAAGAATTTCATAAATTGTTTATGAAGGAAACAAATTCAGTTCATATTATATATAATAGATGATCTATTACCTATAAGGAAGAAGATTCATAAAAATGAAAAT